>NW_026691982.1:5120000-6320000 GCF_021218885.2 Marmota monax | reverse complement strand
CAAATATAAATTGGGTATATTAGCAAATTCTGAGAAGAGATTTGTTCATAGCCAAAAAATTGTTCATAATTATGTAAAACTGATAAAAGGTTATTTTCATATCACTTTCAAGATAAATATTCCATTGGTTTTATGTATTTTCTTGACAATTATGGATATTAAATCAATATATCTAATATAAAAATATATGTAAATATATACATATATATATATATATATATATATATATATATATATATGATAGATGTTGTATCACATCATTGCTATGATAAGATTTACAAGCCATGAAAATCCCAAAGAACAATACTTTTAAAAGTGTTAGTTTCTATTCTTCTGTTTGTTTTCATTTACTTTGAAAAATGTTTTTCCTGATATTTTATGAACAATTATTTTGTATTTATAAAGGCATTTCCTTCCAATGAGTTTTTGGTGGAAACCCTGAACAACTTTCTTAAATTATACCCAATATTCATGGAACATGATTCCTGTTGTCTAGAGTCAGGACAAATGTATTTTGGAAGCTTACTAAAATGTATATAAATTTACCAATATAGAATACAGAAATTAAAGTACTTATGAAAATACTACTACACCACAATGATTAAGAATAAGCTTGGTAGAGATCATACAAACTGATTTGTGGTGTTTGATATGTTTGAAGTTTATTTCTCCGTTTATTTCAATTTTGAGCCTTCCAGTCCAGTAGTAGTTAGTAGTGAATACTGTTTAATTTTGTCTAAAATGTTGCTCATTAGGAATGAATTGAAACACTCTTCCAATAAACTTTGTTCAATGTTCTTTTTTGACACTGTTTGAGAATACAATAAAAGATTAAGAAGCCATAATAAGAATATATTTCTAAATCCCTTTGGAATCTTTCAGACTCAAAAACTTAAGCTTATCAGAGTATTTGAGATAGAAACCAAGAATTGGTATGACTGCTTTTGAACTGAATATTGAATAAAATATCAAGTACTAAAACCAGTACTAAACCATTCAGTGCTGATTATCTTTAAAAGAAATGGCTCTAACCCATCACCTGTAGAAGTGAGCAAACCAAAAACCGTTGCAATTTGAAGTTATTTTACTGAAAATAGCACTTTAATAATCATAGACAGTAGTTTAATCTCATGCATATATCTTCTTCACATTCTTACTGTCCTTAAACAATTACTAGTTCATTCATTCATTCATTCAAAACAAATTTACCAAATGCATGTTTAGTATATAGAGTCAGATATTTTTCTGGGTTCAATATAATAAATCATCATAAGAAATTATCCAGATCTTCAAATTAATTAATATAACATGTGAATAAGAAAATTAACAAAGATGGTATACTGTAGTGAGCTGCAGTAAGCATGAGGTCATAGGAAGATGAATTAAAAAATTAAATTTATAAAAAAACAAACACCTTAGGTCATTATGGGGGTTAATTGAATTGATTTAAAAAGTTTGCTAATTGCTTTAACATATGAGAATGCAAAATAACACCCAATGTTATTAGTTGCCTACACCCACCTGTTCAAGGAACTGTCATATATGTCTTACTCAAAATCTAAAGTCTTTAACTTTTTTCTGTTTCATCTAATTATAATTGTCTGACATTATACATTCTTTTTTTTTCCTATACAACATCAAAACCAAGAATGAATTTTCACTGTCTTGTCAGAGGCCATTTCCCCTACAGCAATATTCTAATAATCCTGACATATGCTCTTAACTAGTCAATTTTTTAAACAGCAGATAAAAGCATGCCAGATGGAGAGTACAACCTGTGCCATGACAAATACTTATGATGTACAACTTTTTATAAAACTTCACATAATTGGGTTTAAGTGTTGAATAAAGGTGAGTGGTAAATTTAGAAAAGCAAGAATTTCTAGTTCATAAAAATGCCTTATTCAGAAATAAGAAAGTTTAAAATTTCCACTACTATGAAGTAATTTTATGAAATGAAAGACATAACACATTTCTATACTTTTTTAAATCAAAAAAATTATGAAAACATGTGATCATGGTCAAGAGCAGAGGAAGTGGTACAGAATTAACCACTGGGCTTCTACAACTCAAATGCAGCAGTTATCAAATTCCTTAAATATTAGCAGCACTTGCCTTTTGACTTCTAGCAGGTAAAAACCACAATTAGATGTCCCCAATAGTCTCAATCATGACTTTTTATTTTCATTTAAACCAAGTCCCTCATCATATTCATAATATGTTTGGTTATTGTAGAAGTTAAGTCTACAGGTATGGAATAGTGGACCCTTTATTGTTTTTCATTTTCTACTGGTGACACTTGCCAAAACTAGGCCAGTAGTTTTTTTAGAGTAGCTCATATTTTATATTTATCATTTTTATGCTATCATTTATTTCTTTACCTTCTGTTTCATGTTAGTAGATGTTAACTCTATAGAGTTGATTTAGTTCAGATCCACATTGTCAAAGAATAACCAAGAATTAAGTAAAAACTGCAGCTGAATCTATTTCTTTACAAGGTAAATGGACCTTACCCAGTCATGACTGAACAAAGGCAAAGCAGCATTCATAAGCAATCCGCAGAACAATGAGTTGTGTTCTGCTGTTTCTCTTTGGTGTTTATTTTCATTTCCCCACTTTGATTAAATTGATTGGTTAAAAACCATCAGGGGTAGCAATCTCTCTTAGGCAGATTGACACAATAATTAATGAAAGTGATTTCAGTCATATGCAATATTACTAAAACCACCACCACTTACAAACTTGTGATATCAACTATAAAAACCAAGTTCTGCTAATTTCAGGCATTTATCTGCTACTATCTTTACTAGTTAAGTAAAGATAATACCATCTCACGAGTACTAATCTCAGCAATTTTCCTTTGGGGCAAGCCCAGTTTCCAGAGTAGCCAAAATAGCTATGAAGACTGAATCTTTTTATGGCATACCATCTGTAGTATGACAGATCAGAATTGTTAGAAATTTGAATTTAGTCACCTCTATATCAGCAGAGGGAGGCAAGAATTATTTATATAATCACAATCTATTAGGTAATATTTGGAAACTTCATCTCATCCAGTTTTGTTTTAATTTGCATAAACCCACCTAAGAGAATGAATCCCATAGATTAGTCTGGTCAAATTTTAATAACAAACATTCATTTCTTTCTAATTGAATGCTTGATTGTTCCACTATTGCCCAAATGTTTCCCAGCTTTTTATTTTACATACTCATTTGTTAGACCCATGCTTTGAGTTATTTTATTTGATAATTAAGCAATACTCCAAATGAGCTATAGATCACATGTTTTAGTCTAGACTAGAAATCAAAATGAATGATTCATTTCATTCATTAAGTTGCTAAATACATTAAAAATAAGTAGGGTATTTGTTGAATTCTTTTTAAATTTGATTAATTAATTTACTTTTTTGGTACTGGGAATTAAAGCCAGGAGTGCTTTACCACTGAATTATATCCTCAGTTTTTTATTTTTTATTTTTTACTATGAGATAGATCTAACTAAGTTGCCCAGGGCGGCCTCAAACTTTCGATACTCCTGCCAGGTGTGTGCCACCACCCCAGCTTGTTTGAATTCTTGAAAACACAAGATGCATTCAGTGACATATATCCCATGTTTGGGTGAGGAAGCACATTAGGAACTTCTGAGCACACAAAAATATATAGTTCTAGAATGCACAAAGAAGAAACAAAAATGTAGTTTGGTACAAATCACTATGTAAGTTTTTTAGTTTTACTTAGTAAGACAAATTAATGTCCTAGGTGGAGCTAACCTCATGATTTTATCTGACTTAAAAATAATTTAATCATGGTTTATGTCACTAGCTCTATAACTCATTCTCTCTTGCCTCCTAAGTTCCATGAGGTGATATTGTCTTTTCAACACATATTTTCACATTATCTTTTTTATGAAAACTCAGTCTTCTACTTGTATAGTATAGAAGGTTATATCTGGTTAATAACTTGGAAATATGTTAGCATTTCATATATATTATATATATACACATATATATACACACACACACATATATGCATATGAAAAATTGGGCTTGGAATGATAACAATGTAACAAAGTGAAAATGGAGAAGATGATTTATTTAACCTTCATGAGACAACTAAAAAGATTATATAATTGAGACAGTGTTTAGATATATATATATACATCATCATTAGACCAGGGGAAAGTCTTTAGGTCAAGATCAAATCCTATTATAAATTTGTACAGGTTTGAACTAAAAGCCTTCTACTTAAAGTTTTGAAAGTTTTGTGATAATAGGGTGTTGAATTTTATCTTTAACAAAAACTCGTATAATTCATTCATTTTTAAGTCTGTAAAGTGAGTTTCTCTCACACTGAGTGTTTTGAAACTAAACAATATGCTACTGAATGAACAATGGGTTACAGAAGACATCAAGGAGGAGACTAAAAAATTCTTAGAGGTAAATGAGAACATAGACACAACATATTGAAAGTACTTCTTAATAGGAATAACAAAACTGATAGTTTATTTTGAAAGTTCCAGAGAAATAATTCATATAACCAGAAAATTTATATGCTAGCAATAAGACTAGATATGAGTATCTTTCATCTTTGTACAAATGACAGAAATCCATTTATAAATTCAAATGGTCTCTGAATTATTCATCTGAATCTTGCCCTCCTTTGCAGCTTCACTCTGTTATAATAATAGTTAAGGAAAGTTTTAGTTATCCATTGAGCCTGTCAGATAAATTTTCCCACTAATATTTTTAAGTTTGGACTAATTTCATTAACTTGAGGTGGTTTATTCATGTAACACAAGATCTGTAGCTTGTATACAGATGAAAATTTAAAAGTTGATATAACATTTTTAAGAAAATAGAAAGCTTTAATCTTCTATAGAGGCAAACATTGTATTCATAAAGATCTCATTTAACAATTGAAGGGGAGGAAGAGAAAAGGAAAGGCCATGGGGGGTAGGAAAGACAATGGAATGAGATGGATGGACATCATTACTTTAAGTACATGTATGAAGACACAAATGGTGTGACTCTACTTTGTGTGCAACTAGAGATATGAAAAATTGTGATCTATATGTGGAATATGAATTGAATTGCATTCTGCTGTCATATATAACAAATTAAAATTTTAAAATTTTTTTTTAAAATCTCAGTAATGGTAAAATCCATAGGGCTGACTGGTTTTTATGGTAGTTATCTAGGGAATTGTTTCTACCTTTTCTTTTATGGCTAAATTTAAGGTACAGTATATTAGAATTACAAATTTTAAAATATTAAAAAAAAATTATTAGTTATACACAGTAGAATGTATATAGTAGAACGTATTGTGACATATTATACATATATGCAGTATTACTTCTCATTCTTCCAGCTGTACATGATGTAAAATTACATTGGTTGTGTAATTATATATGCACATAGGACAGTAATGTCTGATTCATTCTGCTATCTTTCCTATACCTATTCCCCATCCCTTCTCTTCATTCCCCTTTGTCTAATCCAAAGTACTTTTATTCTTCCCTAACCTTTTTTGGTGAATTAACATCCACATATCTACATTCTACCATCATGTATAACTAGTTTGAACAAATAAAAAATACAATGGATAGCTGTTTAGATTCATTGAATAGATAGCTCCTTATTATAAAAAAGGAAAATTATAGCCTAATTTTAAATTAAACTAGGCTGATCATTGATTTTTCATACTTACGTACATTTTTGTTTTATTTTTGTGTATTTTCCAAGTCTCTTCATATGGTTTGATATTTTAAAAAGTAAAGAGAAGAACTTCCTGTCTCTTCCCATTATATAAAAAGCTATTTTAAGGGAAATATTGTGCTTTGTATCACTACTCCTAATGAAATTTAAACTTTTTAGGTTAAAAAAAAAGACTTCAGTAGAAAGTAAATTTGATTTATATTTGTATGAACGATTTTGAAGTAGTCCTTAGCAAGTAGAAAGTGTCAGTTGGATAAGATCTTTAAAGCACTTTCCTCCTTCAAGACTATATAATTTTCAAGTTCTCCTATTCAACTTGGTATATAGGTAAGGGACACAAAATACTTCTGAAATGAGTTGTTTTGATATCCATATAGAATGAAAGAACTAAAAATTGCTGATCTCAAATGATATCTATTCTTCCCTACCCCCATCCCTTATTGTGAGTTAGCATTGCATATCACAGAAAACATTCAGCCTTTGGCTTTTGGGGATTTGGCTTATTTCACTTGGCATGATATTCTCCAATTTCATCCATAATTTTTTTCTTTATGGTTATATTTTATTTATCCATTCATCTGTTGAAAGGCACCTAGGTTGGTTCCATAGTTTAGCTATTGTGAATTTAGCTGCTGTATACATTGATGTGGCTGTGTAGCTGTAGTATGCTGATTTTAAGTCCTTTGTGTATAAACCCAGGAGTGGGATATCTGGGTCAAATGGTGGTTGCATTCCAAGTTTTCTGAGGACTCTCCATACTGCTTTTCATATATAGTTGCACCAATATGCAGTCCCACCAGGAATGCATGAATTTACTTTTTTCACCACATCTTTGCCAACATTTCTTGTCACTTGTATTCTTGATAATTATCATTCTCACTGGAGTGAGATGAAATCTCAGTGTAGTTTTAATTTGCCTTTACCTAATTGCTAAAGATGATGAATATTTTTTTTCATATATTTGTTGACTGATCTTATTTCTTCTTCTGTGAAATGACTGTTCAGTTCCTTTGCCCATTTACTGATTATGTTATTTGTTTTTTTGGTGTAAAGTTTTTTGAGTGCTTTATGTATCCTGTAGATTAATGCTCTGTCTGAGGTGCCTGTGGTAAAGATTTTCTCCCCTTCTATAGGCTCTCTCTTCACATTCTTGATTTTTTCCTTTGCTATGAAGAAGTTTTTAGTTGGATTCCATTCCATTTTTTTGATTCTTGATTTTCCTTCTTGCACTTTAGTTAAGAAAGTCAGTTTCTAAGCTGACATGATATATATTTGGGCCTGCTTTTTCTTCAATTAGGTTCAGGGTCTCTGGTCTAATGCCTAAGTCCTTGATCTGCTTTCAGTTGAGTTTTGTGCAGGATGAGAGATAGAGGTTTAATTTCATTTGCTACATATGGATTTCCAGTTTTCCTGGCACTATTTGCTGCAGAGGCTATCTTTTATCCAATGCATGTTTTTATTTGGAAATATTTTTCATAGCATAGCACTTCTGAAATATGAATGTACATATAAATCAACTGTTTTTAAAACTCAAATGACACACTGGGTAGTTCTAAGACGACACCCAGAGATATGAATTTTAACAAACATTTCTTAACTCTAAATTGAAATTTGTAATATCTAGCATTCTGAGTTGACAGAGTTTAGAGTGAATGGATTTTATATTATTTTCAGTCACTTGAAGTTCATTACTAGATAATTTGTACTTTAAAAGAATTGGACATCTTTCTATTCTTAAACTATTTTGAAATACTTTAATCATAGCAAAATAATAGAAAGGTTAAGTGCCTAGGAGCTAAAGCTAGAGCCATCTGTGAGAATTTTTTTTTCTGCTACTTACTAGTGGACTGATATTTCTCAGTATAATCAACCTGCCTGGAAATAGTCTGTAACATGAAATAGATTAAACATTTATTCAGGATGGAAGACAAACTTAATACATAGATTATAAAACAGTGCCTGGCTCACACTAACTACTCAACAAATTTTAATGCCTTTTTATGATAAGCATTTGCCATATGTAACAGATAGGAGATAGATAATACTTGCTATTGTTCTATTATTTTACCTTAGTGAATTAGACTTACATTTTGGAGAATTTAAAATCTAAAGGAAAGACAAGTTTTGTTTTAAAAGCTTCCTTAAAATATTTATCTAAACTGGGAATTGTGGAACATGCTTGGAGTCCCAGCTATTCAGAAGGCTCAGGCAGGTGAAATGCTTCATTCCAGGAGTTAAAAAGCATTTTGGGTAATATAGCAAAACACTGTATTAAAAAAAAAGCCAAATAATACACACTCACACACATACAGAAACACACACACACACACACACACACACACACACATATATATATATATATATATATATATATATATATATATATAATTGCATACTTATTCATAACATACCATTGTATTCATTTATATAGTAACTTAAATATTCATACAAGGATTTCACTCTCACTAGTGGTAAACATGTACTATTTTGTACAATCAAACTTCCACAAATAACTCAATATTGAAAAACATAAATATAATTTTTGAGAACTTCTAAAAGCAGTGACTTTAGGAGCAGAGATGTGAATTGATGATTAGTATCATGTTTTTCATTTTTCAGGCCTTTGCCTATTGAGAAATGCACACTAAAATGTCAGAAAGTAAAACCAAATATCAGGCAGTCACAAGGTCTATAAGATAAAAAGGTCTGGTAAGTTTGAGAAACTCTTGTAAGAACCAGTAGCTATACAGTCCAAGAGGTTGAAGACTTAGAATGAGAGGGATCAACAGTGCTGCTACCCTATTCTGAGATCAAAGGCTTCTGGAAACTTCCTAGAGAATCACTGGCAGAGTCCCCTTGGAAGAGTGACAGAGTAAGGGTCTGATATGCTCAGGCCACCACAGTAGCAATCAAGAACCTTTTGAAGAAGAATTGGACTTGAGTATGATGCTGCTTCCTTGAAGGGTGCTATCCATGCTTAGGGAGAGTCTCCACTTCAGTTGCTATCCCACATACCAATCATTCATAGGCATACCCTCACTGACACACCTAGAAGCCTCTACATCAGCAGCATCTCTTAATCCAATCAAGTTGACAATTCAAATTAACCAGTACTAGTGGTTTCAGATATTATTATGTCAGAAGAATATTATTAAATTAGGCTAGTGTGGTTAAGGAATTAAAAGATGAGCTGAAGAATTACAACAGACAGCTAAAAGATTTATAAAAGAAGCAGTTCAATATAAATGTAAAATCTCTGAAATTAAATAATCACAGAATAAATTTTTAAAAAGAATAAAAATAATATAAATATATACAATGAACACAAACCTAACCTCACTAACTACAGATGGCGTGAATTGATTGTGCATGTTGATAGTGCTAAATATTTCCAGGGAGGCCAGGCATAGTGGTGCACACCTGTAACAAGAGTTTCTCAAACTTACCAGACCTTTTTATCTTATAGACCTTGTGACTGCTTGATATTTGGTTTTACTTTCTGATATTTTAGTGTGCATTTCTCAATAGGCTCAGGAGGCTGGGACAGGGGGATTGTGAGTTCAAAGCCAGCCTCATCAAAAGTGAGGCACTAAACAAGTCAGTGAGTCCCTGTCTCTAAATAAAATACGAAATAGAACTAGGGATGTGGCTCAGTGTCAAGTGCTTCTGAGTTTGATAACTGGTACCCCCAAAAAATTTTTTCAGGGAAATATAAGACTTAAAAGTTAATTTTAAGAGTATATTAAAAGACATATTAAAAGACAAATATAATAGTGAATAGAAGAAGAAAATTGGATACTTGTGACTTTCTCATTGAGCTTTGTAATTTACCTGCCAGTGTGAATTTGTCCTCAGTCAGTACTAAGTCACATCTCTGTATAACCTGCCACAGTTTTGCATTAACTGCTCTCTCATTCTATTGCTGCCCTATTGAGGGGTTTACTGGAGTACTAACTGATCAGATCTATCAGCCTATGCATTCAAAATATGTTCATATTCGTTGCTCATATTAATAAATTATGTAATAAATAGAATAAGAATAAGAGCTTAGTAATAAATAAAAAAAGAATAAGAGAGTAACTTGAAATGATGGATTGAACTTTGGGCCAGTAAGAATCACACATCAAAAAGAAATTGATGCTGAAAATGATAAAAAAAATGAAGATTCAAAAATCATATATGAAGCCGAGCGCGGTGGCACATGCCTGTAATCCCAGTGGCTCAGGAGGCTGAGGCAGGAGAATCATAAGTTCAAAGCCCGCCTCAGCAATTTAGCGAGATGCTAATTAACTCAGTGAGACCCTGTCTCTAATAGAATAGAAAATAGGGCTAAGGATGTGGCTTAGTGGTTCAGGGCCTCTGAGTTCAATCCCTGGTCCCTCCCCCCAAAAAAATAAAAAATAAAATTGAAAAAGGTATCATTTTAGAGGTCACTACAAAAGACCTAAAATAATCACTATGAGGAAAAGAAAACATGGTATCATTATGAATGACATAGATATCAAATGAATTAAATAACTTGAGAAATACCATAGTCTGACCAGTCACAAAATTTAAACAATGTTGATACAGTCCTTTAAAACCAAAATTGCTAATAGTGACACATAAGAAGATAGAATCTTCCAAATACTAAAGTATTGGCAAATATCATTAGAGTCATTGCACAGAACAAGGAAGAGTTCCAGGACAAACAAACAAAACAAAAAGTTCAGGTCACGTAACTATACTGGTGAATTCTTCCACAACTTTAAAAATAATCAATTTGTCTAGATGATAAAGGGAAAATGTCTCATCTATTTTATAAATTCTAACATAATCATGTACCTGGCAAAGGTATTCTAGAAAGAAAATTGCCAATTAATCTCATTCAGAAACTGCAAAGATTCTTTAAAAAGCAAGCAAAACAGCCAGGTTGGTGGTGCAAGCCTATGATCCCAGCAGCTTGGAGGCAGAGGTAGGAGGTTGTGACTCCAAAGCCAGCCTCAGAAACTTAATGAGGCTCTGTCTCTAAATGAAATATTTTAAAAAGCGATGAGGATATTGCTCAGTGGTTAAGCACCCCTAGGTTCAATAAGTACCCCAAAAAACAAAAGCAAGCAAAACAAATTTAAAATTCAATCACTAGGAAATTTCACCGCAACTAAGTTGTATTTCTAGAAATAAAAATGATGTGATTTACCATTTAAGATCCAGTGTAATTCACCTGATTTTTTTTCACTCTGTTCCAATTTTTTTTTGGGGGGGAATCAACTTAACAAAAGAAGTGAAAGAATCCTAAAAATTAATAATAAAAATCACAGAACTCTAAAAAAAATCAAAGAAGATCTGAGAATATGGAAAGATCTACCTTGCTCTTGGATAGGCAGAATTAATATTATCAAAATCACCATACTTCCAAAAGCACTATACAGATTTAATATAATTTCAATGAAAATCCCAATGGCATTCCTCATATAAATAGAAAAAGCAATCATGAAATTCATCTAAAAAAATAAGAGACCCAGAATAGCTAAAGCAATCCTTAGCAGGAAGAGTGAGACAGGTGGCATCACTATACCTGACCTTAAACTATCCTACAGAGCAATAATAACAAAAACAGCATGGTATTAGCACCAAAACAGACTGGTAAACCAATGGTACAGAATAGAGGACAAGGAGACTAACCCACAAAACTACAATCATCTTATAAGTCACCTGATTTTTTAAAAAAATTGATGAAGTCATAGTCATCTTAATTAATTTGATAAAATTCAATATAAAATTCTTGGTAAAATATGGAAATAAGTAACTTCTTTCTATCTTCTAATAAAATATATCTTCAGGTAAAAATTTCCTAGTATAAACATGATAATGAAATATGAAGCTACTCATCTATACTGAAAGGAAATATTCTATTATTAATTCTTATTCATCATAGTACCAGAATTCTATGTAAGGCCAAGAATGGAAAAAAAAAAGTATTGATAAAGAAGAAATTCTACCAATATATACAGGCAGAATGATGTATGTGATATGTATGTGATTAATTATCCATGGAAAACTTATCATAAATATCTAAAATTTGTAAATTTGCTATAAGCAACTTAAATAGGTGACTTTCAGTTATTTTATGCCTCATTTACAGAAAAGTAAATATTCAAAAAGGGCTATTTATATTCCTATCAGGAAAGAAAAACAGTCTGTCAAAGTGATATCTGCACTCCCATGTTCACTGCAGTCCTATTCATAGCAGCCAAAATATGAAAACAACTAAATTGTCCATCAATAAATGAATTGATAGAGACAATGTGGCATATACACAATGGAATACAAGTTAATGTTACAAAAGGAGAAAAAACCCTCATTGGCAACAACATGGATGGCTTTGTAGGAGAGGATGCTAAGTGAGAAAGCCATGTTTAGGAGAATAAGCACAAATGACATCACTTATTTGTGGAATCTATAAAGTCAAACTCATGTAAGGAGAAAAGAATGAGGCTGTGAGAGTGGAAGTAATGTGATAGGTAGGTAGTTCATCAAGGTATACTATTTCAAAGAAACAATACTACTAAGTTTTGCACTCTGTTCCATATCAGGTAACTATCGACAATAATAATGTCTAATATATTTGCAAATGACTGAGAGCAATTTCAAATCTCTCACCATAAAAAAATAATAAGGAAATAGCATGATAGAAATGATAATTAGTTTCAATTAATTAAGCTACAATGTATAAATGTCAAAACTTCATATTCTACTGCAAAAATATATGCAATTCTGATTTGTCCATCAAAAACAATAATAATAAAATTCTATTATTATTTATTAATTTATAAATAATTTTATTTATTTAAAAATTAACATTTGATGTTAGTGAGGGTATGGTTGCAAATTGGTGCAACCATATATGGAAAGCAGTATGGAGAGTCCTCAGAAAACTTGGAATGGAACCACCATTTGCCCCAGCTATCCCATTCTTGGGTTTATACTCAAAGGACTTAAAATCAGCATATACAGTGACACAGCCATATCAATGTTTACAGCAGCTCAATTTACAATAGCTAAGCTATGTATCCAACCCAGGTGCCCTTTAACAGATGAATGGATAAAGAAAATGTAGTATAATGGAATATACTTAGCTGTAAAGAGCAAAATTATGGCATTTGCAGGAAAATGGATGGAGCTGGAGAATATCATGCTAAGCACAATAAGCCAATCCCAAAGAACCAAAGGCTGAATGTTTTCTTTGATATGCAGATGCTAATTCACAATAAGTGAGGGGACTAGGGAAGAATAGAAATACTTTGGATTAGACAGAGGTGGGTAGGTGGATGGAGGTAGGAAGGTTAGTAAAATGAATCAGTCATTATTTCCCTGTGTGCATATGATTACATGACCAGTCTAATTCTATGTCATGTATAACCAGAAGAATGAGAAGTTTCATCCCATTTATGTATGATGTGTCAAAGTGCATTCTACTGTCATGTATAACTAATTAGAACAAATAAACATTTAAAAATACTTGTAAAAATGGTACAGAATAGAAGACACAGAGACAAATCCATACATTCACAGTCATGTAATCCTTGACTAAGCTGCCAAAATACACATTGGAGTAAGTGCAGTCTTCTAAAAAAGTGGTGCTTGAAAAACTGATTATCCATATGTAGAAGAATAAATCTAAAACCTTATCTCTCACCCTGAACAAAACTCAACTCAAAATGGATCAAAAATCTAGGGATTAGACCAGAGGCTATGCAACTCCAAGAAGAAAATGTAGGATCAACACTCTAGCATATTGGTGCAAGCAATGACTTTCTCAATAGGACCCCCAAAACTCAGGAAATAAGGCCAAAAGTTAATAAATGGGTTGGCATCAAATTAGAAAGCTTCTGCATAACAGAAAAAATGATCAAGAATGTGAAGAAAGAACCTACAGAATAGTAGAAGATTTTTGATAGCTACTCTTCTGACAAAGGATTAATATCTGGAATATAAACAGAACTGAAAAATTTTACACCAAAAAACAAAAAAAAACAAATAACCCAATTAACAAATGGCCAAATGAATTAAACAGAAATTTCTTAAAAGTGGAAATACAAATGGCCAACAAATATGTGAAAAAAATGTTCATCATCATTAGCAATTAGGGAAATGCAAATTAAAACTACACTCAGATTTCATCTCATGTCAGTTAGAATGGAAGTCATCAAGAATATAAACAAATGCTAAAAAGAATGTGAATAAAATGAACACTTTCATACTCTCAGTGGGATTATAAATTAGTGCAACCATTATGAAATCAGTATGGAGTCTCCTCAAAAGAGTAGGCATGGAACCACCATATGACCCAACTATATCACTTCCTGGTATTTATCCTAAAGAATACTCATTATACTATGGGATACATGTATGCCCACATTTATAGCAGCTCAATTCACATTAGGCATATGATTATTGCACTATTCACAATGAATAAGACATGGAAACAACCCATTGGCTGTCCATCAGCCAATGAATGCCTAAAGAAAATGTGGTACATATACACAACAGAATGTCATTCATCCATCAGAAAAATAAAATTCATATATTTGTGACAACATGGATGGAAGTAGAGATTGTTAAGTGAAATAAGCCAGGCACAAGAAGACAAGAACTGTGTGGTATCACAAATATGTGGAATCTCCAACAGGTGATCTCAGAGAATTTGGGAATAGAATGGTGGTTACCAGTGATAGGGAGAAGAGGGGGAAAAGAGTAATAAGGAAATGTTGACCAAACGGTCCTAAGTCACAGTTACGATGGAAGAAAAACTCCCAGTGTGCTCTTGTTCAATACCATAACTATGGATAATAATTATGTACCACATATTTCCAAAAGCTGGAAAAAGAATTTCTAAATTTCACCATTTAAAAAAAAGTGTTTGAGGAGATAAACTTTTAACTTGATTTAAACATGGCACAATGTATACATATTTCAAAATATCACAAGGTACCCCATTGTGTATATGATTTTTATTCATATGTTTCAGTCATAAAAATAAATTTAAGTAAAAATAATTCACTGTTTAAATTTTATTTTCTTCACCGTTACTGTGAAACACAGCTTGACCACCTAGAAATTTTCAGAATTTCTGATATTACAAAAAAGACAGGAAAATTCCTAAATAGCAAATATCTTTCCATTTACATGGGCAGTCTCCTATCAAAAAAGATTTTATTCATCTCTTCTATGTCCAGTGAAAATCATGGAATAATTAATTCAAGAATGTACATAAAGAGGAATGATATTTCCTGTAAAAGACTGAAGACTGCTACTATGGCTAAAATGAAAAAAAAAAAGTTAAATAAATGTTCTTTTCTAATCAAGATGTTACTTCAAAACTGAAGAGATTACCCTCCACTATCAGTGAAAGATGACCTGTAGACATTTCACATCTTGCTTTCATGTTTTATGAGAACACTTAATTTCCTCTTAGTGGGTAACACTGTACAGTGTAACTAGGTTACACGATATGTTTCATAAGACACATCAAAATAAATAAATAAGCAAAACTGGGACAGGGTACAGGGAGAGGAAACAGACTCTTGTTTACCAGAGAAAACCTTTAACATCAAAAAAAAAAAAAAAGCTCGTGAAGATACTTATTGAAAGGGTGTATTAAAACACAAGTTAAATATGCATTAAAAAGTTCACTATCTTCTTAAAAACTTGTGAGGCCAGCATATTATATTACCAAGTTGTGATTCACAAACCATCCTCTCAGGTATCTCATGTCCATACCTACTATTTTCAGCATTATGATTTTTAAGGAATGGGCACAAAATCACTTTTTGGAAAGTATTCTGGAAAGATGTTCAATGTAGCTGATATGGAGTAGGCACATCTTCCATCTTGACAGACTTTAACTGCAATCTATAGCTTTCTACAAAAGGGAAAAAAATTTCATCATCAGTGTAAGAAGCAACCAGGGAAAAATTATCAACTGAGCCATAAATTATCATCTTCAGGTAACAAAATCTACACTATTTGCTATGTCAGTCAGCACATTGCCATCAGACTATACAGCTTAACCATAAACTGTATTCTTGGGTGAATGAGCCTTATGATAATGCTCCTTCTCCACATATAGAAATAACAGAGATCAATATGACATTTGTAAGATAATACACTAAATAGAGTATGCAAAATGATAATTTAAAGCAAAATTTATCATGTGCATGTATGTGAGAGAGAAAGAGATAGAAACAGAGAGACATAGACATTGGATATTGACATTGGAGTTATAAGGTCCCCTACAACTGAATTATATTCTTGTCCGAAGTGGGGAAGGAAAGATGGTCTTTGAACTGCCCAGAGATGAAGCAATGCCTCTCTGGAGTCTTATTCTCCATGTGAAGGTGCCATGGAGACCACCCAGTTGTATGGTGGCACCCTGTTCAAAGGGAAACTCCTTGCTAGCCAAGAACTTCTATTAGTTCATAACCTTGGGTTCAAATGTGTGCTGTTAGAAGTAGACAATTATAGACACAAGCTGATAAGCCCTATTTGGGATGCTTTTACCCTCACCTTTAGTTTTGCATATCTTGAAGAAGCTTTCTCACAATAAATCCTTCTGATGTTTAATAAACATGCTGAGCTTGCTGCTGGTCAGGCTTCTTCTGCCAGAGGCAAGCTGAACCACCAAGCCTCAGCTTTTTCTCTTCTTTTGTGTCTGCTTGTCTTTTTCCTAATCTCCTCATTGCCTGGTTAGGTTACCCCTGAATAAACTTTCCTACAGGACATAACACATTCCCATTCCCTCCTTTCCTTTTCTTTTTATGATTTCTTAATTTTATTCTGAGGCAGGGTGTCACTATGTTCCTGAGGCTGCTCTTGTACATGGGATCTTTGTGCCACAGCTTCCAAATTGTTTGGGATTACAGGCATGAGTCACCATGCCTAGCAACAGTATATCTCTTCAAATTCTGTAACAGGAGCTATCAAACTCTTTTTTAATTGCTTTAAGGAAAACTTATATAACCAAGTAGCAATTTTAGTAGAAGTCTCAATGTAGTCAAAGAGGTAACAGAACTTTCAGAGAGAGAGAGAGAGAGAGAGAGAGAGAGAGAGAGGCAGAGGAAGAGTAAGAGGGGAAAGCAAAAAGCAAAACTAGAATCACCATATTCAAATGAACTTCAAATCTTAAAAAGGTAATTAGTCTTTGAAATTCACTTATTGCTTGCAGAAACAAAGAATGAAATTAAAAGTGTGTAAAGTCCTTACTGACATCTCATTGCTTTTAGGAAGCAAATATAGCCTCTTACCTCAATGAGCAATGGAGACACTAGTCAGATCTCAGATTTAACTCCTGGCCAAAAACAACAAAGTTCTGTCGGGTACTTACTTTGTTTAATATTATTACTATGTTCTCAAATGTGCTTGTACAAAGGAAGAGACAAAAGTGCCTTGGGTGAAAAGAAATGGATTAAATCTACCAGGCTGTAACAGCAACCTTGCCTGATGAACTTCTTTGAGGATGGGAATCATTTCTTATTTGACCTAGCACTGGGGTAGACTAAGCATTCAAAAAATGGTTTAAAATAAAACTGAATCCTCTTTCATTTTTATAAAGAAGGAAAGAGCTATCCAAGAGAAGTTAAGGGCACTTAGAAACAGTATGTAGACATGCTGGTAACCTTACTTCATAACAGAGGAAAGGTCATAATAAGACTTCCTGATACAGCCATGACTGACTCTGTCTCAATATTCATGCTAAATCATCAGTTCTCATTTCAGAACTGGTATCCATACTGAACCAAAAATGATCAATCTAGAGTTGCTGTCCTACTTCACACTTTAAATTTGACTGACTGATGATCAAAGGATGTGCCTTTATTACTACTAAGAGACAAATGAAACAACCCTCCCTTCTTATATAGAAGAGGAGTTATATTTCTCACAACGGGAAGGCTAACATCTGTTTCTGGGAGGTACAGGGAGAACACCTGTTGAGAGCCACAGCCGAAGGGGCCCCAGCAAACTTCCAGCTGCCAGCAAACTTCCAGTTGCCAGCAAACTTCCAGCTGCCAGCTGATGATTGGCTCACAGCGGCCCCAGCAACTTCTAGCTGATTGGCTCCTCTGCGGTGATGCTCATTGGGCTGTTTCCCTACCCTTTCAGACTACGGAGCTGCTCATTGGGGGACATTTTTTGGCTTCGCCCACGCGACCCAGCCAATTGGCCTCAAGAGCAGGAGGAGTGGGGGAGGTTGAGAGGCTTGTGGGAAGCCGGTGGTGGCAGTTGGGCTCTGAGGGGTTTTCCTGAGGAGCTGTGTGGTGTGGTGTGTGATTCTAAAAATAAAGTTCATTTCTTTTGACAAGTGGCTCCTGAATTGTGCCCAGCCAGACTGCGGCATTTGGTGAGCCGCACGGGGAACGACTGAGGGTAAGTGATCAGGTAAACTGCTCGCCCCTGAGGGCAGGGCGAGAGGATGGGTAGCCATTTTAAGATTCTTCTTTTGTTTTGCTTCAATTTTGTTTTAAGTTGCCTGTCCCTGGAGATGAGTGAGATGGAAGAAAAACCGCTCACATCTGAGGAAAAACTATTTGCGTCTGAGGAACAGATAGGGAGAAAGGACGGATGGACTTTTCAGGAGGATAGAAAGGCTATAATGATTTTTTGTTGTTCCATTTTTGTTTCATTCTGTCTCAGCTTTGTTTGGCGTCATCTTGTTGGGTTGTATGATAGTAGAAATATGGGATCAGAATTTAGTAAAAAACAAACTGAAAGAGTGTTAAGTAAATTGTTAGAGGAAGGAGGCATCCCAGTAAAATCAAGAGCAGTCAGGGCATACGTTGATACAATACAAAAATGTAGCCCATGGCTTTTTAAGGAGGAGTTGTTAAATATATCACAATGGAACCATCATGGTGAAGATTTAAAAAGAATAGAAAAGAAAAGCCCAGGGACTCTGCCAGTTGGCACATTGCCATTGTGGACGTTCGTATCTTGCTTGCTTAGTCCAAAGCCTTCAGTTCAGACAATGGTAGAGGAAGGAGAAGACATTGATTCAAGTAAAAGAGAAGGTCTCTCAAGTTAGTCAGACAGAGGAAAAGATTCAAGTAAAAGAGAAGGCCTCTCGAACTAGTCAGACAGAGGAAGAAAGATTAGAGCAGAAAAAGCCATCAGGGGAAAAGTTACAACAGGAGACTGATACTAACACCTTTCTATCACCAGAGGGTGTAAGTGTCCAACCAACAGCACCACCTCTACAGGAGACTGCTACTAACACCTTTCTATCACCAGAGGGCGTAAGTGTCCAACCAACAGTGCCACCTCCATATGCTGGGAGGCTCCCAACCCCCGCAGTTAATAGTTGGGATCCTGAGACAGGAGCTCAAATATTAACATGCCCTGTATTTGAGGCAGGAGGGCAACGAATTCACCATGCTTTAAATTTCAAAAAAGTGAAGCAGCTAAAAGAGGCTGTAACAACCTATGGTCCTCAAGCACCCTTCACTGTAAGCATGGTCGAATCCATTAACAACTTGAACATGATGCCAGCAGATTGGGCTAATATGTGTAAAGCTGTGCTAAATGGAGGACAATACCTGTTATGGAAGGTTGCCAATGAGGAATTTTGCAAGGAGACGGCTAGGCAAAATGCAGCAGCTGGTTATCCTCAGAGAAATCTAGATATGTTGTTAGGAAAGGGACCTTATGAGGATCAGCAGCAACAAATTGCATATGAGCCTGGTGTATATGCACAAATTGCTGCAGATGTGGTTAGGGCATGGAAGACTTTACAAGGGCATGGAGGTTTACAAGGTCAATTATCTAAGGTAATACAAAGAGCTAATGAATTTTACACTGAATTTGTAGATAGGCTTATTCAAACAGCTACCAGAGTTTTGGGGAATACAGAACAAGCAATGCCATTAATAAAACAACTGGCTTATGAGCAAGCGAATCGTTGGTGTAGAGAAGTCAGTAGACCATGGAAACATGAAGATTTAAACACATATATTAAATTATGTAGAGACATTAATGAACAAGGGCAAGTCGTGGCAGCTGCAATACAACAGGTTTTAGATGCCAGAGACATTAATGAACAAGGGCAAATCATGGCAGCTGCAGTAAAACAGGCTTTAGATGCCAGGCCAACAACATGCTACAATTGTGAACAAACAGGACATTTTAAAAGGAATTGCCCCATAGGAGGAGGGTTTAACAAAACTAGGTATCAAAGGAGTAGAATACCAGGTATTTGCCCATGATGCTGTAGAGGGAGACATTGGGCTAATGAATGCTGTTCTCAAACCACCATAGAGGGTACTCCATTATCAAAAAATGAACAAGGACCAGGTGTTTATCCACAATATCATGGAGAAAGGCATCGGGCTCCATTGCCAAAAAATGGACAGGGGGGCCCAATGCTCCGGGGCCCAAAACCACAAATATACGGAGCACTGGAGGAACCCAGCAACCCCATCAGGGTAGTGCCCAGGACACATTGTCCAATAGATCCCTCATCAGACAAACCAGAGGGAGCGCAGGGTTGGACATCTGCGCCTCCGCTAGATCAGTACTAACTCCAGAGATGGGAGTTCAAATCATTCCCACAGGGGTAAAAGGACCTCTTCCCAAAGGAACAGTAGGCTTATTATTGGGATGCAGCTCTTCTACTCTAAAAGGACTTATGATAAGTCCTGGGGTAATTGATCCCAATTATGAAGGTGAAATAAAAATTATAGCCAGTTCTCCAAAGGGTATATCAGTAATTTCACCAGGAGATAGAATAGCACAGTTACTAATAATACCCAGCCTACATGATAAATTTTCCAGTCGTACTGTAGAAAGAGGTTCCAAGGGATTAGGCTCCACAGGTGTAGATTGGGCTATGCTTTCTTTAAATTTAGATTCTCGCCCCATGCTAAAACTAAATATTCAAGGACATGAATTTAATGGTCTACTGGATACAGGTGCAGACCTTAGCATCATCTCTCATCAAGAATGGCCAAAACATTGGCCATTGCAACAAGCCACTCAAACGCTTTGAGGCCTAGGAGTGGCAACTAATCCCCATAGAAGTGCAATGGTATTAGATTGGAAGGATCCTGAAGGATGTGAAGGAACTATACAGCCATATGTATTGGATCATCTTCCCGTAAACTTATGGGGATGAGATGTCCTAGATCAATTAGGTTTGAAATTAACAAATAACATCAACCAAAATGCACCCACTATTATGACTAGACAAGGTTTTAGGAAAGGAAAAAGATTAGAAAAACAAGAACGAGATATAGCAGCACCAATACAAATAGATCAAGGAATGGACAGACATGGGTTGGATTTTCAGAAAGGGCCACTGAGACAATAAAAATTACTTGGAAATCAGAAAGACCAGTATGGGTTCCTCAGTGGCCCCTGACTAAAGAAATTATACAAGCAGCCCATGACCTGGTCAAACAACAATTAGCGGAAGGACATATACAACCTTCTGTATCTCCCCATAATACTCCCATTTTTGTCATCAAAAAGAAATCTGGTAAATGGAGATTATTGCAAGATTTAAGAGCCATTAATAATGAGATGGTTATTATGGGATCTGCTCAATCAGGGATTCCTCAATTGTCTGCTTTGCAAAAAACCTGGTATGTTTTAGTCATAGATATTAAAGATTGTTTTTTTTTTTTTCAATTCCAATTCATCCTGAGGATAGTCCACGTTTTGCATTTACTATCCCTGCACTGAATCATGAAGGTCCTGATCAGAGATATGAATGGAAAGTACTCCCTCAAGGGATGGCTAACAGCCCAACTATGTGTCAAATTTATGTTAACAAAGTAATTCAGCCACTTAGAAATCAAAATCCTGAACTACAAATATTTCACTATATGGATGATGTATTATTAGCACACAAAGATAAAAACACATTGCTAGAATGTTATGCCACACTTAAAAACTTATTAAAAAATTATAATCTAGAGATAGCAATAGATAAAGTACAATTAAATTTTCCAATTAATTATTTAGGAGTTCTATTATCCTCAACCATGGTCCATCCACCAAAAATTCAAATACGAGTAGATCAACTCAAATCACTTAATGACTTTCAAAAGTTATTAGGAGACATAAATTGGATAAGGCCTTATCTAGGTATACCAACAGGAGAGTTGGGACCTTTATTTGATATCTTAAAAGGTAAATCAGATCCAAATTCACCCCAAATGTTAACGCCTGAAGCAAGAAAGGCATTAAAAATCATTGAAACATATATGGAAAATATGCATTTGGATAGAATTGATGTAAGTTTGCCTTTATTATTTATTGTACTACCAACAAAAAATATTCCTACAGGAGTATTTTGGCAAGAAGGTCAATTATTATGGATACATTTATCTTATTCTCCTAACACTATTCTTACTAGGTATCCTGAGGCTGTAGGACAATTAATACTCAAAGGAATAAAAGCAGCAAAGGGAGTGTTTGGAATTTCTCCCAATAAAATTATTACTCCATATACTATGAATCAAATTGATGAGTTATCTAATGAGTTAAATACTTGGACAATAATCATGTGCAAATCTAATGTTTCATTTGATAACCACTTACCATCTAATCCTTTATTGTCTTTTTGGTCATTGCATCCTGTAATTTTTCAAAAAATGACAAGAAAAACCCCTATCATGAATGCTCCAAATATATTCACTGATGGGTCAAATAATGGTACAGCAGCAATAGTTACCCCTGATCAAACTTTTACATTTTTAGTACCCAAACAATCAGCTCAAAAGGTAGAGCTTAATGCAGTATTACAAGATTTTTTGATGTTTAAAGATTCTGTATTTAATTTATTTTCTCATAGTCAATATGTAGTTAATGCTATAGTATCCCTTGAAGATGCTGGTAGTATTTCCCCTTCCTCTACTCTTTTCTCTTTGCTTTCTACTATACAAAGTCTAATCTGGGACAGAAAAGATCCGTTCTTTATAGGACATATCAGGGCACATACAGGATTGCCTGGAGCCCTTAGTTTGGGCAATGATTTAGCAGATAAAACTACACATGACATACATATTTTCTCTAAACTAGAAGAAGCTACAAATTTTCATAAAAAGTTCCATGTCAATGCTAATACTTTACAAAAGCGTTTTAAAATAACTAAAGAACAAGCTAGACAAATAATAAAACAATGTCAAAATTGTGTGACCTTTTTACCACAAGTTAATCTTGGAATCAATCCTAGAGGACTGATACCTAACCATATTTGGCAGATGGACGTCACACACTTGCCAGAATTTGTGAAATTAAAATATTTGCATGTTACAGTTGATACTTCTTCTGGATTTTTGATGGGCTCCCTTCATGCCGGAGAAAAAACTAAAGATATTATAGCTCATTGCTTACAAAATTTTGCCACTGTGGGCGTTCCAAAACAGTTAAAAACAGATAATGTCCCTGATTATACTTCTATCTCTTTTAAACAGTTTTGCTCATCATTTGGCATTACTCATATAATAGGAATCCCATACAATCCACAGGGACAAGGCATAGTTGAAACAGCTCATCAAACTATTAAAATGTACTTATTAAAGCAAAAAGAAGGAATTGGGAAAGGGTATATATTCCCCAAAGATAAACTTAAAATAACACTTTTTACTCTAAACTTTTTAAATTTGGATTCATTAGGACTTAGTGCTGCGGAAAGGCATATGTGTCCAAAAAATGTACATAAGCCCAAAGTACTTTGCAAGGAAATTCTAACAGGACAATGGAAAGGTCCTGACCCAGTAATTGTCTGGAGTCGGGGGTCTGTTTGTGTGTTTCCACAGGGAGAACAGCAGCAGATTTGGATTCCAGAGAGATTAACTAAAGCGATTTCTACAGACCAAAAAGAAGATGATTTGGCGCAAATCCATAACAACTGATATCCAAAACTCCAGTTTGGCTATTCTTACATCTGTGACAGAACCAGGATGCTTTTTTCAATATCTATTTTATTATTACCCTTTCCCACATCATGAAGTTCTATTTTGTTTTTTGAGCTCATACAGACATAGGTTAATGTTTTGCTGATCAGTTCTATTTTTTGACTATAGAGTTTTTAAACATTGCAATGTAGATTTCACCTGTAAAAAGTTATAAGGCCTTTACTATTGTGTCATGTGTTGTGTGCACACTTGTGTTTTATGTTGTATGTTTGTATGTATGTATGTCCATATATCATATATGATGAGCGCTCATGAAAAAATGGATCCAAATATTTTTTTTTATTCACATGAGTTAAATGGTTTAATTTAAATTGGGTAAACAACTGTTGAAGATTGTTTTAATATGTGAACAAAAAAGGAGGTTAAGAGATCTGTTTGTTTACTTTCACCTTTCCTTTTTTTTATATTTAATAATTCTGTTCAAGATAATGTAAATTGTTAAGAAAATTGTTTTCTTTTAGTGCCTTCTGGAATGTTACATAATTTTTTCTTTAGCCATTATTGCCAGAATTCCTATCTTCATCCCAGTGCCGGTGAAGACAAAGATAAAACCAATCTACAGCTTCTGCAATAGCCATCACTGAACTGCTTGCAGAACTTGCCTGGACTATGTATCACTTGTATGCATTGTGAACTCACCTGTATGCATTGTGAACTATCTGTTGGTACAGCGACTTGTGGTAGTGTTGGGGTATTTTTGCTGATGGTGTCATCGGTGGTACAATTTTTCCAAAAGGAGCTGTCAATTGGCTTGGTGTATCTTCCTCCCTTCTGCTTGTCATGGTCGTTCAGCTAAAATTGGGGGGCCAACAGAGGTAAGGCAAAGAACCTCAACCTCCGCTGGTACAAAGACCTATCCACAGGTATGGCTGTATGCTGGACCAGTAGTCAGCGACGGGTAAGATCCAATTGCAATGGTACCAACCTAAGACAGGAGGCTGACGCCTTGAGGTCAGCTCATCCGATAACGGGTAAGGACCATATGTACTATTGGACAACCTAAGGCAGGCAACGTCTCTAAGCCACATGCTTGTTGTTTAAACAGAGAGGGAGAGATGTTGAGAGCCACAGCCGAAGGGGCCCCAGCAAACTTCCAGCTGCCAGCAAACTTCCAGCTGCCAGCTGATGATTGGCTCACAGCGGCCCCAGCAACTTCTAGCTGATTGGCTCCTCTGCGGTGATGCTCATTGGGCTGTTTCCCTACCCTTTCAGACTACGGAGCTGCTCATTGGGGGACTTTTTTTTTGGCTCTGCCCACACGACCCAGCCAATTGGCCTCAAGAGCAGGAGGAGTGGGGGAGTTTGAGAGGCTTGTGGGAAGCCGGTGGTGGCAGTTGGGCTCTGAGGGTTTTTCCTGAGGAGCTGTGTGGTGTGGTGTGTGGTTCTAAAAATAAAGTACGTTTATTTTGACAAGTGGTTCCTGAATTGTGCCCAGCCAGACTGCGGCAAACACCTACTCGACAAGTCCCAGCCTGGCCCAGCAGCAGGCCTGGAGAAAAATTCCTGCCAAAGATACCCTATCTTTCTTCTTCAAGACCAAGCCACACAAATATTCAAAAGGGGCATTCCTCCTCTACTTTGCCTCCCTGCTCAGATCCAGGATTTCTGCAGGTCTCTTGGACTGTCCTCCTATAGACACAGAATTGTCCAGCTAGTCCTGGGCTAACTCCTTGAGTGTTCTCCATGACTTTCATTATGGCCTTCCATAATGAAGACTACCATTAGTAGTTTGTAACTTTTCAGGCAGCAATTGTGCAATCCCATTCCTATAGCAAGGTTGGATCAGAAATTGTCCATTTCCTGGCTACATACAGTGTCCCCCTGCCTCTAGCTGGGAAGTGTCTTTGCCTTAGGGAGGTTGCAGGATTTACCAGTCTTGGGTTTTTTTTTTTGTTTGTTTGTTTGTTTGTTTTTTAAAGAAAATCATGTCAAAAAAAAAAAAAAAAACTGTCTTTAAGACACTTCCAAGCATCTGATCAGTTCACACTTGGGCCTCTAAGAAACAAATGGCAAACTATTAGAACAAAACATGTGACACACACTTTTTAAAAGGTATTCACATAGGTACCCCTACATGGAAGATGATGAGGAAGCTGCCTGAACAGGTCTGGGGCCCCAGCCTTGCACAGATGTCAGGGATGGAAAGTGCCTGAAGCCTCCCATGCTGGTTGACCAAATCATTTCATTTTTCATTTGTATAAACTTCACTTTACAAAATTCAGCTTCAATAGAAGCCAAAGGGCAATTGCACATTGGCTAAAATTTGCTTTATACAGATGGCATCCACAAGACAGCTGGATATCTCCACTCCAAAAATTCCACGTGCTCCCTCCCCACCTCCTTTGGCTCTGACCGTGAGGTGGTTTATGAGGTGGAGGTTGCATGACAAGTGGTAAAGCACCCAGCCTCTGCTGCATGCTGGCCCACCCTGCCCACTGGCCTAGCCCTCCCCTTCCCTGCAAATGGTATGATGAAGACGGTATTTTAAAACACACAGGGACCTCTAATGCCTTCTCAGATGTGACTCCTCCAACAGATGCCACCCACTCTCAACACACACCGCAGGGAGAGGGCCTGAGGACTGGGAGAGGGATTCTTTCTGGCCAAGGTCACAAGTTCAAATGGAATCATGTCTACACTGGCTCAAGTGTAATCATGTCTACACTGTCTCCACCCACACCCAGGTCAAGGAGAGCAAGTCTCTGTCCACATTAGGTCATACCAAGGGAGTGTTCATCTACACTGGCAAAAAGCAATCAAGTTCTCATGTACATGGACTAAGGCAAGGGACTTCTTACCTACACTGGCTCAAGTGAGTACCTCAAGTGCAAGAATACCTACTCTAAATAGGAGAGGGAGGCACAGTGGTTCTGATCTTGCAGAGGATGGCACTCACCCTCAGAGGTCCACCCTTTCATTTTTAACCAGTATTTTAAACATTTTTATCTTTGACCATAAATTTTATTATACAAAACAAAAGAATAATTTTTTAAGAAGCATCTCTGTCCTCCTAGAAGCATGAAGAAAGGACAGAGAAGACCAGGGCAAGAGGAAGTGTCCCAGGAATACAGTCTCTGATGTCTCTCTTAGGTGGTTGCAGAGGAGAGTCCTGATATCCAGAGGATGCAGAAGTACTCCTGGCTGGAACTCCTGCAGAGAAGCCTGAGGCAGAATACACATGTCTCTCCTAAAGCCGGTCCTGTGACTGATGCCCCACACCATGATGTCAGAATTCACAGAGCATAGGGTCCTCTGGCTGGCTGTTTATTCATTTTGTCCATTTCCCCCTCTGAATTTACAGGAGAACAACCTGTTTTTTAATCTAGGTGGTTTCGGTCCTCCATGGACAAGAGCCAGGGCACACAACAGCACAGCTGCTGAAAGCAGGCAGCGATCCTCCTTCTCATCTTCTTCCAGGCTTTGCTGTCATCCTAGGGTTGCCCATTGGAGGTAGCTCGGAGGATATTGTCATCTGCTGCACTGATGCCCCTACTCAGAATCCTGGAGTTGGCCATGTGGCACCCAGGGTCGGGCAGGGAGGCAATGCCAGGAGCAAGGGTCCTTGCACACAGGGAGCTGTGATCAGTGAGGCTGAAGTTTCTGACACCATTCTGCCCTGACTGCTTGGCTTCCTCCTGCAGCTGATGCTCATGGGACAAGTGGAAGGTGTGGAGCATTGGCTCACTGGCATACTTCATTGGAAGGCCAGGGAAATTGGAATAATCCCTGGGTCATGGGTGAGGCCCAACCCCCAGACACCCAGGCTTCACCTGGAACTTGCAGACTTGCCCCTGGCTTATCTGGTTCTTGACAATCAAGTACACAGACATTTCATCATTGAACTCTCTATTGGCTAGAAACACCCAGGTCTTATATGGGTTGTAACCCATGTCCTACAGGATTGTCATTTTTGTAGGGTCAGGGTGTTTGGGAAGTGGATCACTAAAATGATGGGCCATATACTCCTCACCCTCCCTCAGCCATGGGTGCTGAAGGATCTTGTCTACCATGGGCCACTGAATGGGTTCCTTGATCAGCAATTTATAGGTGAGCCTTCTTGCTAGAGTAGGAATGTGGTACCTCACCGCCACCATCTGGTCTTCCAGCTCCCCAGAGAAGCTGTTCATAAATTGGTGTCTCCCAGAAAACATGAAATGCAGAATGACACCTAGGCTCCAGACATCTGCCAGTGGGGGTCTCATATTCTTCTCTCTGGATGATTTCAGGGGCAAGGTATGAGACACTGCCCTGGAACCTCCTTATTTTCTTCCCAGACCTGAACTTCATGTGGATGCCATAGTCAAGAAGTTTAATGTTACCTCTGTCATCCACCAGGATGTTCTCCACTATCAAGTCTTGGTGCATGATGCCCTTCTTGTGGTAGTGGCTCTCCACATACACAATCTGCCTGAACAATCTCTGGGCTTCCTCCTTCCTCATGCCACCAGACTGGATGTAATCAAGTAGTTGTCGCCCTGCCCTTCATGCTCCATCATGATGTGCATATGTGTACTGGTTTCAATAGCCTGAAAATAGCTGGATCACATTGGGATGCTCCAGGTCCTTCATCATATTCACTTCAGAGAGGACCTGGTAGTTACCCTTTACCTTTTTGAGGACTTTCACCGCCACCTCCGCCCCAGTGAGGTGATGGTAGGCTAGTTTCACCTAGGAATAGCCACAGCATTCACTTTTTCTTAGACTTTCAAAATTAGAATATGTGCCAAGTTTTAAAATACTCTTAGTATCTCTGATAGAAGCAGTCATCACTTATCTAAACATAAAAATGCAATCAAAACATTGTTTAAATTAGAAATGGAAATGATGGTTTCCATCCTTTCTAGATTTTACTCGTTTTTCATTTTTCCAATATTATATTCTATCTTTTGTTTAATTTCTGGTAAGAAGAAATATACCATTGAATGTCTAAAATTATATGGAGATTCCCAGAATTTGGGCAGGCATAATTTCTATCAATTTAACTTTAATAGTCTTATCAGATCTGAATATCCTAGAATACCTTTTATTTTTATTTATTTGGTCAGTAATATCTCTGATGATTGTTAGTTTCTTTTTTGTTCACTTCCATTTAGGAATGATCACAGGTGACTATTGGGCACATTTCACACGATAATACACAGGACAATCTCAGTAGCGGATTCAACAGGTACTAATGAGAGGCTGATACACACATAGTGCTTTGTTATGTGATCTTTTTTTTAAAGTACTTTGATTCTAATGAAGCAAGATTGTTTATTAGAGGAATAAATATTTATTTATAAATAAAATTATTTATTAGAGGAAGCATATATTTATAAAGAAGAAGCAACATTTGGTATTTTGGTGCTGGGGATTGATCCCAGGGCCTTGTGCTATGCTAGAAAAGCTCTCTACCCCTAAAGCAACATTTTGAATGGTCACCAACTGAATAACCATGCTGATCGTCTTCAAGGAAGTATAAATAGTAAGCATACATTTGGTAGTGAAATGTATCATTTCTCAAAACATAGCTAACAAAAACATGGTTTGAGTGTTTACTCTGTTCATTTATCCCTTGTATATTGTGTTCATATGTGACCATCCAATACACACAAGTAATTATTACATGTATCTTTAGAGTCATTTTCATGTACTCTATTCAGTGGTTAAAATATGCTTAAATCTGGCTTTTAACTTTCATACTAACTCTATAATCTTTTCCTGGTTCAAAACAAGTGAGTTGAATCTCTAATAGCATAATTAATATTAAGAAAACTTCCTTTAATTAATTTTATAATGGCATTCAGATTATCTTTGCATACAACCAATAACATTTCAGTGACAAAAATAGTGGTAGGTATTTATTTCTTGTTTACATTTCTATGTTGGCGGGTGTTAAGCACTCGGCTGGACTAAGATTTGTCTCCAGGAAGAAAAATGAATCCAAGTGATCCAAAATATGTACTGTTAAATTTTATGTTTCTACAATGATGAAAACCATTCCTTCTTCATCATTTGGAGAAGGGGAGGGAAAGGTATGTACAAAATGTGCAAGAAAGCTTTATTGAACAAAATTACTTGAACTTGAGCTCTGCTATTTCCAAATTGCTATAGAATTGAGATAGTACTATGTAAAAATTTATATAAAATTTTTATTATTTATTTACAAGTCATTTACATATTCTGTAACAGAATTGAATTTGTAGTCAATGATTTATATGACTACATATTGAATTTGTAGTCAATGATTTATATGACTACCTGGTTTGATATACAATTGGTGGAGTATTTTATCATATATTCATTGAGTCTTAATCATGAAAAAATAAGAGGAAGAAAGAGGAGGAGAAATACCATTCTCAGCACCACATCATAACTGAACACATAGTAAACAAAATCTTGGAGACTCTGGTAATGAGCATTTTGTTACTGTGAAAAAATACTTGAGAAAAACAACTTAGAGGACAAGTTAGTTTTGGTCTCATGGTTTTCAAGGTCATAGTTCATGGTCAACTGACTCCATTGCTGTGGGTCCAAAATGAGGCAGGATATCATAGTGTATGTTGTGGCTAGGGAAACTGCTCAGCTCATGGTAGCCAGGAATGAAAAGGAGAGAGAGACAGAGATGGGGAGGGGAGGAAGATAAAGTCCTGAAGGGCATACCCATGCACACCTACCTTCAGTTACCATCCAGTAGTCCTTTCAGCTATCACTATATTAACCTACTGATGAGGTCAGAGCCCTAATAATTGAGATTTTCAGTGGACTTTCCAGATCCAAAATATGACAGAGAATTTTTCTATTACTCTCTTAGATTCCTGGGGATGCAAATCAATATGACCAGCACCACTTGTTTACAAAGCTATCTTTTCACAAGTTTATGTTTTGGGGCACCTTTGTCAGATTTACCTGTATCTTCTATTCTGTTCCATAGGTTCTTAATGTCTGTTTTGGTGCCAGTACCATGGTGTTTTCATCTCTCATACCCTTTTTTTTAAGTTATTATAGGAAATCCCAGCCTCTATTCCAGGTTAAAAGAAAAATATAATTTTATTATCAAGAAAGGAATACAAAAATATAATCATTAATCAATTTTAATTTATCCAGTTTATCTATGAAATGGACACAGTGGCACATACCTGTAATCCCAGTGGTTAAGGAGGATGAGGCAGGAAGACCACAAGTTCAAAGCCATCTTCAGCAAAAATGAGGCACTAAACAACTCAGTGAGATCCTGTCTCTAAATAAAATACAAAATAGGGCTGGGGATGTGGCTCAGTGGTCAAGTGTCCCTGAGTTCAAAACAAAAAAAATTTTCAGGGAAATATTAGACTTTAAAAATTTAATTTTAGCAAGGATGTTTTCTTTAGCAAAGATATTGTGTTTAATACAATTAAAAGACATAAGTCAGAATAGAAAATAAAATGTAAAAAACAATGTAATTTATAATACCATTAAAAATTCAAATATGATTTATCTGCATAAGAAAATACTTAGAATTCTTAACATAAAAATCTATGTAGTATTATTAAAGTTATACAAAAATTCATGTATGTGGAAGAATATTCTGTTCCTGAAATAAAATTTTTCCGTATATATATTTTATTTTTTTTATTATTTCTTACATAATTACAATAGAGGAGTGCATTACATTCATAATTTTTTTGCAAAAATTCTTTTTAAAAAATTTTTATTGTTGTTTTTTCAAAACATTACATAGTTCTTGACATATCATATTTCACACTTTGATTCAAGTGGGTTATGAACTCCCATTTTTACCCCATATACAGATTGCAGAATCACATCGGTTACACATCCACTGATTTACATAATGCCATACTAGTGTCTGTTGTATTCTGCTGCCTTTCCTATCCTCTACTATCCCCCCTCCCATCCCCTCCCATCCCATCTTCTCTCTCTACCCCATCTCCTGTAATTCATTTCTCCCCCTTCTTTTTTTTCCCTCACCCCTCAATTCCTCTTGTATGTAATTTTGTATAACCATGAGGTTTCCTTCCAATTCCATGCAATTTACCTTCTCTCTCCCTTTCCCTCCCACCTCTCATCCCTGTTTAATGTTAATCTTCTTCTCATGCTCTTCATCCCTACTCTGTTCTTAGTTACTCTCCTTATAGTAAAGAAGACATTTAGCATTTGTTTTTTAGGGATTAGCTAGCTTCACTTAGCATAATCTGCTCTAATGCCATCCATTTCCCTGCAAATTCCATGATTTTGTCATTTTTTAATGCAGAGTAATACTCCATTGTGTATAAATGCCACATTTTTTTTCTCCATTCGTCTATTGAAGGGCATCTAGGTTGGTTCCACAGTCTTGCCCTATTGTGAATTGTGCTGCTATGAACATCGATGTAGCAGTGTCCCTGTAGTATGCTATTTTTAGGTCTTTAGGGAATAGACCAAGAAGGGGAATAGCTGGGTCAAATGGTGGTTCCATTCCCAGCTTTCCAAGAAATCTCCATACTGCTTTCCGAATTGGCCGCACCAATTTGCAGTTCCACCAGTAATGTACAAGAGCACACTTTTCCCCACATCCTCGCCAGCACTTCTTGTTGTTTGACTTCATAATGGCTGCCAATCTTACTGGAGTGAGATGGTATCTTAGGGTGGTTTTGATTTGCATTTCTCTGACTGCTAGAGATGGTGAGCATTTTTTCATGTACTTGTTGATTGATTGTATGTCCTCCTCTGAGACGTGTCTGTTCAGGTCCTTGGCCCATTTGTTGACGGGTTATTTGTTATCTTATTGTTTAAATTTTTGAGTTCTTTGTATACTCTGGATATTAGGGCTCTACCTGAAGGTAGGAGTAAAGATTTGTTCCCAGGATATAGGCTCCCTATTTACCTCTCTTATTATTTCTTTTGCTGAGAAAAAAAACTTTTTAGTTTGAAGTAAGTCCCATTTGTTGATTCTAGTTATTAACTCTTGTGCTATGGTTGTCCTATTGAGGAATTTGGAGCCCGGCCCCACAGTATGTAGATCGTAGCCAACTTTTTCTTCAACAGATGCCGTGTCTCTGATTTGATGTCAAGCTCCTTGATCCATTTTGAGTTAACTTTTGTGCATGGTGAGAGAAAGGGATTCAGTTTCATTTTGTTGCATATGGATTTCCAGTTTTCCCAGCACCATTTGTTGAAGATGGTATCCTTCCTCCATTGCATGCTTTTAGCCCCTTTATCAAATATAAGATAGTTGTAATTTTGTGGATTGGTTTCTGTGTCCTATATTCTGTACCATTGGTCCACCCGCCTGTTTTGGTACCAGTACCATGCTGTTTTTGTTACTATTGCTCTGTAGTATAGTTTGAAGTGTGGTATGGCTATACTGCCTGATTCACACTTCCTGCTTAGAGTTGTTTTTGCTATTCTGGGTCTTTTATTTTTCCATACGAATTTCATGATTGCTTTATCTATTTCTACAAGAAATTCTGTTGGGATTTTGATTGGCATTGCATTCAACCTATAGAGAACTTTTGGTAATATTGCAATTTTGATGATGTTAGTTCTGCCTATCCATGAACAGGGTATATTTTTCCATCTTCTAAGATCTTCTCCTATTTCTCTCTTTAGAGTTCTGTAGTTTTCATTGTATAAGTCTTTCACCTCTTTTGTTAGGTTGATTCCCAAGTATTTTATTTGTTTTGAGGATATTGTGAATGGAGTGGTTGTCCTCATTTCCATTTCAGAAGATTTGTCGCTAATATACAGGAATGCCTTTGGTTTATGCATCTTGATTTTATATCCTGCCACTTTGCTGAATTCATTTATTAGTTCTAGTAGTTTCTTTGTAGACCCTTTTGGGTCTTCTAGGTATAGAATCATATCAGCCGCAAATAGTGATAATTTAAGTTCTTCTTTTCCTATTTTGATGCCTTTAATTTCTTTCATCTGTCTAATTGCTCTGGCCAGTGTTTCGAGAACTATGTTGAACAGAAGTGGTGAGAGAGGGCATCCCTGTCTTGTTCCAGATTTTAGAGGGAATGCCTTCAATTTTTCTCCATTCAGAATGATGCTAGCCTGAGGCTTAGCATAGATAGCTTTTACAATATTGAGGTATGTTCCTGTTATCCCTAGTTTTTCTAGAGTTTTGAACATAAAGGGATGCTGTACTTTGTCGAATGCTTTTTCTGCATCTATCGAGATAATCATATGGTTCTTATCTTTAAGTCTATTGATGTGGTGAATAACATTTATTGATTTCCATATATTGAACCAGCCTTGCATGCCAGGGATGAATCCTACTTGATCGTGGTGCACAATTTTTTTGATATGTTTTTGTATCCGATTCGCCAGAATTTTATTGAGGATTTTTGCATCTAGGTTCATTAGAGATATTGGTCTGTAGTTTTCTTTCTTTGAAGTGTCTTTGTCTGGTTTAGGAATCAGGGTGATGTTGGCCTCGTAGAATGAATCTGGGAGTTCTAACTCTTTTTCTATTTCCTGAAGTAGCTTGAAAAGTATTGGTATTAGTTCCTCTTTAAAGGTTTTGTAAAACTCTGCTGTATACCCATCCGGTCCTGGGCTTTTCTTAGTTGGTAGTCTTTTTATGGTTTCTTCTATTTCCTCAATTGATATTGGTCTGTTTAGGTTGTCTATATCCTCCTGACTCAATCTGGGCAGATCATATGACTTAAGAAATTTATCGATGACTTCACTATCCTCTATTTTATTGGAGTATAAGGTTTCAAAATAATTTCTAATTGTCTTCTGTATTTCTGAAGTGTCTGTTGTGATATTGCGTTTTTCATCCCGTATGCTAGTAATTTGAGTTCTCTCTCCTCTTCGTTAGTATGGCTAAGGGTCTGTCGATCTTATTTATTTTTTCAAAGAACCAACTTTTAGTTTTGTCAATTTTTTCAATTGTTTCTTTTGTTTCCATTTCATTAATTTCAGCTCTGATTTTAATTATTTCTTGCCTTCTACTTCTTGTGCTGTTGTTTTGCTCTTCTTTTTCTAGGATTTTGAGATGAAGTGTGAGATCATTTATTTGTTGTTTTTTTTTTCTTTTTTTAAGGAATGAACTCCAAGCAATGAATTTTCCTCTTAGAACTGCTTTCATAGATTCCGATATGTTGTGTCTGTGTTTTCATTTGTCTCTAAGAATTTTTTAATTTCCTCCTTGATGTCTTCTATAACCCATTGATCATTCAGTAACCTATTGTTCATTCTCCAAGTGATGTATGATTTTTCCTTCCTTCTTTTATCATTGATTTCCAGTTTCATTCCATTATGATCAGATAAGATGCATGGTATTATCTCTACTCCTTTATAATATCTAAGAGTTGTCCTGTGACATAATATATGATCTATTTTTGAGGAGGTCCATGTGCTACTGAGAAAAAAGTGTAACTGCTTGTTGTTGGGTAGTATATTCTATATATGTCAATTACGTCTAGGTTATTAATTGTATTATTTAGTTCTGTAGTTTCTTTATTCAACTTTTGTTTGGAAGATCTGTCCAGTGGTGAGAGAGGTGTGTAGAAGTCTCCCATAATTATTGTATGGTGTCCTATTAGACTCTTGAACTTGAGAAGAATTTGTTTGATGAACATAGCTTCACCATTGTTTGGGGCATAAATATTTATGATTGTTATGTCTTGTTGGTGTATGGTTCCCTTGAGCAGTATGTAGTGTCCCTCTTTATCCCTTTGGATTAACTTTGGCTTGAAATCTATTTTATTTGATATGAGTATGGATACTCCTGCTTGTTTCCGAATTCCATATGTGTGATATGATTTTTCCTAACCTTTCACTTTCAGTCTATGTATGTCTTTTCCTATCAAATACATCTCCTGTAGGCAGCATATTGTTGGATCTTTTTTTTTTTTTTGATACATTCTACTAGCCTGTGTCTCTTAATTGGTGAGTTTAAGCCATTAACATTTAGGGTTATTATTGAGATATGGATTGTTCTTCCAGCCATATTTGTTTATTTATGTTACTACACATGGTTTGTTTTCCTCTTTGATTATTTTTCCCCCCTTTACTGTCCTACCTCCCACTGTTGGTTTTTGTTGTTATTTTCCATTTCCTCTTCCTGTAATGTTTTGCCGAGGATGTTTTGAAGAGATGGTTTTCTAGCTGCAAATTCTTTTAACTTTTGTTTATCGTGGAAGGTTTTAATGTCATTTTCCATCCTGAAGCTTAATTTTGCTAGATACACAATTCTTGGTTGGAACCCCTTTTTCTTTCAGCGTTTGAAATATGTTGTTCCAGGATATTCTAGCTTTCAAAGTCTGTGTTGAAAGATCAGCTGTTATTCTGATTGGTTTACCCCTAAATGTAATCTTCTTCCTTTCTCTTGTAGCTTTTAAAATTCTCTCCTTATTCTGTATGTTGGGCATCTTCATTATAATGTGTCTAGGTGTGGATCTCTTATGATTTTGCACATTCGGAGTCCTGTAGGCTTCTAGGATTTGGGATTCTGTCTCATTCTTCAAGTCTGGAAAGTTTTCTCATATTATTTCGCTGAACAGATTGCTCATTCCTTTGGTTTGGACCTCTATACCTTCCTGTATCCCAGTGACTCTTAAGTTTGGTCTCTTAATGTTATCCCATATTTCTTAGATGTTCTGCTCATGGTTTCTTAACAGTCTCGCTAAGCTGTCTATGTTCTTTTCAAGTTGAAATACTTTGTCTTCATTGTCTGATGTTCTATCTTATAAGTGTTCTACTCTGCTGGTAGTATTCTCATTTGAGTTTTTAATTTGGTTTATTGCTTCCTGCATTTCTAGGATTTCTCTTTGTTTTTTATAACCTCTATCTCCCTGTAGAGTTGATCTTTTGCTTCTTGGATTTGTTTATGTAATTCATTGTCGAAGTGATCTTTCATTGTCTGATTTTGCTCTCTAATGTCTTCCTTGGGACTCCAGATCATCTGAAGCATGCATATCCTGAATTCTTTATCTGACATTCCATCTGCTGCAGATATTACCTCTTCTAATGTTGAGTTGACCTGCATTGCTTGTGGTCCTTTCTTTCCTTGTCTTTTCTTACTGCTCGCGTTTCTTCCTGCTTGGTGAAACTGTTGTGTTATTGAATTTTCCCCCTATATATTTATATTGCTCTTGTATAGTTGCAAATTCTCTCTTGCAGTTGCGGGTGGCAGCTGTGCTCCTCCTCCAATTGGGGTGATCTGTCTATCATGCCAGCGGGCTGCTGGGCCCCTTCTCTGGGTCGCATGGTCTGCCTACATTGTGGGCAATGGCTGGGCCCCTCCTCCAATAGGGGTGATCTGTCTACCACACTGGTGGGCCGCTGGGCCTGTTCTCCAGGTTGCAGGTCTGCCTTCCTTGCAGGTGCAGGCGGCAGCTGTGCCCCTCCTCCAATTGAGTGATCTTTCAACTAGGCAGGCAGGCCGCTGGGCCCCTTCTCCGGGACGCGCGGTCTGCCTACCTTGCCGGCGGCAGCTGGGCCCTTCCTCCAATTGGGGTGATGTGTCTACCACGCTGGCGGGCCACAGGGCCTATTCTGCCGGTCCGCAGCAATTCTTAATACACCTTTATACTACAATTTATCAATTCTCTGTTTATATATAAGGTATGTTGACACCAAATTCACATCTTCATACATAATAATAATGTATAATGATGGAAGGAGACAGTCATCCATATATTTTTAAAATGTCAGTTTTTGGTTTTTTTTTTTTTTTTTGGTTGTTTTCTTTTTGTACTATAGATTGAACCCTGGAACACAACTACTAAGCTATAACCTCAGCTGTTTTTATTTTTTTTATTTTTTGAGACAGGGTCTCAATAAATTGATGAGACTGGCCTCTAGAGTCACTGAGATTACAGGCATGCACTATTGCACCTGGACAAAAATGTCCATTTTATCCAATTAAAGTGAAAAAAGATTGAAATTTCAATCAAAATTATAATTGGTTTTGAGGACTTGTGCCATTGTTCATGTCAACATTTTACTCTGAAATTAATTTCTAAAAATTAAAAGGATCAAATATAGACATGAAAATCTTTTTTAAAAATTATTTTCTTTTTATATTAATATTTATTAATTGTACATATTAATGATTTCAGTTTAAGATTTCAACATATGTATACACTGTACAGTGATTAAATCAGGTTAATTGAAGAAGACAGGAAAAGGAATGGAAGAGAAGGAACAATAAACAAAAAGTGTAGAAAGATTTACACTAGCAAAAATTTTTATAAAGCAATAGTAATGAATATATTGCCATATTGATACAAGGATAAAAATGTAAAATTAGTGAAACAAAATATGTGATTCAGAAATAAATCCTCATATATAGAGACATGTAATTATGATGAAAATGCCAGAGAGATTGAAAATTGATAATCTTTTAATAGCTAGTACTGCTTTAATTGTTTATGTGAAACCAAATGATTTTTTTCTAGATTGCCACCATACTCATGTATCAATTCCAAGTGGATTGTGGATCCTGATATGAGAGTAAAACAATAAAGTCTGTAAGATAGCAGAAGTATACCATTGAAGTAGGAAAATTATTTTATTTAGGATATATGAAACACTAAATGTCAAGTTTGACAGATTAGATTATATGAAATTTAGAAACAGTGTTCATCATTAAGCTAAAAAATAATCTACATCCTTTTATAAATATTTGGAATTAATTCATATAATAAAGTACTTTTTCCAGTATATACCAATAAAATGTAAAATGTATTGATAATTTTCAAAACAAAAGTGGGCAAAAAAATAAAATTATATTTCCAATGTGATATTTAAATTGCCAAGAAGTATAAAAGAAATGTTGTTTTTAATTCATTATTTACACATTAAATGCAAATTGCAATCTCAATTACATTTTACTATATACTTAGTAGTATGACCTCTCCTGTCTGCTCTATGGAGGGGTGTTTCCAAATTGGCTTATCTTCAACAAATCTCATGAGATCCTGCCACCTTCCTTGACACAAATGAGGCCCACTCACCTGGACCAATGATCTCCAAATCTTTACAGGTGATCTGGACCTCTTCTTATTCATTCTGGTATTCTTCATGTTGCAATTCCTCCTCACCTTCTTACAGAAGATACATTTCTTAAGATTACACTGACAATAGGTTATCATTGCAAGCTTACCCAGTCTCTTGATGATGGACACCTTCATAATCAGAGGGTGGAGTATGGTACACTATAAGAGGCATGCTAATAAGGTTTTGATAGTAATAAGATGCACTGAAACACTATGTGTGAGACTGGGGGTATAGAGTCTCAGTGATGAGCACTTCCTAGTGTGTGCAAGGCTCTGAGTTCAATCTCCAGCACCACAAACACAAACACAATTAAATTTAAAAATAAACCTCTGTGCACAACACTGTGTGACATGTAGCAATATGTTGCAGCCTGGCCTTGGGATTTCCAGGAGACAAGACAACCTCAATAACTCTCATAGACCTTAACACAAGCAAAGATATTCTTATAAGAATACCTCAGACTCCCCTTGTAAAAGAAACACCTGCTAACAGATGCAGACTCAGTATAGGTATAAGCAAGCGGGAAGAATCTGAGAATGGACTCTTGATAAAGATCCACCCAGTAAGTCAGCTGAATCCCTGACTGTACCTGACCCTTGCCACTGGGCTTCTCCTGACATTTATTTTGTAAGCTGTATGAGCATCAGATGGTGTTTAAAACCTCTCTCTGACAGGAATGGGACTAAAGGGAAAGCTGTCACTGGAAGTTGACTCAATAGAATTAACCAAAAACCTGAACAAAACAGGTGGTCAAGAATGTTTCAGAGCAACATTCGGAGAAAATGAAAAACACATTTCGAACTTATGTCATTAGAAAGAAGAAATAGGGACATAGACATTAGAACACATCAAGAAAAAACCTTTTTACCTATGAGAACTTAATCATTGGGAACACACACAGTCATACATATGTTAAAATATTTCTAAAGTCTTGTTTATATGAATTGCATATATGTGGGTAAGTATCATCCAAATATTAGGCAAATTATTGCAATCATCATTGATTCTTAGGCACTAACACATAGAACCCCATTGAGGTCAGGAAAGTGAGGGTGGGAGGACTGTAGGGATTTGTTAACTGCATATCTAATTGATGTTTATTAAGAATAAAATTATCTTTTACAAATTTATGAAAGCACAATTAGTTAAGTATATTCCCAATGCATTTGCATTATTTAGAAAGGAGATTATATATATATATATATATATATATATATATATATATATATATATATATATATATACACACACACCACATATGTATGTATATATGCATATATATGATATTATATAGAAGTTAATCTTAATTTGAGTATTACATTTTAACAATTTTAAAACATTGATCTATAATAGTCATCTTACCCTACCCCTTTTCTGTTCTTTTTTTCCCCAACATCCAAGAATATCACACTATCCACTCATACAACCAGCTGCTGTGTTGTGCAGTGAAATATTTGAGGGATAGCTGCATGCCAGATGGAAATCACAGGTAACAGTGCCAAAAAATGTATAAAAAAGCATAATTTTACTTTCATATTCCAGTAGAGTCTATTAATATTTTTATGAACTCAGAGTTAGAAAAAAAATCAGTGCATGATTTTGGGAACTCTGTTGCTGAGAAAAAAAAGTAAAAATACCAAGAAAGGGAATGCTAGATAGCAGAACAGAAAGGGAAAAGCAGAGGCAGAAATAAAGTTTCAATAGAAATAGAAAATATAGACCATGATCTCCTCATGCATGTTACAAACATGAAAAATTGCTAAGGAATAATGAAATGCATAGCTTGTGAAGATAAGGGCTACTATTCTTTTCTTGACCTCTTATTTTCTGGAATTGGAGAAACTTATAAATGTTTATCTTTTACTTTTGACATTTTTCAGGAGGCAGTAGATTCAACAAAACACAGGAATCCATATTTTGGAGATAATTCCAACAACAGATGATACAAGAGTGGCAAAACCCATAGAGGACTGAAGCCATACTGAACAGCTGAGTGTGTTTTGTGATGTGGATATCAAAATGCTGATGGAATGGCTTGGGAGTTGTGTAAGTCAATTTTCCTTTGTCATGACAAAATACCTAATAAAAATAATTTCCAGGAAGCAATTGTTTATTCATATCAAAGTGTCAGAGGTATCAGTCCATGATCCCTTAGTCATGTATCTTTTTGTATCGGGCTAGGCAGTACATCATGGTGGAAGCATATGGTAGATTAAAGCTGCTCAACTCATGGCATCCAGAAAGCAGAGAAAGAAAATAACTCAGGGTAGGGATTATGGTCCTTGTATACCATAGAAGGACATGCTCCCAGTAATCTAATTCTTTCAAATAGGGGCTACTTCCTAAAGTCTCCACCACATCCCAATTCTACCATCAGCTGGGGACCAAGACTTCAATGCATAGCTTTGGGGGAACATACAAGGACCAAACCATAACAGGAGCACAAGTAGATTTAGAAGATATATATATATATATATATATATATATATATATACACAAATCTATAGATATCTATATCTATCTATCTCTACATATGTATTATCTCTTTCTCTCTATATATATATGTATATATGTATATGTATATACGTATATACATATATGTATATGTATATACATATATATATATATATATATATATATATATATATATGAAATGCACAATGAAAATAATGAGAGAATAGGAGACAGAGAAGCTTAGGGAGCAATACTGTAGGCAACGTGTAGACCTTAGGAAGGAGAATAGATGATGATCTCCAAAAAAAATGTGAATATTCAATAATCAGAACATGTCTCTAGATGTTGAAAGTCTTAATGGAGCATATTTAAGATACTTGATTTTGTAGTGAGAGAGTTTGATGTCTTATTTTTCAGTGTTAACATACTTTATCATTTCTAAAAGGACTCTGTTCTATTTGTTTAAAATATATAAAGAAATGCAATTACCTATTAATTTAGTAAATAATATTGATTGCTTAATAATACCAGTAAATAATTCCATATTCTCAGAAGTAAAACAAAATATATGTTCTTTTGAAGATTCCTTTAAATCTTCTAAATTGAATTGTAGAAGAAGAATCTTAAATTTATAACCATTCTATAATGTTTGGATATAATGCAAGTGATTTAATTACTGAAGTGTTCACTAAAGCACTGTTGATTGCATTGTACTAAACTCTAGTTGCTACTATGTAAAAGGTATACAGTAAAAATAAATACAAGATGAGGAAACAGAAAAAGAAGGGAGTCTAGCACTTTGATACTCAAAGTGAAATCTATGCTGCATCATTAGTATCTGGTATAGTTTCTGGTATGTTGTTACCATATCCCTTTTATTGCCCCAAATTTATGGAAATTAAATCAGTTGTATTCTTACAAAGTTCAAATCTGTATACTGTCTTGTGCAGTGTAACTTCTTTACACCTGATTTTAGATCTACCATGACTTAATAATGTCTATCAGTTTGTAATAAGTCTAATCATAATGTTGATGGCACCAATCTAATCTCAAATGTGAAAGTTTCCTCAATTTTTAAATAAATAGCAAATGCCAAGGGCACAAATGTCTTCTAGAAGATTCCTATGGTTAAGTTCCTCCAGAATTATAATTGTAGAACACTGGCAAGAATTCAATATCTATGTTAGACAAATGGTAAAGGCAATTTTTTTGTAACTATCTATATGTTTTATATTTTTAGAATCAATGCCTTTTTCTAGGTATTTATTTAGACTGTTACATTGTCATCAAAAGTTATAATATTTCCAAACAGATCAGTTTATGTGACTGAGTGCTTGATGCTAACAAAACATATACAGAATAGTTTATTTATAGTCTCAATAATTAATTTTCCAAATTTATGTACTTTTATCGTACACACAGAAGAGACAAGTATGGAAGGCAAAACAGGTTAAATTGTTTACTTCTAGTAATAAAATTATTAAATATATTGATATCAAAACATCATGTTGTACACCTTAAATATAACTTAAAAAGTGAATAAAAATTTGTTTTGTGTTTATGCAAATCCAGTACTAAATATACTGAATATTGGTTGTTACTATGAATTGTTTTTAAAAGACAGAGAGAGAGAATTTTAATATTTATTTATTTTTTTTTTTAGTTTTCGATAGACACAACATCTTTGTTTGTATGTGGTGCTGAGGATCAAACCCGGGCCGCATGCATGCCAGGCGAGCGCACTACCGCTTGAGCCACATCCCCAGTCCTGTTACTATGAATTTTATGATTTGACTATAATAGTTCTCTGATATTCAGAAGTGACTCTCATCATGTACATTGTTAAAATACTATTCAGTAGACTCAGGAATCAACACCATTTGACTAGTTTAAAGCAAGGATAAATATTTAACAGAATATTCCTTTTGTACATAGAAAAACAAACTTCTCCAAAAGACTGCAAATACTTCTCTTTCCACAAGATTTAATTACAAAGAAACCATTCACTGCAAGTTAGTTTCATCCTGGCAGAACTCACAAGGACCAGCTTGTGTATTAGTCTCCCATGACCACAACAGTTTATCAGGTTTTGGTTCGCAGAAGGTCTAAGGTAGCTCTGTAAATATAGAAAATAAAATCTTGCATTTTATAAGTCAAAATCCTGATATTCTAACAACATAGAAATGTGTTGTTGATAAATAATTGAGTGCACAAATGTTGATTAGAGTATTGCGAAGAACTCCAATGTTTTACAATATCAGTATTTGTAAAATTAATTCAAAGGATTAAACTTTAAATTAAGAGCTATTTAAATTCTAAGTCCAAAGTTCCAAACATCTACTATCATATTTAAAATTACAGACACGTACTGTCATATTTTTTTCAAATTGTGTGAGTATATGTTAAATTTGTTCATCCAAAACAAGTTTGATATCCAAAACAGATGTCAAAATAATATTCAATAAAGTATGTATATATACACTTAAGATATATTTCTGAATGCATTAGCTTAATTATTTGTAAAGATTCAAATTGACTACTTGAATTAAGAATTTTTATACTGTTATAATTGTGTTGTGTGATTTACATAATTTTCAAGAATTGCAATCTTTTCTGACATACATTGATTACCTAAGATATTGAGTACATTATTCAAAATATTTTTCTGTAACTTTAGACAATCATGATTAAGCTTTTACGTTTTCACCTTAATCACTAGGTACTAGGCAACACAACTAGACTACATGTAAAACACACTTAACGTAGTGAAAGTCTATTATTTCCAAGATAATTTCCTTTTTTCATATGACCTATCCAACTGCTTTCTTAAAGAAATTCCTTGATCCTTGGTCAAAGCACACCAATTCTTATGTCTTTGTAATCTTTAACTAAAGGGCAGGCTTTACACCTCAACCCATTTGTCATTTATATTAACTATGTGTTTTCCATTTTCATCCTAATTTCTGTGTAAGGCAAAGGAGGGTCTATTGGTTGGGGGAGTGTACTTTTATTAGCCTCTTGTCCCTGAGATGGATACCATAAGCTACATACAGTAGTCCTTGTACTGTTGGCACAGTAATGGTTTGTCTGTAGCTAGGCTGTTGTACAGATTGTGGCTTTAGAATGGGGTTGAGGGGGCTGGCTAGTGTAAATTGTTAACCATGGGATAAATATTTCTTGTTGTTCAAATTTGAGGAATAACACTATTGTTTGTATCCTGAGAGACATTGAAACGCACCTCATGGCATGTCTCAATTGTATCCTTAGTCTCATTCTGGGAATTTTCCTGCAATCTCAGGAAATACATACTTTTATTATTGATTGACATATGCCCTGTTATCCATATCTTGCGTATCATAAACAAAACACTTAACATTCCAAATGATTCCAGTTTCCAGATAGTGCAGCCTTGCCACAGTATCCCCCACACTGTGACCCTGCCAGACAGCGGGTGCAGGAACGCCTTCACCAAAAAACTATGCTTTTGGTCCACAAATAGAAAACCATCACTTTATTTTCTTCTTTAAAACACCAAGGGAAAATGCATTTCTAAAAGATTTTAAAATCATGAATAAATAATAATTTAATATTCCAATTCACCTGACAAATTTACATATGTTCACCATGATAAAGCTTAGATTTTTGAAAGATTTACATAATAACATTCAAAAAATTCATAAGAAAATTAAAAATTATTTGCCATATGATTACTCCAAAGCAAATATTAAGATTAGCTAAATGACATGGAATACAAGCTATGAGATATTCTGTGTCCAACAAATAAATTTATAGAGACTTTAGTGGTCCCTGCTCCAGTCTGTTTTGTTGTTTGTAGACTCCATCATTGACTTATTATAATTTGCTTCAGTCATCCCCTTCACTATAATTGACTCCAGATTCCTTATTTTCAAGAAGTTTAACATTCCCTCACTGCTCCCTCGTAGATAACAACATTTTTAAATTGAAATGTACTTTTCTGGAAGACACTGCCATACTCTATATTTTAATTTTTGATACAAATTATTTTTTTGAGAAAAAAAAATTACATGCGGAGAGTACATTCTCAATGTTTGAATTAACCAGACTTATTATACTATATTTTTGGTAGATATATAGACCATTTGGCAGAAGTTTAATGTTCATCAAATCACAAATTAGAAAAAACAACAGCAACAAAAACAACAATCTTGTGTTTTTTAAGCTACTAAGCAGTTTTGATGAATTGTTGGATGTCCTTTTGTTACTACCCCTTCTTGTTCCTTATTTTCATATTCCTATAGTTATTTATATGTTTTAGTTCCTATAAAATGCTTTACTATAGCTGTTGAATGTAAAGATGAGTAAATAACAGCTTTACTCCTAAACTCTCAAGATATTTTTCAGCTGGGCACAGTTTGTATGCCAGTAGACCCAGCTATTTGAGTAGATGAGGTGAAAATATCACATGTGCCCAAGAGTTCAAGACCAGCTTGGGTAACAGTGTGTGTGTGTGTGTGTGTGTGTGTGTGTTTGTGGTGTGTGTTAAATGGTTATTTGTGATATTTGGCAGAAGTTAAATTCACATATTGTTTTTCTACCTTTTTTTTGTATATTATATTTTGTTTCTGGGACCAGTTTCCCAGAATTTATCAGAGACTTATGGTTGAATCTAAGCCATTATATTTTATTAAATTAAACTATATTTTACTCAGACTTGCCCTTGTTTTTTTTTTCCTATTATTATACCTTTAGATGAATATATATATAATATATATATATACATATATATATATATAATCACATATATGTGTAAAATTCATATATTTAACACATATATGTGAGATATACATATAATGTATATACATATATATATATATATATCTCACATATATGTGTTAAAATATATGAATTTTAATCAGACACACATTACTTTTATTAGCATTTGAAATAAACTTAATTTTTTTTTGGTAATACTCAAAATTAAACCAGAGGTACAAAAGCAGTATTTTACCAATTATTGTCTCTGTAATCATATGGGTACAAGTTGTAGAAAGATTGAGGATAAGATATATTAATAATTATATAATTTATTGTGTTTTAGTTTCAACTTCCAGTCATTTATAATATCATAAGTTTTAAGCACCCAATTTCTATCCCAAATCATAAAAGCATAGATAAAATATAAAATAAAATTGCAAAAGTCAACTGTACAGAATGGAATCTTTGACAGTGAAAAGCAAAAGTAAAACAAAGAACAGAAAGCATGGCTTATTCTCTTAGTCTGAAAAACGTTGGGAGTTGATAGATATTCTATTTTTTCAGAGCAAGCATGGTGGGCAGAGTGTGTGTGGGGAGAGAGAGAGAGAGAGAGAGAGAGAGAGAGAGAGAGAGAGAGAGAAACCTTTATTGAAAACTTAAAAATGGCACACTTCAGGCTCATGGATGGGAACTAGAGGTCAAGTGTGTAATTGGTAGTATCCCTCCTGCTTCAAAAATAAGGTTTCATAAAACTAATACTGACTTTTTCCCAGATTTCAGGCATTTTTAAACCGAAAATCAAAGTTTGAAGGAAAAGAAAATCACAGACCTTTGATCAAGAGAAGGAGCAAAACCATCTGCTGTTTAAAAAATAGATTTTTGGGGGTCCACAAATTAAGCATGCTACTTCAGCTCAAACAAAAATTAAAAGTATATTTTTATATAATGAAGGTACAGAGAAAGAGAAAGAATAATGGGAAAACGATCAAAATGATCACTATGATGAAAGCACAGTTTCTCAGAAATAAATCCAACAGTACCTAGTACCTGAAGATACCCAATATTAAGAAAACTGGAGATGGGGCTGGATTATAGCCCAGTGGTAGAGGTCTGGCCTAGCATAAAGGATGCCTTGGTTAAATTCCAAACTACCCCCCATACCTCCAGCAAAAAAAATGCATAAAAAGTAATGTATGTATAGGTAGATAGCTAAACGGGTAGGTAGGTAGGCAAATGGATAGATAGATGGATGGATAGATAGATGTTAGTTCAATAATTTTCATATGACTTATACCTTGAATTATTTTTTATTTTTTCAAAGAAATAGAGGGATAACAGAAAAAAAAACTAATTCCCACACAAAAAGCAAAAACAGTGTTTTAAAAATTAACTTACTATCAACAACAACAATTAAAATGTTCCAAACAGAAATAATATGAGGCTGAGAAATTAAGATTAAGACAGAAGAAGGTAAAGCCTAAAGATATAAAAAGCTCAATCAAAATATGAATATTAGATTAAAAGCTTGCTTTCAACATATAATACCCATTTTTTTTAAATAAGACCACAGAAACCTATTTTGTAAACTGAAATTAATTTCAGTGCTAAGCAAGATAAATAAATCTAGATATTAAGGAGAATATTCAAAGATAAGGAGATTATGTTCAAAGTCAGCACAAGCAAAATACAGAATATATATCAAAAATGGTGCTTGTTCTGTTATCACTTTCTTTAATCAAAATACCAGCTGATAAAAGCATACAGAAAATGTAAATACACATGGGATACTATCCAACTTTTTAAAAAAGATGAAATCCTGCCATTTATGACATCATGGATGGAACTACAGACCATTAATTGAAATGAAAGAAGGCAGGCACAGAAATACAGGTACCACAGGATGCTACTCTCATGTGGAATATAGAAAGTTGATCTTATAGAAGTTGAGGGTGGAGTGGTAGTTACCAGTGGCTGGGAGCGACATGGGGAGGAGGGAGGAAAGCAATACTAATCAACCAGTACTATGTTACAGTTACATAGGAGCAAGATGCTCTGCTGGGCAGAGTCTTCTTCAAATCCCTAATCTGAAAAATCTTGAGACTTGATAAAATGTGTGTTGTTTAATTGGGCAGTACTTTGGAATGGAGCAACAGATAGCTGGAACAAGCCTGGTGTGTACGTGTGTGTACATATAGTATATACAGTACAGTATACACATAAGAATACATATATGCACATATACATATGTATTTTTGTATATATGTATGTAGATATGAGACTTTCTTTCACAAATCCAAGAATCAATCAATATCAGAAAATTATAGTCATCTACCAATTTAAGATAATGAAACAAAGAGCTGGTGGGTATATCTCCATGCAGTTTAACTCATATGCATGAGACTCTGGTTTCCATTCTCAAAAAATAAAAAAGATTTAAGTTGGCCAAATTTTTTGCTTTTTACCCCACTGGATATGAAAAGCTAATATATAAATAAAATATAACATTCATATATGAAAACATTGAATAAAATGATCTGTAAAATATATAGGTAGAATAAATTCATGTTTAATATAATATTTTAGAAAAATGTAGCTAATGCAGCCTTTTGTGGGAGAAATATTTTTAACTGTCAATGTCAATATTTTTCCTCACAGTTCAAGGGTTTTTTTAAGTTAAGAAATCCAGGGAATCTTTCCCATATACTGATCCCTTTAAAGCTCATGAAAGGTAAAAATAAATGAATAAATTAATAATAAATGGAATTCATATTCTGCTTAAAAAGATTAACATTTTTAAATGTTCTAATCATCCTAAGATAAACAGATGGCTTCTATTCAAGCAAAGCAAAGCAGTAATTATACACATCTGTACAATACCAATAAAATCTAATACATCCAGAAGCTATTGGCTGCCATTTCAGACAACAGGCTCTGAGAATAACATTTGTATAACCATTAGTCATTTTTTTTTTCTAAAAGCTATAATGATACTCAAATAATTTGTATCATGCAAAACACAAGGAATATGTCTGCAATTCATTCATTCTAACAGAAAAAAATACTATTGATGATTAACGGAATATCAAATTTGTTAATCAACTTTATCTCTTTGCCATTTTTCTTCCTTTATGTGTCATTAGACATTTGCTACTGTTTGTAAAGGAAGTTCATGTTTGTTCAGTTATTTGAATAAACATGTATTCCTGTCATCACGGGCATGATAAATATTACACCTCAAAAAATCATTCTAAAAATATTGATCACCAACAAAGCCGGATACTGTTCTTTGAATTCCAAACTTTTCTTCTGAATTATCATAGACAGGGAGAAATGCCACCACCTAAAGTGGGGTGTTTCAGTTCCACGTGAAGGAGCAGCAGCTCAGCCATCTGGAGAGACACTTCAAAGGTTTTTATTGTCCAATTGGGTTTCTCTAGTTCTGCACGGCAGTCTGTAGACACCCACATTTTCTGTCTAGAAGTGCAAATGAATGCTTTTATTTCTGGCAGCTCATGTAAAATGCTGCACTCCAGATAGCCAGACTGAAATGCTTCTGGCAACCAAAATCATTTCATTAGCCCAGTTAGAATGACATGCATAAAATTCAGATTATTCCTTGTAAAATCGATTCTCATTACTAATCTTAATGAGGCCAATATGTTTTTCTATATACAAAACAGTGAAAGGTTTAGCCTAAGTTTAGGATCAGATGAAAATGCACGTTTCAGAATGTTTGTGGATACTGTGCAATTTGTTGTAACAAAGGTGTCTTTAACTTAGTAATCTTAAAAAAAACGGATGACAAAGAACTGTTAAGATTATAATGAAAGATTTAATGTTCACTTCAGTTATTTTTGTCTTCCAAATTCCCTTGCTAAGTTCAATTAAATCTGTATTGATCACTGTGAGTTAATTGGCATATACAAAAATAAATTTGCATTGTCTAAATAGGAAAGCTAAAACTACCTGTGTCAGCAATGTTAAATAAGATTGGTGAAAAAACAGCCTTCATTATTGAGAAAAATATTACTCTCACTTAGACTTAAGTAATTTAAGAAACATTTATTAATATCTATCATGTGAACAGGACACTGTTAGAAGATGCAGGTAAGAAAACAGTCTGTATTTTTTCAACAAATTACAATTCTTCTGAACTCTTAGGTATAAACAAATGTTATCTAATAGTAAATACAAATAAAGTTCAAAAAAAAGGGAAGATTATAAAATAAGGACAAGAAGAACTCAGAAAGTAAAAGGATTGTTTGGGTTGAATGGATAAGTATAAACTCGGTAGAGAGAAAAGGACTTTTCCAATCTTAAAAGATGAGAAAAAAATGAATATTTTTTGGATTGGAGACTATTTCATTAAGTGAAATGGTTGATAATATTGATGGATGATAGCACATCAAAATAAATCTACAAATGGAAAATATTAAAAATACTCAAATAAGATTTGTATTAAATTTCTAATGACAGATATTGAAATTATGTAGACATTTAGGGAAAAAGAAATTTTTGATATAGTATATAATAGCTAAACTATGTAGATGTTTATTAAAATAATAATTTGACAATAAAAGGATGCAACAGTTTAGCATCATAGAAGAGTTATACCTATATGTAGAGATACCTGTATAAACAACTATATATAGAAGTGTGTGTAGAGAGTTGTATATATAGATATGCCTTCTGTATAAATGCATACACACATATACAGAATAATATTTTTATTAATGAAGCAATTTTAACATATGTATAATGTCTGATATTTATAATAAAATTGTATTGCTGGACTCACTGATTGGAATATCAGATTGATAAGTCATGTTAATTATGAGTCACAGGAACAATAGCAACCAAATAATTACAACTCACTCGTCCTTAATTCAAACTCATTTCTTTGTAGAGAGAGGGTGAATAATCACAAATATAATAAAAGATGAACTACAATGGAAAAAATAAGCTTCTTTTATGTCATAAATTATATTAATATTTATATGCACAATAACTGTTGAGGTAAATCTTACTGGGAAAGAATAAAAACTTTCATAGAAACCTTATCTGACAAATGTTTACAGGCAAATACATATGGACATGACTATTTACTTAAAATTAGAATTAGAATATGCTTATTCCATAAAACAGGAACATCTTTTCATATTAAAAATCCTACCCTCCATCAAAAAATTTCTACTTAACATATTTGAAATTCAAAATCTGAAAGGATTTTAAATCCATACACCTGATTTGCAGTTCAAAATCTTCAATGGTATCCTTCACACTTGGATTGTGTATGCTAAATTTACTATCAGTTTGACTCATTAGGTTGTTCCATGAAGACAATAAGATATAATGTAGCCTGGCATGGTGGCACACACCTGTAATCTCAGAGGCTGAGAAGGCTGGGGCAGGAGGATAGTGAGTTCAAAGACAGCCTCAGCAATTTAGAAGGCCCTAAGCAACGACCTGTCTCTAAATAAAATATGAGAAAGGACTGGGGATGTGGCTCAGTGTTTAAGCACCCCTGAGTTCAATCCTGGCACACACACACACACACACACAAAATATATCATTTAAACAATACTGGAGACAGAATTAATCCTCACCCTGGTAGTTTCCTTTGCTTTATGCTGATAAATGGTAATCCAATTGTCAGAAAACCTACAAACTCACAATGCAGCAAATATAACTGTTAAAATTCTAATTGTTATAAAGTTCTTCATAATGATGTTATATCAGATTTCCCTGCTGTCTGTGCTGTTTAGTCTATATTACAGTATATGTGATCTGCTATATGTTTACACATAGAGTATATAATGATACTGTGGGTATGCTATTTTAAACAGACTTCTGCTCTCATTGAGTTGCATGTTGAACTAGACCTGAAGTAAGTACATCTTAGATTGCTTCAAAATAGTTAAGAACTAGAGAACTAGGTAGGGCTAATGAAAGAAGACTAGCCACTGAGATTATAATTGACGAAGCTGAGAATTAGGTGGGAATTTGCTGTGTAATTCTATTTTTTTTTTAAACAAGAAAAGGAAAAAAAAATGTTGATGACTTCTCACCTGAGTTCATGTTTTCCCTGGACTAAAATGCCAGAGGATATGTGAAATTTAAAATATGAAATAATATCTTTGTTGCAAAAAAATATTATTATTTTTTTTTAATTTTTTTTATTGGTTGTTCAAAACATTATAAAGCTCTTGACATATCATATTTCATACATTAGATTCAAGTTGGTTATGAACTCCCAATTTTACCCCAAATACAGATTGCAGAATCACATCAGTTACACATCCACATTTTTACATAATGCCCTATTAGTAACTGTTGTATTCTGCTACCTTTCCTATCCTCTACCATCCCCCCTCCCTCCCCTCCCATCTTCTCTCTCTACCCCATCCACTGTAATTCATATCTCTCCTTGTTTATTTTCCCATTCCCCTCACAACCTCTTATATGTAATTTTGTATAAAAAATATTATTTAATAAATGTTCTTTGAAACTTTCCTGCTTCATCAAACCTATTGGGGAAAATATTCTTTAAAATGCCAGCTAACCTATCCTAAAAAAAAATAAATAAATGAAATCCTCTAAAGACAAAATTGGAATGAAAACCATTGTGATAAATGTGAGCAACTCCATGGCTGTTCTGAGAACATTTGCTGATTGTAAAACTGAAAGCTGTAGATTTTCATAGTCATATAGAGACTACATAAAAGGAGTTAAGAAGTGGAAGTAGGAACCCCTTGCTCAAGAAACCAAATTCTTGTAGGGTTACAGAATCTGTGAAAGAAAAAGGAAGTAGTGGAAGTCCATGTATAAAAACACATTCAATTAAGAATCTTTTCCTCAGTTCTAAATAAGAAAAAAATAATTCTGCCCTAGAATCTTATAAAAATAAGTATGTTCTCCACCCACAAATATGCCCTATACATTTTAATTTGTACTGTATGATTTGTTCAATATACCTGAAGAGGAAATACAGATTTAAAGTGATCCCTAATTGGTGGCATGCTAATATGACATCAGAAATGAAGATAAATACTTGCTAGAAAAATTTACCTTAAACTCAGTCATCTCCCAATTTCAGTAAACAAAATTAGAGCCTCGTGAATTTCAGATATGTAAACTACCAAAAACTTGATGATAAAATACTTATGTTGAAAACATTAAAATATAATCCATAAATAAAAGACTATCAAAAGGATCACAAATAATTTTTTAAAGTATCACCTAATATTGAGAATTATGTCTGTATATATCTATAACTACTTTATCTATCTACCTGTCTACCTATCTACTTACCTACCATATGGAAAGAGAGATACAGACTTTTAAGACATTGAATAGATGAATTAATATTACCTATACAGAACCAAAGAAACAGTAAACAGAATCAACTAAGCTGAACAATGAACTAAGAGAAGAGCAAACAGATAAAAGTGAAGAAAAATATGAATAAAGAATACAGAAGCACAGAAGACAAAACTAAGAACATTCCCCATGGGGTTAATTTGATTGTCAGAAGAATGCGTGGCATAAAAATAGAGAAATCAGAATTGATGGGAAAATTACTGAGAATTTCCCCCAACTAATAAAAGTCACCAATCCTTATATTCAGAAAGTATGCCAAAATAAGCAAAATATATACAAAGAAATTTATACCAAAATATACCTGAGAACTGTCCGGACTGTAATAAGACATATAAATATATCTTTATAATGAAAATTAATACATTTTTTTACAAATAAACAATACTTGAGGTAACAGAAGAATTCACAACATCAGTAGAAAACAATATATTCTTCAAATTGTCAAAAGAAAATAACTATGAAATTAAAAATCTATATTGAGATTATCCAGATATGAAGGTGAAAGAAGGCTTTGTTTTGGTTAGAATCTGGAATGTGCCCCTAAAACTCATGAGTTAGGCAGTGAAGCCGTGTTCACAAGTTAACTGATAGGATTCTGAGAGGTCTTCAGTGGATTAATCAACTTGCTGGACTAATAATGTGAATTAACCACTGAGTGGTAGCTGTAGGGAGGTCGCACTGGCTAGAGGAAGGAGAGACCTCTGGGGTGTGGCCCCTTCCTGTTGATTTTTCACTCTGCTTCCAAATGCCATGAGCTGAGCACCTTTTTTCTGTCATGCTTCTCCCCTATGACGTTTATGCAAGGGTCCACACACCTTGGACTAATATCTCCAAAACTATGTGTCCAGATAAATCTTTCCTTTTCCAATTTGCTCTTGTCAGGTATTTTCATCATAGACACAAAAAGCTAACATAGGCTTTTAAAGAAATAGTGTATTAACTAAAATTATATACCATTAGTAGATTAAAAGATGCTTTAGAAGATTGGAAATTGATCCAGGAAAAAAATATAAGGTACACAGATGGTGAGGATATGATGTATGTATAATTCTCACAAATATCCATTTTATAAAAAAATAATAATAATAATCTTAATTTATTTTCTAGAAAAAGCTTAAAATTGCAGAAAATCCTTCACTTTAATAGGTGAAAATAAATATAAAAAGACAAGTTCTTCAAAGGAAATATTTTCAGTGTTTATTTTAATAACTAAAAAGAACATAAAATGTTTTTTTTTAAATGTTTTTAACCAAAGCAGTATACCTTCATTGTAGCAAAATATTAATAGGTACAAAGGAGATGGTGGAATAAGAATGTAAGTTTGACTATACCAGCATGAAATGACAATTTTAAAAATACTTTTAATGCAACTTTAAAAATAAATAAAGCAAGTTGATAAATTTCCAGCAACAGAAGCACAAACATAAGGACACTTGACTTGCAACAAATTGAACACTGGCAAGAAATATTATTAGAAATACTAATTCATCAAAGACACTGCTAAGTGCATCATAAAATGAGCCAAAGGGTAATGTGAGTTATTTGCAACACATTTATTCAACACAAATTCATAGCCAGAATATATCAAGAGCCCTTTCAAACAAGTAGACAACACAAATGAAATATTAGAATAATATTGAATAAGCCTTTCAGGAAATCTAAGAAGCCAAAAAAATAGTTGGAAAAAAAAAATAAAAGTCTGACATTCAAGGAAATAAAAAGAAAACTTACACATAAGCAAAAATACTCATTCAAGAGACTGAAATACTGACCTAAAGGTAAGTAGGCCTCCTGCCCCATTTAGCCCAGTTGTGAATGTAAGGAAAAGTTCTATAAGGAGACTAGAAGTGCTGTTCCAGGGAACACATAGATGATAAGAAAGCAAGATAGAAAGTTTGAGCTTCCTGGCTGGAAGTTAAAACCATCCACAGTATTACCTTACCCACAGCCAAACCAGAACAAGGCTTTAACTCTCCTGAATTTTATAGAGTATGAGACACTAGGAAGCCTCAGAAGAAAAGTTTGAAGCTAGTAGAGGTTGGTTAATGATGTTTAAGGAAAGAAGCCATCTCTATATCTCCAAAATGCACAGTGTAGCAGGATGTGCTGATGTAGAAACTGCAGCAAATTATCTTCACCTAGATAAGATCATTGATGAAAATGACCACATTAAACAATAGAACTAAGTTTAGACCAAACCGACTGCTATTGGAAAAAAGATACCTTCTGCGACTTTCATAACTAGAAAGGAGAAATCAATGCCTTGGGAGAAATATAAACCTTTCATAAATAATAATTCCATTATATACATACATTCCCTTGTATAGAAGGTGAAGTATAATTCCTTACAACCTTATCCTTGAGGGTGTTATACATGGAGTTATTTGTTTCCAAATAGTAGAATAAAAAAAGAGGGGGGCAGGGAATGGTAAATTTAAGGTGAAGAAATCTAGCAGACAAATCTTAATTAATTTTAAACAGTCATGTAAACCTGACATGATGTGATCAAATGAATATTTTGCCTTTTTCGTGAACTCCATAACTCAGTCCAACCATGAGAAAAACAACAAACAGAGGAGTATTCTATTTAAGACTTGACTAATACTCCTAAGTCTTTCAAATTCATGAAACAAAATGAAAGATGAGAAATTTTGCAGGCCACAATGCACTGGGGAGACAGGACAACTAAAAGCAAAGTACCACAATATGTACCATAGTTACTATATGTACTATGCATAAATAACTATTTAATATTTTCATGATTTAGATGCTGTGTTCGCACTCTCTCTCTTTCTGCGGACCCTTAAGGTCAGAGAAGCCTTCACAGGACTCCCAAAGAAAAAGGTATCTCTGTCTCTTGTGTGCTTATTTCGTGCAGCCCAGTTCTCCTGGAGTGACCCCAGAGTGTTTTTGTCCACAGGAATGCAACATACCCTGTTGTTCCACCTCACCTGGAGCCCTGAGGAATGAATGGAGCCAGCTGTCTATGGATTGAGACCTTTGAAACCATGAGAACTTAAATAAACTTTTCTTCTTCTACAATTGTTCCGGTCGGGTCTGTTAGTCACAGCAGAGAAAAAGTTGACTAAAACAAATATCAGTAAGAAAAAAAAACTCTATTAAAAAGAACCTAAGCTATTATAATATTACATGGAAAGCAAACCATGAGAGTCCTATGGACAAATTATAAAATGTTGAACCCCATTACTAATTACAGAATGCAAAAGCAGACCACTGTGGGATATCTTTTCTCATTCATCTGACAGAAACAATATCAGTTGTTGGTGAGGAAATGGAATACCAGTAATCATATTAATTTATGGTTAGAATATTTAGTGTAAAAACACATTAACAGATTACTGGCAAATATACTAAAATTAAAGGTGTCTATAAGCTACAAGCCAAATAATCTGCTCCTAAATTATGTAGTAGGTACACAAAAATACAGAAGGAATACAGGTATGTGAATGTTCACTGTACTGCTTTTAGTAGAAAATCAAATGGGGGGACAGCTACCTATATATCTATAAACAGAGAATTTTAAATGAATTCTATTCCTACATTTATACATATATGTATAGTGGAATACCACACAGCAGTGAATGTGAGGGCAATAGCATAACATGTATCAATGAATATGAAAATTAAGGACAGAATTTGGATTGGAAAAATGAGTTTCAGAGAATATGTATCATGTGTTAATTTTTCAGTGCACAAAATAACATCACAAATTGCTTATAAGTTAAATATATAAACAATTAAGTTATGCAGGCTAAATCAAAATGATAAACAGGAAATTGAAGATAGAAGAAAATACCATGGAGTAAGAGAATTACAATGGGGAGGGGACTTCAACGGTATTGGCACTGTTTATTAAGCAAGTTAATAAGTGTACACATATTGTTTTATTACCTACATATTTTGCATATATTTAATATTTATGACCATAGATTTTTAATCATACCTTTTGCATTTCCTTCATTATGGCTGTTCCTTTCTCAATGTGATTCTATTTATTGACTCTTACAACATTTTACAAAGCCATCTATTGCAACACAAATTTCAATAGCATAAAACCAATCAAATATCTTTATCTGTACACAATGATTTCAGCAATATTCTTAAAAATGCAATAGTTTTCCCTTTCATGTTGTGTGTTACATTTATCAATCTTGTGATCAAAAACTCTTCAAACACTTCCTATACATGTTGAGATGCACTACTATTTGTCACTATGTTTTATAGTTGTTTTTGAGTACAGAGTATAAATAAAAATCAGAGTCAATTGCTGACCTTGAATTGTCAATCATAATGCTGCATGGTGTGCCTCCTGGAAATGTTCAGAGATTGTCCCTCAAGAGACCTCTCATTATGGCTCTCATGTGTTCATGAATTTACCACAGTTTTGACACTTATATTTTCAGAGTCAGAAAAATAATTGTATAATTATATCCAGAATGTATCCATCACCCACTAGTAATGAACTAATTTAATCAAGCTCTTGTAATTTATCTATGTAACCATAACAACAATTTACTTATTCAAAACAGAAATACTATGCTTCTTACAACAAAAGAGAGAATCTTTGACTCCATAAGTTTATCCTCTCCCTAAAGGCATACCCATAATGGAAAATTATATCAAACTCAAGTTTTCTTGAGAGCATGTTATAAGTTAGATGAATAGATGAATATCATGCAGTGTTATCAGGGAAAGACAGGTTATTACATAATTAGTCTATTTTCTATTTCTAGGAACACAATACCACAACTGGAAAAGTTACAAAGAAAAGAGGTTTATTTGGGGGTCAGAGTTCTGAAGAAGTAAGGTCATAGGGTCTCTTCTGCTGATGGCCTTCCTGCTGAGAGTATCCCAATGTGACAGAGTAGACAGGATGCGAGAGACAGGGAGCACACATGTGTATATCACTATGAGTCTGTTCTGGTCTATTTCCCCCTTTTTCAAAGCCACCAGAATTTAACCATAGGGGCTCCACTTAGTGATCTTAGCTACACTTAATCATTTGCCATAGGCCTAACACTAAACAGCATTTGTTGGACTAATTTTCCAACCTTTTCATACCTTACAAAGGTGTTTACATTTCAATAAATGAAGACTGGGAGTACACATTCAAGCAGTATTAAATCACAGCAATATATATTGATTCAATATATTAATAACTCTGATCTTGCTAATGGAATATGAATATTTGGAATCTATTATCTATGATTTTTTCCCCAATCATTTCTAGAATTTCAACAGCAAACATTTAGTTTGAAAATTCCCTCTTTTTCATACTCCCATGATTAAAATTTTATATTTTTGATTGACAATTTTTTTTTTCAAAATGAGATAATGCATTAAACCAAATTATGACTAAGTTTTTGAATCTGGACCTTGTCTATCTTTGAGGTAACTTGTATATATCTTTTTTGATATGCTGTGTTGATTTTTACAAGGACTCTTACGGGATATTTTTATACAGTTTGTTTCCTACTTATGTCTGATATCTGTCATCCACCCATAATAGCTACCACTTCCAGTTTTGTGTTGGCTGCAATTTTAATCATCCAAGTCATTGATAAATATGTAAAATAGACCAAGGGCTAAAACTTCTGTTTTATGCTAAAAATTGTTTGCTCCCTTGATGGAGTTTTCAGTAATTATAGTTTTTTCTAAACATGATCAAACCATTGACAACACCATTGAAATGCCTTGCCTTCTAACAAAATGAATTATTTTTTTCAAGGACATATTTTGAGACATTCTGAAATGCCTTCTTTAATGCACTCTTACATGATAACTGTGCTAATACTTCAGTAAACTTATAAAAGAGAAAATATATAGCTGATCTGGAGTAACCCATTTTTTTTATACGCATATACTCTCACTGAAAACTTTTTATTTTAATAACATAACATCATATATTTTTAAATGTTATAGCATATCTTCTTTCACTCTTTCTCTCATAAAATCTGAGTCTTCAAAAACTTTTCAGCCCATGCAGGTAAAAGCCTGGAAATTATATAAATCTTTCAGAGCGTCTTCCTTTTCAGTTCTCACTCTGACACCAAATCTGAAATCTATCCATTCCACCCACTTCTGCTGCCTATAGTCCTGTACATCACTATTCACTCTGTTGTCAGAAAAATTATGAAATAGGTGTTATAGACTAAATTGTGTCACCACAAAATTCATAGATTGAAGTCCTGACAACCAATATGACTATATTTTTCAAGAGGTTCTTCAAGAGGTAATTGAGGTTAAATAAGGTCATAAGATGAAGATACTAATCCAATAGGATACATGCACTTATTTAAAAAAAAAAAAAAGGAAAAGGAAAAGGCAAGAAAACAACAGGCATACATACAGAGAAAATACTCTCTTGGAAGCCAAGGAAAAGAAATCTCCATGAGCTCAAACCTGCCAATACCTTGGTCTTGTATGTACAGCCTCCAAATAAAATAATTGGTAATTGTTTGTTAAGCCATTCAGTTTGTAGTATTTTGTTTTGGTATTTTTACAGCTATAATAGGTCCTATTGTACAATAGGAAACTATTTATTCTTCTTTGTATAAAGCCATTAGTTTAGATAATTATACCTTTTTAGTAAATTGCTGATCTTGATTAATTCATAATTTTGCCTTTCTACAAACACTAATATTTATTAATGGTAGAATCATTTATCTGAAGTGGTGCATCTTGCTTTCCATTTTTTTAATATTTATTTTTTAGTTTTAGGTGGATACAATATTTTTATTTTATTTTTATGGAGTGCTGGGATTGAACCCAGTGCCTCATGCATGCTAGGCGAACACTCTACCACTGAGACACAGCCCCAGCCCATTGCTTTCCATTTTTGATCAGTGCTTGTTAAATAAACCATCATCACCATGCCATGTAAGTGCATACTAGTTTATAAATAGATGTCCCAGTATTTCTTTATTAAAAATCATTTGTGTTTGAACTTAATATTTTTCATCACAAACTAAATTATGTATTATTTTCATATTTCTTCATGTTAAAATAATTTCTCTATTAATTGATGATGTTATTTTGTTCTTTTAGTTATTAAAGCCACCAATCTAATCATTATTGTATTCTTTTTACTTTGTGTATTAAGTTGTGAATTTCTGGACATAGCATTTGCCTTTACTAATTTTTATTTTCCTTCCAATGTCTACCCTATATCCTTTCAACTAATAAAAGAAAATTAGTGTGTTAAATTGAATAAACTTTTTAAAATATATTTTAATTTATGTTCTATCAAGTCATGAGGTTAATCAGTATTTTCAAAGAATTAAAATATAGTTTTAGCTAATAGTTTTTAACATACCTAAGAAAGCATAGGAGCAGATATAGAAAGCATTATCTATGGGAGGAATATCTTTGGCAAATAAAGTGAGCATGGTTGATTCAAGTGAAAGGATATTATATTATCTGCATTTGAATTGTCATATTAGTCAGCACAAGGAGTAGTGCAGTAGGAAAATATTTTGAAATATTAATCATAGACTTTATATACACTTTTGTGTTAATCCACATTTACTCATCTGTTTAATCTTTGATGAATTTATGATTATTTCTGTTTTTCTTATTATTATACTTTAGGTTTAACATATGTTCTTTTTTCTGGTTTCTTCACTCAAATAAATATTATTCAACTAGTGTTTAAGCATTGTAATCTTTGTGAGACCAACGTGTGAGACTTCAGTATAACAGGTGTAGACACTTGGAAAGGTAAGAACAGCATGGAAGCAGACAACCAGAAGGAACAAATCAGACTGATCAAGATCCATTGTCAAAAAGAACATCATGCCAACATAAAGAAGTAGAATATATGGCTCTTGATTGAGTAAATCTAAAAAAAAATATTAGATAATTTATGTTAATAGAAGTGGTTATCCAAATATTCAAGGTTAGCAGGTAGTTAGAAATTAATTACAAAAGGAAAGAGCATGACAATAATTTTTAAAGCCAAAACAGATAAATCAGGTCATATCAGATTATTATATAGATTAATACAATTAATTAATTAATATATTAGATTAATATTATTATTTCAATAGCATCCTATTTAGGTTGAAGAGAAAGTCTCCTTAGAAAGCTCTGGAAATGACAAGGACTTGTAAAGTCACTTATAAATGAAAAATACCTTTTATTTTAGTCTGTGGACATAAAGTAGGAACAGCAATACTAAAATAGAATAAGAAGATTTTTTTTTTTTTTTTTTTTTTTAATTTTTTATTGTGGGTTGTTCAAAACATTACAAATTTCTTGACATATCATATTCCACACTTTGATTCTAGTGGGTTATGAACTCCCACCTTCACCCCATACACAGATTGCAGATTCACATCAGTTACACATCCATTGATTTACAAATTGCCATACTAGTGTCTGTTGTGCTCCGCTGCCTTTCCCATCATCCACCCTCCCCCCTCCCCACCTCTCCCCTCCCCTCCCCTCCTCTCTCTCTACCCCCTCCACTGTATAACCCTGAGGGTCTCCTTCCATTACCGTGCAATTTACCTTCTCTCTCCCTTTCCCTCCCACCTCTCATCCCTGTTAAATGTTAATCTTCTTCTCCTGTTCTTCTTCCCTACTCTGTTCTTAGTTACTTTCCTTATATCAAAGAAGACATTTGGCATTTGTTTTTTAGGGATTGGCTAGCTTCACTTAGCATAATCTGCTCTAATGCCATCCATTTCCCTGTAAATTCTATGATTTTGTCATTTTTTAATGCAGAGTAATACTCCATTGTGTATAAATGCCACATTTTTTTTATCCATTCGTCTATTGAAGGGCATCTAGGTTGGTTCCACAGTCTTGCTATTGTGAACTGTGCTGCTATGAACATCGATGTAGCAGTGTCCCTGTAGCATGCTCTTTTTAGGTCTTTAGGGAATAGACCAAGAAGGGGAATAGCTGGGTCAAATGGTGGCTCCATTCCCAGCTTTCCAAGAAATCTCCATACTGCTTTCCAAATTGGCTGCACCAATCTGCAGTCCCACCAGCAATGTACAAGTGTACCCTTTTCCCCACATCCTCGCCAGCACTTGTTGTTGTTTGACTTCCTAATGGCTGCCAATCTTACTGGAGTGAGATGGTATCTTAGGGTGGTTTTGATTTGCATTTCTCTGACAGCTAGAGATGTTGAGCATTTTTTCATGTACTTGTTGATTGACTGTATGTCCTCCTCTGTGAAGTGTCTGTTCAGGTCCTTGGCCCATTTGTTGATTGGGTTGTTTGTTCTCTTATTGTCTAATTTTTTGAGTTCTTTGTATACTCTGGATATTAGGGCTCTATCTGAAGTGTGAGGAGTAAAGATTTGTTCCCAGGATGTAGGCTCCCTATTTACCTCTCTTATTGTTTCTTTTGCTGAGAAAAAACTTCTTAGTTTGAGTAAGTCCCATTTGTTGATTCTAGTTATTAACTTTTGTGCTATGGGTGTCCTATTGAGGAATTTGGAGCCCGACCCCACCGACTGTAGATCGTAGCCAACTTTTTCTTCTATCAGACGGCGCGTCTCTGATTTGATATCAAGTTCCTTGATCCATTTTGAATTCACTTTTGTGCATGGCGAGAGAAAGGGATTCAGTTTCATTTTGTTGCATATGGATTTCCAGTTTTCCCAGCACCATTTGTTGAAGATGCTATCCTTCCTCCATTGCATGCTTTTAGCCCCTTTATCAAATATAAGATAGTTGTAGTTTTGTGGATTGGTTTCTGTGTCCTCTATTCTGTACCATTGGTCCACACGCCTGTTTTGGTACCAGTACCATGCTGTTTTTGTTACTATTGCTCTGTAGTATAGTTTGAAGTCTGGTATCGCTATACCGCCTGATTCACACTTCTTGCTTAGCATTGTTTTTGCTATTCTGGGTCTTTTATTTTTCCATATGAATTTCATGATTGCTTTCTCTATTTCTACAAGAAATGCCATTGGGATTTTGATTGGCATTGCATTAAACCTATAGAGAACTTTTGGTAATATCGCCATTTTGATGATGTTAGTTCTGCCTATCCATGAACAGGGTATATTTTTCCATCTTCTAAGATCTTCTTCTATTTCTCTCTTTAGGGTTCTGTAGTTTTCATTGTATAAGTCTTTCACCTCTTTTGTTAGGTTGATTCCCAAGTATTTTATTTTTTTTGAAGATATTTTGAATGGAGTGGTTGTCCTCATTTCCATTTCAGAGGATTTGTCGCTGATATACAGGAATGCCTTTGATTTATGCGTGTTGATTTTAAATCCTGCCACTTTGCTTTTATTTTTTTATACTAAAATATATATAAAATATAAAATATTTTATATTTTTATACTAAAATAGAATAAGAAGATTTTTTTAAAAAAATAGAATAAGAAAACTTAAAAAGTTCTAAACCAAAAGAAATGTTAAAGTAGATTTCCATCATTTTAATAAGCTACCTATTCTAATTTTTATTAATTCCCTAAAATTGTTGTTTGTGTATATACATAATTTGATAAAATTATGATTTAACTATAGATAAAATTAAATATGATTTTATTTAAAATGATAAGAGAGCTGGACATGGTGGTTCACAACTATAATCCCAGATACTCAGAAGGCTGAGGTATCCTAGTTCAAAGCCAGCCTCAGAAACTTAGTGAGACCGTCTCTTGAAATATAAAAATAAAAAGGTGAAGATGTGGCTCATTGTGTAAGTGCCCCTGTGTTCAATTTCCTGCATCAAAAATAAAAATTAAAAATAAAAATATAAGAGAAACTATTTTATATAACATAATATATTACTTGAGAGGTGTTGAAAACTTGGTGACCAAAGAAAATTACTGAAACAGAAAGTGAAAATAATAAATTTTTAAAGCATAACAACTAAAAGTATCTATGTACAAGGGTAAAAGTTATGGAATTTTCAACTATCAGAAGAGGTTTAATAAAGTATTTCCTAGTAAAGATGATTAATTAATTTAATTTGGATGTCCCAGTGCTAAAGTGGTAGTAAGACACCAATTATCCAAAGTAGAAACACTCAATAGAAAAACGGAGCAAATCAATTGAGACAATTTTTTACATATAATTTTCCCCTTGTGATTATAAAATAATGTAAGATGCACATCAGAAATATTTTTGATTCATTTGAGTGTTATGGAAACTTCTCTATTTAAGGGATAGCTTCGTTTGAATTCATCTCAGGTCAATATATCTGTTAATTGGTAAACCATCACTAGGATTTCAGGTAAAAATTGTACTCAATTATCAGAGAAAGTTTATTATAGTTATATTTTATTTAGAATTCTGTTACAATAAAGTAAAATTTTAGTAACAATTTGTCACATATTACTTACATGATATGAGTTGAGTGGTGAACTATAGAATTAAAAGAAAACATTCCTTGAGATGTTCAGCTTCACACTGGCTGGTTTTAAATTGCTGGCAAGTTCAAAGAAGTGACTCAAATTTTTAAATCATATTTACCTTCAGTTTGTTATTATCAAACCCAGCCTAAGTAGTACTAAGAAAATCTAAACACCTATAACATTGAACATAGAACAAGACCAATGTGTTTGGAGGGGGGCAGTGTTCATGTGTGTAAAAGTTGGAGCAAGAGTGAGATATGAGTTTAGATACCTGGCTTCTAGTTCTGAGTTTTCCACATCTTATGATTTAGTACCCAGCAACTTATGAAAATCTCTGGTTTTACTTTTCTACTTATATTCATATATTTTCACTATATGGTATCTAAAGTCACTTTTAGCTTTTGGATGCATCATTTTAATATTGATGCTTTTAGTTGGGAGTTACAAAATTGTAAAATACATACACAGTCTAATTTTATCCCTTATAATAAGATATAATTTCTTGCCATTTCACATATGCTCATATTTAATCCTAAAAATATTTGATATGCTCACAACAGATGTACTGACAATGCATTAATCAATTAGCTTTTAAACCCAAGTTTTCTCAATTCAGTGTATGTGCTATTTTTTAAACTATGCTAAATTTAAATCATCCCACTCCAAGAGGAACTGTCTAACACAGCAAGAATCTGTTGTGTTTTGCCTCTTACAATTTAAAGAACACTGTGGTGTGAGAGAATATAAGACAGTTGCTTCTCTCTTAATACAGTATTCAGACAAGTTTCTTTTGTTTTATTGCATGCTGAGTGATTTGGCCTGTATTGAGAAGCAGTTCAGAAAATCTCAGAGGAGGATAATGTCTGTTGACGATAACTGATGCTGGCTTCCATGGAAATGCTAATTTGGCAGCAGTCACTGTCAATCAGTCGCCTTGAGTTATTGTTCCAGCACTTCTAGATTCAATATGTGATGGCTGATGAAAGTTCCCACTACAGTAATTAGACTGTCTTCAAAGAAAAAGAAAGGGTTGTTAACTTAGGCTAAGGTAAGCAGGCTCTGAGCATGAAAAACAATCCTGAACAGCTTTAAATGATTCAACAAAGAATGGGCTTCAGAAAAATCCTTTTTGGTCTTATTTCTATAAATGGAAAGAAGGTAGATTGAAAAAATTCAGCCAATCATACAGTGTAGAATCAATTGACTCATTCTGGTTTGTCTACATATGTGCTACAGTTACAAAACTTAAAGTGCAGTGGGTATCTATTGGAGTATTGTGCATTTTAATACAGAAAGAGCAAGGTATATAATTAATTATTTCTCTGGTGCTCTGAAATACATATATAGAGGTAGGCTACTTAGTGGACTATGAACATACCCTAATCATTTTTGACTTCACTAATTAGAAAATACAAATTTGATAGCAGAATCAATTTCTGTAATTCTATAATTAAGCAATATAAAAAGAAACAGAGGGCTATCTCAAATACAAGACCAAACTTTTCTAATTTTGACTTCAGGAGCATATACAAGTACTTGACAGCTAACAAACCATTTGGTAAGTCCCCAAATAGGCAGAATGTTTTGGCCTGTTTTTAGTGTTAAACATATTTTGTAAAAAGTAAAAGAATTAATCCAGAGATTCTTACATACTTAAGTTAATGAAATGAAATGGATTTTTGGAAATATTTAGAATTTATGTGAATTTCCTAAAATATAGTACCATTGTCATACATCGTCTGAAAACAAAAAGCTTTCTCTTTATAAAGAAATTCTTGTATTTTCATTTGTTGTATAAAGTGCTTTATTATAGTGCAATTGACTAAACATAGTTAAGTTCATACCTTGATAAGGTTCATATAAACCCACACCATCATTATGAACAAAATACTATTTTTCTTACTCCCAAAGTTTCCAAACACCTCTTCTACCCTCCCTCCATGTCTTCTTCCCATACATCCAATATGCTGTCATTACCATAGGCTAGTTTGCAATTCTTAGAAATTTACATAACAATTTATATGAATGTGCTTCTTTCTCATCTGTACTAATTATTTTCAGTTCTATCTGTATTGTATGTATATCAAAAGGTTACTTTTGAGTAGTATAATCTTGTGCAAATATACTGCATTTTGTTTATTCAATCATGTGGATTAATTCCAGTTGTTGGTCATCACAAATAAAGCTGCTATGGAATTTTTTTCCCAAAGTCTGTGCCTATATATGCCATCTTTTCACTTGTATAAAAATATAACAGTGGAAGGACTACATCATATGGTGACTGCATATTTATTGTTTGGCAAAATTGCAAACCTTTTGCCAAGTTTTTTTAACCAAATTCACAACATTGATGTATGTGAAAGTTTTAATTTCTCCATATCTTCATTAATAATTAGTGTAGTCATTTTTTAAATTTTAACAATTCTAATATAAATGTTTTGTTGCTTAATTGCTATGTTAACTTTCATTCCCCTAGTCACTAATTATTTTGTGCATATTTTCACATTCTTATTTTCCATAAACATCTCTTCATTAATGTAGTAATTAACTTCCCATTTTAAAGATGTGTTGTTGATTTTCTTTTTACTGGGGTTTGAGGGTTCTTTATATGTTCTGAATATAAGTTCTTAATCAGATATAGGATTTTCAATATTGTCTCCCACTCTGTGGCTTGTCTTTTTAAACACAATAAGAGTATATTTCAAAGTGCAGAAATTTTTGTTTTTTAATTTCATGAAGACAAGTTATAATATTTTCCATTTAGGAAGATTATTTTTAATTGGCTAATTGTAAGTTGGCATATTTCCTCTCAATGATTTGGAGTTATCACCTCACTCTCTGTTCCTTATATTGTTTGTGATAAGAAATTTGAGAAATTTTTGTAAACATTACCTTCATTTTTCACATTTAAAGTCTTCTTTGTTCCAACTACTTTTTATATAATTGAACTTTACGTTTTGAGATCATAGTAGATGTATATGCCAATGAAAGAAAATATAGAAAAATATCTTATGTAACTTCTAGTTCCCATGATAGCAACATCTTTAAAACTCTAGTATAATATCCCACTCAGGATATTTTAATTGGCTTATTTTATTGATCTTATTTAGATTTTCCCAGTTAGTCTAGTTGCTGGTAAAATTTTCTCTTTACAGTTGTTTTTGTCTCCATGACTTATGGATTTCTTATCTTTTGTACTTGTGGTACAAGTTTCCTGGAAGTCATAAACCTATGAATTTTGGATTTTCTGAAACACTGGTAAATATTTGGCAATTCTTTTCTGCCGCAGTCCGGCTGCAGCAAAATAACCGGGGGGTGACGAACGACTTGTGTAGATTGATACAGCAGGAGTGTTTATTGCAGGACAGGAGCGGTATTTATACATTCCACACAGCTTATCTAATTAGCATAAACTAGATACATCAGTCAACCAATAAGAAATCTCCACACATAATGGCTCCCTGGGGTTACTTCACAAACCACTACCTCTGGCATTTTGCCAGGCGCCATCCTGACTTGTTTACAGACTAACAATAATGTTAGAGTCTGTAAACAAGTCAAAATAACACCTAGCATTTTGCCAGGGGAATGTTAGAGTTCGTAAACAAGACTGGATGGTGCCTGGCAAAATGCCAGAGGGAGTGGTTTGAGAAATAACAAAAGCAAGCCATTAAGTGTGGAGATTCCTTATTGGTTGACTGATGTATCTAGTTTATGCTAATTAAGTAAGCTGTGTGGAATGTATAAATACTGCTCCTGTCCTGCAATAAATGGCTCCTACTCCTGCTGTATCAGTCTACACAAGTTGTTCCTCACTCCCAGGCTATTTTGCTGCAGCCAGCTGGGCTGTGGCACTTTTCTCTGTTCTAATTTTTTTTCCTTCTTTTATGGTCTCTAATCTCATATGTAAGAGACCTCTTGATATTGACCCATGGTTTACTAATTTTTGTTTTTATTTTTATTCTCTCTTCTTTCTATAAGCAATTTTGAGTATTTTTCACATCCACTAATACAAGTTCACTTATCTATTTATAATATCAAATATGCTTTAATCCTATTCTATAGGTTTTTCATCTTAAATATTATATTTTTCACCTGTATAAGGTATATGTTTTCCTTTTTAATATTTTCTGTGTCTCTTATTAACTTTTTGAATCTATGAAATATGAGCAAAATAACTTTTAAACATCCTTATCTGATAATTCTAATGTCTGAATTATTTTGGATTAAGTTTCAATTGGTTAAATTCTATTTGTCTTATTAGGAGTACCAGTTCTTTCTTCACTCTTTGTGTGCTTGATAATGTTTAATTGGATGCTAGAAGCTGTGAAATTTACCATGCTGGATGCTGCATATTTTTTTATTCCTAAAACATATTCCTGAGCATTCCTTATGACACAATTAGGTCACTTGGAAACAGATTCTCCTAAGTATGGCTTTCTGATATTTTAGGCAAAGACCAGAACAGTTCTCAGTCTAGAGTTAAGTGTTCTCTACAATTGTAACAATACCTTTCTGTATGCTTTCCCCAAATCTTCATGAATCATGAGCATTTTTCAGTCTCTTGGGAATGAGTACTTTTCTGACAGTATTTCTGGTACCAGTGACAATTATCTCTAATTTTCTGGGGCATTTCCTACCCCAACACCAAGTAATTTCCCCATATGTTTATACCCATCATTATTCAAGGGAAGGAACACTTCAGAGGCACCATTTTGTCAGTCCTTAGAGTTCTCACTACATGTATGTTTCACTTCTCCATTTCTCTGAGCTTTTTCTCCCTGAATTTGAAGGATTGTCTGCTAACCTCACAGACTCTCTGGGTCTCTTTTCGTGAATTACCATCAGATATGTTCTTCAGGTTTAAAGATGGAGGAAGCTAATACTCAACTGTTTGGCTTCCTATCACTCAAGGATAATTATCTTTCATTATCTGTTGTTTGATATCTTGAAATAGTAGGCAAATCAGAGTAAATGTTATAGAATGAGTTCCAACAGCTACCCAGCTAAGATTTGAAGTATGCTTTAGTCAGCTTTTTCCCTGCTGTGACCAAAAGATCTGAAATAGTATTTAGAGGAGGAAATATTTTGTGGCTCAAGGGTTCACAGGTCTTAGTTAAACATCATGGCATAAGGGTGTGGTGGAGGAAAGCAGCTCAGGACACTGCACCAGGAAAGAAAAAGAGAGAGTTCCATTCACCTAGGACAAAATATATACCCTAAAGGTAAACCTCCGGGGACCAACTTCTTCTAATAATACCCTACCTGTCTATAGTTACCACCCAGTTAATCCCTATCAGAGGATTAACATACAAATTAAGTTAAGACTCATAATCCAATCATCTCACCTCTAAACTCTTGTTTCACACATGATCTTTTGGGGGACACCTAGTATCTAAACCATAACAAAGTACATATCAAAATAACAATAACAATAATAATAATAATAATAATAATAATAATGGCTTTAACTGATTTATGGAATTCAGTTCTTCTAGATATTGAAAATCCTATTTTGTAAGCATAAATTGGATAAAAATTTATTATATAAGGATAAAAATGCAATTCTAACTTATCATCCTATAGAAACTTATTTCTAGGGAAATGTTTTGTGAATATATTCAAACTTCTTCACAATTACATCTCTATCACTAGTTCCTAAAAACCTGTGATTATAAGAACTTGCAAACAACTACTCTCTTCCCATAATAAGACTTTCAGGAAACCATCCATGAATATGACAAGTGTTTATATTACACTGTTGGCCAGGACCAAAAAAAAATTAAACCTCCAGAATCTCTACCTATTATTTTGTTTTCAACCTAATTCTAAGAACTTGAAACAGTTTGGGACTACAGAAGAGATTCAGACAAACAAACAAACAAATATTATGAGTAATTATCCTGATATTCCAAAATTATTACTTGTATTTAGAATTATTACATGTTTATTGTCGGAGTTTTTAGCCCTTGTTTCCTCCTGACCTGTGGAAGAGATGGGGAGAGCACGCCCGGACCAGGAGGAGCCAAGAAAGGAGACCACCAGAGGACAATCAGATGCATCAGGGAGACCAGTCAAAGCAGGATTGAGAAAACACACACAGCTAATATAATGTACAGGAGCCAATCAGGATAAAAGTCAGCAGGGTGGGGAGAGTTCACGTGTATACCCATCCTACAGGCAGTAATGGGTGACACGAGCTGGCCACGAGGGTGGAAGGGTCCTGAGCCTATCCCAGAGGTAGTCGGATTTTTTGTCACAATGCTCAGCAACGCCTTCTGGCTGATCACCAGGCGCCATCTTAGCCACATGTGCAGCCCCAGGACTGGGATGCCGGTAACAGGCAGCAAGTTAGGTTTCCTCTTTTCTGATGCAACATGCCCCACTTGTTACATCATGCCCTACAATTTACTTTACCCATGAGTATTAACTGTTTGATAGAAATGATTAGAAAAATATATATACTTGTATTTGTATTTTTAAGCATTTATACATTTACTTAAAGTGCCAAATAATGATAATATTGTAGATGACTATGCATAATATTATTAATAAATAGAACATATTTATGCTGAGGATTTTGCTGTTCCCAGCATCAGTGTACCTTTAATATTGAAACACCCTGGAATTTAATGACATAAAGAAAGTATCTTATTAACTCCAAAGACAGGTGAAGAGTTCATCACCAAGGAGAGGGCTTGACTATTCATCTTAATCATCTTATGTCTGGGACCTTATCTGTGAAGCCTCAAAAATTGGGTCACTTCACATATGGAGATTCCTTCAATCATATGACTGCCAACTGATCAGGAATAATTGAATCATAGGGCTTATTTGAGATTGTGAACAGGATTTATGACCCTTCCTTATTCATATGACTTGACTTCTTTAGTCTTTTGTGTTGCCAGGCTATCCAGCTTAGATCTCCAGCAGGAGAATTTGATAGGATGAGACAGAAGACAATTCCTTTTCTTGCCTATCCTAATCTGATAAATCAGAGACAGTTACTTCTCCCATACTTTCTTATTGGTCACAGCAGATAAAATTTTGCCCGGATTCAAGAAAGAAAGTTGTTTCCATAAATTGAAGGAATTAGTATCAAAGAATAGGATAGTTAATTTTTTTAATGTCACATTGCTGATAATCCAATAATGGCTATGGTACTTTAAGTCTTATCATGAATAACCCTCAATCCAGCAACTTTTCATCATAAACTATGCTAATCTATAAAATCCAACTTCAGAAAACTGTTTAATATTGTTTTAATTTTCTGTGCCTTGTGTGACTAGTCCATGTATCCAATATTTAGCATTATTAGTAATGTTTTATAGTCTTAGGGATTAAATTCAAAGTATTGCACATACTAAGCAAGTGCTCTACCACTGAGCTACATCTAAATCTCCAGCCAATGTTTTTAAAGCTTAGAAAATTAATGCTTTAAATAGAACTTTTAAAAAGCTTTAAAAAGAGATGGCATTCTGTAGAGTCGAAGAGAAGAGACAACAGCTATGACTCCTGATACTCTGAAGAATATTTTCTTTATGGGACTAGTAAAAAAAAGATAAAACAAACAATCCAACATGCCTGCAGCTGCCGCATCCGGCTAACGGAGCCGAGTCCGGCGAGGGACGGCAGGGTTAAAAATACACAGGACACCAAGGTTCTTCATCCAGGAGGGAGCGTGTGCGCGCTTTATTGCCAGATTTGTTCCCTTTATATATCTTTTTAACAGCTGTGGGAAATTACTCAAAAGTGAGGAGGGAAGAGTAATAACTGCGTCCTTGGGTTACCGTCACGTCACCGTCCCCTATCAGGAGGCTCAAACAGGTCAAGATGTTCCCGAGACACATATGTGCGAGGCAGATAAACAGGGAACCGCAAGCCCGCATCACGGCCTTGTGAGCTGGCCACATTGACATGCATAACAAAGAACTGGGGGTTGAGTCCCCAGGGGCCAGGGCGGGCCTGCTACCAGCATGCAGCCATGATGTGTAGCCTCACCTGAGCTGCAATGTCATATTTTTGATTCATGAAGCTATAAGTTCATATGAAGATGAAGAAAAGAAACTATATGGAAAAATCAGGAAAACAAAACAATAAAAATGGAATTATATTGACACATGTCCATTAAATTGTGTTTCTGTGTGTTTACATGTGCCAGAGTATAATCTGAAATAGGTACCATTATATTTACATAAATGACATGGTACTTGGTTAGATATGACATTGGAAGATACAAGAATTTTATCATGATTTATAATTTTACTGTTTTTATTGATTTCTGAATTTGAAATGTTTTTACCCTACACTGTCTTTCAAAATATTCTCCTCGCTTTTTATGACAACAGTCTACTAAGAATATAATGCCTAACAAATAATATAAATAGAATTTCCCTGCACAACAATGTTGACCCCACATTAACATAGAGTTAATGACTTTAAAGATTTCACTCAAAGAAAGAACTATAATAATGTCACTTTTAAAGGACCTCTTCTGTTGTCTAGGGGAAAAAAAGAAAACTTTATAATGATTATGTTAATTCAAATGTTTTATCTGATCTATTATTATTCGAATTTAGAAGTTTAACCTGGAGCTTCCAATAGGAGCTACATATATTTATAAGACAATAAGAGTGAGAACCAGAAAATTAAAACTAGTTACCTGAAATTGAAAGCCAAATAAACCCTAAGACAGAAATCAAAGAGGAGATTCTCCCTTGAATTATTGAAATCACACGTGAAATTTTTTATAACTGCAAATTCTAGTCTCCATTTTCCACATATCCTCTTTCAGTATGCTCTCTCTGCTCCACCACTTCCCAGAATTTAAAAAGCAGTCCAGTTACTTAGGAGCGACTCCATGGAGAAACTATTATTTCAGAAGTCTTTGTCAGTGGCTATGTGTACTGAGGTTTGAGATGTGGATAAATGCAAAGGAATGTTAAGTTTCTGGTCCTCAAGGAATTTTGTCTACTGAAGGAAACAGACAAGGAGACAAATGTTTTCAATTTAATACAATAAGTGCTAGGATAGCACACCAGGGGAGTAGTTAAATTAAAATGAGGAAGAGAAGGGCAAGACATTCTTGAAGGAGATACACTGACCTGATTTCTTGAAGGATGCTAGAAAGGGTAAGACTTTTAATAAAACTTGAGGAAGAAATGAGCCTAAGAAAATGAACAGGCCACAGAAGCTTAAAAAGATTCTACACCCTTCTTTGGAAATTAGCCTGTTTCCTAAGAATAGGAAGAGTAAATAATGATATCTTCAGAGAAAATTAAAAAGGTAATTTTGTGATTTAGAAATATTGATTTAAGTACAGCATGCAGATCTTGTCAGAACAGTGCAGAAGATCAATCATAGGAAGATTTTATTTAGCATGAAATGAACTACCTTGCCAGACTTTGTGTCCTTATTTTGATGTTTATGGTGTTAATTACTCCTTTTTTTCTGAGTTTTTAACAAATAAAAATGACTGCTGAGTGTGACTGTGGATGAACCGATAGCACTACATTGCTTTTAAGTAGACAGTATTAAGCTATAATTTCAGCAGTTTCCTATCTCCTTTTTCCTTTAAGCCTGAGATTTGGTGTCTTTGCAAACTTGACACTGTCCAATTTCAGGATGAGAAATTGGAACCAGAACAATAAAGCATGCTAGGACTTCTACTGCATTGCTTGCATTTAGATACTGCACATATCTAAGCAGAAGAGGCCATGAGGCAATATTTGTATGTTAGATCTTAAGGGTTTTAATGCAGAGGTTCTACCTGTCAATCAATATGGCTGCTGAAACAGATATTCCTTTTCACCAAACAGTAAGATACTCTTTTTTCCTCTAACAAAGGAAAGAAAACCTCATATATTCCTTCAAATATTTCTCTCTTAAGAATTTCAGTTTCACTCAAGGCATCATAAAGCCTCAAGATATTTTTTCCTCCATAGCAACTGGCCAATATTTTGTTCTTCTGAGACTCTTAACATAACAAGCTCATAATCAATCAATGGTGTGGCATTTACTCTGGGGTAAAGCAGAATTATATGAAGTCAGTCTTGCTCCCAGAGGTTTTCAACTGATGCCAATTCTTCTTTTTGTGTATCTCTTGAGACAAGCTAAACTGGAGTGAATGTAGTTGCTGTAATACTTCCAATGTTTGCATTTATCTAACTTATATAAGTTCTTTCCAGTATCCTCCCCTGCCCCCCAAATAGTAAAAAGTTTCACTAGATACTTTGTAATTATCCCATCTGTAACCTTATATTTGAAAATACAAGGAATGTCCATTCATTATAATTATATCCATTAAGTCTGTTTTCAAATACCAAATCTAACACATCATGAGTGGTAGGGGTCTGAGATTGTATCTTACTTGCCACCTTAGTCTGTCACATTTTCATGCATACAGGTAGGAACCCTACAACTCCTAGGTCAGAAAGGTATATTCAAAGCAGTAACCAAGGCTGTTACACCATTTCCCCAACCTCAGTTCCACCAGGATGACACAAAGAAAGGCAAATGATACCCGCACAGTGAGTTGAGCTACACAAAAGGAATCCTGTGTTTAGAAACCCTTATCTCTTATAATGGAGAGTAAGCAGGCCTACCCTTCATTCTTGAGGGAGAAATTATCTCTGTCTTTCAAGGCTTTAAATGAACATGTACTTTTCTTTGGAGGGAGATATTATATTTTAATTCCTTCTGCTATACAGGTATCCCTTGATAAATTAATTTGGTATAAAGGTGTCACGAGCAGCTTCTCAGCCTTGTCTGGTTACCAGGAGTTCCCTTCCGGATATCTGCACTGGACCCCGGACCGCGACGTACGCGAACACCAAGCACGAACTCGATTGCCTTTTGAAATGCTGGTTTATTCGCACACCACACAAAGCAATACACGAGGTGACTGGCTCACACTGCACGATCTTACTCTCAGGCGATGAGAGTTGATTGTGAGCAAATACATGGAGTTTCCCTCGCGCTTATATACTCTATATGTTTACAACAAACTTGTTTGTGTCTAACTTATCTAACATAAGCACACTACCTAGTTACATCATCAACTTATCTAACATGGGCATACTATCTAGTCATCCTATAGCCAAAAACATGTTTACAACTAAAAAGTCACTTAGTCACTGCAAAGTCCAAAACAAGTCCAAAACAAGTCCTTTTGCTGATTCATGTTGTTTGTTCATCCTTGATGTTTACTCCTGTCATTCCACCCCCTTGATACGGAGGCGCCGATGTTACTGATGGTGCCGATGTATCAAAGCGACAAGTACGGTCCCCTGTCTTAGGTCGTCCATTCGGAAGTTGCCCGTCCTCGGGGAAACGTATGGGCTGTCGCGGCCCTGCAAACCAATCTTCAGATTGGAAGATGCAATCCACGGCATCCATGCAGCCACCGACCACACAGGAGTGCAGAAAAGGCTGAAGCATAGCACGAAACTCACAGCAGAAGGGAGCTTTCACTCTTGGAACGAAAAGTTGTTTCAATCGTAAATAAATGTCCAAATCCAAATCCTTTACTAGATCCAAATCTATCACCAAATTGTGAACTATCATAAATGGATAATTAACATCTTTTTCAGAGAACATCGGAATTGGAGTCATCCGGTCCTTCCTGAATAATAGGTCGTTCCTCAGCTTGCGTCCTAATATCCGTTTGATGATTATCTGGTCCACAGACATAGTTCCTCAAGAAATTCTACAATATTAACCAATCTTAGGTAAGTGTTGATGACAATCCACATAAGTCCATAATTTAATAAAGTAAGGCTTACAAATGTTTCTTAAACATATGTCAAATAAAGATCTAGGAACATATGTATTCCTTTGTCTGCATTGCGAATTGATTCTACACAATACAGCATCACCAAATAATAATGATCTATTATAGTTAAGTGAAATAAGTCCATTAACATAAAAAGCACCTGCATTAGAATGTAAGGTTACTAAATCATGATCAGACTTCATCACTTCAGTGAACAATCCAAATAAAGTCTTAACACACAAATGTATATTATATCTACAATAAACATCACAATGCAAATTATTATCAGAAATACAATTCCAAACATGATTCAAAAACATACACAAAGAGGGCACTTGGCCTTCCAAGGTCCTATCCAGTGGACACCATGGTCCACTGCGTAAGGTTACTAGTCTACATAAAAGAGAAAAACGTTCCTGCCCAAACAGTGTATATGCACTATATAAAAACCATGTATTTACATGAAATTCGATGCAAAGATGACAATTTGCATAGTGCAACTGTTCAGAATAATTCCTCAATCTTTCCGTCCTTCTCCTTCTTGAATTTGATTTTCTTAGTGCCTTTCGCTTCATGGTCCCTGTAATGTTGAAGTTTATTCATTTTAATGTAAGTTTTCTTTCCTGCAGACTTATTGATCTTTAAACAAACCTTAATACATAATACAAATAATACAAAACAACATACATATAGCAATCCTTCCTTAAGCCAATGGAAAGGGTTCCATCTCATAATGCAACTAACATCTGCATGAACCAATTTTCTAAAGAAACCTACAAAACTACAATCATAAGTATACTGAAAGTCACGCGGAATCAAGTATCCAGAATCAACTAACATTTTAACTTTATGAGTTTCTCCTGAGAATCTTTGGAGAAGTTCAGTAGTTTGATTATGTACTGTCTCAATTTCCTTTCCCAATGAAGCATAAATGGACTTAGCTGCCTCCGTCGCCTTCATCATATGTTTATATTCTTCCGACAGAGGTGGCTGGGGCACAAAAGTATGTAACCCAAAAGTATGATTAGACAAATAAACCACCTGAGTCAGGACTCGTACATTTCTCGTGTTAGTAAAATTCAAACTCCTAAACAGATGTTTCTGAACGGTCAAATTCATATGTTCCATCATCATGACATTAGTATGTATATGGCAACCAGCATTCAGACTCAAAGAATCACTATAAGAAATGTTTTGCCATCGTTGAACCATGTACGGTTCAGGATAACAAGACAACATATTAAAATTCCCAAGATCTAACAAAGTAGCCTGAGGCATAGATATAGTTATATCAGAAGTCCTAGGTTCATCTGAGAAAAGATCATAGGCTATAACAGTTGTTTTACCTATCGCATAAGTGGCTTCACTAGGCACATAATATGACATATTGTTCCATTTCAACCAATAAAACTTATCAAATGGTATTATCCAATCTTTACCAATTTTCTTCGGTATAGCCTTAGTTGGATATCCTATTACAACCTTAGATGTCGACATTTGCCATAAATTAATCATACAGACACCAGTTTCACACCAAGAATCCTTTGTAGGATCTAATATGGTTATAGCTGATGCAGTTTCCATGCCTATGCCAGTTCTAAATAACAGTCTTATTTCTTCTAATCCCGCGGTGATCATTGCCTGCAGATGTTCACACTCCTGAGTTGCCTCCAATTGTTTCATGCGTACATTCCACGATGCATCCATAGTCTCGATCACCTTACTTAATGAATCAACATGATGTTTCAAAAGTTCCTGTTCTGCAGAAAGTCTTTCCATAAGCAAGGACGCGGAGTGCAGATTTTTAGATAATTGTGAGATAACAAAGTTCTGTTTATTCTGAAGTCCACGCAGAGCTGAAATTTCCACTCGAAGTTCCTCCGTCATTGCTCCAGCGATTGCTGCCCCCAAAGCTGCTCCGGCCAGGAAAGCGCCAATCGCTGCGAACTGCAAAGGTCTCCGTCCTGCTGCATTTCTTTGAACTGAATAAAACAAATCTGGCAACACAGTAGACTCAAAAGAAGGACATACAGTTTCACCTTTCAACAAATCACTAACAGACAATCGTAACACAATTGGCTGTACTTGTGGTTGTATCAAAAATCTAACTGGCTGATGTAGTAAAGGTAAAAATCCTGGAGCCTCTAAAGTCTTCATAAAATTACCGTCCTTTTCCTTGCGTGGGAAGAGGACCGCTCTTGGGAAATGGGCAGTAACCCATCCCTTGGTTTCATTAAATCCTCCTCTATCAATTAAGCAAGGATTCAAAGAGGTCGGTTCCATGTAGCATTTCTGCATATCCATCTTTGTACTATATATAATATGATTACCTGCATGTGCATCAAACACATCAGTATTATTATGTAAAACATCATGTGTTACAATATCATAAAGATTCCATTCATTTTCACTTCCTGGTAATAACATATACCAGTAATAAGGTAATTTTCCTGGATATATTTTACTAGGCCAAGTAGAGAAATCCATTCCTTGTGTCAACCACCATTTCAGAGTTCTTCTATCTGCTACATCCACATGGTATCTAATTATAGTATCCCAGAGCTGTGCTCTAGGGCACCCAGTCTTCAATGACCAGTAGTCATCAGCATTTACCAGGTAAGTTTCTGTTTTGTAATTCACTAAAGTAACTTCATCCAAATCTGGTGGTACAAATGCAAGAGAATATACTGTTGGATGTAAAGTATAATCCCTCGTTTGTTTTTCCTCATTGCCTAATACAACATTACCACCTTCATAATGTTTGGAAACATTTCCAGTTATATTTACATCAAGAGGAATATCATAGTACGTGGAATCATTATGCATAATAGACCTATGAATACCAATCACATATTGCCATGAATGTGGAAACCATCTGCAAATAGATCTTTCCATAGCTAAACTAACATTTTTAGTGTCCACATAATTAGAATCAACTCCCATCGGGATTGACATATTATGGACATTCACTCTGATTTTGTCATCACTCAAATTAAACACGGGAATCAAAGTCCCAAAGAAATTATCATAAAACTTAAAGGTACAGTCTTCGCATTTATAATAAGGCCACTTTGAAGATTCTCCTTTGGATCCATTATAAGTATAATCTACCTGCAGAAATGTAACATTATAAAAGTGTTTTTCCAAAATATCCTTAGGTGTGACAACCAATACAGGTTGCCAGGACTGATTATCAAACCTATGCCACGTATTATTCACCTCAAGATGCATATGAGAGGCATTCAAATATACAGCATGAAGAGGATTCTGTACACAATTTTGTCTGCTAAAATTATAACACCATGTCCAATTAAATATATTATAATATTGTGTGTAGTTTTTCCACACTGTCTGGTTAACAATGTATTTGTCCACGGTGAATTTATACTCATGTAACCCTGGACTATGCACTCTCTGTCCCAATTTCGGGCCATCCACAATCTCTGAGAGGTCCCATTCATTGTTGGCATTTTTAAAGACATACCTCCTTGTTTTGTTTTCAAATAATAGCCATCCAGAGTGATTAAACATTCCAAATTCAGGATGTAATACCCCAGTCGTCCTGTAAACTGGACCCAGCCTACAGGCCTGTGTGTGAATCTTATAAGTTACAGATGAATAATTACCAATTTTATAATAATATCTATATTGGCACCACTTAAGGAAGGTTGAATCAACAGGGAAGCAAACTCTACCAATAAATGCTTGTCCCTGTGTTCGGTTAAGCATATCTCCAAAAATGCTACGGATACAAACATACCCGATTTTATCCTTTATTTTAGGAGGCGTGGCCACGGGTTTAACCAAGTTATGGGTAAATGGCTGTGGTAAAGGGTCGGTCAACACAACAGGTGATCGCCAAGTGGCGGTACCTAAGGTATTGACTTTCCACCAATTATCTATAGTAAGATAAGATTGGTTCCGTATTTCTAAGGATCTATCAGGATTCTGTAGAATCTCGAACTTTCCATATATAGGTAAATTAGGAAAATCCGCTACACAAGATACATAATGGGTATAATTCAAATGAGTTCTGCTTTGCACATCTTCAATATATATAGACATATTCCTTTGTTTAGTGCTCATGGAATCTAGATACTGCTGTAACTCTTTTGGACACCATGTCCCGTAGGGTTCAACTAAAACTTGCGGCCATCTAGGCAATGGCCTAGCTCCTTGTAAATGTCTAGGCAATCCTTTCCACTCATCCAACATTTTCTTAGAATCATTATATGGCAACAAATTTATCCCCAACGTAGTTGTTCGTGGGGTTGTAGTTGTAAATTCATCAGAACCTTCTTCCTCTCCATCATCATATGAAGAATAGTCATATTCTTCATATTCATAATCGAATAAATTATAATCATTCTGTTTGTTGGACACCCAAACCTGAAAAGGCAGTGATGCAACATCCTTTTCTGCTGCTTCTATACATGTAAAGTCATTCTCTTCTGTAGACTCCTCAAAAGTATATACAGTAAGGTTTGGATTATTAAGCACTGCTGCTGTAGCATTATAGCTCTTAACTAAAGGTTTGCCTCCAAGTTTCCTATAATAATACACAAAATGTGGCTTATAAGACCACATATCCATAATCCCAGGTACCAGGTGACATCGGAGGGGGTTAGTTTCATATTTATTAGAATATCCTCCATCCGCACTAGATCTAAACATTGGGCTATATATCCCAACTGTATTGATGTCCCAAAAATGGTCACACCCCTTAGGTGCGGAGTATTTGTTATAATGGTGGCAAAATGCATAATTATGATAAAACAAGTATCTAATAGCAGTAAAATTTTGTAGGAATTTGTTACTTCTCCAATATTGTGGTATTACTGCACAAGAATTATTACACTCTTGAAGTGAATGAGTGAAATTAATATAATTGAAGATCCAATCTTTGTAAGAATGCTTGGTCAGGTTAATGTTCCTGATACCAAAATAATATGGAGTTGTAGTAGTAAAAGTAGTGGGAGTTGTAGTTTGATTTCCCATTACTGAATAGAACTGCAGGGCTATCAAAAGTAGCAAAAATAGCAAAAGTAACAAAGTCCTAGGTGCCATTACCAGAAACACAGTGTATAATTAAGTACATAACAGGGTAGCAACTCCCGTGCCAACAATTTATGATTCACGTTAATAAAACAAGTAGAACCATTCAAAAGAGCTGTCTGCCATTCGTTACAATAAAAATATCCACCCAAAAACAAGCAAGAATATACAATCAGGATAATAAAGCATATGTTAAACCAAACACACAAACGTTTACCTAGTGACAACATCTTGGCTTTTTACTAATCTGAGGTCCCCTTTTCCAGTTGATACCCATAGGGTATTTCCTTGTCCGTGTGATACAATCTCACCTTTAATCACAGAGTTATCTTTTCTGTTACGTATCCACACCTTATATGGTCTTATATTATCTGGGTTTGGGTCCCCGTCTGCCTGCACATCGATGTCCTTTTGGAATGTTTCCTCAAAGGGTGATCTCCTGTGCAGTCTTTGCCTAGAATTAAGTTCAAAAACTGCAATCAGTATTGCCTTGTCAAACGGCACATCTTGTCCTATCTGCCACAATTTAGTCTTTAATAATCCATTGAACCTTTCAATATTTCCTGCTGCTTGTGGATTATAGGCCAAATGAAAATCCCAATTAATTCCTAAAACGTCAGCTAATTTCTGAACATTTCTACCAGTAAAATGAGAACCCTGATCGGAAGTCACATTCCAAGGACATCCATATGCTGCACACCAGCTCCAAATAGTTTTCATAGTAGAGCTTTGATCTGCATGTCTACTTGCACATGCATGTCCCAATCCGGTACTACAATCTACCATAGTACACACATATTTTCCATTCTGCAAAGGACCAATATAATCAATTTGTACCTTCTCATTAAATCCTCTAGGGGATGGTCTATTGTGGGGTGGATCTCTCCGGAAACGTTGCACCGAGGATGCACATAGTTCACATCCAGATATCGCACGCTTACATGCTCCCCAGGTAACTTTTATATTTCTGCCCTGAAACCACTGGAACATTCCATGTGTTCCAATATGTCCTAATTCCTTATGCAATTGTCGGATCTCATCCTCCGAAATATCAGCATTCAATTCAGGAAGTTTTATATGCCAATTTGGGTCACGTTTCAACCGAATCTTTGTATCTGTTTTATCTAATATTTTCCAAGGGGCCTTATTCACCAATTTTAGCCCTTCGGAATCAAATTTACTCAATTTGTCTGCCACATCATTAAATTTAGATATTTCATCTGTACGTCCTGTGTGAGCATCAACGTGCGCTATCTTTACATGTATAGGTGCCTCCGCAAGAAATTTCCAAATATGTATTCCCCATACATCTTTTCCATTAATTTTATAATCAGATTCCTTCCACTTTGCAGACCATATGGCAATACCATTACAAACTGCCCATGAGTCCGAAAAAACGTGTATATACTTTTTCTTTTCATGGATAGATTGTTCAACGGCCAATTTTACTGCACAGAGTTCTGCTAACTGTGCTGAGGCATCCGAGCCTTCCTTCACTAAGATCTTATTATCACTTGGTCGATATGCCACAGCTTTCCATTTAGTGATATTTCCTACTACTTTACTTGATCCATCTGTGAACCATGCATTTTTATGAGAAGCAACTGCCCCCCATCTTCCAATAGGTTGTGTCTTTGGTTGTTTAACCTCTACCGGTACTTCTACCATAGGCTGAGCAAAAACTAATTCTGATAACCTTAATGTCTTATTATTCCCTGACACTGTTGCATCATTAATTATAGTTAACAAATACCATTTCCATTTCAACACTTTTTGTTCCATGGGTAAACCTCTAAAATCTTCCTCCTTAGTTCGTACCCAATCCAAAATTGGTATCTGAGTTCTTAATGTAACTACTCTATTAGTTAAAACAAAACCTAGACTCTGTACCGCCGTATAAGCTGTCCACACTGTTTTTTCAAAGAAAGAGTACTTGTTTTCGGAAAAAGGAAATCTTTTGGAGTAAAACCCAACTGGTTTAGTCTGACTATTACTTTTAGTATATATGCCCCAATTTCCAAAGTCATTGGCATATATTATATCAATTATAATTTCTTCACCAGGTTGAGGTACATACAATTGGGTATATGTCTGAACATATTCCTTAGCTAATTCTAATGACTTTTTCTGTTCCGGTCCCCATACAAAGTCCGCAGCTTTCCTGCATACCCTGTGTATTGGAGCCAGAATCATTTGCAAATATGGAATATGTAATCTCCAATATCCCAAAATGCCCATCACCTGCTGAGCCTCTGTCTTGGTTTTTGGTGACTGTAAAGCCAAAATCTTATTTATCACCGCATCCGGAACCTTAGGTCCTTCTGTAGTCCACACCACCCCCAGATACTTAACTGACGTGGCTGGACCCTGAATTTTATCAGGATTAATGGACCATCCTTTTGACTTCAATAATGTAACTACCTCGTCCTTTACCTTATTTAACTCGGTCATATCTTTCCCAGCAATTAATATATCATCTACATATGACCATAACTTAGTAGTTCCTTTATCTTGAAAATCCTTTAACGTTTCTTGTAAAGTTACATGTGCTATAATTGGGCTATTTTTATATCCTTGTGGTAACCTCTTAAACCTATATTGTACTGACTCCCAAGTGAATGTAGTCAATTCTCTACTCTTAATATCTAATGGGATAGCGAAAAACATATCACTCAAATCTATAGCACAAAAACAAGTAGGTGAAAAATTTCTAATTTGAGCATAAATGGACTCTACATCTGGGAGAGTACCTGGCATAGAGGGGGTTACTTTATTTATATTCCTATAGTCTACCGTCAATCTCCACTTGCCATTAGGTTTCATAACAGGCCATACTGGACTGTTATATTTAAATGATGATGCCTTTTCTATTATATCTTTTTCCAACATTTCCTTTATTGTGGTGCTAATCTCTTCATGTCCTCCTTTAATAGGATACTGTTTAGTAAATACTGGTGGAGTATGGGGCAATTTTACTGGATCAATCTTTACTTGGCTTAAAATTTTTGTTTCAAAACACTTCAATCTCTTCAAAGGTAACCATTCACCATATAATAACCTGAGTTCCTGAATTCCTAATACTCCATGTGGAACTTTGCCTACCAATACTTGTATTGTATAATCCAAATCATATATTTTAAATGTTACCCATTCTTTTCTCATTTCTGCACTATGTCCAGATACTCCTTGTACTATAACTTTTTCCTTAGCTGGTTTATTATTTACAAAATCATCTCTGACTATTGTTACCTCGCTTCCCGTATCTATCAGGAAGGAGTCTGTATATTCTTGATTATCAACTATAAATTTTAATTGTATGAACGGCCGGGTGTCTGGCCGTTTTGCCATCTGGGTGTTCCAAACCTCTGCATTGTTAAACCAAACCTTCTTCTTTGGCCCTGCACCTGACTTCCTCGCGGTACCGGCCTTTGTGGGTTCATTCTCCTTCCTATCTGTCTGTTGTTTACAGCAACATTTCCTTGTGTCCAGGCTTGTCCTGGTCGCACCTTTCTCCAGTCTTTGCCATTTCCCAACATATTTCTGTTTCTTGGGAGGCTCCGCTGGCCAGGCGGGCCTCCCAAACGGAAGTTTTTTGTCTGGTAACATTTAATATTTCCGTTACCATTTGTTGGAAAACAGACTGGGTTTCGGGCTTTAGCTTGAAATGTCATTGCAGCTTGAAATGACATTTTGTGCTCTTGTTGTAATTCTCGATGTTGCTTTAAGAACTCAACTACATCCCATAGGGTGTTGGCTCCAGCTAGCATGGTTGCCAACATCATTCTATGCTGTTCTGGTGCCCCTTTTATAATTATTCTCCTAAGCGCGGCTGTTAAGTGAGCACTTAAAGGGGATCCTTGAAACTGATTATAAATTTTGCTAAAAATAGCTAACTTCTTTACTATCTTAATCCCTTCACTGGGATTCTTCCACTGTATCTGGCCTTCAAAGGCACCCCAATCTATATGTGGGATGGCCTCTGCCCAGGCTATTGCAATCCAATCCCAAAGTGTGCGTACCCTGTCAGGTTCCTCTTGTATAATCTTTGCTAAAGTGTCCGCAACACTCGGATTGTCTATCTGGATATTAACCACCTGCATCTCCTTGCCTGCGAGTCTTATAGACTCGCCTCCCTTACTATGAATTGTAAACAAAAAGTCTCCGTCGGTCTGACCTTTCTGTGAAAAATCTTGCCTTAACTGAACCATTTCAGGTCTAGTTAAGTCCCTAGTTTCAATAACTTGTTCCAACCCATCTGGGCGTCCCCGTCCGGGTGTGGATGTTTTAATTACTGAAACTGGCATGCTGGCCTTATCAGGAGCTTCCAGCTGGTTCAATATATCTTTCAAAAATGGGTTATTACTTCCATTTTTAAGGGCTTCTTTTACTAACCTTTTGCCTCTTAGCCTGTCATCATCTATATCATCTATAATTTTACATAATATTCCCGGGATTTCTTTCTTGTCAGCCCGTTCCATTATGGGCTTGACGGTCTGAGGATTACTTAATGTTACCTCAACTGTGGTTCCTTTCTGGAACTCAGGCATCTTTGCCTGAACAATTCTTTCAATACCTCGCCATGGCGATTGAGATTTTAATTCCTTTTGCTCGAGCTTTAGTTCTCCTATTCTACATTTCTGCCTAAATCTTTTTATTACTTCCTTGAAGCCCATGTTGCTATTTTTAAGAGGATCCTCAGTTTAGCTATATGAATTTTCCAAGCAATAAACCCGTTTGTTTCTATCTTATAAGGTATCTGACTTATTCCCTGATGCCAGCTATATAGTGCCCAATTCTCTATCCTTTCCTTAAGCCACCCCATGCACAGGGACCACCGTCCTCCTAAGGATTTTGGTGGGGGCACTCCCCTTTCATTCCACCTTCAGCCTAGACGCCGGACGATCACGGTCATTCTAGGTTTTCAGTAGAAGAAATTGTGCATTGCCATGTGGGTTATATTTACCTGCTCCGGAGCTCTTCTTCCGTATCCTGCCGACTACGCCAACTGTCACGAGCAGCTTCTCAGCCTTGTCTGGTTACCAGGAGTTCCCTTCCGGATATCTGCACTGGACCCCGGACCGCGACGTACGCGAACACCAAGCACGAACTCGATTGCCTTTTGAAATGCTGGTTTATTCGCACACCACACAAAGCAATACACGAGGTGACTGGCTCACACTGCACGATCTTACTCTCAGGCGATGAGAGTTGATTGTGAGCAAATACATGGAGTTTCCCTCGCGCTTATATACTCTATATGTTTACAACAAACTTGTTTGTGTCTAACTTATCTAACATAAGCACACTACCTAGTTACATCATCAACTTATCTAACATGGGCATACTATCTAGTCATCCTATAGCCAAAAACATGTTTACAACTAAAAAGTCACTTAGTCACTGCAAAGTCCAAAACAAGTCCAAAACAAGTCCTTTTGCTGATTCATGTTGTTTGTTCATCCTTGATGTTTACTCCTGTCAAAAGGACAGTCAAATCCTTTCTCACAACAGGTGCAGAAAGGTATGATTCTCATTAAGGAATATCTCCCCAAAGCACAACATGATAAAGATAGATAGATAATATAATGTTTTGGTGGCAGAATATTACATTCTTTCATTAAAATATAGGATTGAATTTATTCTTTCTTAAAAAATTTTAAATATACATTCCCATTCTTTATTACCATACTGAAATTTTCACCTTCTATGCATGACTAACAATGTTTTAACCCCTCAACCCCCTTATAATACATTTCCTCATTTATTTTTTGATGTCTGACATTGTAACAATGAAATATATATGGAATTTAATCAGAAATCCCAATTAAAATATTTACCTTAGCTTTTAAAATGTAGAAATACTTAATATTCTTTTGTCATGAACAAGACAGTTAAGGCAACTTTGGTAACATATTCTGGAGTTCACTATAATTTCTTTCTCTGGCATTTTGTGGGTTTGTAGATTCTTGTCTTCCAGAAAAAATGTCATGATTGTTCACTTTTTTTTTTCTTTCCTGAAGAACAAGTCTGAGCAGATTCCAAAACAGAAGGTTACTGTGGGTAGTTCCAAAATTTATGTCCTCATATCCCTCTAAGGATGGATATGTGTTCATGCTATGAATTTCTCACCATCTTGCCTGGTTTTAAGAAACTTGTGCCATTTCAATAAAAGCATTTTTATTATGTTTTAATCACCATTTTCCCATAGCAGTAGAAAATGTATCTATTTTCCAATGTCCTTTACTTGGTCCCATCTTTTTTCAGGGGTACTTTATTGTGATGTGAAAATTTTAATCTCAATTTTTAATTGATATTAAATTAAAATTCAATTGTCCCTTATAGGGACAATGTTTGACTATTTATCTTCATTTTGATTCCCATATGTATGTTTTCCAAAATATTCTTCTAAATTTTTCCTTCTCTTTCACTGAGAGATATGAATTTACTGTTTTCTTAGTGGGACAAAATCAAAACATTAAAATGTAAATTATCTACCTTCAGATCTATCTAAACATAGTTTAATGTGTAACCCTTCTTCTATATTAAATAACTTGTGTAATTTGTTGAGCATTTCTTATGTGTCAATATTATGAATATTCTTCATTAATTAATCCTCCCAATATAACTTTAAAGGATAGAAATTTTTTAAATGCTTATTGTAAATCAATAGTTATGATTATAATTTTTCTAATTGATCTTGGTGTCACAATAAGAAAAACTAAAAAACAATTTCTTAAAATAACTGATAAGAACAGAACTTGATTTTAACAGAAATTCTTATGCTTTTTGAGGTTTATTCATGTGACAGCAAAGATAATTAGAAAGGTGGCTACACTGTGAAAACATAGGAGAAAAGAAAACAGATCAAAGGAATAACTTTTCACTTTTATGCTATCAAATGAAACTAATTGCTAGAATTTAACCATAAAGTGGCTTTCCGTCTTTCATTAAATTTATTGGTTAACTGAAAGAAAATCAATGATGTCTTCATCTGAACAACAGCACAACAAACCCCAAAATCAAAACAAAACAAAAAAACTTTTTAGTCATATTTAATGTAATGCCCCACTAAAAATATTCTTTAAAAATTCGGTTTAATTTACTATGTGTATGTTCAAGGCTACCAGAGAAACAGAAATTTGAGAACCTAAGAAAAGCATCTAGATCAGCTGCACCATGAAATACCTTGTAACAAGTACAGCATCCTTGATAGTGAGAAATGTCAGGTCCACAATTACAATAGTATATGTTGACATATAATCGTTTACTTTAGTTTTCTTAGTAAAAACAAAACAAATTTTTAAAATTGTAATGCTAATTTATTTTTCGATTCATGAATCTAAGAGTTCTTATTAGTAATCCTTACTGGTTATATACATGGCTATGTTAGTTACACTTTTCACAATAACCTCCAAGTCACACTATTAGAAGAAAATAAGCATAGAAGAGTTGTATGGTTTTTCAAGATCACACAGAAATCTTGCAGAGACAAGCCAGAATTTGTTCCCAAGCATGCTAACTGAAAGCAGTCAAGGTAGGATTATTAGCTGTAACACTGTATTATTTCATTGTGTGTAAAGCATATTTTCCATGTTTTGATGTTGATAGTGTCTCTTCAACTTTGTACCACTCCTTTCCCTTTCTTCACATCTAAGCAAGCTTGTAAGAAATCCTCGTTCCTCCTTTTTTCACCTGCAGGAGGGTATAGCTACCTAAACCTCTCCCCTAACTACAACAAAACCTCCAAATTAGTCTCCTTTCCCTGACTTCTTAAGCCATTTTTGTACTGCTTGGGAAGTGTGACCTGTTCTCACCTGAAAAGCCATATTTGGAAAATAATTAAACTTTAGAGGCTGGGGATTGTAGTTCATTGGTAGAGTGCCTAGCATGTACAAAGTTCTGGGTTTGGTTCTAAGTACCACCAAAATAAATAAATAAATGAATAGATAAATAAATAAATAAAACAACCTTCATACACTCAGTATTTGAAACGCAGATGCACACATTTTGGGGTTCTGTTGCTTAAAGTAGTCACAACACCAACACCATACAGTACATCTGGAATTTCTTTATAAAATGTGCTAATGAAATAAAAATTTTATTGTATTCAAATGTACTATTTCTCAAAATTAAGCTTTAGATAAGCAAATCAATGCCAATACAATATTTGGCTAATTCAATATTGAAATACCTTATAAGAAACATTCATCAATTTTTATATAACTGTGTGCATTATAAGTATACAAAACACATATACCAAAATAAAGCAAAGAAGTTTGGAGTGTAGGTCATAGAGTAACTTAAAAATGTACAATGAAAGGAAGATTTTCTACTAGATATTAGATGCATATATTTTATTTTCTAATTTCATTTGCTAAATCAAATGCTGATTATCTAAGTTTCTCAGTGTGCTCTGTTATATTTATTTCATCTTTTTTTTTTGAAAGTGGTGATTGAACCAGGGGCATTTAAATACTGAACCACATCCCCAACCCTTTTTTATATTTTTATTTTGAGACAATGTCTCACTAAGTTGCTTAGGGCTTTGCTAAGTTGCTGAGGCTGGCTTTCAACTTTGATCCTCCCACCTCAGCCTCTTGAGCTGCTGGAATTTCAAGTGTGTGCCACCACCAGTTTGTTTCATCTTTAACACATGTTGTTTCTGCATCTAAATACACAGTACTATTCTAAGAGCCAAGTAAAACACAAAGAAAAAATGTTACATGTGTGTTCTACAAAAAAGCTTTCTTTATTTTTCAGAATATCAAATATTTGGGCTTTGGAAGTTGTCAGACCTTATATTCTTGAAGTCACTTTCCCAACCTATTTCTGCTTCCCCGAATGTTATACAAATGTATTGATTCTTGCCTTACTACTTTACAAAGGCATGCAAATTTATAACAATACCTGTGAAAATTTTTCAAAATAAAAATCGAATACCACTGCATGAAATCATCATTATTTTTTAAACCATGAAAAGAAATTTATGAATATAGATATTGAACTTAAACCAGTAGTACAGAAAATAATTCTATTCCATTCTAGTCATAATCTGGCAGCATAAAAAGACTGTTAACTAAATAGATAATCAAGGACTCATGCATATTTATAACCACAGATCATGTTTAATTTCAAACTACCATGGTCTGTCTATCTTTGTATTCTTTGTAACTCTAGTTTTGAGTAAGTTTATTGCAGATGAGTACAATGTTAAGTACAAAATAGACATTTATAAAAGGTATAATGATACCCTTACACAACATTTTTTGCATTGAATTATGATTCTACCTGTACACATACACTCAGTAAACATTTTAGCTTATATAAAGTTTTTCATTATAAGACACTCATTACATCTTTCCTCACTTGAAGTTTGTGCTCCGATTTCTTTAATGAAACAGGAAACACAGGTTTTATTATCTATTTTTTTTAAAAAGTGATAAAAATATTTAGAACCTGAATCATCTCCATTTGCATTTACATTTCATATCCTGTTCACTTCAGCATGACATAAAAGCCAGTGTTCAAAGACATATCTGTCTATTCTGTGGTGGCATTTCCAGTTAAACAGACAATTTTCTCAATTATTTCAACATAATATATCCTTTTGCAAAACTTCTTTGTATCTGAGAAATTTAAGGAAATCCCTTGTTGTTTACTACCAGAATGAATTAGGTTAATGAGATTAATTTAGGATTAATATCTTTTTAAAATTTGACAATGCATTCATTTTCTAAGTGAGGGAGAAACTCAAGAAGCCAGGGTCAATATTTCACAGAAAATATTAGTTGGTATACCATCTTATTTCCATTATAAGGACATCAGCAGGTGCTGTTTACTTATTTTACCTCATGAGATAATTTTAGTAGGTTAGCTTTGACCTGGGTCAGTTATATTGGAAAGAGAATACACAAACAATATAAAGTCAAAGCAGATTTCATATGGTTTTCACCTGATCATATCCATTGGCTTTTACACTTGATCCCTCACTAAGATCTAGGGAAGTAGCTATCATTAACAATGAATTATTAATGAAGAAATCCAAAGTTCTACATGTTTATGAACTAAGAAGAAGTCATTAAGAACTATGTATTCTATTGCATATGTATCTATTGCATATAAAGCCTGGAAATTCACTGCCTTGAAGTTATATGTTAAATTGTAATTTCCAAAATGTATATAAAGTATAATTTATATTTGTAATACAAAATGATACATGTAAAACTTTTATTTATTTTAATTAATTAAAAGGGAAACCAGTAAAATTATAATTCCTGTTCAAAAAGCTAGAATTTAGTTATTCATGGGTAATTTGATCAAGAGGTTAGGATAGAAATTCTAAGCTACATGAAAACTAGTCAACATCCAATAGAACAATAAACCATAAATTTTGGCTTATCTTTTCCACTTATATTTGTTTCTCTACTAACCAAAAAATCTACTAAACTCTGTCCCTACAGAATTATAAAATAGAAAAATCCATCAAAAATGTAAGGCCAACACTCCCCTGAAAGAACCACCCACAAATCTCTTGTGTCTATATCCAAGTTTTGGATACTTTTTCTTAACGATAGAAATAGCAGCAATGCCAGTTTTTCTTGCAGACTAAGCCTTTTAAAAAAACTATCTCCAATATAAGTTCAAATATGTCCTCAGGCTACAGGCTGTAAAAATCTCTTCCTGATTTTACTGACACAATGAGGATATGATTTCTAAATATTTACCCATAGCAAGTACATTCTTTACATTGAGCTCTAAATATGATACTTTGGATGAGAATCCTCAGTTAATGGTCACAAGGTGAGCTAATGTTTGATGGAGTCTTTATATATAATTCCAACTATATTGAATTGATTTTTTTCTCTGCCAAGAAAAGAAACATTTAATACAGCATCAGATTAAGTGACTGTCTGGTAGATTATTGCATTCAAACTTTCTTGACATTTCTAAAGAACAAGGACATTTTACAATCTAAAACCAAATTACATATATTGTGCAATACAATGGTTGCTATTATATAGGCAATGTGCTTGCTACTTAATCTAGTCTACCCTTTATATTTAGTTAGTTATTTACAGTTGGGCATGAATCTCTATGTTGTTTCCACAACACAGAAATAAGTGTGAGCAGAGTTTGCAAAACATTGCAATAGATCAGGAAAGCTAAGGTAATATTAGTGTGTGGCTCTGTAAAATGCAGTTTTAACATAGAAAATATTAAGATAAAGCATTCTTGTACTTCTGTTTCAGTATTTAAAACACTTTCTAAATTATTTATGTAGTATAAAATATATTTTAGTTTTCAATTTTAAATGGGCTTAGTAAATGCTCTACCATTAATATCAAGTAATCAAACTCTCAATTTTCAATTTTTCAGAAGATCTTGTTTTTCAGATAGGTCATACCTCAAGAACTAAAGAAGAGAATATAGGACCATAGCATCCATTTCATAGGATAACACTGCCAAGAAGTGAGAATTAAATCAAGCTCACTTCACTTAGCTGAAGATAAAAAAAAAAAAAAGATATATACATTGATGATTCTCATTTTTTTTGAAATTAATCAATGATTTTGGAAACAAGAAAGGTGTCTGACCTCAGCAGCAATACAATCAAGATCTGGTTAAAGGAAATGTGAGTGTTCTAATACATTTATGGTGATGCCTATTGTATATGTAGAAACTCATACATAAAGGGATAAACACAGAGAAGCTAAGGAAATGCCCTCACTGATAATTTATCTAGAGCTATTACCATGGTAAGATCCTAGTACTTGTAAAATAGCAAGATGCCAAATCTTTAGAAGAGTTTAGAAATATATATATATATATATATATATATATATATATATATATTGCAATCTAAAACCTAATTATATATATTGTGCATGACATATTCATAAACATAACAAAACCAAATTACCTATATTGTGCATGACATAATCATAAACATACATGATTATATCCTATTAGAAAAGAAATATTGGGATAAGCTTAAATATCAAATTTAACATAAACTTTGTTACCCTGAAATTGACTTCTAAATAACATTGTAGGATCTGAGGTATAGCCTTGAAACATTTACATGAAATTACCAACACAGCAAGGATAAATTAGTGAATGTACTCAACTAAACATTATTGGGGAGCATTTCTGTTCAAACTGCTGAATTTGTCTCTGGTGTATCTGTTACTACCATAATCTTGGTAATATAAGGCAGATAGAACTTCAACATTCTTTCAATCATGTCCAAATGGATTGTATATACTTATATAATAAAAGAAATTACAATTATTTTGTGTCCCTAAACCAGAGAATTTTTAAGCTATCAACAGGGACAACCATTTGATTCACAAATATTATCAAAGAGCATTGTGAAGTCCTAATGCTATTTAGAAAGTTTAGGGTCTGTATGACCTCCATTCCTCAGGAAAGGCATCAAGACAAATTGGAATGATTGAAAGTCAAATCAGTCATTTTTTTCTGAGACTTTCAAACCTCGTTGGCCAAGATATTGACATTGGTTTCAATTGAAATGAAATTAAAGCCTATTGCAAAGTATAGGAGATAGAAAACACTAAAGTGTTTTTCCTACTCTCATATACCACTCACTAGAACATAAAAATAGAACAAATAATAAACACACTGAAAATCTGATGTGTTTATTATTTTTTCCCCTACACACTAAGAGTATTAGTCAGCTTCTAATCGCCATGACCCAGATACAAGACAATGACAAAAAAAGACTTAGAGAATGAAAAGTTTATTTTGGCTCATGATTTCAGATGTTCAGTTCATTGTCAGCTGAACCCATTATCTGAGCCTGAGGTGAGACCGAACTTCAAGGGAGAGGGTGCGGCAGAGTAAAGGAAAGCTGTTCATCTCTTGGAAGCAGGGAAGCAGAGAGAAAGAAAGAGTGGAGCCAGGAGGACACAATATAATACCCAAGGGCATGCCTCCAGTGACACAGTTCCTTCAGCTACACGGTAACTTCCTATAATTACAGTCAAAATTATTAATCCATCAAATAGAACAATCCACTGATAAAGTCACTGTTCTGATACATTTCACCTCTGAACATTGCTACATTGCCTAATCTAAGCTTTTTGAAGGGTCATTTCATATCCAAATCATTACACCAAGCAAATTCTCCTGTAAACACCAAATGGATGTTCATTGTCCACAGTATAATTAAATGATGACTCTTTCTAACTAGAATTAGAGTCGTATTTCACAGATTAAGGACCCAGTTCCACAACACTGGCCCCCACTCAGACACTGGTTGCAAGTGGCATCTTTTCGCCCATATTTCTGATCACCCTCTTGTGAGTTGTGGTTCCTACAAGCGCCTCCTCATATTACCCTAATTTGCTTCAAATATAATAATGTGAGAAAATAAATAATGTGAGAAAACATGTTTACTAGTTTATTATAAAGGGTTACTACCCATGAGCAAGCAGATAAAGAGGTGAACCTTTCTACCACCTATATATGTTCAGTAGTGTTCCAAAACTTGTCCTATGGCTTTTTATAAAGAATTCATTAATAAAGAATAATTGATAAGTCATTGGCCATTGGTGTTAAACTTAACCTTCAGCCTCTTTTCCTTTATTGGAAATTGGAAATGGTACTGAAAGTCTTGACTCTTTAATTATATCTTTGCTTCTCTGACAAACAGTACCCATTCTGAAGTTATCTATAACACATCATTGAGAGTAATCTCATTAGAAAAAAAGGTGTTCCCTTTCACCCAGGAAGCTCCAAGGCATTTAGAGTTCTCTATAAGATATTCCATAAGATATCATATATTAAGTGCATAATATGTGCATATACATATATATTTTAATATTTCACATGGTACTATAACTTTCACATTATGAGTTGATAACCAGCCAGACCATATGCATAGTAATATTTTGTATTTATGGAGGCAGACATGGTCAAATATTTCAGGATACCTATACAATGCACCATTCTTATCCCATTAGTGCAGGCAGCACTTCCTTGACATCCTCCTAAATCATTCTTGCATGACCTAATGATATTGATGAGAGAATTGAAAAGCATAGTCCTCAAACACAGATTTAAAGAATCCTACCTGGTGCTGCTACGTACATTAGCAGTGATACTCCAAAGATTGATACTTGTATTTATAAAACTCAACCAAACATGACAAAATTATCCTCATATTATTGGAAGATAATTCTAACCAGAGGCCTTCAGCTGAGAACTCTTGGAAACTTTGTAGAATCAGACACTTTCCATAATAATATAACTTTTCCCCAAGACATTTAAATCAAGTTTTTTTGCTATATCAGATTAGACAACAGCTGCCCAAGATATGTCAGACTGGAGGACAGTTTGCTACTAATTAAACTTTACTCCTACATTATTTTCCTGTATATTTTATTTCCTATTTTGCTGGCTGAAGCCTACTATTCACTATGTCATCTATAAAACCCTCATTCTTAGTAAGACTTTTTATATCCTCAGTCCTACCTTATTATGTGTCTAACATCTGGACACAATTTATTTGAGGAATGACTAATACATGCAATAAAATGAAGAACTGGAGTTATTTCAGCCACCCCCCTTACCTTGATAAAGTTCACTTGTGACTGATTAGTTGATTTTCTAGGTTAATGACTGAAGCATCAATAACTTTTAATAAGCATCATAAATCCACAGTAGGCCAAACCTGGAAATCTAAAATTCTCCATTGCTCAGCATCAGAAGAGGAAGCTTCCATCTCCATCAAAACAACTCTAGAAGCTTTCCATATAGTTCGGTATTTGTTCAGTGAGTTGGCAAATGATCTGTCCTAGAAATAAAACTTGGAAGAAGAATAGAGAACAGATGGTGAATATTCAGAGACTGTCTCCCTTTTACTGGTTTTATGAGCAAGTAGCACTACTTCTCTTTAGCCTTAAGTCTCTCTATTTATCTTGATACTAAAAAAAATTGATTTCCTTGGGCCAGACCATTCCAGATGAGCATTGCCATATTGTTAGAGCACTGGGCCTTGTTTTCAAAAATGAAACCCTAACCTATCAAAGGAAATTTCTAGACTAGCTATTTCTCTCATCAACCCTCTGTAGTCTGTGCTTTAAAATAAGCCCAAAGAGCTATATTCTACAGAATATATATCAGATAAGACAAGAGGAACCAGCCAATGCCCTTGTACATAAAATTGAATAGATCTCAATTTAGAGTCCCCTTAGATATTATATCAGCCTCTTAAGAAAGTGCTGTTTTAGGTTTATATACATTTAGCTTATCCTACAATCTTTATTACACAATATCTGGAGGAATTTAATTAGGGGAAATAAACAAACAAACATAAAAAATTGATGGTATATCTTATCTGTCTCTGAGAACATTTTTAATTGGGAATGGAATTCATACTCTTGGTTTGATTTGGGTACTCTTGGTTAGTAGCTTAGAAGAAGACTGATAATGTGTCTTTAATTTTGAATAAATGTTATAGTTATTTGTGATCTCCACTGTGCTAAAAGGTCTTGTGTAAATGCTGTTCCATCAAATGTTTTAACAAATGGTCCTCAAATAAAAAGTCAGGAAAATGTGAATCCCCCAAAATAAAACCTGGTACATCATTAAGACACCTTAAATAGTCGAGAAAATATGATTGGAAATGTCCTCAGATGTTAGGTGTCTAGCCTTCAGGTCAGGCTTCAGAATGACTAGTATGTTTGCAATGGACACTCAGAACTGAAACCTTCTTCAGTCACTCAACTCACCATGGATCCTAATGTGATTTTACAATTTGGTTGTCATCAGTCTCATAATTTGGCAATCTACTATATTCCTTTACACAATTTTATTAATGAAGAGAAAAACGCTGTAAGCTTATTGTTCATTTCCGGACTTTTCTGAAAATCCTTAAAAAATGAGCATGATGTTTCCTGTATTTTCAATATTATCACATTGAATGATTGCTTCTTCCATTAACTGTTTGAAAACTCTCATCTGAAAAGCTTTGCTTTGTTAAGTCCCCCAAACCTACAGTATGGCATCATAATTAGCATTCAGTTTTGAATTAAAATTGATCCATGAGTTCTTTTTCTTTCAATTCTACCTTCTCAGAGTTCTTTTTTTTTTCAAGACATTTTTTATTTGTTCAAATTAGTTATACATGACAGTAGAATGTATTTTGACACATCATATATAAATGGAGTATAACTTCTCATACAGATAGTTGCTCAGCATAATATTCAAGGTATTTCATGGTCGGTCTTATGTTTCCTTCTCATGACCTTATCACCCTCAGATTTCAAATTGTTTTCAGGCACAAGGAACACTGATCTTTCAATTTCAACAATTTGCTGCCTCTTCTATAAGAAACTTTGTTTTGGATTCTTACCTACCTTGAACATTGATATAATATCCTTTATGGTATTTTCTATGAAGTCTCAAAATTATTATCATACTAACTCCTAGTATGTTTATTAAATTGCATTTTATAGTTATATGTATGTGTCTGTATTTACTACTACTTTTATACTTATGGGTTACTTGCAGATATGCTACTAGAAATGTTGGCAGCCCACCTGACAGAATTAGGGCGGAAAACAATACTACCCACAAGTCAGTAATAATGTAACACAATCGCTACAATACATTGTCTCAGAGTGTTTATAAAAGAACCCACAGTTACAGCACTTTTTAATGCTTGCCATTCAAGACCATGTTGCTTTGAGAAAGAAATGTTTACTACCTTGAATAAGCTCTCATGTTCTCAAGAGGCCAAGTTCTTGAATGTTCCAGAAAGCACTTTCTTTGACATTCATTTAATTTTATGCTTCATCTCTTACTTCTAACTCAAACCAAGTTGTACATTGCTTTGAAAACAGTGTAGCATTAGCCTGACAGATGTGGCCATAAAAATAGGTGTACAGAGTTTAAAATCAAAATATATGTTGTATATCCTTCAAGATTTGGCACATAACTGGAAAGAGTTCAGGAAACACCATTAAGCTGGGTCTTGCTTTGTTTTACTGGTTAAAAACTGCTATTTATGACACAGATTTTCTTGAACACTGGTGCATGACTTTTGATTTTTTTATCCTCAGGGCTTAGTATAGTTTTTGGAATATTAACAAAATGAATTGAATCAGATTCAATATGCCTTAACCTATTTTTCATTTTCTAGATTTATTCACAATGTTCACTTTTTTCCTCATAGTGACTTTTTTTTTTTTTTTTTTTTTGGATAGAAAATGTGAACATTTGACTACAATTGGTAACAAGGGGCTTCTAAAGGACTCCCTTGGATGCCTTCAGATGAATGCTTAGGAGTTTCAATTCCTTGGCATTCAATTGGGCATGGAAAAGAGAGCCTGGGGAAGTACAACAGTTGTTTTTCCCCCCCAACAAATTAAAAAAACACCTAGGTCTTGATATGTAGTTAAATGGAAACTCAAGATATTCTCTGAAGTTTAGGAGAAACTCATCCATCTTTTGCCTAAAATCCTAATTGCAGAATTGTGAACATGCCAACTTCTTCATCATTTAAATCCACAGCAACAAATCAGTATTGACTGCCTGCTAGATACAAGCCACTCCATAAAAAATGTAGCTGACATAGCCAAGGAATTCAATTTTTAATTTCATTTCATTTTAAGTATCTTAAATTTACATATTTCCTTATTAAATAAGGAAAGTCTATGACTTGTTTCATATACCATTTGCATGTATCACTTCCAATTTAGAACTGCTGTGATTCACAGTCAATAATAGGTCATTTTCCCAATTCTACTCATTTATTCTCACTTCATTTCTTTTCTGACTCTTACTTTTGACTGGTAAAAATAATCTTATATTCAATGTTTCATTTTTATTTGAAAGCTTAATAAATTATCATTCCCTATATGTAGATTTAATATAAAATATGAAGCACCGAATATATTATTTCATTCTTGTAATATGCCTACATGCTTTTCTTATTTCAATTCATGTGTGTTTAAATATATCAAACATTTACATTTTTTTAAAGTGCCATAAAAATGTAAATACTGATACATATTAATTGATCTATTATCATTCAGATGTAAAGTCACAGATGTTAATGCATTGTTTATTAAACAACATAGGCTCTACCTAATTTTTCCAAATGATAATACTATTAAACTTATATACACTATTAATATTTATTTTCAATGTGTTATAAATTAAAAGTTTAATACTCTTCTCTATATTCCTTTTAATCAGGAAGTTATTTCAGCATTAGAAACAACTTATTTTTATCTATCAGAATATTCAATATTTAAACACATTGAACTGAAGTTATCTGAATTAGCTTCTAGATATTTTCCACCTCAGAATAGGTCACTTAAAAGCATTCAAGTTTCAAAAGTTATAGATGTTTACATTTCCACATGGAATCAAACATTTGATAGTATAAACAGTGTACTTTTCCTAAAAGTATATTTAAACATGCTTCAATATGTAGGAATTCATAGGGCTGCCATTTTGACCTTCTACAAAAATCTCATATGTATGTATGCATATTGATTTTTATTAATATATTTCATCAATGTGATTTAGTCTTTAATAAAATGTGGCTATCTAATTATATTGCACATAATATCATTTGGCAATTTCTAAACTGAATTATATATTCATATGTCATCTCTTTAGTATTTATTAGAATATCAAACTCAATAAAAGAATTTACTTAGGTTACAAAGAAATATTTTAGGTTGGGCCAATTTTTAAAAATTCTCAATATATTTATAAATGTTTTCTTTCATCACAATACTTTATTTGAAAAGTAATATTGTATAAATATAAATATTATAGAGTTTATAATCTATATTTACATTTTATAAATCCTTATATTCAATACTTCACTATGTGAGTATTCAACCTTTAGTAACTTACATTAACTTATTCTATTTATCATTGAAATTCAATTATGATCCACCAAGATTACAAATGTAAAATTTCAGCAGAATACTTGATTATCAAGCAATTGTAGGCCTTGTCTGATTCTCAATTAATATTCAAAACACAAATGAAACAATTATTTCTTTCTACTAAACTGGCTCTACCTACAAAAGCATATTATGCATATATATATATATATATATATATATATATATATATATATATAGTTATAAATGACAGAATGAAAGCAACGAGATCCTTAGTTAAAATTTTTTGGAATATTGAAGGCATTGAATGCAAATGGATTTTAAATATGAAAAACTTTCTGTGTTACCAAATTTTAATAAACAGTCTTTAGTTCCCAGTCAGAAAATAGTCTGACATGGAAAGCAAAGCCCTTATCAGGTTGAGGTAAGACAACAGAGTAACAATACTTCGTAACTCTTATACACCAGTGTCACTGAAAAAGGTAGCTTAGAAAGAAAGATGAGACAATTTAAAAAACTGTAAAATATTATGATAGATTCAAAATATCTTTTCTTCTAAAACTGTGATATTCTTTGACATTTTAGAAAAAATAGAATCGAGATGTTTGAAATACTTTTATATTTCACTAAGATATAACTATTCATTAGCCTATACCAATTCTGATAGGAAAATTACCCCATCACTGGTAATATACTAAAAATTGAGTCAATTACCCTTTTGAGAAAACAATGAATAACTGTGATGATTCAAGGAGTTATTTTATAATACTATGCTAGTTATAGTCTTAAATAGAGTGTTAAAATAAAACTCAGATTCACATTTTAGACACATATTGAGTGTATATATATGCACACATACACACATATAAATCACAGTAAGCAGTTGAGACCTGAAATATCATTATTTGGGTAGAAATGGGATTTAACACAGATATTAAATTGAAAGTAAAATTATGATTTAAATATGGATATTAAATTGAAACTAAGACTATGTATTAAATCTATTTTCTATGATTATACAAGTCTTCTTCTCTTTCTTTTACAATTTCGCTATTGGATCCATGGAATTTATTTTGGTGCAAGATGAAAGGCAGAGAACTAATTTTTTGACCAATAATTTTGTTTAATGATTCAAACACAGTTAATCAAACTGTTTGCTTCCCCTTCAGCTGAAATGCCCTTTCTGACTTATATCTAGTACATATATATGCACAGCTATGTTTCAGTTTTTTATTCTCTTATTTTGGTATGTGTTAATACCTGCAGTAGCATAGTGCCTTTAAATAGGTCTTGTGTTAAACAGAAAAAACCTTCCCACCTAATGATTTATTTTAAAAAATGTGTTTGGCTACATTTGATGCTTTTAAGTTTCAATGAAATCATTTTATCAATGGTCAAATTTCTTAACAAAACTCTGAACTTTCTTTGAGATTATGTAGAATTTGCAAAGTAATCTGTAGGTAGTTTACATTGTTCATATAGAATTTTCCAATTCATGAGTACCTTCTAAGTTTCTAAATTTTGATTCACTTATAATCACAATGGTTTTTATATTTTTTCATAGAAGACATGAACCTAATTACATCTCTAATTTTACCTCATCTTGATTATTCTAAAAATAACATCTTTTCTAAATATAATACTTAAAAATATTAAAATATTAAATTTTTAAATACAGCTTATACATATGAATGTAATTTTTGTAAATTATTATGATACCAGAAAAATTTTTAAAGTGTATGTTTTTCCTTATGTGTACGTGCAAATAATTAAAATGTTATTTCTACTTTATTTGTGATTTTACATTTAGTTTGTGTTTTCCTTTATGGAACTGGTTAAACAATTTATGATATAAAAAAATAAATATGATATTGATTCTGCCAGGACTTCTAATACCTTCATTTCTGCCCTGTTCTGTTGGGTATAGCAACTCATATGGAAAAATAAGATCAAATTATGGGGGGAATTATGGTCCAACTCTTTAGTGGGAAGATACAGAATGTTACTGGCAGGTTATGTATAAAGTGAGAGATAAAGAATTGAGTTCATTAGTTCAATCTACAAAAGTATACTTGGCATTTGTTTTGTTTTGATTATTTCTTCTTTCTTTTCTTTAATTATTTTTTAATTGAAAGATTCAAACATAAATCTTGTAAATATTATGGGATAACATTTTATGTTTTGATACATGCAAATGTTATTTAATATTTAGATCAGGTCAAACATGTCTGTCTCCTCAAATATTTAAAATTTTATCATAAAAACTTTCAAAATATTTTCTTATGAATCTTTTAAGCATTATTATTATCTATAATCATCTTATTGTGTAATAGCATACAAGAATTTCTTATTCATTTCCAATTTAGTAAAACTTGACCAAACTTTCCTCATCCGCCTCTACTCTCTACATTTCCCAGCCTCTCTTAATCACAGTTCCACCCTCAATCTCTATGATATCAGCTCTTTCTTTAGATTCCACATATGAGTGAAATCATAATGTACTTGTTTTTCTGTGCCTAGTTTATTGTACTTAATACAGTGATTTCTAGTTTCATCTATGTTGTTATAAATGACAAAATTTTATTCATGGCTGAATAATATAACTTTGTGTACACGTATATATTCTTTTTATCCATTCATCAATGGATGGACATTTATATTTTTTCCTAAGTTTTAGCTTTAGTGAATAGTGCAGTAATGAACATGGGAGTGCAGATGTCTCTGAATTATTGATTTTATTTCCTTTGGTATGTATCAAGTAATGGAATAGCTGAATTATATGGTGATACCACTTTAATTATGAAGAAATTCCATACTGTTTTCCATTGAGGATGAACTAAGTTGCATTCCCACCAATAGTGTGCAAGGGCTCACTTTTACACCAGCATTTGTTGTCCATAGTCTTTTTTTTTTTTGGTAATAGCTGGTCTGACTGGAGTGAAGTGTTGATTCATTGTGATTTTGATTTGAATTTCCCAGAAAATTAGTGAAGCTGACTATTTTTTCAAATACCTGTTAGCCATTTTTGTTTTCTTTTGAGAAATGTCTATTGCCAAGTTTTTGATGGGATTATTTGCTTTTTTTGCTATTGAATTGTTTGAATTGCATTTACATTATACATGTCAACCATGTTATCACATGTATAGTTGGCCATTTTATTTTTTCATTTATTTAATTTTTCTCATTTTCTGGGTTGTCTCTTTATTTGATTGGTTGTTTCCTTTGATGTAAATAAGCTCTATAGATTGATGTAATCATATACTTTAATGAATAAAAAACAAATATTTCCTGTTCTTTTTTGGTCTTCTCCAAAGAACCGTTGCCCATTCCAGTACCCTGTAGCATTTCCCCTGTTTTCTTCTAGTGGTTTCATAGTTTCTAGTATGACATTTAAGTCTCCAATCTGTTTGCGTTTGACTTGAAACTGGTGAGAGATAGAGGTCTAGCTTCATTCTTTTGCATGTGAGTATCCAATTTTCCCTGCACCTCTAACTGAAAAGAGTGTATTTGTTTTCAATAATTTTGAAGGTTATTTGGGAAAATAAAGCATGATATTTCTTATAGGTATTAGTGTTATTAGAAAAACCATTGTAATAGATTAGTTTCCTTAAAAGCAATTCCCAAGACAGGGTTTGACATACAGATAGCTGAGGTATCAGTACATAAGATGGAGAATTGGAGGAAACAGGGATTGAGCAGTTGTATTTTAAATCAGAATGTGAGTTCAACAAATTTTGGGTGAATCATTGGAGTCCTCTGAAGAGATTTCACCTATTAAAGTTGTCCCACATAGTTCTGAAATATCCAAACTGTCACATCCCTGCTATGATTAGTCATTGGATATGGGTGATCTTAGGAAAGCTGTACCTGTGAGTGAGGCAGCATTGTAAAGCTGGTGCAAACTCTGAAAAATCTAACAGTTGTTATTGATTTTAGAGCATTTCTACCACCCATCTTTCTGACTACCACATGCTTTATTTTCTATTCAGTTTACCAGATGCATCATGAAATTATTCTTTAAATGCATAAAACATTTTGTCACATTTTTATGAATTTTTTAATTAATTGGCTAATAAGATGAAATGAATATTTTCTAAGACAACTCAAACTTTGATTCCTTGGTACCAAACTAATTTTTTTCTCCCACTTATGCCATTTGTGCTACATTCTGTATGATTTCATCTTATATATCTTCCATTTAAGCAAAGCTTTTCAAAAATTTTTAGCTTCAGAAAAAGCATTCACTTAAATTTTTAATTTTGGTTATGATAATTTTAGTTTTTCATGTGGAGTTTTTTTTTTTTTTTCCCTTCTGTGATTTTTTCCCCCAATAATTTCTAATTCACCTTTCCTTCTAAACATTTTACCTGAGTTGGTCAATACTATGACTTTCTTTTTGTTGTTGGAAGTAAAAAAAAAAAAAAAAGAAAGAAATGTATGTATTTTCTACCAGTACCTTCTTACTCCATATATTTAGTCCTCAATGACCTAATTTTATGGTATAATGGTACAGACCATCTCATCTTAACTCTTGCTTGGGCCAAATACCTTTATTTCTACCCCACACTTCCTCCCTGTGAACACATTCTGTCCGATACAAAGTTAATATTTATCAGTTGGACAAATGCTACCAAAACAAAATCAGTTTTTCTTTGTTCTACCATTGGAATTCTACTTTTACTAGTTCAAAAGTACATTTTAAATTGGGCTTAGTGGGAATGTTTTACTGAGATAAACTCTCTAACCATATTCCTGGAAACAGAAGTTAAATTCAAGCATGAAAACTACAAACCAAGGATCACAGAACACAAATTTTATGAAAATAAAATTAATAAGAAAATAACTCTCTGAGATTGGAAAGGCCAGTGTATCTTATACCTGAGTTACTTAGTAGATTAATACACATGTCTGTATAATATTTATAAGTACAAACTGTAAATTTTTTCCCTATTTCTCCTATTTACTTCAAAAAGAGGATTCTCTCTCTCTCTCTCTCTCTCTCTCTCTCTCTCTCTCTCTCTCTCTCTCTCTCTTCTGTATATTAGGAAACTCCCTGAAAGGGCCTTTCTGCATAACTTATGAATCAGTGTTTTCCAAAAGTAGATGCTCAATACTACTAAATTGATTTAATATATTACAAGCAGTATTTTAATACGAGAACAATAAAATTTGAATTAAGGAATGGAAAACTGTGGAAACTATCAAAATATGTTGCTATAGTAAGTATAAAAATTATATTTGATGCTTTTATCTTACTAAAATACAATTACTAAGATTTCTGGTAAGAAACAGATTTCATTTTCTGTCAAAAAGTTTGAAAGTCATGGAGTTAGATTGGGCACACAAAGCAAAAAGTAAAAAAACAAACAAACAAACAAAAAAAATGCTGTACAGCTCATAAAGAAGACAGCTCTTTACAATCTCATTTAAAAGTATGGGTGTTGCAATGATTTGGTTGTGGTTTGTTCTCAATGATTAACATAGTAAAAGCTTGGACCCTAATGTGGCTGTGTTAGGAGAGGGTGTGGACTTTCAAGAGGAGGGCACTAGAGAAAGTGGTTCACATAGGATATCTAAGTTAGTTCTTATGAGAAAGCATTGTTATGAAAGCCTGAGCCTGACTCCTGAGCCTCTCTCTCTGACTTTCTCTTTGATAATGTGGTCTCTTCCTCTTGTCCTCACTCTCTATTATTTGATTTATGCTTATGCCATCCTCAGAGGCTGAACCAATGGAACCACCCAGTCTTGGACTTTTATCCTCTAAAACTGAGAGACAGAGTTCTTTTCTTCATAAGAACGCAACTTCAAGTGATTTATCATGTTAACAGAAACAGGCTAGTACATGAGTAAACATTCATAATACAACAAACATGATGACATTAAATGTTTTAGAATGGTTGTGATAAATACAATATAACATGCATAGAAGAATATCAAGTAACCAAGGTTTAGCTTTAAAATATTTGAATCACTTCTGGTGTTCTCTCCTTATTGAATTTCTGTGTCACTGAGTGAGTAGTTGAAAGAAGATTGTGATAAACTTGAGTATTTACATTTGTTTTATCACAGAAAACTAAACCCAATCAAGAAAGTAAAACAGAGAAAACCCTTTAATTTTTTAGTATTCACTAAAAAATAAATAGGCTCAACAGATTTTGGTACAATGAATTTAAATTAAACAAACATTGTTCCATTACAATAATTAAATGAAAATTGATTAAAATAGATAAATTCATGTTCTATATTTGCCAATTTCTGGTTTAAAATTTGTTAATTTTGTATAAATTAGTTTTAAAAATATCAGAAACAAAAATGATTGGGTTTTCACAGTGATAAATGTGACATAGAATGTGCATTTCTCATCAATAAACTAAAAAGTGCTAGGAACAGCAATTTCTTATTTAGTCAATACAAGTAATGACTTTTACTGATAGCTCTGCATCTATCCAGTGCTCTGAACTACATTATATTTGTATAGCATGTATAAGCACAGTTTATAATATGTCAGCACAAACACATCTTTCAATTAGTTTGCTATACAGAGCTGACCTCATCAGTATTACCTGGAGAATGCCATCTAACATTGACAGCATTCTCTTAGTTAAAGATAGGGTACTGTCAGGATTTCCATTAAATTTATATTCCCAGAGGTTTGTAACTCTGCTTCTAAAAATGCCACAGGCATTGACTTAGCATGCATAGTGTTATCAGAGTAGTTTATTTTAAAAGAAAGGCTGTTTGTAAACTGGGAAAAATGTCCTTCAAGTTTTAAAAGGCAGCCAGGCAGTATGAGTGTCTGCATAAGAAAATGTCTGTGTTAATACAATTTCTGTGTTCCTAGGAATCCTTCTGATGTTACAACCAAAAAAGGATAATGAAACAGCTGTGGTTGGCTGAAAATGTCATAGCACTCAGCTGTCATTGTGTCTTTACCTATACATAAGATCAATTAGTGAATTTTTAAAAATTATAAACATATCTCTAAATCAGGATATCAGAGTGATATTATATAATATGGAAAGAGACTTGCCTTTAAGAAAGAATAGAAAGCTTTTAATCTTTTAGTTCTTGATCTGACAGCTGATGAAAATCAAAGTAATATGAACACTAATTTCTCAGTATATAAAGTAAAAATAAAGATAATGCTTTGCAAAAACACTTGTACTGATTTTTGTAAAATAAGACATGTAAAATTTATAAACTGGAAAGTACACCATTAACATCATGTCTCGGGTTATTTCAAGCAAGTTATCTTGACATCAGATTTTCTATTATCTAAGTAGAAGACTGGATCAAGCATTGATATTGTTGGAGTTCAGTGAGATCTGTTGTAAGCAAATCTTTATCCTGGTCTTAGTAATTGCAAGAAAGATGTATTATTGATAAATATTTCCATCAGAATCACTAATATCAACTCATTCACCATTAAACCACAGAAGTCCTGTTTTATGGGGTTCTGGCTAAGATTAATTAACAAGGAAAAGATCTGTGCTTTTGACTCAAGCAACCAAAACTCAAAATGCACAAAACAATATAGTCTTCAAGATAATGAACATGAAACAAGTGAGAGGGCTTCATGGATAAATGAAATAAATAAAACAAAATCTATCATTAGCCTTGTTTATTGACTTGAGGGAACTTCCAGGCTGTGATGCAAAAATGGAGAATGAAGAAAGAGCCTGGTACAATGCTCAAGTTAAAGAATTCATGTGAGATTCTAGGAAAAACAAGTCAGTATCGTCTATGAAGCAAATGACAGCAAACAAGAAAACAAAAAAAAAAAAAAGAAAGAAATCCCAGTGATATAAGAGGGCAGATGAAGTTTACATATTGAAATATTGTATTTGTGTAATGAAATTTCCTGAGGCTCAAATAATAAATAATATTTAAAGCACATGAGAGACCAAGAAAAGGACATGCTTCCCTGCCAGACTTTAAAATCTTATTCCCACAGTATGGAATACAACAATAATAAGTATAGTATGGAGTAAAGTCCCTCCAAAATATATACTGCTCATATCTACCTTAAAAAAATCTGAAAAAAAACAAAATGTAATTTTATTGAAATGTTGTCGAGCAATTTAATTGCATCACAGGATACACAAGCATATTTATGGGAGAGAAAAATATATAATCTTCAATCAAATCTACCAAACATAAAGAGATAGGAAAGTATAATTCACCCTGAAAAAAAAAGAAGAAGAAAAAGAAACAATCAAAATTGGTCTAGAATTTGCAGATATTAGATTTATCAAAAAAGACAATAAAATACATTTTAAACTAAAATGATTTCACATTTCCACATATTCAAAAATCATGTAGAATCACCATGGAGAAAGACTTTAGTGAGACTAGCAACCTCTAAGGATACACAAAGACTGAAGACAAAGGACAAGAAAAGGACATGCCATGCAAGTAAAAACAAAAAGAGAGCAGGAGTAGCTGCACTTGAATAAAATAGACTTAAATTAAAAATAAACTGTAGAAACAGACAAACATGTAATTTTGCTATACAGAGCTGACCTCATCATGATAAAGGGGCCAATATAGCAATTCTAAATATATATGCATCAAATATCGAAGCACTAATTATATAAAGCAAACAATATTCTGAATGAAAAAATAAATGGTAATAAAATAATGCTTTGAGGTTTCAACACTCTACTCTTAGCAATGCACAAACCATTCACATAGAAAATAATAAGGAAACTTTGAACTTAAACTATATTCTAAATCAAATGGATATTTACTCTAAAGAACATATACTTACAGAAGATTCTATTACCTGCAAAATGGTCTCTTATTAGCACATGAAACATTTTCTAGGACAGGTCATTTTTAGGTCACAGTATAAAACTTAACAAATATAAGAGTGAAATCATGTTAACTAACTTTTCTGACCACAACAGTATAAAACTAAAAATCAAGAAAAGAAAAAGAACTTTGGAAAACTCACAAATATATGGCTATTAAAAAACATACTTTTTACTTTCTCTTTTCATTTCCCTTTTATTGTTTAAAAGATAGCCTAAATGAGTATAAACATGTATGAGGCAGTATTATGAATTATCATTCCATTTCTCTCCAAAGTTGTCAATAACTATAAAATAACCAAAATCCCAGAAGACTGTTCAGCAAACATACCAAAAAAAAAATTACTGAAAATCACAAACATAAGAGAAATAGATACCCATACCCCATCAAGATATCACCTCAAAACCATTTAGGGTGCTCACTATCAAAGGATGAAAAATAACGAATGTTAGTAAGAATGCAGAGAAATTTGAATCCTTGTGCGCCTTGCTAGGAATGTAAAACGATGCTGCCATCATGGGAAAAGCATGGAGGCTTGTTTAAAAATTAAAAATAGAATCCAAACATGACTCAGAAACTCCTCTACTAGACATACAGCCAAATTAAAGTAGGATTGCAAAGAAATATTTGCACACCTATGCTCATTACAGTGTTACTTAAAATAGTGAAGAGGTGCAAACAACAAAATTTCAATCCATGAAATAAATAAAAAAATGTGTTATATGCATACACTGTAATATTGTGCAGCCTTACACATAAGGAAATCCTCTTACATAATACAACATAGACAAACCTCCAATACAATACCGTAAGTGATATAAGCCTGTCACAAAAGGCCAAATATTGTATGATGATCCTCATGTAAAGTATCCAATGTAGTCAAAAACAGTCATAGAAATAGAAGATATAAAGACAATTGCCAAAACCTAGTGAATGAAGGGAAACAGAGTATTAGTGTTTAATTATAAAATATAAAATTTTAGCATGACTAGATAAAAAAGTTCTAGGTATACATTGCACAATGATGTGAATATAATACTACTGAAAAATAGTCTTAAAAAGGTTAAGATAGGCCAAGTGTTGTGGTACAAACCTGTATTCCCAGCAACTTGGAATACTGAGGCAAGAGGATTGCAAGTTCTAGGCTAGCCTCAGCAATTTAGCAAGATCATCTCAAAATAAAAAATAAAAAGTGTTGGTTATAGCTCAGGGGTAAAGCATCCCTGGGTTCAATCCTCATTACCAAAAGAGGAAAAAAAAAAAACCTAACAGATTAAGATAGTAAATGAATAGTTGAGAAGACAGAACTAGACATCTAGTTGTTAGAACACAAAATGATATAATCATTTTGGAAAACATTTTGGAAGCTTACTATTATAGTTAATTATAAACCTACTATATGAAAAAAACATTTTAATCTTAGGTATTTAAGAAAAAGAAAGTATATAATCATACAAAGGATTGTGCACAAATGCTCATAATATTCTTCTTGCGATAACAGCAAACTGAAGCAATCCAAACATGTTTGTCAGTAGGTAATTAGAAAAAGAGTGCATGTACATACAATAGACTACTATTCAGGAACAAACAGAATGAACTATTGATTTCTGCTTCTGCATAGATGAATGTCAAAATAATGCTGAGAGGAAGAAGTCAAATAAAATAATGCATACTTTATTCTACAAAATGCAAATAAATCTTATGTGACAAAAAGATCTGTCATTGCTTGGAGATGAGGATATTTGCTGAATAGGCAAGAGAGATTACCAAGAGTCATGAAGAAAATTTGGGGATGAAAGAAACTTTCATTATCTAGATTATGATGATTTTTGGTAAGGGTATATATATATATATATATATATATATATATATATATATATATATATGTGTGTCAAAATGTATTGAATTTTATAATTTAATTATATTTAATTATATGGGAAGAAGATTACCTCTACATAGGGAAGAGGGGTGGGAGGGAAAGGGAGGGAGAAAGGGAATTGCATGGATGGTAGAAGGAGACCCTCACTGTTATACAAAATACATGTAAGAAGATGTGAGAAAAAAAGAAAAAAGAATAGTGTTACCCTAGATTAGGTAGAGAGAAGTGATGGGAAGGGAGAGGAGGGGTTGGGGAGATAGGAAGGAAAGTAGAATGAAACAGAAATTATTATTACTGTGTGTATGTATGTGAATGCATGGCCAATGTGATTCTGCAACCTGTATACTCATAAAAATGAGATATTATATCCCATCTGATTCAAATGTATGATATGTCAAGGTCATTGTACTGTCATGTGTAACTAATTAAAACAAATTTAAAAAATGTATTGAATTTTATACTTTAATTATATGAACTTATTTTTGTCAATTATATTTCAAATAAATTAATTAACTAATGTGCCCCTTTCTTCCAAAACTAAAGTTGGTCACTCAGAAAAATTAAATTATTTTTCACTTGCATTAAATTTTACATAAATTTTAAATCTAGCTTATGTTTTGGCATATACTTATTATTGTTTGATTAATTTTGGTAATTTTTTTAACTTCTTTAACATCAAATAACTGAGTAAATTGACACATCCACATTTTTTATCTTTGCTTCTTCTTTCTAAATTTAAATTTCATCTTTACTTGGGAAATGCCATTGGTCTATTATGAAGTTTTGTTCTATACATGAACTGTACATGTTTATTTACTTTCCAAAAGATGAATTGTGTGTGTCCGTGTGTGTGTGAATGTGTGTATCTGTGTTTCATTGTGGACATACAATATTATTTGAGAAAGCCAAGATAAAAGGTAGAAGTATAGGAAGAAAGGATAGAAGAAGAAAAGAAGATCATACTGGTTAAATATCAACTTTTGCCAAATCTAAATAATCAAAGATTCTTTGAATTAAATGCTATCTTGCTGAAGATTTATATTTGACTATATTTAGGAAAGGTCTAGTTTTCTTTTATAAAATTGTGATAAAACGTTCATAACATACAATGTAACAGTGATGATTTTTTCTGTGTATGATTCTGTAGCATTGAGTCCTTACCTACTATTGTGCAAGACACCTTTCTCCATCTCCAAGACGTTTTCTCAACTCATACTGAAACTTTGTACTCATGAAACTTGGTAGCCCCCTATACACCTAGTCTTCTAGCCCCTAGGACTTACTGTTGTTCTTCTGTCTTTTTGAATTTAAGTTTTCTAGATAACTTAAAAATATTTTCCTTTTGTTTTCTAGTTTATCTCACTTTCCATAATGTCTTCGAGTTTCATCCATGTTGAAGTATATGTCAGTACTTTATTTCTTTGTAAGGCTGAATAATGTTTTAATATTTATATATACTATATTTTCTTTATGCATTCACCTTACAAGGGCATATGATATCATTCTACTTCTTTGTTATTGTGAATAATGCAACAATAAACATTAGTGTACAAATGTTTGTTGAAATCCTGGCTTCAGTTCTTTAGAGTATATATTCAAAAATTAATCTGTTGAGCAATATGATAATTATTTAATTTTCTGAGGAACATTCATATTGTTTTCCAGAGACCACACCTTTTTACATTCCTACCAGCCATGTACATGTTTTCCAAGTTCTCCACATCCTTGCTATGCTTTAAAAAAACAGCTGCCATAATACTTTTGAAGTAATATATCGTTTTGGTTTTGATTTGCATTTCTATAATGATAATATGTTGAGCATCTTGTTATATGATTTTTACCATTTACATAACTTTTTTTTTTCTTTTTCTGATACTGGGAATAGGAGTCAGATCTTTGCAAATCCTGGGTAAATCCTTTACCACTGAGCTACAACATCAGCTCTTTTATTTTTTTATTCTGAGACAGGTCTCACTAAGTTGCCCATACATGCCTCAAATTTGCAATCCTCCTTCTACAGCCTCACAAGTAGCTGGGATTAGAGGTGCAAGTGCCCATACTTAGCTTCATTTGTATAACTAAAGAAATGTCTATTCAAGTTTTCTATAAATTTTTGAATTGTTTGTTTTGTTTATTTTTTAGTTTAGGTGTTCTTTATACATTCTGGTTAATCATCTCTTATCACATGTATGATTTGTAAATATTTTCTTCTATTCGATGGTGATTTTCTGTGTAATGACTATTATTCTCAGGCTTACTGTCAGATTGCAAAAATGCCCATTATCTTTGTTCCCAAACGTTATTGTCTTTCTGCAATCTTTTTGGCCTTTATTTAATTTTTAATGCTAAAGATTGGTTTAAGTATGTAGTAGATCAATTTTCATTCAGATACTTGCCACTCTTCTCATACCTGATTACACAGCAATAAGTTTAGAATGAATAGTTAATGTAAGTCAAATTTCTATGTAAGTTTCTAAAGGTTCAGAATTGCCTGTCAGAAAAATTCTGTTCATTTTTTTTTTCAGAGTATTTTCATCATTGCACCACTCTTTCCAAATATACAAAATTCACAAGCACATTTCCTTGCACATTTTACTTAGTACAAGCCATTTTATAGGATTTTAGTGTAATATTTTCTAATGCTTTTGATAATTCCCAAAATATTTCTTTCAATTTATTTTAGTAAATATTTTTGATCCATTTATATGGGACCAATATTGTATTAGGTATAAACAATGAATTGAATTGAATGATGCATTCTCAATAAATTATTCACCTTAGACAGGACACAGTAAAACAAGCAGAATAATAAAACAAGCAAATCATATATTTGTGTTCCTGTTTTTTTTTTTTTTGGGGGGGGGGGCAGAGGGGGATACCAAGAATACAACCTAAGGCCTTGCACTTTAAGTGTTTATTATTGAACATAGTGTGATGTACTAAAAGGGAAATTAAATTTTGAAGAAATATATGCATACAAAACTAACGTCATGACTTGGAGATAGCTTCCCATGAGTATGGAATGAAACTCTCACATTTATTATGTTCTTCTGTAAAATAGTGTTTGTATGTTCTCAATGAGTTTGGGGTATTATTATTAGGAGAAATTTCAATGCACTTCATGCAGCATATGTAAGAAATTCATAAAACTAAACTTCATTCAACCCTAGCATTGAGAAAGGATTACTAATTAAATTATTATTTAAATACGTTTTATCAGAACCTAATGTAGAATTTTCTACCACAATGATGAAGCTAATTTTTGTTGTGTTTTAATATATTCAAACTTCTGTGTTTGAAAATTTTATTTTTTTCATTATATTAATTTTAAAATACCACATAGAACCCAGAGGATATTTTAATACATAAAGTTTATTCTGTCTGCTAATTATATATTCTTATTTGAATTTACTATTATTAATTACAATGTTAATTTATTTCACTTCTTATGGTTATAGAAACTTAATGAAATTTTTTCTCAGAAATATAACAATGGTATTGATCTACACTGAGATATCAGGTTTGAAATTTCAAGATTGTTCAAATGAGTTTATGATGGATTTGGGGATATAGTTCAGTGGTAATGTTTTTACTTAGTATGCTAGAGGCCTGAGTTCAAAACCCAGCAACTAACTAAACATCTCAACATCTCTCTCTCTCTCCTGTTTCTCTCCCCCACCCCCCATGTGTGTATGTGTGTATGTATATTTAAAAAAAAACATATGTTTAACAAAAGTTGTTTTCCTATGTAAGATGGATTAGCAAATGTTCTTCCAGATCTCGCCTTAGAATGTACACATGTCAATCCAATAGATTCTGTTAATTCTGTTTATTTTCAAGAGTAAGAAGATAAATATATTAATTGTACTAAAACAGTGTCCTGACAGGCAGGACACATCAACGAGGGCCGCGAACCTAGGTGGGGAGGAATGAAGGGACAAGAGACACGAGGGATGACAGCAAGACAGGAGTTCTGATCAAGCTGCAAACTTTTATTGTTCACACAGAAGTAAGCAAAGACACTTCACCCTTCACCGGGAGAATTCCAATTTTATTGCAAAAGGCTGTGTGCTTATATAGAACTAAGGGGAGATAGCAGGGCTTAGATAAATGGCAGGCCACCTGTTTATTGGCAAGTTCTTCCAGATATCAGCTCCGGAGCCCAGGAATTAGTTCTTATTGGGGCTAAGTTTCCCTGCCAGCTAGATTTGAAATTGGCACCGGAGGGAGAGTTCACATGGGCGGGGACTTTTCACGCCACTGCAGAAAAGGGGAAGGTAGGAAAAGGAGGTCGTTAGGCGCCATGTTGGAGTTTTTCTCTGGGGTGCGGCTGCTGTTTATACTTTTCCCAACATTGAGGGTATGAATCTAAAACTTATGTGCTAACATGGCCATATTTTGGTAAGGATTCTCTTTCTGGGTTGTATATTGCTGAGGGGGCTGCCCTTCCAAGCATCAACTGTTGGGAGCTTGAAGGCATGGAGAAACCCCTCCAGAGATGGTTTCAGAGAACAGCATCTGCCTTATTGCTCAGCAAAAATAGCTTTTATAGTGAGTATGTGCCAATTTACATATAACAGTCATGATAGGCCAGAATACACAACATATCATCTTAGGTAGTCCGGAGAGTTCAGAAACACTCATATAGGCTGACCTTGCACCAACAGTAGAAAAGCTTCCTGTCAAAGGAGCAAGGAAATAGAGCTTGACAGTGTTCTCACAGCACTCTGTCCCAAACCATATCATTCAATATTACGACTTCCCTGCTGCACAAAGAGCAAGATAAGCATTCCTCCATGAGGTTCCCAGGTTAGGCCCCGCAACAGTATGGCTGCCTTCTGATTGGGTTCTCACCTGGCAGGGAGGAAAAGAAAGAAATCAAGCCTACTGATGCTTCCTCTTATAAGGGCACTTGTTCCATAATGAGGACCCCAAATCAATGACATAGTCTAAATCTAGAAATCTCCCAATAGTCCTATCTAAAAAATTGATCACATTAGGGGTTTTCTCGACCAATCCCCACAGGAGTCCCCGCAGGTCACAGTGTCTGCTCAGTGTTCCTGAGTCACCCTGCCAATCAGCACCCACCACGTCCCCTCTGCAACCTTTCTTAAGCCGAAGCTTGTAAGCACACACTTTCTGCTCTCTTTCTCTTCTCTCTGCTCTCTGCCCTCTTCCTATTCTTTCTCTCCTCTCTCTACCCTTTCTTTCTCTCTGCTCTCTGCCTCTCCTTTCCTTTGGGCAGCCTCTCAATAAAATCTCTTGGTTGAATCTCCATCTTGGGTGAGTCACTCGCCTTTCAGTTAGTCCTTCAATATGTGAATTTGGAACAAAAATAATTTAGTCCATCTAAGTCTAATTTAGTCCATCTAGTCTTTTCCTTTCAGGGTAGAAATACAAATGTCTATTCTCAGGGCAAAAGATTGATCTCTTAGCCACTGTTTTAATTTGCATATCATTTCTGCCTACCAACCTTCATCACAAGCTGGATACTCTGTGAGAAATTATCTATCCTTCTCATGGGTCATATTTGCAAAGTTGAGCATGGAACAGCAAGTTCAGTTCCATGCAAATGTGCTGTGTTCTAGCTTCTCACCTGGAATGGGCTGATTGATTTTTCTTCCATTGTCTTCATTCAGTGACTACTCCAGCTTTCCTCTGAATAACTTTCGATAAAGGATTCTACATTGCAAGAATAATATTATTTAATGAAGAATAGTCTTTACATTATTTTATGGAGCAATTTAAGTTTTCCTGGTCTTGGAATTTTGCTTTTAATAATGGAATCTTCAACCTATCTTCACAGACACTCAGTAGAATTATTTTTCTAAAAACCAAATGGTAGTTTACTAACAAACAGTAAATGTAAATCTCTATGTTAAAATTACAGAAAGACAACCCAAAGCTTCAGGCTCAGTGCCCACTCCTTTGGAGACTTTGTGTTTCTAATGAGGTTCCCAATGTCTACAAAATCCAGTAAGCACAATTTTTTGCTTTTTAAAAAATAAATTATTTACTAAATAAATTTGTTTGATGATAAAATCAGAGCAAATTTAGTTTTAGTTGAAAGTTCTAATTGCCTTTTCTTGCAACTCCAAGATCTGGTAATATTTCATTCTATCAAATAGAGGGAGTATTCTGCTGTACAAACTATAGTTTTTGTAAGGTGGGAACAAGGAAACAGAATAATTTTAAAAGGTGGATGTGTTTCCATATTATGTTGATTCATACTAACTGATCGATCGTTTGGTATGGGTTTTTTTTTTTATCTTCTCTCATAAACTGCAACACTTTTTTTTTTTACATGAATTCATGATTTCTTTCTAGTAAAAAAATGCTTTAAGATAATGTAAAAACAGTATTTAGCACAAGTAGATATCAGAATAAAGTTTTCCTTTTTTTTCCCTATGATTATCTGTTCTCCATTGCACATATCTCCAGACCCCTCTTTAAGAATATGATGTTTTTCATTTCTCAGTTTTTTTGCATAGGAAAAGGTATGAGGTATATAAAATGGTCTTTGAAAGCAAATTAAAGAGATTACAAAAAGAAAAAGAAATGGAGACAGTCCTCAATGGATCAGCTGTACTTTATTAAGCAATGGAGGGACACATTTTTGAGAGGGAAAATGGCAGCAGGCCATAGGGTTTAGCAGGGCCTGGTCATTGGAGGAATTTTGGTGGTGGGCTCATTTAGGGCAGAATAGGAGGGTGCAATTGTAGATAAGGAAGTTCCCAGGGGCTTTTGTACTGGAGACAGCTGTTTCAGCCATAGTTGGGGGCCAGGTGCAGTTCCTTCTCTCCTTTCTGAATTTTCTCTTCCTGCCTTCTCTCTGGCTGAGGCCTGTGCTTTTAAATGACAAAAGCTTCATTTTACCAGACTTCTCCCCACACACAGCAGGAGGGTGAGTAGGGAAACTTTGGCAAATACAGGGAAATTGGAAGGTCAGAATCCTCAATTTCCTTTTTCCCCTAAGGGGTTGTAAATTTCCACCTCCTTCAGTCTACATCATAGATCTCATGATAGAGGTCTCTACAGACAAAACAATATTATAGAAATGGTTGCTCTCAATTAAATTAATTTGTCAAGAACAAGACAAAGAGTGAGAGAATTCCCTTAGAAACTAGGAAATGATTCCCCTGACAAGACAAAAACAAAACAGAGATGAGGATTCTTAAAGAAAAGGAGCTTGCAGTCCATTTTTGAAGCAAAACCCTGGGGAAGTGAGAAAATCTCAGGAATCCTACAGTTGCATAACAAGGATTAGCAGTGAAACTACACTGTAGCAGAGCCAAAAATGAACAGCAATGTTCTCCTGTCTTCAAATGGTGAATCTGCTATACTGAAGAAACATTATGGGGTGGCCTGTGTCACTAACTGGCAGTTTGATTAGATCAGTTACCAAGGCCAGAATAATATAAGCTTTTCAGTGGAAGTGGATAAGAGTCCTTATCATGCAAAACTTTCTAAAATGGAGATGTAAAACAAGAGAAAGCCATACAACATTCAAACTTGTTGCAGTTAAATTTTAGGTAACTTTTTTTAAAAAATTGAATTTTATTTAGAAATAAAAAAGACATGCATTTCTTCAATAGATATTGTAGCTCCTACTGGGGGGTAAAATGCCTAGAAAAATAGACTCAATAATCCAGTGTTTATAGTCTAATACAAGAAATGGTAATTGCAAGCAAATATTATTGCACTATGTGATGAGTGGCAGAAGAAATTAGTTCTGAGAAAGATGTCAACTATGGAAACAAATAGATGGAATTGATCTGGTAAAGGATTAGGGATGACATTTCCTGGGAAGGTATATTTGAGCTTAAAAAGCAAAGATAATTGGAAATGAATCAAAAGTCCTATCAACAAGAATATCTATGCAAAGTTGGAGATAGGGATAGGAATAGCAATAAAATTTCAATATCTGTGTAACAGTGGTCCACTTTATGTTTTGAATATAACCCTTGTTGCTCTTCCACTGCAATTAATTTTTAAAATGGACACATTTCTTTCTCTTCCTCTCTCCATGCTTCTCCCTAATCTTTCCTCCTTCCTAATCTTTTGGGAAATAGGATTACCTTTCTTCCCCATCCTAGATAGAATTATCTGTCCCTGCATGCACACCCACCACAGGAAGGAAGTAATCCAGACTTTGGAGATGGTGCCAGATGATCTCAGAAATGACAATCTCCCAAATTAACAAGTGGATTACAACTCCAGGCAAAGAATGTGTGGAATGCAGTAATCTTTGAATCACCTCTTTAAAAGCCCCCTTTTGTGTCACCTTTTAAAAAGCCCCAAGTTTCTGATGATGGGCAAAATCACAGCCTTTGAGACAGGAGTCCCCTGGGTTTCTCCTTTGCTGCAAGCAATAAACCTTTTTTTTTTTTTTTTCCTCAAAACTGTGTCCTCCTTATTAGATTGGCATTGGGAACAAGGACCAAGCTTTTGGCTGCAAGGACCATGTGATAAGATGGAACCAGAGGACAATGAATAATTGTAGGAAAAAGTGATGGATAATCAAAAGTCAGATACTAAATTGGACATTATAGGCCATTTTATAGAGTTTAAAAATTACCAAAAGAACAATGGAAACTCAAAAATGGGTTTATACTTGGGTATGAAGTGATCAGATTTCTATTTGCAAGGTTAATCCAGTTTCTCCTATACCATGTTAATGGTGGGTAGTACAGAGCTGTAACTGGAATTCAAAAGAGAACTGGAAGGCCACAGCAAAAGTTCAGATATGTGACAATGTAGCTTATACAGAAGAGTAATAGTGAATGGAAAAAAATATGGCAGCTTTTAGTGGTATGAGAAGGTAAAATCGACAGGATTTGGGATATGATTGGATACTGAAATTTGGGGGGGGGGTGTTCAAGATTTACTCTTTTATGTTTCTGTATATGAAATTCATATATGGTGCTACCACTGGAAGAGAACTTGATTTGTAGGAGAGTTAATGAGTTTAGACATACAAACTGCAGACCTGGTCCAGCAGGGCCAAGGGCAGACTTCAGCTTTCTCTCTAAATGAAGGTAAGCCACTGCAGGTTTTGAGTAAGACACATGATCTGACTTGGGATTTAAAATGATTATATTGTCAATGTATTGAAAGCAGATTGGAAGAAGAATTTAAAGCATAAATTACTCCGAATATTTAAACAAGCAAGGAAGACTTTATTTGAAAGAACACTCGGAGTTCACACAAAGTCCAAAGACCACTACACACACACTGAAATTTCATGGAAGAGATTTATTGTCAGTAGTATGAGGCGAATCAACAAAGCTTTCCTTCCCAGGACAGCAGCAGCGTGTGGGCATCCACAGAGCTGCTTTATAGCCCTCAAAAGGAATTTCATAAGCTGCTTACCAGTTGCATCATAAACTGGGGTGGGGTTGATCCTTTAGCAGACACATGTTCTTACTGGAAGTTAAGCAGCATTGCTTCAGAATTGAAACTTTGGAGCCTCTAGATAAAATGACTGCCGAGCTAAAATAGGGAATCTGATGCCAATATTGATCTGATGCCAATAATATTCAAGATAATATAATCCAGAACGCAGTCGAACTCAGCTTTCACTAAAACAAAGGACTAAATAGGTTTTAAGGCCTGAGGTGTTTGGGTGGCAAATAGGGGTCAATAGGATCATAGACCTTGGCCTATTGTGTTTACCTAGAGGAAAAATTAGCATTCTTGTAGCATAGTGATTGAAAGTAGCTTTACTATTTGGAGCAATGTGCCCACTACAGCTAGAAGGTAGGCACCTACTGTCTTACACACTGGGAGATAAGAGAGCTGTCCACCTGATGACCACAGTTCAGTGAGATGGCTTCCAGACATTCTTGGGCTCTAGAATCATCAAGAGGCCTTTGAAAAGAATTACATCTCAAAGGAATAAGTATAGAATTTACAAGTTTTGTACAATAAGTGCTCTAAGAAAAGGAGGATCAGGAGCCTAATATCAGGAAAAAAAAATTTCTTTTAAAGTTTACTCAAACTAAGGGGAACAATCAGGTGCTCTTCCTTAATGAAAAGGTGGAAGAGGAGATTTTAATGATGGTATTTCTTCCCTTGTTCAGAATTTATCTTGCTTTAATGGTTGATTTATTAGGATCATTCAAAGATTCCATCTATTGATATAAAGCACTTGGGCAGGCAGACTGCTCTCCTTACAACATAGGAAAATTCCACCTCCTCCCAGTATAAATAGCTGGACACTCTTCATCCTTGATACTACACATGATCCCCACTTCACAACAGTTCTTACCTTTTAATGAAATCTTTTTCTAGAATATTTATGAATTATTAAGAGATCTCTCTACTTTTTCTTTTTTACTCAGAAATATACATCATTATTCTTAATATATACACTATATATATATATATATATATATATATATATATATATATAAATAATCAGTATAATATATATGAATATATACACATATTAACATACATATGAGGAATGCACATTTATAACTATAGAACATGGGAACATTCATAATCATAAAGCAGCACATATCTAATAAATAGAAAAGAACATTCATCTTTTATTAGTTATTATGCAGCATAATAACTTGAAATTTCCACTACATGGTTGAGGAATGAAGGAAAATGTAGAATTTTATGAGTTAATAAATATTGAGTTATATAATTTGAGACATGACCATCCCATGAAGCATTTTGTTTTCTAACCTAAGAGGAAAATAAATGACAGCATTAGCATTACCAAAGAACAAATCACATGTTTTTGTGTACCACGAGCATCCTTATTAAAGGTTTCAATACAAACCTATTAGTCTCATTTGAAGTGTTCAAGAGCCACTTGGGCTAATAACCAATGCATTAGATAGTACAAATATAGAACATTTTTATCATCAAAACAAGTTCTGTTTGACAGAACTGGTAGAGAGAGTCACATAAACAGACACAAGATAAACAAAGAAGAACAAGCAAAAAATAAAGTTGAGGTTTAATTGGATTATTGTGACAGTAATAATTGTCTACATTTTGAAATAATTAATAAATCATGGAGGAGAAGGTATACTAATTGGGCTAAATAAAACTGTAAAACTTTCACAGAAGAAGTACCTGATATAGGAAAAATAGACCTGTTAAAATCACTGATACAATTTTGTGATGTTGATAGGTATAGTATATGGATATCTTATATAGAAGGGTTTAAATATATATATAAGAAAATTATAAATGATTAATGTATGTTATAATAATGAGATTTATGTAAGAGTCACAAAGACTTACCAAATTCATTTAAAATAACAGAGCTAATCCTTAAGGGAAAAAAATGCAAATTACAGCACACATAGTTGAGAGAAGATTTTAGCAGTATTATTCATCTCACTGATGGGAAAGCAATCAAGTATTATATTTTAAGAGACATCAATTGTACTCCTAGCAATTTATCTTAAGGTTATAATTTTAAAAGTTAGAAACACTAAATATTAGAAAATTATACATGTTTAGAAATTTTTATCACAGACTTTTTTTTTTTAACTGCTAATAGTTAGAATTATCCTATCATTACAATGGTTGGTAACTTGAGGGTATACTATATCATCAATAATTTATAAAAGATAGAAAGCAATATAATAGGTGAAAGGAAACCAATGTAAACTTCTACCTCTGCTGTATTTACATCTGTGTAAATTAAAAGAATTAATTAAATGACAATAGTAAAAGGACAATAGGAAACAGGATAGTCATAGGTCAGAGATTTTTATAAAATAGATAATCTGATGATGATGTTAATCATTTATTCCTTCAACAATATGTGTGGGATGTTTAGGCTGCTTCTAAGCACTTTATATCCTTTACCTTAATTCACCCTTCTAACACAGGGAAGGAGACTCTATTATTCTGCATTTTACAAATGAGGAAAGCACATCCTGGAAAGGTTCTACATCTTGTTCAATGTCACCTAATGGGAAATAAGAAATCTATGAGTTTAAAGCAGGTCTGCTAAGAGGCAGATTATGGGATTTAAAACAAACAAACAGGCAGTTGGTGAGAAATTCTTTATTCACAATTTTGTTTTTAGCATATTTTTGAGGGTGATATACAGTTAAAGACACTAAGGAAAACGTTTTTTTATTTTCGACCTATTTGCTACAGTCTGAATATAGATGTCTCACTAAGTTTTTACTCTGCAATCAGAGTTCTTATGTACTGATACTAAGAGGAGAGTGATAAAAAAGTGATAAGGTTGTGAGTGCTTCCCTTCATGAATGGGACCATTACCCTTATAAAAGAGATCCCAAGAGACTCTTGCCTTTTCCCCCAATTGAAGACATGGTGAGAAGGCACTTTCTATGAGCTAACGAGTTACCCCAGACACCAAATTTGTCGGCACCTTCATCTTACCCAATCTGCAGAACTATGAGAAATATCTGTTGCTCATAAAAATCCCAGATTATAGTACTTTGTTATTGAAACCCAAATGAACGAAGACAGTATTCTGTGGTTGCCACTCCCTATTTTATACCATAGTCTAAAATTCTTGATAAATCAATCCATTAATTGATGACAAGTATATAACTTGTTATATTTAAATTTTCAAATATGTTCAGGTCTCTATTCTCTGAGCACAATGCAAATCTTTGATAAATTTTTGAAATTCATAAATGTTGCCCATAAAGAATGATGTCAAAATTCACGGCATATGAGAACATCACTTGTATGTTCTCAAAAAAGACATTACACAACCACTTAGGAAATGAACTCCCTGACACAGGAGTGAATCTGGTAGAGGTCATATGTCCTTCATGCATTTGTCCTGAGAAATTACTGTTATTATTAACTCATCTGTGTGAATAAAATAGTAACTGTTTTAATTTTCTAGTGTTACCATTAAAAACTCACCAACAATTTAGCAAATTAGAACAACACGCACTTGTTATTTCCCTGTTTTTGCAGGTCAAAAGTCCAGGCAGGCTCACTTGAGTATTACAAAGTTGAAATCTATGTGTCAGCAAGCATTCCTGACATGGCATCAATTAAGAGAATCATTCCGGCTGTTGAAGAATTCACTTTCTTACAATTATAGAACTAAAGTCCCCCCAATTCCTTTACTTCTAATACTTTCAATCTAATTGATCTTCCCATTTATGTCTATCAGTTTCTCCTCACTGCTTCTTTGGCCATGTCTTTCAAGTTCTATTACCTTCATTTCTTATCTTTACAAGCTCATGCAATTGCAATAGCCTCCCTATATTATCCAGATTAATCTTATTTTAAAATCAGTTAGTGACCTTAATTGCACCTGCAGTGAAATTCTTATACTAATTAAATTCCTGAACAAATTTTCCATAGTACCTAGATTAGTATTTGAGTCAATAACCAGGACAGAGGCATTACAGAGTAATATCTTTAGAATCCTGAGAGCCTAAGGACACAGGTCAGTGGGAAAGTGCTTACTCAGTATGTGTAAGGAGCTGGGTTCAGTCTCCAGCAAAATACACACACACACACACGAAGTTATCCTGGTTATTTTTTTGTGATAATAAATTAAAATAGAAAATTTAGTAACAATTCAATTACAATTATATTTGAATTTTAGTATCATAATTTTTAATATACTCATTTAAAAATAACTCTGGAAACATTTGGATTGCCAAGTGGTTATTCAGTTTTTATTTTGGAATTGAAAAAGTTTATTGCTTTCATTTGTAGTTGAATATGTATCTCCTTTTGTTCTTTGAGAGTTTTATTTACACATTGATCTTTAAATCTATACCAGGGCATATCAAATTAAGTATTTTGTGAGAAGAACCTTGACTATATTATAGTATTTAAATTTAAAAAAAAATTAAAAATTTAAAAAAATTAAAAATACCTAAACATTTCATTTAGCGATGCCATTTTTATTTTCTCATCATATAATAGATTTTGCATATATTTAACATAAACAACATAGCTACTTAATTGATCATCACTTTCTAAAAACACTCTTAACTACAAGTGTAAATTTGGATGCATTAGATAACTCTCCTTCCAGAGCACATTATCATTTTACAAGGATACACACCAGTGTTAAGAAAACACACTCAGTGAGATTAAGTATATTTTTGCTTATAATGTCCACTTTTTTTTTACTAGTATAGATCAGAATGCTAATTCTTGTGGTAAATTTCTACATTTTTTTTCACTGAAAGTCATTGAAGAGACACAGTTCTGAACACTTCACTTATATCTTGATTAAAATATATTTTCAGGGCATAGATCTAATTTACAGTTTAAAATGCATGCTTCCTTTTAAATCAAGACAACTGGGAAGTAAACTGAAGTTTCTACCTTTCTCTGTATTAAGGAGATGAACCATAATGTTAATGTTCTTTTTGTGGATTCATTATGGTCCCTCTCTTCTCAGCCGTGCCTTGGGAAAGGGCAAACAAATTCTTTGTCATATTTTAACTCTAGACTGTTTTATTGAAAATAATGATTAGAAGGCAAATGCAATTCTCTTCCTCCAAAATTATAATAGTTGCAGTAATAGATTCTAATTTGGAATCATTTTGGAAATTGTGTTTTCCCATATTCAGTAAGTATTGAATCCTAGCAAAACTGAGCTAACTTCATCAGCCTTGTTAATCCACTAAAATCCTCTAAGATAGGCAGGGACACAGTTCAGAACCCTGTACTTATATTCTGATGAAAATACATTCTCAAGACCTACATCTCATTTTCAAAGTTTAATATCAATGCTTCTTTTTAAATCAAGACAACCAGGATGTATGTGACTCAGATTTAATCACTGAGCCATTGCTTCAAATTACTTTTTTGCTTTATTTCTTGCTTCTATCATATATTCAACAAATACACCTTGTATAAAAAAGCACTGTGCTAGACAGTACAGATAAAAAGAAGGAAAACAGCACTGTGTGCAGAGTGTACAATCTGCGGGAGAGCTGGGCAAGGATGACTGACAGCAGTGTTGGCTGGCAGGTCAGAGGTAAACACTCAGCATAAGGAGCAAAAGAAAGAGGCTGGTGTGCCCAGCTCCTCTAGTCATTTTGAATGTCTTCCAATCCACTATTTTTTTTTTTTTTGGTTGTTCAAAACATTACATGTCCCCACCGGCAGGACACATCAATGTGGGCAGCCAACCTAGATGGGCAGGAATGAAGGGACAAGAGACATGAAAGGATGACAGCAAGACAGGAATTCTGATCAAGCTGCAAACTTTTATCATTCACACAGGGGTATTTATATATGCTGGGGATGGGGAAGCTCTGTAATCAGCAATTGCTGGATGTGGGTTGTAAAACTGCCAGCTGCAAGATGTCTGATGATCCTGATAACCGCAGGGTGTTCCAGGGAGATAGGTAGTTGCAGGATGTCTCCCAGGGGGCTGTCAGGATATTCTTTGAAGGAGAATTTCCTTCTAGCCCCTGACAATTACAAAGCTCTTGACATATCATCATATTTCATACATTAGATTCAAGTGGGTTATGAACTCCCATTTTTACCCCAAATACAGATTGCAGAATCACATCAGTTACACATCCACATTTTTACATAGTGCCATATGAGTAACTGTTGTATTCTGCTACCTTTCCTATCCTCTACTATCCCCCCTCCCCTCCCCTCCCATCTTCTCTCTCTACCCCATCTACTGTGTAATTCATTTCTCTCCTTGTTTTTTTTTCCCATTCCCCTCACAACCTCTTATATGTAGTTTTGTATAACAATGAGGGTCTCCTTCCATTTCCATGCAATTTCCCTTTTCTCTCCCTTTCCCTACCACCTCATGTCTCTGTTTAATGTTAATCTTTTCCTCCTGCTCTTCCTCCCTGCTCTGTTCTTAGTTGCTCTCATTATATCAAAGAAGACATTTGGCATTTGTTTTTTAAGGATTGGCTAGCTTCACTTAGCATAATCTGTTCTAATGCCATCCATTTCCCTGCAAATTCCATGATTTTGTCATTTTTTTAGTGCTGCGTAATACTCCATTGTGTATAAATGCCACATTTTTTTTTATCCATTCATCTGTTGAAGAGTATCTGGGTTGGTTCCACAGTCTAGCTATTGTGAATTGTGCTGCTATGAACATCGATGTGGCAGTATCCCTGTAGTATGCCCTTTTAAGGTCTTCAGGGAATAGTCCCAGAAGGGCAATAGCTGGGTCAAATGGTGGTTCCATTTCCAGCTTTCCCAGGAATCTCCATACTGCTTTCCAAATTGGCCGCACCAATTTGCAGTCCCACCAGCAATGTACAAGAGTACCCTTTTCCACACATCCTTGCCAGCACTTGTTGTTGTTTGACTTCATAATGGCTGCCAATCTTACTGGAGTGAGATGGTATCTTAGGGTGGTTTTGATTTGCATTTCTCTGACTGCTAGAGATGATGAGCATTTTTTCATGTACTTCTTGATTGATTTTATGTCCTCCTCTGAGAAGTGTCTGTTCAGGTCCTTGGCCCATTTGTTGATTGGGATATTTGTTATCTTATTGTTTAAATTTTTGAGTTCTTTGTATACTCTGGATATTAGGGCTCTATCTGAAGTGTGAGGAGTAAAGATTTGTTCCCAGGATGTAGGCTCCCTATTTACTTCTCTTATTGTTTCTCATGCTGAGAAAAAACTTTTTAGTTTAAGTAAGTCCCATTTGTTGATTCTTGTTATTAACTCTTGTGCTTTGGGTGTCCTATTAAGGAATTTGGTGCCTGACCCCACAATATGTAGATCGGAGCCAACTTTTTCTTCTATCAGAGGCAGAGTCTCTGATTTGATATCAAGCTCCTTGTTCCATTTTGAGTTGACTTTTGTGCATGGCGAGAGAAGGATTCAGTTTCATTTTGTTGCATATGGATTTCCAGTTTTCCCAGCACCATTTGCAGGAAGTGTGAATCAGGCGGCATAGGGATACCAGATTTCAAATTATACTACAGAGCAATAGTAACAAAAACAGCATGGTACCGGTACCAAAACAGGCGGGTGGACCAATGGTACAGAATAGAGGACACAGAGACTAATCCACAAAGTTACAACTATCTTATATTTTATAAAGGGGCTAAAAGCATGCAATGGAGGAAGGATAGCATCTCCAATCCACTATTTTTGTTGTTGTTGTTGTTGTTGGTTCGTTTTAGTTATACATGACAATAGATACATTTTGATATAATTAAGCAAGCTTGGAATGTATCATATAATTCTATAATGTGATTTCCATTATTTTATAAATACAGGATTAATTTCATTTGTTAAAGAAAAATAAGAAGATTCAATTTTCCATGACTCCGTCATGCAAATAAATGTACACACAATCATTTACCCCCAAAGTGGACTAAAATCCCAAGTCTTCTGAATCTACAGTTTATAGTTTTTACTTTCAGAAATGTAGCTTCCTCCTAGGTGAAAATAAGAGTATAGTCTTCCCCAGTAGGTATGCATGGTGATTAAAAATGATGATATAAACAAAACACTACATAGAACATAGTATACTATTTAAATATATAGTTTTTTTCATTGGATATTTTAGTGCAATCTTTACAAGTCTCATCCTCCTTTGTGATGTAATTAGAGACCCAAGATTGTGTGAAGCCATTGTTTATACATACGTTTATAGGGCTTTGCTTCTGTGTTTCTCTCCTACTTCAAAATTTTCAGCAATACATTGCTTCTACTGACACCTAGGAATTGATTATAGACTTTCTTTTTTTCTTATCTTAAAAAATAAAGCACTTAGTTCTACCCATTGTACCCTTAGTACAACCATTTCCTCTATTTCACCACTCTATTTCTTGGAGATTCAGTCTAATGTTAATTAATCATTTATTACTGATTCTGCTGATGATTCTCCTAAATATGTTTTCACGTCCACAAATCCCCCTATTTACTTGGGCAATTGTAGAGCAGCTCTATTTCATAAACAGAGTCACTAATTTTATGATATGATCATTCTTTAAAACTTTCAAAACAGCCAAATACTCCTTTAAAAATTGTGCTTCCTGACTACTTACTATGCCAGTTGCATTTTGCCACTTTCAAAAGGGTTCCTCTGTCCACATACTTGCTTTGCGTTAGGAGTCATTTCTTTTCATGTCTTTCTTTAATACTTTTTGTTTCTTTCTTCTTGAAAAACTAATTTAATCTCATGTACAGAATGTTGTATGTATGTGAAACGCATTATTTATTCAAATTTATTTAGTATACTGCATGAATAAATAAAATGAGTAGGAGATCTCAGACTAGAAGTAAATGTAGGAGAAATTATGTAACTAGAAAAATAGATACATGTTAAAATCACTAGATAAAATTTTAAAGAACACTGGGATATTTATAACACTTGAAAATATTTAAGAACATATTACTTATAAATTACAAAGAAGAAATGTTAACTCCACAGTGAAGGAACCTGGCAGGCATCATCTTAAGCAAGAGATCAAAGTTAACATCATCACTACCACTGGGAGAAGCTGGCATCTACTCTTTCCTAATGCAATTCAGTGGGAGCACAACGCCAATTATGTTGTATTCTTGATGAAAATGCTATATTTGAATTGGGTAAGGTAGAAAAATCAACAAACCAGAACAGGAGAATGCTACAAAGCAACCATCTCACTTGCTTCAAGACTTTGTTCTTTTAGAGCAGTTTTAGTTTCATAGCACAATTGAGGAGGTGCAGAGATATCACATATACTGTTTTGACCCACATATAGCTAGTCTTCCCCACTATCAATATGTGTGGTATATTTTATGCAACTGATGAACCCATAATTTACACATTATTATCACCTAAAGTCCATCATTTACATTAAGGTTCATTCTTGATGTCCAACCTTCTATGAGTCTGAATAAATCTACAATGGCTGGTATCCATCATTGAGGTATCACATGTACAGTTCTAGTGAGCATTTATGTTTTTATTGTCTCCAGAAGTTTGTCTTTTCCACAATGCCACATAGTTAAAATCATACAGAGTGCAAAATTTTCAGATCAGCTTCTTTTACTTAGTAATATACATTGTTTCTTCCAGTTATTTTAATTGCTCCATAGTTCATTCCTTTTTTTATCACTGAATAGTATTTCACTATCTTGACACACCACAGTTTATCCATTAACCCACTGGCATCTAGCCACTTCCAAGTTTTGACAACAGTAAATAAAATTTTATAAATATCTATATGCAATTTGTATATTTGTGGACATAATTTTGAACTCCTTTTTTAAAATATGTTGAGAGTATGTTTAGTTTTGTAAGAAATTAGCAAAATTTCCTTAAAAATGCTTCCTTATTTTGCATTCCCACCAACAATGAAAGACACATCCCATTTCTCCACATCTTCACCAGTTTTTGGTATTGTCAGAGTTCTAAACTTGGCTATTCTAATAAGGGTAGAGTGGTATCACTCATGGGTGTTTATTTCACATTTTGTATTATAATCCACTGCTGCTTAATTTATATTGTTGATAAATTGTTCAACTTCAGCCATTGGAAGCAATTTCTTTTGGTTCCTATGTGCCTGTGGCATAAACCTACCTTTTTGTCGGTGTTTTGTTTGTGAGCATACCCTTGCTTTCTGAATTGATGTGATGTTCCAGACCCAAATTATATGCTTTCTTCACTATTCCTAATCAATCATTTTTCCAAAATGTCCTGGTTTTTAAAATTGAAAAATAAGGTTAGAAACCAAGGTTCATTGCTATTAGGACATTAATACCTCTAGTCCTAATAGCTGACAAGCAAGGAAATATATATATACACACACACATGTTTTCCTTTGATTATATGTTATCTCCCATTTCCATCACTGAAAATGTAGCTCCCATCATCAAGTCTCCAATTACTTCAAGTTCTATTCCAGTATTGAGAGACCCCAGCCCAATAACTTTAGGCCCAGTTACAAAATCATCAGGGCATGCTACAAACCTGCGCAGGCACCAGATGTGTTTTTCAGATAACCAGTTAAATGTAACCGATTAGGAAAGAACAGGATGGTTGGGAAAGAACCGGGTAATTGTGTCCCAGGGCACGATTGGGCAAACCAGAACAGATAAGCAGGAACAGAAAGAATGGAATGTAAAACTGTGGGTTTTCCAGGAACATACAGTGAAAAACAACCTTGCTCTTTAGGTGACCTATATGCTAGGTTCAAAATGACCAATAAGAAACCTGTTGCTAGCCGCGCGCGCGAAACCTGCTCCTTTACCCCATAAAAGATCTGTGCCCCAAAGCCCGGTGTGCCAGTTCACCGAAGCTCCGGCTGAGGTTCTGCTGCGCACCCGCAGGCGCCTGTGTCCTAATAAACAGCCTCTTGCTTTTGCAGCCAGTGTCTCCTGTGCTTTTCCTTGGACAGGGAATTGGAGGGTCTTTCAGTATACTTGCACAAGGACAACAGCATCATTAACAGAAACTTGTGGGGAAGAAAAGTATCCATTGGAGGCACTGCTACAGTTTTTTTCTGCCTTTATTTGTAGACACATCACTAATTTTACAAGTACTTAGCTCAGCAAATTTTCCCTTACTTTTTTAAAGGAGTTGTTTTATAAAATTATAATATAGTTAAAATATTTAGCCACACTCTGCACTCTATTTTAAGATCTTTCAACCCCCTAAATAATTTAATTGCATAAATTAAGATTTACTTCTTGTTCTATAAGTGCTACCAGTTTTGGAAAATCCATAGACCATATAGCCACCATTATATTATCAACAGAATAGTTTCAATGTGTCCCCCTTAAATCACCAATCCCTTATCTATTCAATTTCCTTAGGCTTTTTTGTTTTGTTTTGTTGCTGTCACTGTAGATTTACCCTCTTCAGAATGTAACATAATTGGAATCATAACATATGTAGTTATTTAACTTAAGGTTTTGAATATACAATTGATCCACATTTTTTGTCATGATTTTAGAGCTAATTTTCCTTCATGTCAAATAGTATAACATTATATGGATATATCCCAGATTGTTCATCCATTCACTTATGGGTAAAACTGTGGTTGCTTACAGTTTTTGACAATTATGAATAAAACTGCTATAAGCATTCACATACAGATGGTGATAAGTTCTCAAATAAGTTGGGTAAATACCTAAGAGCATATTACTGAACCATATGGTAAGACTACCTTTGCTGTCAAACTGTCTTCCAAGTTGGTTATACCATTTGAAATGAATGAATTTAGTTTCTGTTGCTTTTCTTTAACCACATTCAGTATTATCTGTATTTTTTAATTTTTGCTATTCTAAAAGTTGTGTAATGGATTCTTAATGTTTTAACCTGTTTTTTTTCTTAAATAAAGTTTAACTTAAATACAGCCATACAATATTTTCTATAACTACTTACTACTACTTCTATAACTACTGGCAAAAGTAAGTAATTATGGTAGAGTTATAAATGGTTTCCCAAAATTAAAATATTTACTATCTACCATTTTAAAATGTTTTGCCAAACCTTGCATAAATTACAAAAAGAATAAGCAAGTTGAAATGAAATTAGTAAATTTCTATAATTATTCTTATTTTTCATCATATTCTAATAATTTACAATATTTAAAGTTATATTGTGAAAACTTTATATAAAAACTAGAATAAAAATTACTAGAAACTTTCATACAACACATTCTGTAGACAAAGTAAAATGCTGTTTTTTTGCCTTCAAATGGAATATTTTATTTGTAAAAATAGGAAGGGAAGCAAAACAAATGTTAGAAAGAAAAATAGATAATGGAATAACTAATATATTTTAGTTATATTAATGATATGCCAGAACTTTTATGTAAAAACTTCCTTTGCTTTTTTTTTCTATTTTGAAAGTGGATTTATTAGTGCATTAGAGTTACACATAATAGTGGGGCTCATTCTCATACTCATTATACAATCATGCTCCATTTCAATATTCAATTCTTCTATTTTTTCTCCCCTCCTCCTTCTCACTGTTACCCTTATTCAACTCTACTAGTCTTTTTCTATTTATTTATTTTTAATAAAAGCTCTCTCTTTCTCTCTCTCTCTCTCTCTCTCTCTCTCTATATATATATATATATATATATATATAATACATATATATTATATACACACACATATATATATACACATGAGGATCAAATTCACTGTGGTATATTCATATATTTACAGAGCATAATTTGGTCAATTTCATTCCATATTTCCTCCTTTTCCCTGTCCCTTTTACTTCCCCTTCAATACCCTTCCTTTACTCATTGATCTACTTTGGTGGGATTGCCCCCCCCACCCCGCTTTATAAGAAATGTTCTAATTTCTCTCTAGCCTCTACACATGGGAGAAAACATTTGATCTTTGACTTTCTGAGTCTAATTCATTTCACAAAGTATCATGTTCTCCAGTTTCATCCATTTGACAGCAAATTCCATAATTCTATTCTTCTTTATAGCAAAGTAGAACTTCATTGTGTATATATACCACATTTTCTTTATCCATTCATCTATGATAGGCACCTGAGCTGGTTCCATAACTTGGCTATTATAAATTTTGCTTTTATAAACTTTGATGTGCCCATATAATCATAATATTCTGATTTTAATTCTCTTGGATAAATACCATAGGGTAAAATAGCTGGGTTATATCATGGTACCATTACTAGTTCCATTTTGAGGAATCTCCACACTGCTTTCCAAAATGGTTATATATTTTTGTCATCCCACCAACAATGTGTGAGTGAATCTCTTACCGCACATCCTTTCCAGCATTTATTATTATTTGTATTCTTGTTGCTGTCATTCTAACTGGAGTGAGATGAAATCTCAGTGTAGTTTTGATTTTCATTACTTTTAAGATCAATTTTAATGTAATACTATTCTACATTTTGAAAACTTAGAAATAATAAATTTGTACACATGTAGAGAAATAATAAATATATTTGAGGTTATTTCTAAATTATATTTTCAGCACTGCTCAGTTCAGAATACCATAATAGAAAAAAAAATCCTTACTGTTCAATAATTAGCTAAGTCTTCTTCCTAATGGGAAGCCTACAAATGGGACTATTCCATTTTTTCAAAAAAATTTTAATGAATTTTGAGATGTTACACTTCTATAGACCATCTTTACAAAGTTTTCACACTTTGATCCTACAGAAATTCAACGTTTTGTTCAATGTGTCTGTTATGTTTGCTAAAAGCAGATTGCCCAGGTAGCTAATGTAAAGTAAATCAAATCAACCTTAAACAAAGTACAGTGATTATTAAAAATCACACAAACTAAAACAACAAGAACAACAAAAAATCATATTGGCTATAGCCCTCTAGAGCATGCAACAATATCTATTTCCAACATCCAAGGAGTGTGCACATTATTTGAGCAAAGACTACAGAAAAACTCGACTTAACAACCATGGAACAGCTCTTTAGATTTCATGTAGTAACTAAGTCCACCAATGGTCATCAAGATTTAGAGTACCACAAATATTTCATTGCTTTATTGTCACACTTGCTATATAAGATGCATATTAAAGTGAGTAGAACAAATCAGAAACGTGGACAGCAGAAATCTTTCCTAACAGAAGATGGGCTTAACTAAGCCTACCACCAACATACCATCTGTTCTGCAACTCTTCTTAGATCAAGATACAATAGACTTAAGCATATGGACTGTAGGCTGTGAACAGGAAAGAATTTTTAGCATGTTACAATATTTTTTTAGATCTCTGTTTTATTTTGCTTTTGCTTGTTGTGTGTTGTTTTGTTTTTCAACTGTGTATGTTTTTATTCATCTGGGGTAATTTAGATATCATCTTGATTGAAAGATAAATGGAACTGCGTGCCTTTCAAGGGATATTTTGTTTCCATTAATTTACTATTAAATGACAAATAATAAGAGGTGGCTAAAAACTACAGTAACATTTCCTCTGTCCCCAACTCTTCACAATTAAGGTTAATACGTCAATAGCTATTACCATTGGAATAGAAAGGTGTCCTCTTGGTATCCTATCCTTTATTCTATTCCACTTTCCTGCTGAGATTTCAGAGGTCCCAGTGCACAGATAATCTTTTGTATGGCCATATTATTTGAAAATGCATGCAATACAATAATAATAATGAAGATAATATCTAATATTCACTCTGATTACTCTGTTACACATGACTCCAAATTCTTTACCACTATTAATCAACTTCCAGAAAAATATACATGATATGCACTCATGAAAGCCTCGTTTCATAAATAATGAGTGTGAAGAACAATGGACAATAGCTCTTTAAGTATGGTAACTGAAAGACACCTTCTAATGCTAAGCAAAACTATATGAGTCTCTAAGATAAAAATGGAACTTTAGGCCAATTTTGATAATGAAAATTTAAATCTCACTATCAAGAAATACATGAGTTATTAAGGTTTATTATCATTTGTTAAATTGTATTCCGATTTCAAATCAGGAATGCAATTATGCTTGACTTGATATTTAAATATTGCACCTCTTTCTGTCCCTGATTGAGAAAGACATTTGTATCTAAATGAAGCAGCTCACTTTATGGATCTGAATAAAAAGAAAAACTAAGATGAGAGTCATCACTGCACTGTTTTAGTCTGTCCAGTCAAGAAAAATCAGCATTTTGATTACCGAATTGTTCCCATCTCATCATTTTTACCACCATCAGACACAAATGACTGCTTCTAAAGTATTCTTGTCCGTGTTTCCTATCAATTTTGATGTAAATCTAGTCATGACATTTTCTTGTTATTAGTTTCATGCCCGCTTACCTGAATAGCTTTCACAAAGTTGGTTCCACCTGTCCATCATACAGGAGAAGAGAAAGACAAATTTCTGGACATCCAAGATACAAAAGAGAAAGAATGAAAAAGTGAAAAAGGCTTGCAACATTCAAATTCATTAGATTTGGAATCCTTCTTGTTTGGAGTATCAGTTGCTATCTGGAAGATTTAAAACAGGACTGCTGTCTAAAACATCTAAGATGTAGCTCTAGGGTGGAAAAGGGAAGAACATTGAAGTGGATGGGAAGGTGAGTATTTAAATGAATATAAAGTGTTGGAAACCAAAATAAAACTCACAAAAAGACACAGTCTTCTAACCTCCAACTCTCTAAACACACTTTTTATTTTACTGCTAAGAAATAGTTGCTTACCGAACATGTTTTTATTTTAGCATCTAAAAATGAGAATGCAATTACATATGCAACATAAATTTGCAAGTAGATTAAATTAGTAAATACAAGCATAATACTCAGAAGAATATTTATTTGCTTTTTGTACGTGTTCAATAAAAATCACTTATTGAAAACATTGTTATTCTTTATGTTCCATTCAATAATATTTTTGAAGTAACAATATTGATGAGAAGTGATAAGAACTCAATAATTACGTATTTTTTTAAATAAAAGAAATCAGGTGTCTAAATTGAAGATTTTTAATCGTATAAAAATTAGCAAATGTATTATAAATTTCAATTAAATTTAGAATTAGCATGAATTAGGCAGTTTACTTAGGCCATAATTCACATGAATTAAGACTGAAAATGTGGGGGAAGATGGCCGCTGCGTACGGGGGTTGCTGAAGTGCTGAGCGTGGTGCTCAAAGCAGCGGCTTTAATAGAGATTTCGCACAGTCTGTTAAAGCTCCTTTCACCGTTAATCTGTAGTGGACCACTTTGCCAAGGAGCAGGAAGAACAAAGAAATCGAAAAAGAGACGCTTGGCTGCTCAGAGCCGCGGGCGCTTTGCTCCCATCTGCTTCCTCTTTACTTCGCTCCGGGCGGAGAAGCTGAATGTGTAATCAGCAGTGGATTGTAAGTACCCGAGGCAAAGAAAGCTCAGTGCGCCCCGCCTTTTTTTTTTTTTTCTTTTTTTTTGAATATTTTTTATACAGGGAGAGTTTGTGGATTGGGATTGCTGGCGGGGCTGTGGTTTCTGTGCCGAAAATCCACTCCGCGGGAGCCGCCATTTGCTTTCTGCTTGCTGTCTTTTTTTTTTTTTTTTTTTTTTTAAATTTATTTCCAATCATATATTCTTTTTTTTTTTTTAAAGAATTTTAATATTTATTTTCTTAGTTTTCAGCGGACACAACATCTTTGTTTGTATGTGGTGCTGAGGTTCGAACCCGGGCCGCACGCATGCCAGGCGAGCGCGCTACCGCTTGAGCCACATCCCCAGCCCCCTGCTTGCTGTCTTGATGGCTCCGTATACACTGTCCGGCAGCCGCACCTAGAGGTTGCAGCTGGGCTGCGTGCCGAGCCCTGTCCTCCGAAGGCTGGACTGCAGCCTCGAGCGTCTCTGTGGCCTGTTCGCCGCTGCACCTTCGGGCAGAGCCTGCTCTGGGGTCGTTCTGCACCCCCCTGCCAGGGGACCCGTGCTCCGGAGGAGGGGGACGGAGAGCCGCGGCGGCAGCCGCTTGGGCCCCTGGGGCCTGGCACCGGGCTGAAGAGCTGCGGAGGCCAGGGCGGCTCTGCTACGGGCGCAGACAAGCGCGGACGCTTGCCAGGGCGGCTCTGCTACGGTCGCAGACAAGCGCGGACGCTCGTCAGCGCGGCCCAGAGTTTCATTTCTAGAAATCTGGACTGGAAACAGAAGCAGCAGTTTGTATAATCCCAAGAACTTGCTTATACCAGGAAGCTGTAAGGGCAACATGAATATTACTGAGGAGATGTAACATGGTGGCAGGCGCAGAGAGATCAAGTCTCTGACATCTTCAACTGTGAGGGCATAGGGAGCCGTAAACTGTCTAAATGCTGTTTGCTCAGGATCACTAGGCAATGCTGAGCTGACGTGGATCTGGGGTGTACAGGCTGGGCCCCTCAGAACACACACACAGAGCCCGAATCGGAGGCAATTAAGCTCCGGTTCGCCTGCTTCGTGTGACTCAGCACTAACGATCCCGCTGAAATAATTGGCCGGCCCTTAGGAACTTACAGAGGTAAAAGCCAACCGAGCCTTCATAGGCAGTGGCCACAGGACTGAAACGGGGATTGGGAGAGACAGTCAGGACCCACCCGTTGCATTGGTCATCCGGCAAAGGGAACAAACGGTCACCATTTGCATGGGATATCACCATGGCAGAGAAATGGCGTCATGGGCGGAGGAGATAACTGCAGTGAAACCAGCGCGACAGGTGTGTAATCCCCTAGCCATCTCTCTCCACACAGCGGGGAAACCTTAAGGGCCACTCCCAGCTCTCCTGTGAACGCAATAACCAGACCGAGGGAACCAGGAGTGGCGCAGGACTCGCGGCGCGGAACTCCCGGCTACCGCTCCCACCAGTGCTGACAACTGAGGTCTCTTGCACCAGCTACCGGGGGCGTGGCTACAGGAGGGCAAGCAAATTCGCTGGGGGATCTCAGCCCCAAGCTCTACAAACTTAGGGTCTGAGGGAGGCAAACAGGGAGAGTGAGCCCAGGTGTTCATGAAAACAGGGCTCCCAGGAGCAGCAGACCTGGCGTGTAGACAGTATTGTGGTGAGCGCCACAGGTGAGCACGGCCTGGCTTGAGGAAACACAAGACAAGGCCCTAGACACTCAGGATTGGAGACCCGCCCAGTCTAGGAGAAAGAGCTGCTGCACAGTGAATGGTTCCCACCTATTGAGAGGAGAAGCTTGGCCCAGTGGGCACAGCTCCACCTACTGGAAGAGAAGTTAACAGAACTCTAGGACTGCATTTATTATTATTATTATTATCATTTTTTTTCTTTTCTTTTTCTTTTTTTTTTTCTTTCTTCTTTTTCTTTCATTTTCAATTTTTATTTGTTGTTGTTCTTTAATTTTTTTTCAATGTTTCTATTTTTTTAATTTTTTTTTATTTTATTATTATTATTTTTTTAATTTTAATTTTCATTTTTTATTATCACTATTATTTTTGTTAAAATTTTTTTTCCATCTTTTCTTTCTTTCTTTATTATCTAATCTTTATTATTCTTGTTTCTTTTGTCTTTTCATTTCTTTTCAATCTTCTTATTCCCCCTTCCTTGAATTCTACCTGCCTACTCTCATTCTCTTTAGTGACTTCTTCCCTTCCCTTCTAATATCTTTCCTCTCAAGCATCAAATAAATCTATAAGAGTAAACAGTAACTCAGCAGTCAAACAGAACAAGAAGTAACATGAGCAGCATAAAAAAGCAAGGAAGAAAAGGAGTACAAACAATGAAGGACAGCCTAAATATTCAGGAGGACCTAGAGTCAGCAGAAAAATGGTCATATAAAGAACTCAAGGAATACCTTAGACAGATGGAATGGAACCTTAAAGAAGATACGAGACAGCAAATCCAAACAGTGAAAGAACACTTTGAAAATGAATTACATAGACAGATAAAAGAAGAAGTTAAGCATCTTTATCAGGAGATTGAGATTATAAAAAAAAACCAAACAATAATTCTAGAAATGAAGGAAACGATAAACCAAATTAAAAACTCAATTGAGAGTATCACTAACAGAGTGGAGCAAGTAGAAGCCAGAACATCAGATAATGAAGACAAAATATATCATCTTGAAAAGAGCCTAGCCAACTCAGAAAGGCTGGTTAAAAACCACGAGAAAAACATCCAAGAGATATGGGATAACATAAAGAAACCAAACCTACGAGTCATCGGGATAGAAGAAGGTACAGAGATTCAAACCAAGGGAATGAGTAACCTGCTGAAAGAAATAATTACAGAAAACTTTCCAGAAATAAAAAAGGAAACGGATATACAAATTGTAGATGCATACAGGACACCGAGCACACAAAATCACAGTAGACCAACGCCAAGACACATTGTTATGAAGATATCCAATATACAGAACAAAGAGAAAATACTAAAAGCTACAAGAGAAAGGAGGCAGATTACATTCAGGGGTAAACCAATAAGGTTAACAACGGATTTTTCATCACAGACGCTGAAAGCGAGAAGATCCTGGAACAACGTATTTCAAACACTGAAAGACAATGGATGCCAACCAAGAATTCTGTATCCATCAAAATTAAGCTTCAGGTACGATAACGAAATAAAAATCTTTCATGATAAACAAAAGCTAAAAGAATTTGCAGCCAGAAAACCAGCATTGCAAAGCATCTTGAGCAAAACACTACACGAGGAAGAAATGAAAAACAATAACCAAAACCATCAGTGGGAAGTGCCTCTATAAAGACAGAGGGTGGGGGGAAAGCTAACCATGGAGAAACAAACTAAATTAAAAAAAAAAAGAAGAAGATAAATAATCAAACATGGCTGGAAGTACAAACCATATATCAATAGTAACTCTAAACATTAATGGCTTAAACTCTCCAATAAAGCGACATAGGCTGGTAACATGGATTAAAAAAACAAATCCAACAATATGCTGCCCCCAGGAGACACATCTGATTGGAAAAGACATACACAGGCTGAAGGTGAAAGGTTGGGAAAAAATATACCATGCACACGGTCCTCGTAAGCAAGCAGGGGTGGCCATCCTCATATCGAATAAAATTGACTTCAAGACTAAATTAATCAAAAGGGATAAGGAAGGACATTATATACTGTTAAAAGGAACCATTTACCAACAAGACATAACAATTATCAATATTTATGCACCAAATAATGGTGCTGCGACGTTCATAAAACAAATTCTCCTCAAGTTCAAGAATCAAATAGACCACAACACAATAATTATGGGTGACTTCAACACACCTCTCTCACAATTGGACAGATCCTCCAAACAAAAGCTGAATAAAGAAACTATAGAACTCAATATCACAATCAACAACCTAGACTTAACTGACATATATAGAATATATCAACCATCATAAAGTGGATATACTTTTTTCTCAGCAGCACATGGATCCTCCTCAAAAATAGACCATATATTATGCCATAGGGCAACCCTCAGTAAATATACAGGGGTGGAGATAATACCATGCATTTTATCTGATCATAATGGAATGAAACTGGAAATCAATGATAAAAGAAGGAAGGAAAAATCCTACATCACATGGAAAATGAACAATATGTTACTGAATGATCAATGGGTTACAGAAGACATAAAGGAAGAAATCAAAAAATTCTTAGAGATAAATGAAAATACAGACACAACATATCGGAATCTATGGGACACAATGAAAGCAGTTTTAAGAGGGAAATTCATCGCTTGGAGGTCATTCCTCAAAAAAAGGAAAAACCAACAAATAAATGAGCTCACACTTCATCTCAAAGCCCTAGAAAAGGAAGAGCAAAACAACAGCAAATGTAGCAGAAGGCAAGAAATAATTAAAATCAGAGCGGAAATCAATGAAATTGAAACAAAAGAAACTATTGAAAAAATTAACAAAACTAAAAGTTGGTTCTTTGAAAAAATAAATAAGATCGACAGACCCTTAGCCATGCTAACGAAGAGAAGAAGAGAGAGAACTCAAATCACTAACATACGGGATGAAAAAGGCAATATCACAACAGACACTACAGAAATACAGAAGACAATTAGAAATTATTTTGAAAACCTATATTCCAATAAAATAGAAGATAGTGAAGACATTGATAAATTCCTTAAGTCATATGATTTGCCCAGACTGAGTCAGGAGGATACTCACAACTTAAACAGACCAATAACAATAGATGAAATAGAAGAAGCAATCAAAAGACTTCCAACCAAGAAAAGCCCAGGACCGGATGGGTATACAGCGGAGTTTTACAAAACCTTTAAGGAAGAATTAATACCAATACTTTTCAAGTTATTTCAGGAAATAGAAAAAGAAGGAGCTCTGCCAAATTCATTCTATGAGGCCAACATCACCCTGATTCCGAAACCAGACAAAGACACCTCAAAGAAAGAAAACTATAGACCAATATCTCTGATGAACATAGATGCAAAAATCCTCAATAAAATTCTGGCGAACCGGATACAAAGGCACATCAAAAAAATTGTGCACCATGATCAAGTAGGATTCATCCCTGGGATGCAAGGATGGTTCAATATACGGAAATCAATAAATGTTATTCACCACATCAATAGACTTAAAAATAAGAACCATATGATCATCTCAATAGACGCAGAAAAAGCATTCGACAAAGTACAGCATCCCTTTATGTTCAAAACATTAGAAAAACTAGGGATAACAGGAACTTACCTCGACATTGTAAAAGCTATCTATGCTAAGCCTCAGGCTAGCATCATTCTCAATGGAGAAAAATTGAAGGCATTCCCCCTAAAATCTGGAACAAGACAGGGATGCCCTCTATCACCACTTCTATTCAATATAGTTCTCGAAACACTGGCCAGAGCAATTAGACAGACGAAAGAAATTAAAGGCATAAAAATAGGAAAGGAAGAACTTAAATTATCACTATTTGCAGATGACATGATTCTATACCTAGAAGACCCAAAAGGGTCTACAAAAAAACTACTAGAACTAATAAATGAATTCAGCAAAGTGGCAGGATATAAAATCAACACGCATAAATCAAAGGCATTTCTGTATATCAGCGACAAAACTTCTGAAACGGAAATGAGGAAAAACACTCCATTCACAATATCCTCAAAAAAAATAAAATACTTGGGAATCAACCTAACAAGAGAGGTGAAAGATTTATATAATGAAAACTACAAAAACCTAAAAAGAGAAGTAGAAGAAGATCTTAGAAGATGGAAAAATATACCCTGTTCATGGATAGGCAGAACTAACATCATCAAAATGGCGATATTACCAAAAGTTCTCTATAGGTTTAATGCAATGCCAATCAAAATCCCAACGGCATTTCTTGTAGAAATGGATAAAGCAATCATGAAATTCATATGGAAAAATAAAAGACCCAGAATAGCAAAAGCAATTCTAAGCAGGAAGTGTGAATCAGGCGGTATAGCGATACCAGACTTAAAACTATATTACAGAGCAATAGTAACAAAAACAGCATGGTACTGGTACCAAAACAGGAGGGTGGACCAATGGTACAGAATAGAGGATACAGAGACTAATCCACAAAGCTACAACTATCTTATATTTGATAAAGGAGCTAAAAGCATGCAATGGAGGGAGGATAGCATCTTCAACAAATGGTGCTGGGAAAACTGGAAATCCATATGCAACAAAATGAAACTGAATCCCCTCCTCTCGCCATGCACAAAAGTTAACTCAAAGTGGATCAAGGAGCTAGATATCAAATCAGAGACTCTGCGTCTGATAGAAGAAAAAGTTGGCTCCGATCTACATATTGTAGGGTCGGGCTCCAAATTCCTTAATAGGACACCCATAGCACAAAAGTTGATAACAAAAATCAACAAATGGGACTTACTTAAACTGAAAAGTTTTCTCTCAGCAAGAGAAACAATAAAAGAGGTAAATAGGGAGCCTACATCATGGGAACAAATTTTTACTCCTCACACTTCAGATAGAGCCCTAATATCCAGAGTATACAAAGAACTCAAAAAATTAAACAATAAGAAAACAAATAACCCAATCAACAAATGGGCCAAAGACCTGAACAGACACTTCTCAGAGGAGGACATACAATCAATCAACAAGTACATGAAAAAATGCTCACCATCTCTAGCAGTCAGAGAAATGCAAATCAAAACCACCCTAAGATACCATCTCACTCCAGTAAGATTGGCAGCCATTATGAAAACAAACAACAACAAGTGCTGGAGAGGATGTGGGGAAAAGGGTACTCTTGTACATTGCTGGTGGGACTGCAAACTGGTGCGGCCAATCTGGAAAACAGTATGGAGACTCCTGGGAAAGCTGGGAATGGAACCACCATTTGACCCAGCTATTGCCCTTCTTGGACTTTTCCCTGAAGACCTTAAAAGAGCATACTACAGGGATACTGCTACATCGATGTTCATAGCAGCACAATTCACAATTGCTGGACTGTGGAACCAACCCAGATGCCCTTCAATAGATGAATGGATAAAAAAATGTGGCATTTATACACCATGGAGTATTACGCAGCACTAAAAAATGACAAAATCATAGAATTTGCAGGGAAATGGATGGCACTAGAGCAGATTATGCTTAGTGAAGCTAGCCAATCCCTAAAAAACAAATACCAAATGTCTTCTTTGATATAATGAGAGCAACTAAGAACAGAGCAGGGAGGAAGAGCAGGAAGAAAAGATTAACATTAAACAGATACGTGAGGTGGGATGGAAAGGGAGAGAAAAGGGAAATTGCATGGTAATGGAGGGAGACCCTCATTGTTATACAAAATTACATATAAGAGGTTGTGAGGGGAATGGGAAAATAAACAAGGAGAGATATGAATTACAGTGGATGGGGTAGAGAGAGAAGATGGGAGGGGAGGGAGGGGGGATGGTAGAGGATAGGAAAGGTAGCAGAATACAACAGTTACTAATAGGGCATTATGTAAAAATGTGGATGTGTAACCGATGTGATTCTGCAATCTGTATTTGGGGTAAAATGGGGAGTTCATAACCAACTTGAATCTAATGTATGAAATATGATATGTGAAGAGCTTTATAATGTTTTGAACAACCAATAAAAAAAAATTAAAAAAAAAAAAAAAGGATAAAAAAAAAAAAAAAAAAAAAAAAGACTGAAAATGTGTAAAGGAATTTGGAAAATAAATACTGTAGTGACACTACCATCACTTCAATTGACTGGAATATCTACCAGAGAATTAAAAATAACAATTATTTATGCTTAAATAACTACTATAAGTTTCATGCATAAAGTAATTTAAATATGAAAATTATGTTGGTATCATTTAAAATAATTAAGAAATATATTAGTTATACAAAACACTGCTTCTTTCCACTGTAATATATTCTTATATTTTTGCATATCCTATTTATTTTCTTTTATGTAATGAAAGTCTGCATGAACATTATTTCAAAGAGATAATAAGTGGTTAGTAGTTATTCTTATTTTCTAGTAAATCTTATTAAAGGTAGAGGGTAAAAGACTGTTTTTGTAAAGTTCTACAAGAGTAGAATTTAGATATTTTCTAAAGGTCTTATTTTGATTATAAAATACATGAAATGTTAATACTAGTTAAAAGTATAAATTAAAAGACATTAAGAAAAAATGAACAGATCATCCTCAAATTCAGAAAGAGTGTCAATATCCTTAATGTATAACCTTACTTTATACCTGGTGAATATTCATCTTCAAGGAAATACATTTGTGTCAATGATACTGAATCATTTTCAAAAATTATTTTAGGTACAGAAGAGAATCTCAATCCTGTGAGAGTGATGGACATGAGGACTCTTAGTTCATGGCTCTGTGATGAGAGCGGAAGCTATAATAGTCCCTTTCCAAACTGATCTGACAAATACCAAATCTTAGCAATAGTGATAATGTTGAGCTAGAAGTTCTTTACTTATAAATGAATATTAAAAAAAAGTAAATATGAACAAAGGTGTATGCTAAAAAATAAAAAAATAAAATACAGCAACAAAATTAAAAGTTTTAAAAACAAAAAAGTTTTTTTTAATGTATTAATTTTTTTTTCTTTTTGAATACTAGGAAACATATAGAAGGATAAGAGAAAATGTAAGCTATCCAAACCTCTGTTTTTCAGAGATAAATATTTCGGAACACTTTATTTTCTGTTTCGGAAGGAATTATTTTCAGTTGTTATGATTTCCATCTTGAACACCAGATAAGGCTGTTTTGCCACTTAATAGTTCTTTCTCCCAGGTCGCAGAATCATTTTAATGCCTCTAAAACTACTAAAAATGGGGATTCTAATAATACCTTTATCAAAGGAATCTTTGAGGATTCAATTTATGATGCAAGGAAAGTGATTAGGACATATGTGATTTATGATCACTTTTCAGGCCTTGGTGTAATAGCTTTAACATTAAAAAATCGTTTTACTTTTTGCTTTTTCAAAGAGAAGAAACATTATCTAATTAAAATTAGACTCTCTCCTGCCTAAAGGAGACTGATTTATTAAGGATGTAAAAGAAAAAAAAAAAAAGAGTTCATATTAAGCTTTTACATCCAAAATAGGACATGACACGAAGTTAATAAAAAGCAAGATTTTGCCAAGAGAAAAGGTTTTTTCCAATGCCTTTATTTCCTATTTATGAATCAAAAAGCTGTCTTCAGTACTTGTTGGTAGAATTTTTAAGCAATGAAAGATAATCAGGAAGGGAATGATTTTTACCCCTTTAGTCTGGACTTGTTGAAAAGGAAAATGTCAAAGGAAAATATCTTAGGCTGTGCTTCCAATGTAGACCACTGAAAAGAGGACACATGCTCCTACCTCTGGACTAGTCAAATGCAAGCTAAACACTAAAGTTACAATGTGGCTAGTGTAATCACTTAACTTCAGGAACTCTAAGAGGTGAACCACTGCCCAGGAAGTGAAGCTAAAAAGTATATTGTATAATGCCAAAACCCTGTGTCCTGATTCTCACATGTGATGAAAGACTTGCAGTGTTCCTTTCCTCTTCTCCAACATCCAGATGATATCTTAAATGGGACCACTGGATGAGAAGGAGTCTGAAGAAATCATGGCAGAGATAAAAATAAGACCCCTGTTCAACTACCAAGATGTTAGGGCTTTACAAGATGAAGAGGAGAACAAACTGAGGGTGCAGGGAATGAACCTGTGAGTATAATACAATGGATTAACAATCAGGCTGCAAGAGTTATTACTATTAATATTAGTGGGATTTTTGTATGGGTGTATAAGAGTTTTACTTTGTATCTTACTGTCATATTATTTTCAATGACTTCTTATAAGATATTTCAATGATGTGGATAAACATAATGAGTTTATTCAATACTTAATTACCAAATTTTTAGATTTTTTTCACTCTAATTTTTGTTTAGAAAAATACTTCAGTTGGTATGTAAGTATTTCATTTATGTATGAGATCATTTTCTTAACATACACAACAAACCAACTTTTTTTTAGAGTATAAGCACACTTTTGAAACTTTAATATACATTTGAAATTCATTTTTTTCAGATTATGTTTCTAATTTACCTTGCCTTCGTATTAATGCAAGTAATAATTGAATTTAATAAAACAAAAGTCATTAGAAATACCCAAAACCTATATAACCCAACCCTGTTAAAAGAATAATGGTGAAAATTTCTCTGTATCAACATCTCCTGATCAATTAAACCAACATTATATTATGGATATTAGAAATTATGGAAATCATAGAAAACAGGGAGGCACTACAGAATATTTCCCTTTTAACTTCATAGGCTTTTCTATGGCTAGGATTCTATTATACTAACATTAAACACAAATGAAAAACTGAAACTTTCTGTCATAGTGTATTCTTCATTCTTTTGCACACAGATCTTCCTGTGAAACAATCTCAGTGTTAGATTCTAAAATGTTCTGTTTTTAAATCAAAATTCTGAATTCCGAGTAAGCATCCAAAATTCAAATGAATAAAATTTTTTATCACTTTAGAAAGGACACATCTATCTGGATTTAATTTCTCCAAAATCTGATCCCACATATAATTTTTTCCTGTCTCATTTCCTTTTTTAAACTGAAAAATAAATATATAAAGATATGGTAAAACATGATGTTTTGATGTATATATATGTAGTGAAATGATTATATCAAGCTAATTAACACATCCATCACCCACATAATTCTCATTTTTTTGTAGGGAGCACATTTAAACTCTATTCTTTTAGCAACTTTGAAAACTACAATAGATTTTTATTAACTATCATCACATGCTGTGCAATAATAGGTCCTGAATACTTAGAACTACTCCACTGATTCTTCAGCCCATATTGATCTTCTAGACTTAGCTCTTCACATTCATTTGTTATGTAAATTGATTCCTCTGAATGAGCCCAGACATAATGAGCCACTTATGTCCCCTCTTTTCCATGAAATATTTTTAAGACAGTTCAAAACAAATTTCTCCTAAAATAATTTTTACCAGTCAAATTGAATAAAATTTTTTAATTATTTTTGAATCTCAACAGGAATGCAAACTTATCAAACACTTGCTTCTCTCTCTCTTTTTCTCTCTCTCCAACCCTGTCATTATTTCCCATGCAAATATATAATTGTCTCAGTGTTCAGGATATATCAGTTTAAATAATACCAGTGAAGAAAACATCTTACTTTTGATTTGTAGCATTTCCATTGCTGTTTAAGAAGTGACTATTAGTACATTAAGGAGACTCAATTACATGAGTATTGACTGAATTTATTTTTGATTAGTTTAAAAGTTATATATATATATATATATTTTCTTTCTGCAATTATTATATATCATAAAAAATCATGCTAGACATTCAAAGTAATTATTAATCTGATTTTTAAATCCAAACTGTTTTTTTTTTCATAGAGTTTAATAACTATTGGCTTGAAAAGTACAAAGAGAGGTGTTTTGCCTAAGACATCGTGTTCTCTTAAAAGAAATAATGTGTCATAATATAGATGCTTTATTTTGGAATTAGTGATAAATAGAACGATATAAAATATGGCTTTTAATTTGGGCAAAGAATGGACTTTATTTACTGAATCTGAATTTAGGCCAAAATGTTATGTTTAAAATCATCTTTCTTTTACAAAACCATAATAACTCTGGGGCACTTTGTAATTGTCTGCATTGTTTATTTGAAACCAAAATGAAAGTTGAAGAATGGAAGGAACAAAGACTAAAAATCAAAGGAAACATAGTTTAAAGTATTCCTAGAATGGGTATAATCTTACATTCATCACAGTTTGACTCATTTCTTAGCTTCATAAATTCTTCTTCTGGACTGTGGCTGTCATTTTCTTAATTTTCCCATTGAAGGAATCTCTTTCTGCATTAAGGGAGATACCTCCTCACAAACACATTCTATGAATCAAACAAGGAAAAGAGAGGTTATTACAAAGATAAAAGACAGTGTCAGGGATTTTGAATGCCAAGTGCCTTCTAAGGAGGAAAAGTAGAGAATTAAAGAATTCTCTAAGTTTTTGTCTAGGGTAAAGGACCTATAAGATAATCAGATCTTATATTATCAAAACCCTCAGTCCCCCAAAAATATCTTCTATATAATTTTCTGTCCCACAGTGTCTTCTTTTATATTTCATGATTAATTTTTGCCAAAGGGCATGAAAATGAGAGAAAGGGTGGAATATTCTACCATACTTTATAAATATACATCCTTGACAATATCTTAATCATACAAGATATATCTTAAGCATAGCTAAATGTAAGATATTGTTCCAGTGTTATCCAAATTCAAAAGATAGGATCCAACATGGCGGCTGGCGAGGAAGCAGCACTTTCAGTATCTCCACATTAACGGGATCAAAAAGACCCATTAAAACAGCTACATTCTACCTACTGAGGAACTTCTAGCAAAATTCCGCTGAAAGGAGACCTGCCGGGAATTATTAAGTTTATTAGAGGTGACAGTTTGTCCCAGACAAGTGAATCTTGGCCGGCCACGCAGGTGCAGAGGTCCAATCCCGCGGCCACCGCCCGCCCGGCTCTGCAAGCGGCCCCCGGCAGCCTGGCGCGGCAGAGCGAGAAGGGTCCCCGCCTGGCCCGGCAGACGGCCCCTGCCATCCCGGCTCTCCTGGCGTCCCTGCTCGCTCTGTGATCTGCCACCCCGCCCACCCGGCTCTTAGCCACGCGGCCGCCGCCTGCCCGGCTCTACAAGTGGCCCCCGGCGGTCCGGCGCAGCGAGAAGGGTCCCCGCCTGGCCCGGCAGAAGGCCCGCACCCTCCCGGATCTGCTAACGGCCCTGCCCGCACGGCTAATGGGCCCCCTGCCCACCCGGGTCTGCTGGGGGCCCCGCTTGCGGCCACCGCCATCCCGGCTCTGCACGCGCTCCCCGGCGGCCCGGCGCAGTGAGAAGGGTCCCCGCCTGGCCCAGCAGACGGCCCGCGCCCTCCCGGCTCTGCGAACGGCCCCGCCCACCCGGCAAACGGCTCCTCCCCTGAGACGACGTGAAGGGAATCTAACCAAGCCTTTATGAAATAGCGAACTGGGAACTAAAACCAGAGATTGTGTCAGACCAGAGACAAGCCAGTTCCACCCCTCCTTTCGGACACTCCGGCAAGGAGCCAGGGGCCCGCCATAGCAGAGAGGGGAAGTCACCAAAGTTGGGCCAAAGAGATTCCTTCCCAGCGGAATCTACTTTAGCAGGTGTGTGACTCCCACCCACATCAGATACAAACAACCGGGAAACTTCAAAATCTCTCCGTAGGCATGACCATAAGGGCCAAAGGACTCTCGACACCCAACTCCCCCTACTGCCAGTGACGTGGGCGTGACTGTAGGGGCGGAGGGAAGCAGAGAAGACTCCCCACCCCCAACTCCCCCAACCGCCAACTGAGAGGGCATGATTGTAGGGGCTGAGGGAAGCAGAGGGGATCCTCGATCCCCAACTCCCATTACCACCAGCAGCGACACCAATGGTCTTAGCCGCCAGATTACGAAGGTGTGCCCACCAAAGGGGTCCTGAAAAATTAAACTATTGACTCCCAGACCACAGCTCCACAGCACTGGAGCTTAGATGAATGACAGAGAGAGTGCTCAGTCGTTAGGGAAATAGAGCACTCGGTGGGGCTGAAAGTGTAACCAAATCCTTGGGGAACTGCCTCCGGTGAGCAGGACCTGGCTGGCTGGCAGGAGGAAGGGGAGGAGGGGCCATAGAAGTGAAACGGCTCTGGACCAACAGGATTGAGAGGCTCCCAGGAGCCGCCTTACAGGGATTGCTGTTGACACATTGAGCGCAAAACTCAGCCCGGAGGGCACAGCTTTGCCTATGGGAAGAGAAGAAAATGGATCTCTAAGACCTAATTTTATTTCTTATTTTATTTTATTTTTTCTCTCCATTTTTCCCTCTTTCTCTCCCCTTCCAAGTTTTATTGTTCTTTCCATTCTCCTCTATGCTATCTATCTCCCTCTCCTTCTTTCTTTTCAAGAGCACCTTCCTTCCCCTTCCCCCCAACTTTCATCCCAAGCATTATGTCCTCCATGTCATGTAACTGTCTAAATGCAAATAGGTGAATGTTTCGAGGCCGTCTATAGTGCTCCTAAATACCTAGCTACTACCAACACCCTGACCCAATCGAAGGTTAGTATCCCCCTGCAGTAGAGCAATCTTCTAAAGTAGCCAAGACATACTAACCCTTATACCTTCATAGCACCTAACCTAAAGTCCTAAGAACAAAAAAAAAATCACTATATGCATACAAAATCCGGAAGCCCTTTATAAATTGAATGAATCAGCTTTAAAGTACAATAAAGCCCAACATCTATAGGCATAATCTCCCACCACAAAGGAGAGACAACAGAGATAAACAAAGCCAAAACAAATGTATAGAAGAAAGCAGTTACAAAGCAGTCAAACAGAGCTGGAAAGTAATGTGAACAACATGAAAAAACAAGGGAAAAAAGGATTACAGATAATGCAGGACAACTTAAATCTACAGGAGGACCTAGAAGCATCAGAAACTTGGACAGGGAAAGAAATCAAGGCATACCTAACTCAGATGGAACGGAATTTTAGAGAAGACATGAGACAGCAAGTCCAAGAATTGAAAGTATATTTTGAAAACTAACTAAACAAACAAATTCAAACTGCAAAGAATGAGCTTTACCAGGAGATAGAGATCTTAAAAAAAACCAAACAGTAATTTTAGAAATGCAAGAAACCATAAACCAGATTAAAAACGCTAACGAGAATATTACAAATAGACTAGATCAAGTAGAAGTCAGAACATCAGATAATGAAGACAAAGTTTATCAACTTGAAAAGAATATAGTCAACACTGAAAAGATGCTTAAATCTCACGAGCAATCTATCCAAGAGATATGGGATCACATCAAAAAACCAAATTTGAGAGTCATTAGGATAGAAGAAGGCACAGAGGTTCAAACCAAAGGAATGGACAACCTATTAAATGAAATAATCCTAGAAAACTTCCCAGAGATGAAAGATGGAATGGATTGCCAAATCCTGGAAGCCTACAGGACCCCAAACATCCCAAACTGTAATAGACCAACTCCAAGACATATAATTATGAAGATAGCCAACATACAGAACAAGGAGAGAATATTAAAAGCTACGAGGGAAAGGAGGCAGATCACATTCAGGGGTAAACCAATTAGGTTAACGGCTGATTTTTCATCACAGACTTTGAAAGCTAGAAGATCCTGGAACAATGTATTTCAAACGCTGAAAAATAATGGATTCCAACCAAGAATACTGTATCCAGCAAAATTAAGCTTCAGATTTGACAATGAAATTAAAATCTTTCACGATAAACAAAAGCTAAAAGATTTCGCAGCCAGAAAACCAGCACTGCAAAGCATTTTGGGCAAAATTCTACAAGAAGAGGAATGGAAAAACAGTGCCCAAAACCAACAGCGGGAGGTATCTCAGTAAAGGGGGAGGAAAACAACCAAAAAGTAAAAACTAGCCAAACTAAAATAAATAAATGAATAAACATGACTGGAAGTACAAATCATATTTCAATTGTAACCTTAAATGTTAATGGACTAAATTCACCAATCAAGAGACACAGGCTGGTAACCTGGATCAAAAAAACAAATCCAACAATATGCTGCCTTCAGGAGACTCACATACACAGGCTGAAGGTGAAAGGTTGGGAAAAATCATACCACTCACATGGCCCTCGGAAGCAAGCAGGAGTGGCCACACTCATAGCGAATAAAATCAACTTCAAACCTAAGTTAATCAAAAGGGATAAAGAAGGACACTGTATTCTGTTAAAAGGAACTATCCACCAACAAGACATAACAATTATCAATTTATATGCACCAAATAATGGTGCAGCAACGTTCATAAAACAAACTCTCCTCAAGTTCAAGAGTCAAATTGACCACCACACAATAATTATGGGTGATTTCAACACACCGCTCTCGCCATTAGACAGATCCTCCAGACAAAAGCTGAATAAAGAAACTATAGAACTCAATGACACAATCAATAACCTAGACTTAACCCACATATATAGAATATATCAACCATCATCAAGTGGATACACGTTCTTCTCAGCAGCACATGGATCTTACTCAAAGATAGATCATACATTATGCCATAGGGCAACTCTTAGGAAATATAAAGGAGTGGAGATAATACCATGCACCATATCTGATCATAATGGAATGAAACTGGAAATCAATGATAAAAGAAGGAAGGAAAAATCCTGCATCACATGGAAAATAAACAATATGTTATTGAATGATCAATGGGTTACAGAAGACATAAAGGAGGACATCAAAAAATTCTTAGAGATAAACGGCAATTCAGACACAACATACCGGAATCTATGGGACACAATGAAAGCAGTTTTAAGAGGGAAATTCATTTCCTGGAGTTCATTCCTCAAAAAAAAGAAAAAACAACAAATAAACGAACTCACACTACATCTCAAAACCCTAGAAAAGTAAGACCAAAACAACAGCAAATATAGCAGAAGACAAGAAATAATTAAAATCAGAGCGGAAATCAATGAAATTGAAACAAAAAAAAAACCATTGAAAAAATTGATAAAACTAAAAGTTGGTTCTTTGAAAAAATAAATAAGATAGACCCTTAGCCATGCTAACGAAGAGAAGAAGAGAGAAAACTCAAATCACTAACATACGGGATGAAAAAGGCAATATCACAACAGACACTACAGAAATACAGAAGATAATTAGAAAGTATTTTGAAACCCTATATTCTAATAAAATAGAAGACAGTGAAGACATCGATAAATTTCTTAAGTCATATGAGCTGCCCAGATTGAGTCAGGAAGACACACACAATTTAAACAGACCAATAACAAAGGAAGAAATAGAAGAAGCCATCAAAAGACTACCAACCAAGAAAAGCCCTGGACCGGATGGGTATACAGCGGAGTTTTACAAAACCTTCAAAGAAGAATTAATACCAATACTTTTCAAGACATTTCAAGAAATAGAAAAAGAAGGAGCTCTTCCAAATTCATTCTATGAGGCCAACATCACCCTGATCCCGAAACCAGACAAAGACACTTCAAAGAAAGAAAACTACAGACCAATATCTCTAATGAACATAGATGCGAAAATTCTCAATAAAATCCTGGCGAATCGAATACAAAAGCATATCAAAAAAATTGTGCTCCATGATCAAGTAGGATTCATCACTGGGATGCAAGGTTGGTTCAATATACGGAAATCAATGAATATTATTCACCACATCAATAGACTTAAAGATAAGAACCATATGATCGTCTCAATAGATGCAGAAAAAGCATTCGACAAAGTACACCATCCCTTTATGTTCAAAACACTAGAAAATCTGGGGATAACAGGAACTTACCTCGACATTGTAAAAGCTATATATGCTAAGCCTCAGGCTAGCATCATTCTCAATGGAGAAAAACTGAAGGCATTCCCGCTAAAATCTGGAACAAGACAGGGATGCCCTCTCTCACAACTTCTATTTAATTTAGTCCTTGAAATACTAGCCAGAGCAATTAGACAGACAAAAGAAATTAAAGGCATAAAAATAGGAAAAGAAGAACTTAAAATATCACTATTTGCGGATGATATGATCCTATACCTAGAAGACCCAAAAGGGTCTACAAAGAAACTACTAGAACTAATAAATGAATTCGGCAAAGTGGCAGGATATAAAATCAACACGCAAAAATCAAAGGTATTCCTGTATATCAACAACAAAACTTCTGAAATGGAAATGAGGAAAACCACCCCATTCACAATATCCTCAAAAAAAAAATACTTGGGAATCAACCTAACAAAAGAGGTGAAAGATTTATACAATGAAAACTACAGAACCCTAAAGAGAGATTTAGAAGAAGATCTTAGAAGATGGAAAAATGTACCCTGTTCATGGATAGGCAGAACTAACATCATCAAAATGGCGATATTACCCAAAGTTCTCTATAGGTTCAACGCAAAGCCAATCAAAATCCCAACTGCATTTCAGGTAGAAATAGATAAAGCTTTCATGAAATTCATATGGAAAAACAAAAGACCCAGAATAGCAAAAGCAATTCTAAGCAGGAAGTGTGAATTGGGAGGTATAGCGATACCAGATTTCAATCTGTACTATAGAGCAATAGTAACAAAAACAGCATGGTACTGGTACCAAAACAGGCAGGTGGACCAATGGTACAGAATAGAGGACACAGAGACCAATCCACAAAACTACAACTTTCTTATATTTGATAAAGGTGCTAAAAGCATGCAATGGAGAAAGGATAGCATCTTCAACAAATGGTGCTGGGAAAACTGGAAATCCATATGCAACAAAATGAAGCTGAACCCCTTTCTCTCGCCATGCACAAAAGTTAATTCAAAATGGATCAAGGAGCTAGATATCAAATCAGAGACTCTGCACCTGATAGAAGAAAACGTTGGCTACGATCTACATATTGTGGGGTCGGGCTCCAAATTCCTTAATAGGACACCCATAGCCCAAGAGTTAAATACAAGAATAAACAAATGGGACTTACTTAAACTAAAAAGTTTTTTCTCAGCAAGAGAAACAATAAGAGAGGTAAATAGGGAAACTACATCCTGGGAACAAATTTTTACTCCTCACACTTCAGATAGAGCCCTAATATCCAGAATATACAAAGAACTCAAAAAATTAAACAATAAGATAACAAACAATCCTATCAACAAATGGGCCAAGGACTGAACAGACACTTCTCAGAGGAGGACATACAATCAATCAATAAGTACATGAAAAAATGCTCACCATCTCTAGCAGTCAGAGAAATGCAAATCAAAACCACCCTAAGATACCATCTCACTCCAGTAAGATTGGCAGCCATTATGAAGTCAAGCAACAATAAGTGCTTGCGAGGATGTGGGGAAAAGGGTACACTTGTACATTGCTGGTGGAACTGCAGATTGGTGCGGCCAATATGGAAAGCAGTATGGAGATTCCTAGGAAAGCTGGGAATGGAACCACTATTTGACCCAGCTATCGCCCTTCTCGGTCTATTTCCTGAGGACCTTAAAAGAGCCTGCTATAGGGATACTGCCACATCAATGATCATAGCAGCACAATTCACAATAGCTATACTTTGGAATCAACCTAGATGCCCTTCAGTAGATGAATGGATTAAAAAACTGTGGCATTTATACTCAATGGAGTATTACGCAGCACTAAAAAACGACAAAATCATGGATTTTGCAGGGAAATGGATGGCATTAGAGCAGATTATGCTAAGTGAAGCTAGCCAATTCTTAAAAAACAAATGCCAAATGTCTTCTTTGATATAAAGAGAGCAACTAAGATCAGAACAGGGAAGAAGAGCATGAAGAAAAGATTAACATTAAACAGAGACGAGTGGGGGGGAGAGAAAGGGAGAGAGAAGGGAAACTGTATGGAAATGGAAGGAGACCCTCATTGTTACACAAAATTACATATAAGAGTTTGTGAGGGGAAAGGGGAAAAAAAAACAAGGGAGAGAATTAAACAAAAGCAGATGGGGTAGAGAGGGAAGATGAGAGGGAAGGGGAGGGGGGATAGTAGGGGATAGGAAAGGTAGCAGAATACAATAGTCATTAACATGGTATTATGTAAAAATGTGGATGTGTAACTGATGTGATTCTGCAACTTGTATTTGGGGTAAAGAATGGGAGTTCATAACCCACTTGAATCAAATGTATGGAAGATGATATGTCATGAGCTTTGTAATGTTTTGAACAACCAATAAAAAAAAAAACAAAAAAAAAATTCAAAAGATAAGTGAGACTTGGTTACTGTCTCCAAAAATTGACAAGGTTATAAACAACAATATTGCTGTATAATTTAAAATCAGCTAGAATAACCACAGGAGGAAGGAGAATTCCAGCTCTGAGGACAGGAAATCTTTGTATATGAAGTGACTTTGAGGTAGTCTTTTAAGTCAAAGGAAGATGATTGAAAGACCTAGAGGTATGTGACCTGGGGTAGCAGTTGAATAGAGACAATTTGAGAAATATTATGGAGCAGTAAAAGCTGTAGATCATAAACAAATAATTCTACATGGCTGAAAGGGTTATTTAATGACTACATGCTTATGTGACATGAAATTCTAAGATGTGGTATATAGTGAGAAGCAGGACATGTTTACTAATTAAACTTTATTATTCATTCTGTGGTTTTATAATTCTTGAATTTGAGAATTCCAGTCTTCTATAAAGTTGACATCCTACCTCTAAATTGAGAAATTATTTTCTCTTAGCATTTTAAAACAAAGTATACTTTTTATAAATATTGAACAATTATTAGAGTGAGAATATTTTATCTAAGCTTAGAAAATAGCATATTGATACCTAAATATTAATTCTACTTATGCATAAATGTTTTAAATTAATTTGTAATCTTCTGAGGTTTTATTTTTTTTTTCATATTACAAAACACAGGGATTCAGAATTCACCATATTTTCTAATTCACCAGAAAAGGCGGGGTGGGGTGGTGGTGCAAAACACAGTTGAAAGAAAGAAAAGAGACAAAGCAAAAATCTTGAGTGCTTTGTATTAAGAAGTTGTAGAACTGACATGTAGCAGGAATTTTACTTTATATAACAAATGTTGGCTTCTGGCAGTTGCAATATAAGTGCAAAATTATTGAGATCAACACAGTATTTAATAAATGTTCTTACCAAATGCTATTGGAAGTTTGTCTCCCAACATGTGGACATAGTAATTATATTTTTCTGAGTTCTAAGAAAAATCTTTATTTTCAGAAAGATCTGAAATCTCATCTTTCCAAGCTTCACATTTCTTATTTGTAATATCTGCATAGATGTTTACTATATGTCCCTTGGTAACAACTCAGAACAAATAACATTTTTCTCGTACTTAATAAGTACTTTGTGAGTGATTGCAATTGTTAAGGCAAACTGTTACATCAAATCTTAGTTATGTTTAACAAAGGAGAGAGGAAATCAAATATTGTTTATGTAACAATCTAGATGAATCCATTCAGACGCCAGAATCATCCTGCTCTTTCGATAAGATGCATTGACCGACTTTTGGTCCTACAGAACATAGCCACATAAATAAAAAAGAGTTTGTCTTACTCCAAAGTTTTATAATAAATTCATCTGTCTGTGCAGGCCGTAGATGCTTACTTGAACTCCACTGAACAAGGTATGAACTTTAATAGAGCCAAGTTTTTGGTTAGTATGTTTTTTCAGGCTGAAATACCACCTACCATTACCATTCCATTTTTTGTCTCAGAAAATTTCTCCAACCCCACAACAAATTCTGCTTTCTTCAACAATTTTTTCTTTGCACTCAAATATAAATTAAGGTTAAAATGAGTCAAATTCCTATAGTAATAGCAGGATATCAGAATGCCAAATACAGTAGAAATAAAATGATTTTCTTTGATAATGAGAGAAGCAGTAATTTAATAGATTATTGGTACATGTGTAAGTGGGTAGTTGATAATGCATAAGGGCAGTTTGATTGCCACACTTGTAGATGTGTAGAGTGCTAATGGCATGGAGACTGGAGGTCAGATGCTGCTAAATATACTCCAGCTCACAGTACAAACTGCCTGTCAAAAGATTTACCAGAATATCATCTGTGCCAAAGTTGAGAAATTCCACTTTGGAATAGGATGTTTAAGACTCCTTTTGCTTACTTCCTGCTGGAGGACTAAGCCTAAAATTGTGCTGTTGTCATGGTAGGGGCTCTCTGTCATCACAAAAAGAAAAGGAGTATTCAAGACCCCCTTTTCACAGTAAGGGCGCAGCATCTTTGGCAGAGAGAAGGCTCCAGTAAACAGATAAATATTGTCAATTCTTCTTTTCTGATGTTGTCTACATAGGGAAGACTCCAAGTCTTATGGGGAAGGGATACCCAAGCTAATTGCAATTTATAGCTGTGATACAAAAAATTTAAAAAAAAGTCACTTTATTTTGGTGATAAACTAATGAAACAGGACACATTAATTATAACAATAACCACTTCTGAGTAGCCACTATGTGTCAGGAATTTTACATAAGCTATTTAATGTTCACAAAAAATCTGTGATGTGGGCATTGTCATTTGCATTGCATAAAACTCTGCATATCCTGGAGATGATACCACCAGTTAACAGTGAGGAGTTCTGCTCCCTCGCATGTTGAACTTTGAACATTAAGAAGCACGCCAAGGCAAGCATATAGAGCAGGGTTTGTTTGAAAAAAAGGGGTAACATGGACTTCTCCCAGGAGAGAGAAGGGGGCCATAACTGGTATCCTGGTATCCCAAGAAGCAAGGCCTTCTGCCTTTTTATATGTCCTAGGCTTCCTTTGTTCTCCTGCTCTCTTCCCCTTATCTTTCTTCTTCCTGCAAATGTGACTAGGCCTAGGAGATGCTCAGTGGAATGTCCAAAAGGTGAGAAACAGATGAAGGGAAGAAGGGCTGGATGCAGAAACCCAGGACACATTAATTAACAACTTTATAACTCCCTGTAGGGAGGGGAAATTCCTGGGACAGGTTACTTTAGCAACAAGATGGAGCAAGGACAGATTATCTTGATAGGGTGGAGGAAGGGCTCTGAAGGCATTTCAATCCCTCAGAGGACAGTCTCCAACTTCCAGGAATCATTCAAATTGGCCTCCTCGATCTGATCTGACTCTATTTACCTATCTAAACCAGCTGCCCGTCTAATTCTGGTTTCAATGTCATGTTTACTTTTCCCCCTTTTTCCTTATAAATTGGTAGGAAACAAATTTTTTAAGAAAGCATTATTTATATTTGAATCCTTGTGCTTTGAAGAATGGTTTGTTTTTCCATGTTTAACATGCATTGGGATCTCTACAATATTATTTCTTATTCCACATGCCTAAACTCGATTTAGTTTTCTCAAAACACTATCAGAAAGATATTTGCAGATTAGAACAATAAAAAAGACACACACAGTAGTTAAGAAACATGTCTTCCATTCCTCGGTTACCATATGGAGGGGCTTGTTAAGCAGTCTGAGTCCAAAGCTTCTGATCTAAATCACTGCAGGAGAGAGGATGCTCTATAAGTGTTTGTCAATATTGATTAAATACATCATATAATCTCCAGCGTGGAAAACTTTCAAGAAAAGATGTATGGAGCATACAGTGATGCAGACATGCCTGAGGCCAGCTGGCCAGCTGCCCAGAATTGTCTTTCTTCCAAGCCTTAATTTAATCCTTTAACCTGGGTCTAGAGTTCATATTAAGCCAAACAGACTAATTTGTAAATATCAAGTGGTTTCATTTCTCAAGACTAGTCATAGATTAACCAAACTTGATGTACTGAACCAGAATAACAATACAATTAGTTTACAGTGAGAAATGCAATTGTAAAGAGAATTTAATATACAATCTTTTTCTGGATATACCTAATAGAAAATGCCACACTTCATACTTGAGATATCTTGGTCAGCATAAAATAAAATTAAGAGGGTTAATAATAGAAATTCAATATTTAAGGTTGTCATATTAGATTAACCTCAGAGATAGATCATCACAATAGGTTATGATCAAAACTTGTGGCAACGGATCTATTCTGGGTGTAAGGTAATTTGTAAGGTAATTCCATTGGGATGTATTGTGCATTAAAGTTAAATTCCTTTACTTATTTTTAGGTTGTTAGCATAACTTATTTCGGTGAAGAATTTGATGTAAAATAGACTTTACTACAAATGTTAATAGTGATAGATTCATACGTTTTTCTATTTATAATTTTGAAGCCTGCAGTTATTGCAATTGTTACATATTTTATAAGCAATTACTTACAAAATGCTATGATTATCTATGATCTAAAATTTTTATTTAAAATTTAACTCATAGATTTAGAGTTTCTATAGAATGAGATAAACCAAAAATTATATATATATAATTTCTATGCAATGAGATAAATGAAATTATATATATATATAATGTCATCAGCCAGTTGGAAGTATTTTAATTAATTAATTTCCACATGGCTTTCTCATTTATAGAATGCAATCCCATTTCAATTTGAAATGTATGGTTGCATACATTTCTAGGTAATTTTATTTGACATTTATCTATATTAGAAATTATAATTTATTTGGAAATATCATAACAAGGAAAATGATGATTGTGTCAGAAGTTTGTAGTGATTTTACAATCTTAATATTAATTGATCTTACCATGACTCTATGACCTAGGTCAGTGGTCCCATTTCATGGTTGAGGAATCTATGCTAATCTGAGTTTGATGATGTTCTTATATCAGTAAATTACATTAAGAGAGACAGAACTTGGATTTATGATTGCACACATTAAAGTCTGCATATTTTTTAGACTTTAATATTTCCTTTCTTACAAAAATTCATAACAAACCTTGATGCTTAGTATATACTATTTTTTCCCCCAAAATATTGTGTATACTCTTTATTGTAGGAGTTCTGTGTTTGGGATTGGATCGCTGATACTCTTCATGATTGTGCCATGCTTCGTGGCTAGGAAGTTTCTGTGCAAAGGTGCAGAATGCCTAGCTACTGGGAAACTCCCATGTTAAAGACCTTAATGTTAAGCACAGAGCTCCTGGGAATAGAAAAAAATTGTTTGATAGATAGCTACAATGTTTCATCATGCTCAGGTGCTCCTGGAGCTGCCAGCCTAATCACAACTTCAGACAATGGACTTTCTTGAGAGCTGTACAAAGCTCCTAACATTGTATATTGTAACAGTAAAATGTAACTGCAGCATAAGCAACTTTACTGATACTCTTAACAATATTGTGGTTGTGGTACTAATGACCTAATGTAACCTATTGATATAAATAAATATGGCCCGCTTGGACAAAAAGTCACTCTGCCACCTTCCCTACCCCTGCACCTTGTCTCTGTGTCTCCTCTTTATTATTATTCTTTACACTTTATTTCTACAGTTCTTTTTTATATTTTTATGTCTCAAGAATTGAACTTCTCTTCTATTTTCAGTTTATAATTTTAAATAGGTTATATACTTCAATGACATTGAAATTTGTATAATCATATTCAAGAAAGGGACATTATGTTACAGATTACAAGAAATAGAATTTTCAAATATCTTATTTAAGAATAATACCTACATACATACATGCAAGTTACATACCAGCACATAGAAATGTGTGTTTTCAATCCCAGATCATCTTGATAAAAGTTCTAAGAAAAATGGGATTGAACTTGTGATAATTCCTTTATATAAAAATGCTTTCCAAGTTATTTTAGTTTAGATAAATATTAATCTATGCCCTGATGTATTAAAATATAGGGTAAGACAGTTTGTTTCCAGCTACATGGGCAACTGAGCAGATATGCCACTCGTTCCATCAATAAAACAAAAGTTATATGGATACCATATAATAAAATTAAGAATTTCTGTAGATAGCCAGACTTATAAAATAATAATTTAAAAAAATACATGGATCCAAAACACAACCTTGTGTTTAAAAGCCCAGGCAATCCAGAGGTCTTGGCACAATTCCAAATCGACAGGCTTGAAGAAAAGGTGTTAGTGCCCATTCAAAGATAAAAGTTATGATCTCATACCTAGCTGAAGTTGAGAAGAAGAAAGCCATTTAAAATCTAAGAAAGATGTGAAAAAAATCCTACTCAGTTATCTGGAGGGAAAAACAAACACACAAAGAAACAAAAAACTCCAGAGATCTGGAGAAGCAAGAAGGAAGTGTGTCATGTCCTGCTGGGGTAGTGATAAGAAACTCAGTGTTAAAAGATAAATTCAAATGCAAAATGAATTCACATTCATTCTTAAAAAAAAAAAGTTTTATATTTGTTCTGATTTTTATTGTTTCCTTTTAGTAATGCATGCCAGTAAAATTCATTTTGATAGAGCATGTAATATATTTTATTCTAATTAGGACCTCCTTCTTATGGATGTATATAATTGTGTTATTCACTGTGTTGTATTCATATATTTACATAGAAAAATTATTTTGGATTCATTCCATTGTCTTTCCTTTTCCTATCCTCCTTCCCTCTTTGTCTATTCTATTGAATTTCTATTTTTCATCTCTTCCTCCTCTAATCCTTTATTGTGGGTTAACTTCCACATATCAGCAAAAATATTTTACCTTTGGATTTTGGAGACTGACTTATTTCATTTATCATGATGGTGTCCAGATTCATCCATTTATTTGCAAATGTCGTAAAGTCATTCTTCTTTTTGTATGAGTAATACTACATTTGTGTGTATGTATGTGTGTGTGTGTGTGTATAGAATTTTCAAATATCTTATTTAAGAATAATACCTACATACATACATGCAAGTTACATACCAGCACATAGAAATGTGTGTTTTCAATCCCAGATCATCTTGATAAAAGTTCTAAGAAAAATGGGATTGAACTTGTGATAATTCCTTTATATAAAAATGCTTTCCAAGTTATTTTAGTTTAGATGTGTATATATATATATATATATATATATATATATATATATATATATATATATCAGATTTTAATCTACACACAGAGTAATCAACAAGAGGTAAAATGTAATACTGTATTAGATGAAATTCCCAGGAAACAGACTCTGAGATGGCTGGCTGGCTATGTATGTAGAAAGTCCACTGGAAAATGCCTCTCAGGAACAGATGTAGAAGAGTGAGGGAAGAATTAAACTGTGACAATATGAAAATAAGCATCATTACTGTTCAGATCTGAGTCCACAATCATCCTTCAGCTATCTTAAATAGTGGGCCAGGATTTATGTCACCACACTGACCTGAAGAGGCTATAATATTTGAAGTTTGTAGGGAGGAAATAGACTCTAAGTTGTCCATTGCTTCTTCTCATGACTGCTGGAAGAAATTAGGCCTCCATACTGTACATAGGAAACTTGCACAGTATATCATAGCATAGACTATAGTCCATTTTTATGCAGACCTGGGAACATACTTTACACATAGGTTAATCCTCTCTGGAAATTTGAAGAATGCTGATCACTGTTTCTGGAGAAACTTTCAAGAGGAAGGTTGTGAGGAAAATCTACTGTTCTTGACAACACAGGTGTCACTTAGCCATAATCAATGCTTTTCATTTATTCTCTAATATCTTTCTAGATTTCTCCACCTTGAATGATTAAGTGGCTAAGGTCATAGTGTGATCTTAACACTAAGTTCATTTATGGTATGTAATTTTATATTTGTGGCTATTTCATTTGTTTCTTTAATATAAAAAAATGGTCAAGAAAATAGTATGAAATATCAAATGCATTTTCTTTTTCCATGTTTTTCTTCTCCTGCTTATCATGGCTATTTACTCATACCACAATGCAACTTGTCTTGCAGAGTATCACATTGGTTAAGGAGTGAAAGCACCCAGACACAAATCAGAGCACAATGTTAAATGTTCTCTTGCTAGGTTTTTTGGTAGAAGAGGTTTTCCTGGAGCCAGGATGTCTAGATAGGCATAGCCTATATTTGGGGGTAACAGGAAAATCAAAGTCCCAAATTGGTTGCTATAGATTATGATAAACAGCAATTCTATGTTGAACCTTAATATTTATCAGTGTGGCAGATCCTTGAACTTTTAGATTATTTATCTTGCACCTTCAAGAGTGCATATTCATTATAAGTCTACTAACATAAACATCAATTCTCACTCCTCTGTTCTGATTATCATGATATTATCATTATTACAAGCCAATTTTATGAGGTCCATGTCCCTTCACATTGTATTAAAATTTAGTGTAAGGGAGATTTAACATAACTTTAGGGCACACTTATGAATACAAATTGGTTTTGGTCCTCTTTCATAATAAAAATGTAAAAGAATATCTTTGCATGGTTAATTTATCTATATATGCACCTTATGCATTCTCAGTCCCTCTATTAAGGATATGTTTGGCATAGCATCTAACATAACATCAGGGATATTTTATATGCTTTTCCAGACTGACCTGTAATGTACTATGATCCTACAGAATCCATCTGATTTTTATGAGTTCCAGATAGGTCTCTTCATAGATGGTGAATTAACCCATGATATCATAAGGATCACCATCTCTGCATTTTTTAGGTATTTAAAGGCAATGTTAATTTCTGCCTTATGGTGATATTTAATTTTTTTTTTCTTTTATCTGAGAATTTGGTAGATTCAGGTTTTCTGCTTGGCCTCTCCTAGATATGATCATCTTTCCCCGTAGGCCACAGAGTCAAAGTGAGATATGTGCCAGTGACTGTGTCTATCCTTTCCAATCATACACTTGTGAATGGGTTAAATGACCATTGAATAAGTCTGTGGACCCATTAGAACCAAAGATACCTAGAGTCAGGCTAAGATTCAATTGATCACCTGTTCCTAAGAGAGGTATCACAATGATACTTTTATTTCACAGGAATCAATGGCAATGAGATCTTTGTTTCCCAAGTATTACAGAAATGTCTGTGAATTCTCCTTTTCCTACTGTATTTTTATGTTAGTGAAAGGCCATAGGTCTCTTTGTGGGAGGATGAGATGAATCATAACTGTATACACTTGTTGTGATATTACAGTTTCCTTACTCCTACAGATTTGGTCTTTCTATCAATCACTGCTATTCCAGTTCTAAAAACTGGCTCAAATCCAAAATCTAAGAAAGGATAATTATTTTTTTTTTATTGCAGCAGCTGCCCTCCACCTCTAGATCATTCATAATTTATTATTTTGATTATATAGATTGAGCAATAACATTGTTGGCTATCCTTTGACATATTTATTTTAGTAACTATCTTCATATCTTTGTGTATGTCTGTCCCCACTGGCTGCCAAATTGACCCCATTGTTCTTTTTTGTTATGCATCACCACCAGGCCTCTAATATGTTGGGATCTTATACCCTTTCTACTATCAGAGTGTCAATATCTACAGCAGTATCATATATTTTAGGCAGCAAAGCACAGAACCATAGAGGAGATTCACCATTGATTTTCTAAAAATTGCTAGTACCCCTCTCAATGGGATATTTGTTTTTTATAACTTTTGTAGACAATGCCCTTAGATTCCTCCTACTAGATAGCTTGATAATGACTTTTCAGGACTTCATAGTATATCTCAATAGGTCAACACATTTCTAAACATTTTTAATTCTACCTTCATAGTTTTCCATGGTAACTCTTACTTTTTAAATTAATTTTGGATAGCTTATTGCTTTTTCTAAGCATTCAGTTTAACTGTGTATTATCAACATCTCCTATTAGCTGTGTTTTAAAAAATGAATTCCATAAAAATGAGCTACCTTTTATCTAAATTTTTATCCTGTCCCCTATATTCTAGCTGTTAAGATCTTACCCCATACATTGTAATCCAGCTCTTATAAGTAAATATTGACTATGTCCTACACCATTTCAGTTTATAGTGTTTTTTTCTCACTTAAGAGGCCCAGGCCTTCCCTGGCTTTCTTACCTTGTGATTTGACCTTTAAGTTTGTCCATGGCCAGCCCTAAATATGGCTGTAAGTCCTGAAGCCTCACAAGACAGAAGCCAACCACAGATACCCTTTGGCAGTTCTTTACTTGTGAAAATCTTTACAAATACACTGATAAGAGCATGCAAGGGCTACCCATAGTCTCCCTACACTAGAGAAGGAAAATCATTACTATCTGACCAGCAGTAATCTGGTTCTATGATCCCATTGAATACTATACTTCCCCCACCTTTTTCTTCAATCAGGTACTTAAGGTGGAATATGGGTCACTCAATGTGGAAAGTGTGTTCTGGGATTTTATTAGGGAACAGCCTCAGAGACAAGGTTTGACAGATAGAGAAACTGGGGCCATGATGCTGTTAAAAATGAAACTGAGGTAGCAATTCCGAGCTTAGCAAACTTGAAGCAAAGGTTTTAGGTTTGTACCCCTAACAGCCAGTTACTAATTTGTACCAGTCCTGGTGGCACAGTGATATGTACCTAAGCAAAGGTCAGCAATTTAGGCGGTGTCTCATTTAGAACAACAGAAAATTATATTACATGAGAAACAGAAATAACAAGCATCAAGGGAAACTAGAAACACAAGTACAGAAACCCTAAAAATAAAACTGTGTGACAATCTAAATACATTTATAACATATATAGGTTTAAAATCGTTAAGGAGAAAACAGAAGAAGGGCAAGCCATAATAAGAAAATAAGAAATGATGAAAAAAAGCATATTTTATAAAGAGATAAAATATTAACTAGATATGAAAAATGTGCTTAAAGCACAGTTGGTGGGATAAGCAGCTGAGAAACAAAGTAGTGATCTAGAAATATTCTTGGGCAAATCATCTTCAATGCAATACAGATAAAGCATTAAAATATCTTTAGTCATTAAACAAAATTATATCTTCTCCTAGATATTATATTGAAAGAGTAGAATACCAAAGGCTTCAAGAAAATATTGAAATGTATCAGAGACAAAAGATACTTGATAGAAATGACAATTTGACTGATAACTAATCTCTTATCAACACCAGAGCATGAACAAAATGAATACTAGTCATGAAACTATGGAGGTGATATTGGAAACTGAAATTATTGTGCTGATGTTATTGAAATATTGAAGGGACTTTTAGAAATACACAGAAAAAGAAGTCTACTATTTACATAGTATTTCACAGAGAATTAATTACACATGAACATGAGGAAGTGAGAATTGATGTAAAAAATAGGGATAGGGCTGGGCACAATGGCTCACCCCTGTAATCCCAGTGGCTCAGAAAGATGAGACAGGAATATTGTAAATTCAAAGCCAGCCTCAGTAATTTAGTGAGGTCCTAAGGAACTTAGCCAGACCTTTTCTCAAAATAAAAAATAAGAAGGTCTGGGATGTGGTTCGGTGGTTAAGCACCCCTGGGTTCAATCCCTGGTACCAAGTAAATAAATAAATAAATAAATAAATAAATAATAGATATATAATTAGCAATTCTGAGCAAAAAAAAATTTGACAAACGTGGTTGCATGTAAGTAGATGCTGAAGATACATATAGTAGAGATAATTTTGAGAATTTTTTTAAAAAAGGTAAAATAAATCATTGACAATAATGTCAATTTAAGAAAACCAAATAAATTGGTATGGAAGAGTATAAATGCCATTGTTTATATTCTTATTGAATCAAATATGCATGTTTAAAAATGTAAGAACAACAACTTAGAGAATAGAAAGAGAATGAAAATGTCTGAACTAGTAGAGAATCCAAAAGGACATAAATGAAGACAGACAAAAAATATGGAAGAAAGAAAAGTAAAAATGAAACAAAGCAAAGGCATGGTGAAAACAATGTATTTACCATCAGTAAAGATTAGTTTAAAGTAATTATAAAGATAACAATAGTGGTAATATTTGTGGGGAAAAAAAGCTAATTTACTATTAAATATCCCGAATTTTTAAAATCAGTAAATTAAAACAATTCAGGGAGCCCACTAAACTATAACACAGAAAAATCAAGGGCTAAAGGTGCATAAAGCTATTCCAGGCTAATTGACAAGAGAAAGATATTATAGGAGTGTTATTCAGTTGTTGATTAACATTAGGGAAGAAGAAGGCCATTACTTAAAGAAAAAAGAAGCAATTGATTAGATATATGACACTGAACTTTGTTTACCTACCCTATGTGTATGTATATATGGAATATGCTTGAATTGTATCTAGTACATCCTAAAAAGCATACCTAGGAGGTGAAGAAATAAGTCAAAAGTCATTGGCTCAAGGGGATAATAAAACAACTTAATGTGAGACTAGAAACAAAAATTGTTTGGGGGGAATAAGATGAGTGGGGAAGGTCAATCAAGGTTCAGTCTCTTCTTAAGATCATTAATACTGGTATCCTTGGAAGACAAGGGAAAATGCAGATTTCATTAGTTCCAGGAGTGGGTGCTGGGAAGCAGTAAGAGTGGTATTGCCATTCACCAAGTATTGGTTACACAGTATCTGTTTATTAAAAGAGGTTAAAATGAAACAATTGAATAACTAAGATTCTGCAAAGATGATAAAGGAAAAAGATTAGTAATTCAACCTTTCTTATTAGAAACATTTTAATTTTTTGGTTAAAATTAAAATAAAAAGGAAAAATATATTCAATTTAAAAACATTTATCCAATTGCAGTTCCTTATTGTGTTCTTTAAAAATTTAAGTGCTTTTCTCAAGTAGTTTGATTAAATGCAAAATACAAGGCAAAAATTGACAGTTTATATTAATTTTTAGCAATTTAAAATATTTTTTTCTTTTTACCTTTGAAATGAACACAAAGATATATTTTTTAACATCATTTTGGTCTTTTCCAAGTGTGTGTGTGTGTGTGTGTGTGTGCATGTGTGTGTGCATTTATTACCTCATTGCAACATGCTATATTTTGCTATATTTGCAATGATAAATTGCTGTAATTCATAATAATCTGTAATTTGTAGTTTATTCTCAATATCATTTGAATCATCTAGAATTTGCGTACATGATCTGAACTCCATATAATTATATTTTATGAGTTCAAATATGTAATTTAATTTGTATTAAAAAAACACTTAATATTTTAAACATAACTTATATGATTTATACTCCATTAATGATATTGTGAAATTTATTGACTGATAAATGGTGTACTTATTACATCTAAATGTATTTTAGCTTTAAAAGTGGCCTAAGTCCATTTGCAATATTTATTTAAGTATGAATCTCCTGATTTCAAAAGTAAATCACATGAATTTATCTATCTATCTGATTATGATAATCCACTTTTGATATGGCCCCATATGCCTATCCTGGTACTCATCTTTTTGTGTTGTGCCATCCACCTTGTACTGTAGTTAATCTGTAAAGTTCATAGTATATGACAGAGTAATAAACTACCACTTCTGAGATTAGATTATGAAAAATTGTGTTATCTTTCTTGGAATTTCTCTCCCCCTTTTTCCCTCTGAAGTAAGTCAGATTCACATGAGGAGCAACTGAAGGCTCTAGTGAATAGCCATGGAGGGACTGCTGAATGAGAACATCAGGGAAAGTTGCTCTCAAGTTTTCTTCCCTCAGAGACGGGGCTTGGGATGACTGCAGCACGTGTGCATAGCTTCACTCAAATTTTATAAGACCCTGAACCTGAAGACTCCATCTCAGCCACTTCCACATGCCTGACTCTGAGAATCTGTGAAAAATAAATTTTGATTTTTTTAAAGTTTTAAATTTTGGAGTAACTTGTTATCTGGCAATATATAACAAATATATACATCAGATAACACTCTAATTAACGGAAATTTGTTCAAATTCATATCTTTTAAAGTTAAATTACTATATTCTAAAATATAAAACAACAAGAGTACAACTAAATGTGTTCCTTAAATGCTCCTTATGTACTGGTCAAATATATATAAATAGTAAGTGTTGGTTTTACATCTAAGACATATATATATATATATATATATATATATATATATATATATATATATATATATGACAAATAGCTAAAACCAGTCATCAGTAAGAGAGATAGCTGTATTTATAAGATGTAACATAAATTTTAAAACAATATACAGCTTCAAATTAAAAGGAAAAGTGTGCTAGCTAAAATTATTTTATTTATATAGAACTGAAACACATTCTATAAAACTTCCTTTTATTTAAATGTAATTCACAGTTTATGAAATTCACATACAATCCTTCCTATTCAGTAAGTAAAAATTATTTTTCACTGCCTCATTTGTTCAAAATATGTTTATAAAGAAAAGAGGATGAAGTTGGAACATTATTGATATTGCATGTTAAAAAATGGATATAAAGAAAAAAGGACAAAATTAGAACATTATTGATATTCTATGTTCAAAAATAAGGAAAAAAAATACTGCTTCTGCTCTAGTGATTCTCATCCACAGTCAAATTTAGAAGATAGAATGAATGCCTTATCTCCTCCCCCCATGAAGCTGAAGGCATACAGTGTTATGCTGGAATTTGGGACCCCCAAAAGACCACCAGAGACCCAAGATCGATGTAAGCAGCAAAGAGGTGTTTATTGCGAGCTAGCTGGGTCCTCCGCGCCTACACACAGCAACTGGTAATGCTGAGAGGCCCCGAGCCCAGAGTTTGCAGCAGTTTTATACATTCTTTGGAGAAGGCAGGGACCTCCACATACATCATAGCATCTCTTAGCAAATCATTTTATTGACTTACTTTTTTTTAATACAAAGTACAGATGAGTCTTCTTTATAAGAGCCAAGAAGAGATGTTGTGGCCTCTAGTTTTAGCAATTGATCCAAATTCTAAGTGTCGGGGAGCTCCCCACCACACCCAGGGTAGAGAGGAAGGGGGAGATCCCTCTAACCTTGGTGTTCGGGGGAGCTCTGTATACCATCGCACCCAGGTTAGAGGGGATTCCTCCCTCCAGGGGGAGGATTAGTGAAGCAAATTAAATTATCACAATATCATGAGTCTTATCCATTTGAAGCTATAGAATTTAAGTTCATATTGTAATTTTGAATAACATTCTGAGAAGAGGGAAACAAATCAGAAACAATGAAATAAAAGAAGTCAGTGTTATTATCAACACAAAATTTTCTGAAGGCATAAATATTGAAGTCATTTAAAAGGCTAAGGTTTGGCTCAGTAAAACTTAAGAGGAAAGAGAAAAACTGCTCTGTTAGTATAAAATTAAATCATGGGGAAATATTTGGGGGCAAAAATCATGAAAAGAGTCATAGTATTCTGGCAGTAGACAAATATAGAACCACAGCTTTAATCTATGCAAAATTAAAAAATGAGAGAGAAAAATAATTTAAAGCATATTGATTTGAGCTAAGGAATTTATTATAAATTACTCTTGAGGATTTGCTGTGTATTTGAGCCAGGTAATTGGGAACTTGTCAGGAATAGAAATTGGCTGCATGTATTAAACATTACATCTCTGTATATTTAGGAAGCACTCCAAAAGTTCTCCTCAATCTTATAGTACATGGCATCGTGAGCTCAATTGTGTTAGGTGGTCTTGCATGGAGAATTTGGCAATAAATTGTTATGGGTTATTGGGTACCTTGTCAACCGCATATCATATATTTGCACTTCTACGGAGAGGAAAACTTATTTCCCAATGGAGAAGCAATATCTATGGCAGGGCCTCATTTGGGGAATAAAATATAATACCATAGGACAAAATGTGAGTTTCTTATTTGCCTTCTGTGATGCCAGTCACTTTCATTGAATTGTCTAAGGTTTTCTTCTTTTTAATTTTAGAGTGCTTCCCATTTCTAATCTTATATACTCTAAATTAAACTTAAAAATTTACTCCTTTCATGTAGAGAGAGAGACTGAGTTACTTTGAAGGACACCAAGGTGTTGGGAGTTGGAAATATTCCAGAACTCATGGAAGGGGAGAGTGAATGTGTGTGCCAATTCAGCTTTGCCCTCCTGCTGACAGAATCAGAGAGGTGAGGCCAGCAAAAAAGCAGCTATGAAAGCAAGAAACCAAGCAGCAGAGAACTGAAATGGATAAACAACATCAGTTTTTTACTAAATAGGTTAGAAAAGCAGAGTCATTCATAGCAAGCTACTAAATGATGTGGAAATGATTTGAAGTATAAAAAAGCTGAAGGTTCAGAAAAGCAAAGTTGAAAATAAAATTGGAGCTACTTCAAGAAATGGAGTGTAATTACATATTTTAAAAATATGAAGTAGTCCTCAATGCATAAAACTGTTATTGATATCTTCTTTCATAATTCTGCATCCCTTTAGGAACTCCATGTATAAAAGAATATATCTTTATCTTAAGCAAGATCAGTAATTAAAAACTTAATGACTAGATTAGTGAGAGATGTTATTGCTTATTTTGTCTTTTGGATCCTTCTTATATATTCCTCCCCAAAATTCCTGGTGATTTCAATATAGTTTCAATCAACATGATTCTTTCCTTCCAGAACTCTAGTTCATTGAATTCTCCATTCTGGCCTCTGTACTAACTCTGCTTCTAATTGCCACTGTCATTCTTGTCACTCTAAATAAATGAATAAACAAATAAACAAGCAAGCAAGCAAACTCAATCTTCCACTGTCTTTATTTTATGAAGCATCCCTTCTCTCTTCCTTCAAAATCTTCTCAAACTCCAGTAAGCCTCCACTCTTAGGGTGACATTGATGATTAGCTTTTGGCTATCACTCAACACTTTGATATCCTTTTTTGGTCTTTAATAAATTTTAAATCCAAGATGAGTATAACTTATACCTCAACTCCCATGTCTCTCTCATGTTTATGGCCCTCATTTGGAAAAGCCACACACTATTGAAATGGAACTCTCTGCCTTTCTTATTCTTGCAGTTTAATATGCCTGTGAGAAAACAAGCAATAGTCCTTTCCACTTTACATTTCAGTTCATAAACCCCAAGCATTCAATGCTGACATTTAAAATCCTGTCATCATGTAGTAGTTCACTCTCCTATAGGGTTCTTCCATGACTGCTCCTCTCTTCAACACCTCCTTCCACATGCTCAAGTTCATTGTCATCGTTACTGCACAAAATTAAGTCTTCAAAAGAAAAGTTCCACTGGCTCCTCAAACAGTATCTAACCAACAATTGCTGGAGTAATAAGTAGAACATTTTTTTCAGGAGGAAAAAGAATTATCAAGAAGGTCATGTTTGATTTTGAGCACTGAATATTGGGTTTAGTGGTACAGAGTTCATTGGCAGCAGTGAAAAAACAATTTCAGTTCAAGGATGATAGAAGAAAATCAAATGGCACAGGATTTAAAGAGTGGAGGAAGAAGAATGGAATCTACAAATATAAGTGCATTTTCCTCACTGTTTTGCTGCTGCAAAAAATAAGGAAATGGGTGTATCTAACCACAGATTTACCCTTATGCTTAGATTGTTTGCCTCTTGCTACACATTAGCAATTCATATTCCTATTGAAAGAAAATGTTTATATTTATAAACTTGACTATGTCTCCCATCTACACAAAGACATTGCTCCAGCAATTCTTATATGTGTTTACTTCTTTGTTTGTTTGTTTGCTTATTTAGGCACTGGGGATTGAACTCAGGGGCACTTGACCACAGAGCCACATCACCAGCCCTTTTTAGAATTTTTTTTATTTAGAGACAAGGTCTTACTGAGTTGCTTTAAGGCCTCACTAAATTGCTGAGGCTGACTTTGAACTCATGATCTTACTGCCTCAGCCTCCTGAGCCTCTGTGTTTACAAGCATGCACCACTATGCTGGATGCAATTCTTATTTTATTTCTGTATTTTTTATTTCTACTTATTACTCCAGCAATTGTCATTTTGGTTATTGTTGTTTGCTTTTAATCTTATTTGGTTTCAATGGTCAGTCTTTGTGCTGGTTCCTCTTTTCTCCAAATCTCATAATGAACCAGTCTCATTATAAGAGTCCTATTTCTTATCTGTCTATATTCACTCATATTATACTCTTGTCTAAATTTGCATTTTAAATACTATTTATTATAAATGATTTGAATAATCTATGTATGATTACAAAATACATGCCTTAGTTCCAGATTTCTATTTCCAAATTCAGTAATAAAAACTAAAGAGAAGGGATGCTTATATTTAAAATTGATTCTTTGATCATCATTCCCTAGGTAAACAAAGAAGAAATAAAGAAAAAACAAGGAAAAAAAAAAGAAGCTGTTGTAACCACATACTTTCTCATCTCAGTTGGTGCTAACTCAATCTTAATTGCTAGGGAGGCAAAATTGGAGTTGCTTTTCATTTCTCTCTTTCCTTCTCAAAATCAATCCATCCAATATTTTGTTGTTGTTGTTTAAAATTAATTCTAAATCTGATACCTTCTCTTCTGCACTATTATACCCTGACCCATGCCACTATGGCTTTTTGCCTGCAATGATCTGGTTCAACCTCCTAAACTGATTGATTTCTTGCCTACCATAATATATTTGCCATTTATCTCATCTTTTTAGTTGGATTAACCAGGCAAATCATGTCATTCTTCTCCAGATGCTTCAAAAGCTTGATATTGTTCATTGAGTAAAATATTAAGACCATTCTGTGACGCTTACATTGGTGCTTTCAATAGTCTGTTTTGCTTCTTATGCCACTCCCTTTCCCACAATTGGCCTGAATTGCCTTTTTTCCCCCATTTACTCTAAACAAAACCCTCACCTGGAGACTTTGTGCTAAATATACTATTTATTTTTAATTAAAATGCATTTTTTTTTTACTGATACCTAAAAGTATAAAAATCATACATATTCAAGAGGTACAGTGTTTGCTTCAATGCATGGGTGTACTTTGTAAATGTTTACATTAAAATACATATGTGTCTTCCAAAATATTTGTTTATGGTGAAAATTTTCAGAATCCTTCTAACTTTTGAAATATATGTTACATTATCAATTTTTATATTCAGATTACTGTGTAATAGTACACCAGAACATTTTTTAAAAATTTTGTGTGTTTTAGTGAGTTATACATGACTGTAGAATTCATTTATGAACTTTGATATACATAGATGGGATATGATTTCTCATTTTTTACGAGTGTACATGTTGTACACTAGAATTTCTTACTCCTATGTAACTATAGCTAAAAACCCATTGATCAAACTGACCCATGTCCTTCCTGTCCCTTTAAAATTTTCAATCCCTATAACCACCATTCTTCTCTCAACTTCTATGAGACCATCTTTTTTATATTTTACATAGAAGTGATATAATGTATTACTGTTTTTTTCTGTGCCTAGTTTATTTTACTTAGTAATCTATAGTTCCATCTATGTTGTCACAAAATACAATATTTCATTATTTTTAATGATTTCATAGTATTCCATTGTGTATGTATACTCCATTGTTAAAATCCATTCATCTGTGATGGGCAAACAGATTGTTTTCATTTCTTGGTTATTGTGAATAGTGGTACTGTGAACAGAGGAATACTAATAATTACCTACTCCAACTACTGTTGGAGTCTCTCTCTCCCATTATGTCTATTAGTATTTGCTTTATATATTTGAGAATTCTCATATTGGATACATATATATTTAAAATTGTTACTGCCTCCGGAGACTGAGACAGGGGAATCACAAGTTGAAAGCCAGCCTTAGCAAAAGTGAAGCACTAAGAAACTCAGAGACCCTGTCTCTAAATAAAAAATACAAATATGGTGGGAGATGTGGCTCTGTGGTTGAGTGGCCCTGAGTTCAATATCCCACCCCCCAAAATTGTTACTTCCTCTTGCTGAATTGACTCATTTATCATTATATAATAAATTTTATGGATTTTTAAAAACTATCATTGATTTAAAATCTATTGTATTTAATGTAAGAATGACTATTTCTACTTTCTTTTGGAATCTATTTCCATGGAATCTCCTACTTCATACCTTCTTTTTAAGTCTGGCTAAAGAAAAAAATATTAAGCTATAAGATTGCATATAATTTATTTTAATAATTTATGGATAAATATAGAACATGTAGTGCTTACTCAATTTGTCAGAATCAAACTGAACTGGCTATAAAATTGATCGATAAATAAATCTCTTTCTCAAGTAAGTAGACTTATATAAGAAGAAATTCTTTTCTGTGCTTCCTTGCCTCTAACATAAGAAAGGAAAGAATTTCACTACTAAATTCACTGATAACCTGTGAGATTCAAATGATCCAATCACCCTGATCTCATCCTAAGACTCAAAAGAATAAACATTAAATAGAACTATACCTAGATTGTAAAAAAAAAAAAAATAGAAATAATAGAAATGGCTAAGGTTAACTGGCCTAGAGTCCAAATACTAAAAACAGGTATTTATCCAGTAAAGATAGATCAAAAGAGTAGACATGGCATGGTAAAATTGTAGGAGTAGGAAATGGGATTTGCATATTGATATTAATTCTAGCTTTCTAGCTCTTCAAATCCATTTGAGAAAACTTTTAAGATCAGAAAGTGAAAACTTTGTGCTGGCAGTAATCAGATCAATATGGATAAAAAGCTATTTGCTTGTCTCAATGAATTTGGACAGTTTTTCATGCCTGGAGATCCTTTCTTCATTGCCACCTCTGCAGTCTTCAAACAATATAGATTTCTAAGCACTTAGTAATTGTTATTGTGTCTGAGATTGATGTGGGTATTCTGGCTTGACATTTTTATATTCATGTGATGCTTCTTACTCTCTGAAGTTTCCTATTCCTATGGGTCTCCGTCACTGCCTATATTTTAGATTTTGATTCCGTTACATATTTAGACAAGGCTGCCAATCCAACATTCCCCTGCTTAGCACTTCTGGATTGATATTGATATATATATATATATATATATATATATATATATATATATATATATATATATAAATTTTATATAAATATACATATATATATTTTTTTTTCCCAGTCCCAATCTATAAGTAGTAAAACCAGTGAGCCTTTCAAATTCTTTTACAGACAATTTCTTCCTGACTGACCCTTTCCTTTTCCTCATACAGTTGCATTATTACCATCCAACATTCAAGCATGGGCCCTCTGAAAAATCTATTATAGAGATTTCAAAAAGCTGTGGAGTTTGAGCTCTCAGCTATATAATCACATATTAACCTTTAACATAAGAAAAGGATTCGTGTAGAATAAAAAAGTAACTGCTTTTTTAAATATTGTTTTGCTGCAGAGGAAATTTTCTTCCCAGAGAAGACAATATGCTAATCAAGTGTTATGGTATCTGTAATTTAACTTAAAATGAATTAGTCACAACAACACATTACAAAAAGTATGTTGATTTAAGCTATGCTTAAAGACAAGTGACCTCACTTTAGAAATGACCAGCAAGCAAAATTATCTTTAACTAGCTGAATCAATATTTGAAAGTTGCTCTTTGGTTTAATTGATTAAAATTGATATTTGAAAAATGACTAAAATATTTTTGGAGAACTCCCACTTTTTCATAAATAAGCATAAAAATGTAGGGAGACCAATAGGAAACAAGCCATAATTTAATCCCTAAAAGGTCCTATATTTAGCCATGGAACTGGAAAATTTTAGTTCCTCAGTTACTATTAGTCAGGATCACAGAATCCTCTTTTTCAAAATGTTCTCAGAGGTGCCTCTCTTGGTAATAATTCCCATAAAGTTGTGTTCAGATATATAAGACACCAAAGGCATGGGGTTTCTTCTACTTACAGCACAGATTTCATAAAGTATTATGTTTCTCTTAATATATATTTATTCCATAAATGTCTGTGTATATGATAAAATTTGGTCTGAGAACTATTTTCATTATACTCTAATAATAAGATTGTAGCCATATTGAATTTTACCCATTTCAAATACTTTTGATTAGTAATAAAGATATTGAGATTTTTGTGTCAAAACTGGATTAAGATATTTTATAATATTTAATTTAAAAAGTGAAAGTAAAATGATTTTTTAAAAGATAAATATCTTAGTCCAGAGAAGGAGCATATTCATAAGGGAAATTTATAACAATATAAATAATCAGACTATGTGAAAAAAAAAACTGTTCATTTAATGGTAAGCTTGGTGAATGGAATCTTGAATTCAGTACGATTCAATGGATTTTTAATTAATTTAATTTAGAATTATATTAGGAAAAAAATTTTGTCACTAGCTAAAATTGCAAAAGCTAAAGTCTTTCACTCAAGGACAAGAGTCTTGAACAAAAGTTATAGATGTATGTAATTAGAAATGTTAAGCTTAGCATGCCATAAGGACAGGAAAATGGAGTATTTCAGTCCCTGATGAATAATGCTCATTTATTTTCCCTAATCACAGAAATCATTTGAAGTATAAGCCATTTGTTCTTCAGGCAAGATCAGAAATTAGCACACCATCCTCAGTTAAGCATTTCTCCTCTGCTAGATTTTCAAAACAAAGCAGTTTAGAAATGTCCTTCATTAAGGAGAAATCCTAGAAAAAAGGATGTAGTAAAAATTTATCTCCAGGGATATTTAAAAAGATTTGAAGAAAGATTCTTTAAAGGAAGTATCAAATGTGATGAAATAAATTTCCTGTGTGCTTCCTTGAATGCAGGACACGTTGTTATGACCATAGATAATTCTCTTTTTCTTGAAATGACAGGGCAAAATTCAAAGATGTCTCGATTTTGTATTAGAGTAGTAATTATTTTTTCATCTGATAAGTCAATCTCAGTATTTCCTTGAAAGAAAAAATGAGCTGAGCTGAGACAGTAGAAATATAATCAAGAAATAAACAAAACAGGGAGAAGAATTATTAGTGTAATATGATGGCCCTTATGCCTGCAATGAGATATATCTCACTTATGTGAATAAAAGCATTTGGATTGAGTTAGAAAACCAAAATTAACACATTAGCAAAGTCTCCTATTTTATTTTACTTTTTAAAGATATAGCTATATGTACTATATATGGTCACCATTATACAACACTAAGTATTTTGCAATAGTTTTTGTCAAAATACTTGTAAAGCAATTGCATCTTGAGATATGGGGAGTCAAAAGTAGACATTTTTATTTGTAAGAGTTGATCCAATAAAGGATCAAGATTGAGACTATCAATTGTATATAGGTTGAAAATTTCTAAGTATTAAAATAAAAAAGAACAAGGTTATGTATAATTGTATATTAATTATTTGTGACATTTAATCTATACAAGACCTTCTAGAATAGAAAAGTGAAACACTGGATGATTAGACAAAATATGTAGTTGAAAAATTTTAAAAAAATATAAATGAGAATGAGAAACTAGAATCTGTATTACATAGAATGATAGCTATAGAGTTTGATAGGATTTCTCTTAATATTAAATAAAATTCACATATATATTTGAAGACAAATAATACCTTTGTTCCTTCTATGAAAAACATCTGATTTGTCTTGAGGTTCAACACTGCCTTTTTTTGGTACCAGGGATAGAGCTCAGGGGCACTCAATCACTGAGCCACACCCCCAGCCCTATTTTATATTTTATTTAGAGACATAAGTCTCGCTCAGTTGTTTAGTGCCTCACTTTTTCTGAGTCTGGATGTGAACTCAGGATCCCAGCATTGTTTTTAAATATTACAAATTGCATATAATGTTAAAACGTCAACTGTATGTTTGTGAAAGCAAAATCCATGTACTCTTAGAGACTCAGTTTCCTCACCTAGATGTAGTAAAATTTGTGAATAGACAACAGTAATGCACTTTCACCACAGTTTTTTTAATATCAATAAAAAACTTTTAGCTTTAGCTCAAATTCATATTAAGACAAAATACACTATTTTTGTTTGATTTTCATCTCCATTATTGGTATGTAACATAATTTGGCAGTAGATCTCTGTTTTGGAAGAGGTAACAGAAAAACAGGTTACAATCTAAAGGCTTCTCCGTTATGATACCTCTGCCTTCCCCGTTCACATTCATTTGGTGGTCATTGTATGCACAATGAACTACATTGTATTCCCATGCTTAATACAAAAATTGTGTGCATCACAATGTCGGCATTAAGATATAACTTTACAGTTGAATATGCTTAATATAATAATAGCACCTGTATAACATTTACTAAATGTCAGACACTGTACTAAATTTATATTGCAAATATGAGGAAGGTGTTATTATCTTACCCAAATTTATATATAAGAAAACTGAAGCAGAAAGAAGTTGTGTGAATTTCTAATCTCGCAAACTGAAAGTCATAGAAGCAAGACTTCACTTCTTAACTCTCTGACTCCAGATTTCACCTTTTAAATAATGAACAAATTGTGAGCATTGAAAGAGTTTTAAAAAAAGAATGAACAGAAAAGAAAGCATGAAATGGAAAGAGTGAATCTGCTCAGAACTGAGAGCTTAAAAATCATCTGTGAAATTAATCAGGCAGTGATAACAGAGATTGGTAAAGCCAATCTCAAAGTTAACTGGAAATAATAGTCCTGTCATTGCAGCTTTACAGTGTCAAAATGGCTCTCATTCTTTGTTATACTTCTCCTTTCTTACCAATGACTTTGCAGTCTATTCTGACCTCTTGACTCAAGGTCAGTGTGATACCAGTTGTTACCCTCTATCATTGTGCAACAGCAACAAATCCTAAGCTCATATCTACTTCTCCATCTGCATTGGAAACTGCACTCAGTCTCTACATGAAGTTACTTATCCTTAACGCTCAGAGTCATTCAGGGCAAACCTAACGCGTACCAAAAGTCTCTCCTTCCTCCTGACCCTTCACAGACATTTAGTGCACTGTAGCAGGCAGTCTACCTTGATATTACAAGTAAATAAATTTATTTTGCTAGCCTACAGGTTTGCCCCTGTTGGTCTTTCTCAGACAGACTTTAACAGGCCAGAGTGATAAAACCTGAAGCCTAATGCACAGCCATCTCATAAAGTGTATTTCTCGCACTTGTGCTCCTCTACTGGTTTTATATAAGCAAGTTATTTTGTCTCTGTAAAACACAGATTTTTAACCTAAAAATAGAATGACAAGAGCCCATTTGTCAGAGGATTTTGTAAGAATTAAGTGAAATGATGCATTCAAATTGATTATCAGAGCCTGAATTATGAGAAGCATGCAATAAAAGTTAATCATTATTATTATTTACATATAAAATTATTTACTTTTAATTTACATTGTTACAAAACTTATTTTGCATGCAGGTTTTATATAGATACAGGTGTAGGTATAGATACAGACAGATTGATATATCTTTTTAGAAAGGTAATTAGATAAACAGACACAAACTATGTATGTGTACATAATGGTATTAAAGAGACTAGAAAATCAGAACAACTGTTAGGGTAGTGTTATGGTTTAGATGTGGTGTCCCCAAAATCTCACATGTGAGACAAAGCAAGGTTTGGAGGAGAAATGATTGGGTTATAGCCTTAACCTAATTAGCGAATTAATCCCTGATAGGATTGACTGCTTTGTGAGGGTGGCTGGAGAAAGTGATTCATTGGGAGCATGGCTATGGGGTATATATTTGTATCTGGCCAGTGGAGTTGCTCTCTGCTTTCTGATCATCTTCTGCCATACTCTTCTGCCATAATATTCTGCCCCATCTCGAGGCCCAAGGAATGGAGCCAAATTTCTATGAACTCAGACCCCTGAAACTGTGAGCCCTTAAATAAACTTTTCCTCCTCTAAAATTGTTCAGGTCAGATCTTTAGTTATACACTGAAAAGGTAGTAAGATAAATTCAAGAGTAAGTTCTCACAAATTTTCATTTTGGGGGGGGGGGTGATGAAATGGGTCATTTTTCTTTTCTTTTCTTTTTTAGAACTGGGGATCAAACCCAGGGCTTCATGTATTCAAGGCAAGAGCTTTGCCACTGAGATACATCTCAACCCCAAAATTTCACTTTTATAGATTAACATTATGCTCAAGAAAATATTTTAAAAAGTTTTTTTATCCAATTATTCTTTCAGGGTTTGTTTGACCATCTTGTGTTGTATGCAGTTTGTTCAGTTAAGTAATATATATCCAGCATTTAGCTGCAGATGGTAAATACCTTGAAACTTTCCATTATATGTGTTCACTCATTCAAATATCAATTCTTTTTTTTTTATTTTTTATAAATTTTTTATTGTTGGCTGTTCAAAACATTACATAGTTCTTGATATATCATATTTCACAATTTGATTCAAGTGGGTTATGAGCTCCCATTTTTACCCCATATACAGATTGCAGAATCACATCAGTTACACATCCATTGATTTACATATTGCCATACTAGTGTCTGTTGTATTCTGCTGCCTTTCCTATCCTCTACTATCCCCCCTCCCCTCCCCTCCCCTCCCCTCCCCTCCCCTCCCCTCCCCTCTTCTCTCTCTGCTCCCTCTACTGACATTCGTTTGTCCCCCTTATATTATTTTTCCCCTTCCCCTCACTTCCTCTTGTATATACTTTTGTATAACTCTGAGGGTCTCCTTCCATTTCCATGCATTTTCCCTTCTCTCTCCCTTTCCCTCCCACCTCTCATCCCTGTTTAATGTTAATCTTCTTCTCATGCTCTTCGACCCTACTCTGTTCTTAGTTACTCTCCTTATATCAAAGAAGACATTTGGCATTTGTTTTTTAGGGATTGGCTAGCTTCACTTAGCATAATCTGCTCTAATGCCATCCATTTCCCTGTAAATTCTATGATTTTGTCATTTTTTAATGCAGAGTAATACTCCATTGTGTATAAATGCCACATTTTTTTATCCATTCATCCATTGAAGGGCATCTAGGTTGGTTCCACAGTCTAGCTATTGTGAATTGTGCTGCTATGAACATCGATGTAGCAGTGTCCCTGTAGCATGCTCTTTTTAGGTCTTTAGGGAATAGACCGAGAAGGGGAATAGCTGGGTCAAATGGTGGCTCCATTCCCAGCTTTCCAAGAAATCTCCATACTGCTTTCCAAATTGGCTGCACCAATTTGCAGTCCCACCAGCAATGTACAAGTGTACCCTTTTCCCCACATCCTCGCCAGCACTTGTTGTTGTTTGACTTCATAATGGCTGCCAATCTAACTGGAGTGAGATGGTATCTTAGGGTGGTTTTGATTTGCATTTCTCTGACTGCTAGAGATGGTGGGCATTTTTTCATGTACTTGTTGATTGATTGTATGTCCTCCTCTGAGAAGTGTCTGTTCAGGTCCTTGGCCCATTTGTTGATTGGGTTGTTTGTTCTCTTATTGTCTAATTTTTTGAGTTCTTTGTATACTCTGGATATTAGGGCTCTATCTGAAGTGTGAGGAGTAAAGATTTGTTCCCAGGATGTAGGCTCCCTATTTACCTCTCTTATTGTATCTTTTCCTGAGAAAAAACTTTTTAGTTTGAGTAAGTCCCATTTGTTGATTCTAGTTATTAACTCTTGTGCTATGGGTGTCCTATTGAGGAATTTGGAGCCCGACCCCACAGTATGTAGATCGTAGCCAACTTTTTCTTCTATCAGACGGCGTGTCTCTGATTTGATATCAAGCTCCTTGATCCATTTTGAATTAACTTTTGTGCATGGCGAGAGAAAGGGATTCAGTTTCATTTTGTTGCATATGGATTTCCAGTTTTCCCAGCACCATTTGTTGAAGATGCTATCCTTCCTCCATTGCATGCTTTTAGCCCCTTTATCAAATATAAGGTAGTTGTAGTTTTGTGGATTGGTTTCTGTGTCCTCTATTCTGTACCATTGGTCCACCCGCCTGTTTTAGTACCAGTACTATGCTGTTTTTGTTACTATTGCTCTGTAGTATAGTTTGAAGTCTGGTATCGTTATACCGCCTGATTCACACTTCCTGCTTAGCATTGTTTTTGCTATTCTGGGTCTTTTGTTTTTCCATATGAATTTCATGATTGCTTTCTCTATTTCTACAAGAAATGCCATTGGGATTTTGATTGGCATTGCATTAAACCTATAGAGAACTTTTGGTAATATCGCCATTTTGATGATGTTAGTTCTGCCTATCCATGAACAGGGTATATTTTTCCATCTTCTAAGATCTTCTTCTATTTCTCTCTTTAGGGTTCTGTAGTTTTCATTGTATAAGTCTTTCACCTCTTTTGTTAGGTTGATTCCCAAGTATTTTATTTTTTTTGAAGATATTGTGAATGGAGTGGTTGTCCTCATTTCCATTTCAGAGGATTTGTCGCTGATATACAGGAATGCCTTTGATTTATGCGTGTTGATTTTATATCCTGCCACTTTGCTGAATTCATTTATTAGCTCTAATAGTTTCTTTGTAGAGCCTTTTGGGTCTGCTAGGTATAGAATCATGTCATCTGCAAATAGTGATAATTTAAGTTCTTCTTTTCCTATTTTGATGCCTTTAATTTCTTTCGTCTGTCTAATTGCTCTGGCCAGTGTTTCGAGAACTATGTTGAACAGAAGTGGTGAGAGAGGGCATCCCTGTCTTGTTCCAGATTTTAGAGGGAATGCCTTCAATTTTTCTCCATTCAGAATGATGCTAGCCTGAGGCTTAGCATAGATTGCTTTTCCAGTATTGAGGAATGTTCCTGTTATCCCTAGTTTTTCTAGAGTTTTGAACATAAAGGGATGCTGTACTTTGTCGAATGCTTTTTCCGCATCTATCGAGATGATCATATGATTCTTATTTTTAAGTCTATTGATGTGGTGAATAACATTTATTGATTTCCGTATATTGAACCAGCCTTGCATCCCAGGGATGAATCCTACTTGATCATGGTGCACAATTTTTTTGATAAGTTTTTGTATCCGAGTGGCCAGAATTTTATTGAGGATTTTTGCATCTAGGTTCATTAGAGATATTGGTCTGTAGTTTTCTTTCTTTGAAGTGTCTTTGTCTGGTTTAGGTATCAGGGTGATGTTGGCCTCGTAGAATGAATTTGGAAGTTCTCCCTCTTTTTCTATTTCCCGAAGTAGCTTGTAAAGTATTGGTATTAGTTCCTCTTTAAAGGTTTTGTAAAACTCTGCTGTATACCCATCCGGTCCTGGGCTTTTCTTAGTTGGTAGTCTTTTAATGGTTTCTTCTATTTCCTCAATTGATATTGGTCTGTTTAGGTTGTCTATATCCTCCTGACTCAATCTGGGCAGATCATATGACTTAAGAAATTTATCGATGCCTTCACTATCTTCTAATTTATTGGAGTATAAGGATTCAAAATAATTTTTGATTATCTTCTGTATTTCTGAAGTGTCTGTTGTGATATTGCCTCTTACATCCCGTATGTTAGTAATTTGAGTTCTCTCTCTTCTTCTCTTCGCTAGCATGGCTAAGGGTCTGTTGATTTTGTTTATTTTTTCAAAGAACCAACTTTTAGTTTTGTCAATTTTTTCAATTGTTTCTTTTGTTTCGATTTCATTAATTTCAGCTCTGATTTTAATGATTTCTTGCCTTCTACTTCTTTTGCTGTTGTTTTGCTCTTCTTTTTCTAGGATTTTGAGATGAAGTATGAGATCATTTATTTGTTGGTTTTTTCTTTTTTTAAGGAATGAACTCCAAGCAATGAATTTTCCTCTTAGAACTGCTTTCAATGTGTCCCATAGATTCCGATATGTTGTGTCTGTGTTTTCATTAATCTCTAAGAATTTTTTAATTTCTTCCTTGATGTCTTCTATAACCCATTGATCGTTCAGTAACCTATTGTTCATTCTCCAAGTGATGTATTCTTTTCCCTTCCTTCTTTTATCATTGATTTTCAGTTCCATTCCATTATGATCAGATAGGATGCATGGTATTATCTCTACTCCTTTATATTGTCTAAGAGTTGCCCTGTGACATAATATATGATCTTTTTTTGAGAAGGATCCATGTGGTGCTGAGAAAAAAGTGTAACTGCTTGATGTTGGGTGGTATATTCTATATATGTCAATTAAGTCTAGGTTATTAATTGTGTTATTGAGTTCTATAGTTTCCTTATTCAACCTTTGTTTGGAAGATCTGTCCAGTGGTGATAGAGGTGTGTTGAAGTCTCCCATGATTATTGTATGGTGGTCTATTAGACTCTTGAAGTTGAGAAGAGTTTGTTTGATGAACATAGCTGCACCATTGTTTGGGGCATATATATTTATGATTGTTATGTCTTGTTGGTGTATGGTTCCCTTGAGCAGTATGTAGTGTCCCTCTTTATCCCTTTTGATTAACTTTGGCTTGAAATCTATTTTATTTGATATGAGTATGGATACTCCTGCTTGTTTCCGAAGTCCATATGAGTGATATGATTTTTCCCAACCTTTCACCTTCAGCCTATGTATGTCCTTTCCTATCAAATGCGTCTCCTGTAGGCAGCATATTGTTGGGTCTTGTTTTGTGATCCATTCTACTAGAGTGTGTCTCTTGATTGGTGAGTTTAAGCCATTAACATTTAGGGTTATTATTGAGATATGGGTTGTTCTTCCAGCCATATTTGTTTATTTATGTTACTAAACATGGTTTGTTTTCCTCTTTGATTATTTCCCCCCCTTTAGTGTCCTACCTCCCACTGTTGGTTTTCATTGTTATTTTCCATTTCCTCTTCCTGTAATGTTTTGCCAAGGATGTTTTGAAGAGATGGTTTTCTAGCTGCAAATTCTTTTAACTTTTGTTTATCGTGGAAGGTTTTAATTTCATCTTCCATCCTGAAGCTTAATTTCGCTGGAAACACAATTCTTGGTTGGAACCCATTTTCTTTCAGTGTTTGAAATATGTTATTCCAGGATCTTCTAGCTTTCAGAGTCTGTGTTGAAAGATCAGCTGTTATCCTGATTGGCTTACCCCTAAATGTGATCTGCTTCCTTTCTCTTGTAGCTTTTAAAATTCTCTCCTTATTCTGTATGTTGGGCATCTTCATTATAATGTGTCTAGGTGTGTGTCTCTTATGATTTTGCACATTCGGCGTCCTGTAGGCTTCTAGGATTTGGGGTTCTGTCTCATTCTTCAAGTCTGGGAAGTTTTCTCGTATTATTTCATTGAATAGATTGCTCATTCCTTTGGTTTGAAACTCTGTCCCTTCCTGTATCCCAATGACTCTTAAATTTGGTCTCTTGATGTTATCCCATATTTCTTGGATGTTCTGCTCATGGTTTCTTAACAGTCTTGCTGAGCTGTCTATGTTCTTTTCAAGTTGAAATACTTTATCTTCATTGTCTGATGTTCTGTCTTCTAAGTGTTCGACTCTGCTGGTAGTATTCTCAATTGAGTTTTTAAGTTGGCTTATTGCTTCCTGCATTTCTAGGATTTCTGTTTGTTTGTTTTTTATAACCTCTATTTCCCTGTATAGTTGATCTTTTGCTTCTTGGATTTGTTTATGTAATTCATTGTTGAAGTGATCTTTCATTGTCTGATTTTGCTGTCTGATGTCTTCCTTGAGACTCCAGATCATCTGAAGCATGTATATCCTGAATTCTTTATCTGACATTCCATCTGCTGCAGCTATTACCTCTTCTAACGTTGAGTTGACCTGCAATGCTTGTGGTCCTTTCTTTCCTTGTCTCTTCATACTGTTCGCGTTCCTTTCTACTTGGTGAAACTGTTGTGCTATTGAATTTTCCCCCTATATATTTATATTGGTCTTGTATAGTTGCAAAGTCTCCCTCGCAGGCGCGGGCGGCGGCTCTGTCCCTCTGCGGGCCGCTAGGCTTTTTCTGTCGGTGGTCACAGTTCTGTCTACTCTGCAGGCGCAGGCAGCGGCACTGCCCCTCTGCAGGCCTCTGGGGCTGTACTGCCAGTGGGTTGCAGGTCCGCCTACCTTGCAGGCGCGGGGGGGGGGAGGCGGCTCTACCCTTCCTCAGGCCACTGGGCCTGTTCTGTCTCTCGGTTGCAGGTCTGGCCTGCTCTGATGGTGGTCACAGTTCCGTCTACCTTGCAGGCGCGGGGGGGAGGGGGCGGCTCTGCCTCTCACAGGCCGCTGCTCCTCTTCTGCCGGTGGGTCGCAGGCCCGCCTACCTTGCAGGAGTGATTGGAAGCTCTGCCACTCCGCGGGCCACTGGGCCTTTTCTGTCAGTGGTCACAGTTCCGCCTACCTGACAGGTTCGGGGGGTGGGGGGCGACTCTGCCCCTCAGCAGGTCACTGGGCCTGTTCTGTGGGTGGTCACAGTTCCCTCTACCTTGCCGGCGCAGGGGGAGGGGGCGGCTCTGCCTCTCAGCAGGCCGCTGCTCCTCTTCTGCCGGTGGGTCGCAGGCCCGCCTACCTTGCAGGAGTGATTGGAAGCTCTGTCCCGCCACGGGCCACTGGGCCTTTTCTGTCCGTGGTCACAGTTCCCCTACCTGGCAGGCGCGGGGGGTGGGGGGCGGCTCTCCTCGTATATGATCATGAGCGCTCCTCATATATGATATATGGACATACGCACACACAGACATACAACACAAAACACAAGTGTGCACAAATGTACAACACATAAGACAATAGTAAAGGCCTTGTAGATTTACACAGGTGAAATCTCCATTGCAATGTTTAAAAACTCCACAGTCAAAAAATAAAACTGATCAGAAAAACATTAACCTAGGTTTGTATGAGCTCAAGAAATAAAATAGAACTTTATGATGTGGGAAAAGGCAATAATAAAATAGATATTGAAAAAAGCATCCTGGTTAATCATTGTCGCAGATGTAAGAATAGCCAAGCTGGAGCTCTGGATATCAGCTGTTATGGATTTGAGTCAAATCATCTTCTTTTGGGTCTGTAGAAATTGCTTTGGTTAGTCTCTCTGGAATCCAAATCTGCTGCTGTTCTCCCTGTGGAAACACAAACAGAGCCCCGACTCCAGACAATCACTGAATCAGGACCTTTCCATTATCCTGTTAGAATATAAGTACATTTTAATAGTTTAATGAGCTCTTTCAACTATGCCTTGTCCCTGTGGATTGTATGGGATTCCTGTTAAGTAAAACATTAACTGATTTTTTAACCTTGTTTCAGCAAAGACACTGACACAAAGCAATATTAAACTTTTGTTTTTTTTTTTCCATTTACCAATTTATGAAAACACACAATGTTTAAATATATTACCTTATGTAACTTAATAAGTAAAGAGTACTTGATTTTATATTTAGTGGTTGATATTTTAACATTTTAGCTTTGTAAATTAATCAGATGTCTGTAAAAACCAAGATCTTAGACGAGTGTAGTAAACAGAACTAGCCATCTCTTTCTTGTTGAAGAAAAATCCTTCTACAAGATACCATGATGGTCCCATTGTGATATATTTAACAACTTATCTTTAAAAAGCCATGGGCTACATTTTTGTATTGTTATCAACATATGCCCTAACTGTTCTTGGTCTTACTGGGGTTCCTCCTTCCTCTAACAATTTCTCTTCCTCGGAGGCGAACAACTTCAAACCTTGAGTCAACCATTTTCCCCAGTTTGCCTGAGAAAGTTCTAGGGACAGGCAACTTGAAATAAAAACAAAATAAATCAAAACAAGAACACATTGTTTTTTGAAATGGTCACCCATTTTTTTTGCTCTCCTTCAGGGGCGAGCAATTTCACTTACCCGCAAGCTTCAGGCATTCCCCGTATGGGCCACCAAATGCCGCAGTCTGTCTGGGCACAAAATAACCGAGCCACCACAAAACCTTGTAGATTCCAACAGCAACTCTTTATTCCCGAACTCTCACCGACACTCTACACACACTTCCTGTGAACACCCTGTCTCCACTTGGCTCTGCTCACCAATTCTCTCAGAACCCTGTGAGAACTCAACAGGAACTCCAAAGGAGTGGGCACCTGAAGCAGCAGGATACGCCCTAATCCCATCAGGATCCGCCCTAATCCTGGAGCTGCCCTATTCCCAGCAGGATCCACCCTAAACCTTTCAACCCAAAATGCCATGCATCATTCCTACTTTGCTATGGCTCTCAGCACTATATTTAATCTAAGGACATGTATATATGTAATAGTGTTGAAATACTCAGGTTTTTAAAAATATTGCCAATAAAATGAGAAAAAACTACTTTTATTATCTTAAACTGCACAGTGCTCTGAACTCCAAGTGAGGGGATTAGAGTCACTGTTCAAAGGCCATTGCAAAAAATTTAGTTGACCTTTAACTGAATTTACAGATGTCAGGGCAAAGGCACAGATAGATTTCAAAGGGCAGAGAATTTTATAACCTTGGATCTACAGCATATTTCTTCCCTGATTAAAAAAAGAATGCAATAACTTGCTGATTCTAAGAGAACATGCTATATTTTCAAGGGAATCTCTTTGCCTCACAACGGTTCTTCTGTTCAGAGTCAATTTATTTGCTTTTACAAAGGATAAAAGAATGTACAATACATTATTGAGCAGAGTATGGAGTTAGAACTACATGAACAGATTCCACATCTCCAAAGTTATATTCATGGATTTTGTGTGTATAAAATAGTTACATCTGTACGTTCATGAGTAGTTTGTGATAAGCAAAGCTAAAGTTCAGGCTAAACTTCTTCTCTCCTTTGGATCTGAGTCATTGTAAATGCTCAGAATCTTTGTGGTATCTTTTGATATTTTTGATGAGTCACTTTAATTTTATATAAATAAATTAGCACACATTTTAAAGGAGATTTTTTTTTTAAGTATTGGGAATAGATTGGTAGAGAAAGAGAAGAAAGACAGTGGGAGAAGAAAAGAAAAGAGAAAAGGGAATAGGAGAGGAAAATGAATGTGTACTTCTGAGCTTAAGTATGTGAATCATTTCAGATTTAAATTCTAAAAGACAGACAAAGTCATATAAATCAATGCAGAGTTTCATTAAATACACAATGAAATGAATAAAAATGAAGCAAATTTATACAGCCTTAGAGCAAACTTAAAATGTTTGTGTCTGCCTCTGTAGTTTTATTACATAATACTGAAAGTTTGTAGCACAGAGGGGACATTGTAGATTACCTGTCTTTCATATTTTCAGTGTCAAGAAGTATTGCCTAATGTATAGCTATGTCATACGGAATTAAAGTAGCCTCAGAAAATGACTGCATATTCCATATATTTTGATACTTGGAACATTTAAACTAAATCCCATGTGAAGTTCATGGTAGTCCCACTCTTTCAAAACCTACATTAGCTCTATCGTATATGTAAGCATTGATAAATTATAAAAAATAGCTCTAAAGAGGAACATGACCTTTAAAATCTTTAAAAGTCAATAGTTCCCCTCAAGATTATATGCTTATTATGTATTGCCTTTTATCATACATAAAATGCATTTATTCAACAAATATTAAGTATTTGATACATGAAAGCTACAGTGCTCATTTCTATGGGGAGTACAAAGATTTATAAAAACTGGTGCCCTACCTTAAGTGATTTATAACTAACTTTGAAAAGAAAAAATTGGAACACAATAAATATCACAAAAAAGCAGTATGTCATTGTAATATAAATTGCACATAGGCAGTTCTCCAGATTTTTGAAGTGGAAATGGTCTTTAAGAGGGGCTATTTAGATTGAGCCTTGATAGATGGCAGGCTCTTGAGATGGCATAAATAGATTTATTAAGCCAAGGATAGTTTTCAGAAGGTTTCGTTAAGCAATGAAGTTGCATGATCAATGTGCATAGAATATTCTGGCAGGTGTATGAAGGATAAGCTGAAGGTGTCAAAAATGTTAAAATGGTTGGACAGTTCTTTAAATTCTACTTTAGCTTTATTCCATTTTAAATATTGATTTATTATATATATATATATATATATATATATATATATATATATATATATATTTTATCTATGAATAAAGAACAGGAGTACTTCTCAAAGATGTTCACAGTTTAAGGTGTGTATAGTTATTTCTGATGCAAGAAAAGCATTATTATTCATCATTATTATTAATACCTTGAGATTCAGATAAGTTTTTATCTGATAAGCCTGTAGGACAGATCTGCATGATCTTACAATAAGAAATGTGAACTTCTAATTATAATAGAAAATAAAATGTAGCATAATCAAAACTGGAAAAATTTAACCTGAAAGAAGGGAAGAGTTTTGAGCACAGGCTAGAATTTATCATTACAATAGATCACACAGTCTCACCCATTATGAACTCAAATCTAGGTTCTGTAGAAGATTGAGTAGTAAGTAAAACTTGAAAATCACCTCAGTGAGCATCAATGATTTTCGTAAACATGATGAACCATTCTGCCCATTAGCAAACAACCCTGATCATTGCCTAAGTTTGAAATTTTATTTCAGGAGGTTTGGTAAACTTTAGTATTGTTTAAACTAGTTTGGGATGGGATTCTGTTACTTTCTGTGAAAAATCTCCTATGTAATAAAGTAGTAAAAATGAATTGCAACAAACATGACCACGCAAGACCATGAACATTTCAACAGGTATCAGAGACATCTTGAAATGTTATCAGTTTAATATTTCTGTTCTAAATTAAATGTGGAGCAATTTCTTTGGCTGAAGTTATACAATGTCAGTGATTAGTTGCATATGCATTTATTACATAGCATTATGCAATTTAAAATAAAGCGAATATTAAGTAATAGAAGATCATAAATATACAAACAATGAAAGTTAGAAATTGTCATTGCTTAACAGTAAACATTTTTGCAAGAAATGCCATTGGCATTGGCATTGCATTAAACCTATAGAGTAGCAATATCAGACTTCAAACTATACTACAGAGCAATAGTAACAAAAACAGCATGGTACTGGTACCAAAACAGGTGGGTGGACCAATGGTACAGAATAGAGGTCACAGAAAACAATCCACAAAACTACAACTATCTTATATTTGATAAAGGGGCTAAAAGCATGCAATGGGGGAAGGATAGCATCTTCAACAAATGGTGCTGGGAAAACTGGAAATCCATATGCAACAAAATGAAACTGAATCCCTTTCTCTCGCCATGCACAAAAGTTAATTCAAAATGGATCAAGGAGCTTGATATCAAATCAGAGACATGCCGTCCGATAGAAGAAAAAGTTGGCTACCATCTACATACTGTGGGGTCGGGCTCCAAATTCCTCAATAGGACACCCATAGCACAAAAGTTAATAACTAGAATCAACAAATGGGACTTACTCAAACTAAAAAGTTTTTTCTCAGCAAAAGATACAATAAGAGAGGTAAATAGAGAGCCTACATCCTGGGAACAAATCTTTACTCCTCACTCTTCAGATAGAGCCCTAATATCCAGAGTATACAAAGAACTCCAAAAATTAGACAATAAGAGAACAAACAACCCAATCAACAAATGGGCCAAGGACCTGAACAGACACTTCTCAGAGGAGGACATACAATCAATCAACAAGTACATGAAAAAATGCTCACCATCTCTAGCAGTCAGAGAAATGCAAATCAAAACCACCCTAAGATACCATCTCACTCCAGTTAGATTGGCAGCCATTATGAAGTAAAACAACAACAAGTGCTGGCGAGGATGTGGGGAAAAGGGTACACTTGTACATTGCTGGTGGGACTGCAAATTGGTGCAGCCAATTTGGAAAGCAGTATGGAGATTTCTTGGAAAGCTGGGAATGGAGCCACCATTTGACCCAGCTATTCCCCTTCTTGGTCTATTCCCTAAAGACCTAAAAAGTGCATGCTACAGGGACACTGCTACATCGATGTTCATAGCAGCACAATTCACAATAGCAAGACTGTGGAACCAACCTAGATGCCCTTCAATAGATGAATGGATAAAAAAAAATGTGGCATTTATACACAATGGAGTATTACTCTGCATTAAAAAATGACAAAATCATAGAATTTACAGGGAAATGGATGGCATTAGAGCAGATTATGCTAAGTGAAGCTAGCCAATCCCTAAAAACAAATGCCAAATGTCTTCTTTGATATAAGGAGAGTAACTAAGAACAGAGTAGGGTCGAAGAGCATGAGAAGAAGATTAACATTAAACAGGGATGAGAGGTGGGAGGGAAAGGGAGAGAGAAGGGAAATTGCATGGAAATGGAAGGAGACCCTCAGAGTTATACAAAAGTACATACAAGAGGAAGTGAGGGGAAAGGGAAAAATAATACAAGGGGGACAAATGAATGTCAGTAGAGGGGGCAGAGAGAGAAGAGGGGAGGGGAGGGGAGGGGAGGGGGGATAGTAGAGGATAGGAAAGGCAGCAGAACACAACAGACACTAGTATGGCAATATGTAAATCAATGGATGTGTAACTGATGTGATTCTGCAATCTGTATATGGGGTAAAAATGGGAGCTCATAACCCACTTGAATCACAGTGTGAAATATGATATATCAAGAACTATGTAATGTTTTGAACAGCCAACAATAAAAAATTAAAAAAAAAAAAAAACAGTAAACATTTTTAACAGCCAAAATAAAATTATAGCCTGGGGATTGAACAACATCAATACAATATTAGAAGAGCATGTGACAATGAGATACCTATATTCTGTAAATGTAATTTAATATTAATGTCTAAAATTTAGAAAAAGAAGCATAAATATACTATTTAAAAACATAAAATAATAAATAAAAAATTAAAATATTTAATTTTGAAATATAGTTGAGACAAGGATCTGAAGTTTTTTCTCAGAAAGGTATACTTACATTTCACTTTTTTGATATTAAAAGGAAAATATATTAAAGAGAAAAGTTGAGGTTCAAGGTTCAAACACAGTGCATGCTTTCTATCTATCCTGAATGTAGGTTGTTTTTTCTTTAACTTTAAAGAGTAAAAATAAGTCATTTAAGAATATCTCTAAATATTTTCCTACTGTATTAATTTTTTTTGCTCCATTTGGCTATATCTTTGGTAATAGTAAGCTTTTATTTTTTAATTCTTTTTAGCTTCATTTTGTTTATTTATTTTCATGTGGTGCTGAGAATTGAACCCAGTGCTTCACACATGCCATGCAAGCGCTCTACCACTAAGCCACATCCCAGCCCCAAAACTAAACTTTTAGATGGCAATTTTATCTATTATCATTTCTTAAATGTTTACTTGTGCATATTTTATAGTATATTCTATGATATGCTATATATGAGATATATGGGATGTGTTGCCTGCAATTGATAGTTTGTGCCCTTATGAATTAAATATATTCATAAATAGTTATGATTATTTTGTAAGTGTGGTATTAGAAGCAAAGATAATGCTAAAGAAGAAATAGAGAAAGGATATCAGTTCTAAATGAATCTTGACTCATTAGACAAAGAGTCCTTTGGTAGCCTAGTGTGAGGAGAGAAAAAAGCACTTCTGAAGGAGAGTAGAAAGAAATTAGAAGGGATCCCCACAAGCAACCGGAGCAAAGATCAAGGATTTTAAATGGAAGAGTGAAATGACTTGTTAGTCCCTTTCTAAGTGAGCAATAGCTGTCCATACCTTATCTCCATGCCTCTACTCTATTGAAATACATTGGACTCCCTTCCTGTCTATAACAATATGCATTCATAACTTGAAAATATTCTTTGTCTCTTGGGAAATTGCAACTATCTTTATTAATGTCATTTGGTTTCTCCTTTGCATCTTTTTGAAACTGCACAGAACTGTTTTATTTCATGAACATTGCACTTAATTTTCCTTCAAAGCACACACTAAACCAACATTGCTTTGAAATGCTCCTCATTTGAATCTTTAGTTGGAAGTGTTTTACACATCTGTTATTGAGGTTTCACCAACACTCGCGAACACACACAAACACATTCTTTCAGCTTCATTATTATTACAAAGTCTGTTAATTTAAAATATGTGATGAGCCTATTTAAGAAAACAAAGTGAAATCTCTATTGATTACATCTAAGTATCCCACAGTGTTGAATACCAATAAGCCATGCTAATTGTATGAATAAGCATTACAAATTGTTCAAAAGAATGTTATCCACAGGCTAAGAGATTTTAGCTAGTCATTTTCAAGTGTATAAGGAGCTTTTTTTCAAAATATGGAAGGCACTTTTAATAGAAATTGGTCATCTGTCCAATTTGGGGGGTTTAACATCAGCTTCCCCTTGAGTTGATATTTTCTAAACCAGACTGATTGATATTTACAATTCACAGTATCATGGTATATCTGTTAAACTAGACTTAAATAATTTGAAATTACAGAAAAAGAGACACAACTCTGTTCTAATTTTTGAGTATCATCACTGATCAAATTAATCAAAGCAAATCAAAAAATGCTTGCAAACTTCTTCCTTACAAACTTTTTGGTTAGAACTGAATAACTTCTGAAAATAATCTTAAAACATGAAAAATCAAGAGGAAGAGAAAAGTAAGGAAATAATTTTAAAAATTTTAAAATATTTAGTCAGAGACCTTGAATGTAAAATTTTATGATTGAATATATTTATGTATAAAACTATAAGCACATAGATATTCACTTGGTAAGGCCAGAGTATATCTTACTAAATCTGTGCTGAAAAAATACCAAAAAAAAACATTTTAGTAAAATTGAAAATTATTGACACAATGCAGATTTCACCTCAATATAGCTGAATATTTTGTTTATTGCAACACATAACAGAGAGGTATGAAAAAAATCCTCATGAGACGAAACTAGTAATATTCCCCACACGCTTTATAATAAGTTTTAATATTCTTGGGTGGATAAAAATTGTCCTCCAATGGCAAACATCCACTGTTCATTTTATGTAATACTGGTGCACATAAACAAATAAATATGTGCATTAGAGATAGAGAAGGTAATCCCATTCACTACCAAGCATGATTTGAAAATTCTGGCACAGGTCGAATATTGTTCATTATGAAGTGGGGGAAGATTTTTGGCAGAAAAAAAATTGGAAAAACTAAAAGGATTCTTGACAAACCATGATCCCATTTATTAGATGTGTCTCAAGTTCATATATACTTCAAGAGAAATGTAAACAGTTCCTTCATGGCAGAAATGAAATCAATTTGCTTTCTTTTTCTAAAAGAGCAAGACAGAACTCTGTTGATAGTAATAATGTTTATTTTGACTTCTATCTTCTTATCTATGATAATAAAAAATCAGTAATTTATTAAAGTATAATTCATATCTAATAAAATACAGGCAATAGAGCACAACTTTGGAAATTTTTCTCTTGTAGGGGTCACTATAGATTGAACTCAGGGGCACTCAACCAGTGAGCCACATCCCAGCCCTATTGTGTATTTTATTTGGAGACAGCGTCTCACTGAGTTGCTTAGCATTTCACAATTGCTGAGACTGGCTTTGATCCTCCTGTCTCAGCCTCCTGAGCCACTGGGGTTACATATGGAAATTTTAACATATGTGAGTTTTTTTTCCCCAACTACCACCAGATCAAAGGAACAGAGTATTCTCTGATGCTTTAGTCAATCACAACCTTCTATTATAGGCAATCAATATACTGATTGTTATGAATTATAGCTTTATAAGTTCTATGCTAGAACTTTGTTGAAATAGTAACACTTGGGGCATAATCTTTTGTGTATAACATTTTTTGCACAATATAATTTTTTTAAAGAATCATCCATATTTTGCTATTTCAGAAATGGGTCTGTTTTTATGACTGAATAGTATTTCACTGGATATAATGCATGACAATTAGTCATTTTATTTTATTTCATATTGATGGACACTTGGTTTATTTCTAGTTTGGACTGCTTCAAAAAGTCTTCTTTGATGTTCTGCTACTAGTCTTGCTTTACACATAAACACAATTATTTTAAACATGTCCAATTAAGGCTAAAGTTATAATTATTAAAAACCTGCTGGAAAGAGACAATTATTTTCAGTTCTCATCCATGGTCTGGTAAGCTGGGATTCTCTTATGGTCTCAATTTTAAGGAAGCTATTGGCTTCAACACTTATCACAGTAAATCCAGAATACAATTAATGGTTATAAGGCATAGATCACAGACAGAATTAAACCTGTACTTATTGAAAGGGCTGCATATTTCCTGAAAGCAAAATAAGATCAGCCAGAGAGAGCTGACAGGAGATGGTATGGATGCTTTGTGTAATTAACTACCAGAAAAATAGTAAGGACAAATGATTTGTTTGCTCTGCAGGTTAGATAAGTCTTTTCCTCTGTGAGGGATGAAAGAGAAAGACAGTTTGGTTACAAGGTTTTAATAAATAAGAAGATGGAGAAAATATTTTTATTTGTTGGATAACCCCCTTGAGTTCGATGATATTTTAGGACAGGCCATGATTATGGAAACTTGTACCAGTTTATATCCAGGTGCTCTTTCTTTTTGGTAATTCATTGTTCTTAAGAATATCCCTTCAGAGCAGATTACAAAGAAAGGTCAAGCCCAGTGGACCAGATCCACCCACACCAGCCCATGTGTGATCCAGGCTCTCATTATACCTGGTTCACCCCTCCCCTGGAGAAGGAGACACCTCCAGAGCCTAGCCTTTGGTGCAGGACTGCCCTTTTAGACAAGAAGACTACCGCGGAGGTCAAGCCCAACGACCCAGATCCACCCACACCAGCCTCTGTAGGGTACTTTTAGAGGTGAATGAGAACACAGATACAACATATAAAAATCTCTGGGACACCATGAAAGCACTTATAACAGGAAAGTTTATTGCATGAAGTTCATTCCTTAAAAGAAGAAAAATTCAACAAATAAATGACTTAACACTACAACTCAAAGCCCTAAAAAAAGAACAAATCAATACCAAAAGCAGCAGAAGACAGGAAATAATTACAATCAGAGATGAAATCAATGAAATTAAAACAAAAGAAACAATTGAAAAAATTGACAGAACAAAAAGTGGGTTCTTTAAAAAAATAAATAAAACTGACAGAATTTTTGCCATGCTAATGAAGAGAGGAGAGAGAAAACTCAAATCACTAACATATGTGATGAAAAAGGAAATATCACAACAGTCATGACAGAAATACAAAAAATAATTAGAAATTATTTTGAAAATTTGTACTCCAATAAAATAGAAAATATCGAAGGTATCAACAAATTTCTAGTCATACAATTTGCCCAAATTGAATCAGGATGATATACATTATTTAAACAGATCAATTTCAAGTGACGAAATAGCAGGTGCCATCAAAAGTCTACCAACCAAGAAAAGCCCAGGATCAAAAGAACATGCAGCTGAGTTCTACAAGACCTTTAAAGAAGAACTAATACCAATATTCTCCAATTGATTTCAGGAAATAGAAAAATAGGTAGCACTTCCAAAATCATTCTATGAGGCCAATATCACTCTGATTCCAAAACCAGCTGCTTAGCACAAAGACTTATCTTACAGCCCAAGCTTTGTCCTGGCATTAGGGACCATTTTTTAAAATTCTGAGTAATAAATTCTTTCAGGGCCTGGGAATGTTCAACACTATACATAGAAGATCTAGGGAGCTAGAAGATCTATTTCTATTGAGAATGATTTCTCAGTATCAATGTTCACAAACCAATAGAAAGTTATCAGCAGCAAGAATTTTGTAGTTCCTCAATTACTACTGAATGACAAAACTGGGTTTCTAAAGTGTAAGAATCCAGCCCTTCAAAATATACTTAAGAAATTACATTTTCTACAGTAATCAGAAAAATGAGAAATTATACCCCAATTGATTCAAATGTATGAATTGCCAAGATCATTGTAATGTCATGTGTAGCTAATAAAAGAAGTTGATTTTAATATAGAATATTGATTGAAAAAGATTAGAAACAAAAATGAGTTGGATAAAGGGAGGCAGGATTTGATCAGTGTACACTGTATGCATATATTGAAATATCACACTGTCACGTTTATGTGTACAATTATCATATTAATCATCATTTTAAGAAGCACTGAGGGATCAGGAAATAAAGAACCATTGAAGTGAGAAATAAGGCTTACCAACGCTTCTGCTGCCAAAGAGTGCCTATTTATTTGGTAACATGAATGCCGACTGAGAAGACATCCTTTCAGATGGTCACTGTTGAGAGGAATTTTTTCCTTCAGTCCCCTAAATGAGTCTCAATGAAGACCTATACTTGGGGGTTAAATCCATGTAAATGTGGTCAAATTATTGGTCAAGAGACAATGGCCCTTCTTTCAAACAACTATAGAATTAATGACTTTAAAGATCCCATAAAATGGAGAGTATATTGTGAAAATGGCCAAACTGCCAAAAGTGTTTTCAAATTCAATGCAATTCCCATAAAAATTCAAATGACATTCTTCATAGAAATAGAAAAAGAAGTGATGAAATTCATTTGGAATAATAGAGGCCCAGAATAGCTAAAGCAAACATTAGCAAGAAACATGAAACAATACCAAACCCAAATATTACTACAGAGTTACAGTAACAAAAACAATAAAATGGTATTGGCAATAAAATAGGTAAGAAGACCAATGGAACAGAAAAGAGGACACAGAGACAAACCCACATAAATACAGTTACCTCATGCTAGACAAAGACACCAACAACACATACTGGAGAAAAGACAGCCTCTTCAACAAATGGGGTTGGGTAAAGTAGAAATCCATATGTATTAGAATGAAAGTTAATCCCTGTCTTTCATGCTGCACAAAAATCAATTCTAAGCGGATCAAAGGCCTAGGAATTATACCAGAAATCCTGCACCTACTAGAAGAAAATGTAGATACAACACTCCAATATATTGGCACAGGAACTGACTTCCTGAACAAAAGTCCGAAAGCACAAGAAGCAAAATAAAAAATCAATAAATGGGATGGCATCAAACTAAAAAGTTTACTCACAGCAAAAGAAAAAATCAAGAGCCTGAAGAGAGAATCTACAGAATGGGAGAAAAACTTCCAACAGCACCTCAGATAGTGTGTTAATTTCCAGGATATACAAAGAACTCAAAAAGCTTAACACCAACCAAACAAACAACAACAACAACAAAACAAACAAACAAACAAAAAACAATCAATGGGCAAAGGAACTGAACAGATACTTCCAAAAGAAGAAACATAAGGGGCTTGGATTGTGGCTCAGTGGCAGAGCACTTGTCTTGCACATGTGAGGTAATGGGTTCGATCCTCAGCATCACATAAAAATAAATAAATAAAATAAAGGTACTGTGTCTATCTACGACTAAAAAAATTTTAAAAGAAGAAACACAATGATTAATAAATATATGAAAAAAAGGTTCAACATCTCTAGCAATTAGAAAAATACTTATTAAAACTGTACTGAGATTCCATTTTACTCATCAGAATGGCAATTATCAAGAATACAAGTAACAAATCTTGTGGAGGATGTGGGGAAAAGGGAACACTCACACACTGTTGGTGGGAATGCAAATTGACGCAACCCTTCTGGAAAGCAGTATGGAGATTCCTCATAAAACTTGGAATAGAACCACCTTTTGAACCAGTTCTCCCACCCGCTGGCATATATTAAAAGGTTTTTAAATCAGCATACTACATTGACACAGCCACATCAATGTTTACAGCAGCACAACTCATAATAGCTAAGCTGTGAAACCAAAGTAGATGCCCATAAACAGATATATGGATAAAAAAATTGTGGTACATATATACAATGGAATATTTCTCAGGCATAAAGAAGAATGACTTCATGTCATTTTCCAGTAAATGGATGGATCTGGAGAATATGCTAAGTGAAATAAGGCAATCCCAAAAGTCAAATGCGTTCACTAATATGTGAAAGCTAAACTAAAATTAAAGGGGGAGAGGGGAAGAAGAGAAGTTTGGTAGATTAGACAAACAGGAATAAAAGGAAGGAAGGAGTGATAAGAATAGAAAAAAAATGGAAGATTAAATATAATCTTCCTATGTACATATATGAAAATATCTAAGTGAATCCTACTATTGTTCCTACCCATGGGGTCCTGATTAGTATAAGATATATCCCATGCTCATACAATTTTATCAAGATCAATTCTACTGTCATTTATAAATAAAAGAACCAATTTAAAAAGGGAATGAATGTGTATGTACTACTTAAAGCAAAATATATCCACAATAGTTATATCAACAATATTCAAATGTGGTATATATATTCTGTATTTGAAAGAATTTATGTTGGTACAATATATATTGAAATAAATTCTTATTACACACAACGAACATGCTGGCCATAAATTCCATGGACACACATGCAAGCACACACCTACGTGTATGTATGTGTGTATATATGTTTTTTTGTGCCAGTGATGGTATGGATAGATGTAACACTTTAGAAAACATTGTTTTTGATTAATAAATGAGACCATCCAAAAAAAAAAAAAAGAAATTACATTTTCTAATTTTATTTGGTAGAGGGCAGAAACCCAAGAAATATACAACTGCATTTTTATTGGAAGATTTGCAAATATTATTTTTAGTACATAATTTTATAATTATTAATTAAACCCAGAAACATCTGAGACAAAAAGAAGCTAAGAAAAGTGACTAAACTACAAAAGATATAAGTGGAGGATTGTAAATTGTACCTCAAATATCTATTTTTCTTCTATTTATCTGAATAAATAAATTCTATGTACCCTATTACTCCTGACATAAAAGAGAATTTTCTCAAGGGAGAGACTCTCCACTCATAACATATCTCCAGAAGTTTACGGGAAACCTATATGTTTTTTTAGAGTGTTTCTAGAGTTAATCTTTTTTTTTTTTTTCAGGAAAGAATCTTCTCTGAAATTTTCTCCAGAGTAACTAAATGTAGAATAGCATGAAACCTTAGAAGGTGGATTAATTACTAATTTTCTGATTTTTTAGAGGCAGTGTTTCAGTTTGGGGCTTTAGTCTCATAAAAAGCAATGGAGTTTTATTTTTAGAATTTTTAATGCAAGTTTAACTAACTGATGGCATTAAAATTGGAGGAATACGCTATTGATGAACTAAAGAAAGAATTTTGACATATATAAACCAATTAAGCAGGTACCAATTGTAACACAGGCTAATATCTACCATAAAATTCATTTCTTTCATGGAGTTTGTTGACAGAGCTTAAATATGATTAATTTAATGGGCTCTTTCTGAGGGTAGTAATCAGAGGTGCATCCTTCCACTTTTCATGGGCCATCAGGTTAAATTCCTGAGTTTAACATTCACGACAGTGAAAAAGTTTATGAGCTCATAATTCACCCCCTTACCTTTTTTTTTGGTGTGTGTGTGTGTGTGTGTATGTGTGTGTTTTGGTTGAGAAATTTTCTAACACAAAACTAGACCTATTTGAGTAATTATCAGTTGTGAATGAAATGTGGATTCAAGAAATTTAAATAATTCAAACAGAGAAGGATGGAAATTGAAGATCATTTTGCTATTTTTTCCCTAGACTTCACAAAAACTCTGGGAAGGAATGAAATGCAGGAGGGTGATTTTTACTTGAGGAGTGTGCCCTCTTAGCATTACATAATAGATAAAGCTGAAAGTATAGAAGAGGCTCTCATCTGAAAAGGCTTTCTTACAACTTCTTATCTGTTTCCCCCCACTATTTAAAGTATAAATACGCTACATTAACTCACAAGTGAACTTTTATTTTAATTCCCTTCTAACTATATAGCTACACCTTATTTTTCAATTAGAGTGGTCTGTTTATCTCCTTTTTAAGTTCTACTTACTCTTATCTAAAACATTACCTTACTTAAACTGCATTACCCCTGCTTGATTAAATTTTCAGTTAGGAATGAAGTGCCATGATGTAGGAGACATTTCTAAGGGAGCCACACTGCAAAGCACATAATTAATTAGGCCTTTGAAGATACGCTCTATCTCCAAAAAGCAAGCATGTGCCAAGCACTGTTCCTGAAATCATGAAAACATTGGCCATTTGCTTAAGTAGAAAATTTACAGAGAGGAGATGTGGTAAAAGAATATCATCTCTGTTTAAAAGCAATTCCCTTTCATTGTGCCATTCAGAAGTGATTTGCCTTTGGTTTATATGCCCAAAAGTTTTATTTTAAATTACTTAAAAGAAATACATTTGCAGAGCTATAAACTTAAAATAGATAAATGATTCCATTGACTAATTCTAGATGGTAAAAGAAATAATCAGACAAGTCAGTCAAATAAAACTCTTTGGATTACCCACAATCACTAATGAATTCTTGAAATTCTGGAGTGGTCATTATACAGGAGCAAACTTGTGGAGTTTCTCATTTAAAGGGTATATGTTATGGAAAAAAAACTGTAATATAATATGAGGAGAGTATTAGTGCCACTGCTAAAATACAACAAAAAATGAACACTATGTTGCTTATTAGGGGAAAAAGAGCTCATGTATTTGGAGAGAATCTTGGATTATAAGATTTTTAAAAATAGGGAATGGGGAAGGCTGTCCTGGAAACATCATTATTATCATAAACCATAACATAGAAGCATCAAGAAGTATATGTTTTTAGAAAATACTGAGAAGTCTGCAGGGTTTATTTGTTTGTTTGTTTGGTTGGTTTGGTTTGGTTTGGTTTTGTCAATTGTAAATAAAGCTGCAATGAGTATTTATACTTAGTTTTTTTGTTTGTTTGTTGTTTTTGATTTGTTTTATTTTTTAGATATAAGTCTTCCAAACATCTGGGGAAATGCCAAGGGGCCCACTTGCTATATTGTCTGGCAAGACTATATTTAGTTTTGCAAGAAACTGCCCAACTGTCTTCCAACATGGTTGAATGAGTTTGAATTCCCAGAAGCAATGAATGGGACTTTCTGAAGCTTCACTTTGCAAGCAATTTGTTGTCAGTGTTGTCAATTTTGGTCATTTCCTTAGACATATAGTACTTTCTCTTTGTTATTTTAATTTAGACTTTCTGATGACCTGTGACATCGAGCATCTTTTGATGTGTTCCTTTACCATCTGTATCTTTGGGTTAGATATCTGCTAAGATTTTTGCCCATTTAAAAAAATCATGTCCTTTTTCTGTTGTTGAGTTTTAGAAATTCTTTGTATATTATAGGCAACAGTTCTTTATAAAAACATGTATATATCAATTTTATTTTTCCTATTCTGTGGCTTGTGCTTTCATTTTCGTAACAGTATTTTTCATGAAGTAGAAATTTTTAATTTTAATGAAGACTAGATATCAATTACTAATGGATCATGTTTTGTCATATGAAAAAAAAAAATCACCAAACTCATGTCATCTAGATTTTCTCCTAAGTTATCTTCTAGTAGTTTTACAGTTTTACCTTTTACATTTATCTCTATGATAAATGTAAATGTATTTTTTTTTCTGAAGGGTGTAGGATCTACATCAAGATGACAAACCTCCTTTTTTCCTCCTCCTCCTTCTTCTCTTTATTCTTATTATTTGTGAGTGCAATTCCACTTGGAGGCAACCAAGAGGTTCCTCAATAGGTAAATCAACAAACTAGGTATGTGCAGACAAAGGAACATCATTCATCATTAAATAGAAATTTACTATCAACCATGAAAATGCTTGCATGCAATTTAAATGAATATTGCCAAGTGGAAGAAGCCAGTGTGAAAAGGCTACATATTTTATGATTTGAAAAACATGACATGCTTCAAAAAGCAAAACTTAAAAATAGTAAAAAAAAAAAAAAGGCCAATGGTTACCAGGCGGTGGGGGAGGGAATGATGAATGAGTGAAGAACAGACAATTTTTAGAACAGTAAAACTACTCTGTATGTAACTGTAACAGTTGACACATGTCATTATACATTTGTCTGAAGTACAGCATCCATGTAAACTATGGTCTTTGGATGATAAAGATGTGTTGGTGTGTATTGATAATTTTTAACACCCCTATCACATTGGTGGGATTTTTATATTGGAGGAGGCTATATAAACAGGTTAGAGGTTCACAAAAAATCTCAATACATTCTTCTCAATTTTCCTGTGAAATTAAAATTTTCTAAAATATAGAGTCTTTGTCTTTTTTTTTTTTAATTGGTTGGGAAAGGGAAAAGTAAGTCAAGGCCAAATTATCAAGGGCATTATAGCCATGTGCTAAGCTAGTAAACCCTTCTAGGTGCAAACTGAACAAACTAACTAATGAAAATAGCTCTGCTAAATGTGGAATAGAACACTGGAAGCTTGGAAGTCCTTTATTTTCTAATAATAACATGCTGGTTTCAACTTATTTCCAGATTTAAAGTTTAGATATGTTTATTTTCTGAGGTTTTTATATATCACAGTCTTAGAGACCTGTGTTAAAAGAGCTTTCTCCAGAAAATGGCTCAACTGAGGGACATTTTGGGCCTGGATACATAAATATATACTTTCTCTTTCTGTTTTAACAGCAGCAGAATTTTTTAAACCAAATCTCATATTTTCTTGAATCTGACAGAAACAGATGTCTTTAAATAAACTCTAAGGAAAAATCATTGTTGCTGAGGAGAGGTAAATGCTTCCTCACAGACATTTTGTTATTACCAACTTTTCAAAGTATGCTGCCAGTGACTCTTATGCATATGGTCTGGTTCCAGAAAAACACCTGACACATACATTTTCTTCTTAATTATAACTGATAATACATTGTTTGTGACTGTTCAGGGCCATTAATTACCTCTGTCAATGAAGTGATCTCTTGAAGATATTAGTGTCTTTTGCCTATTCTTTAATTCAAAAATTTTAATCTTTAATGTTTGTGACAGACAAAGCATTACTGCACAGCTGCTAACCACACTAGCCTCAGAAACAAATTGGGTTGTGAGATTAAACACCAGGAGATAGTTTGGGTTTTTCAAATTTGCATGGCTAATGTAAACAGCCCCAAGATCTCATCAGTGAAAGTTGGAGGGGAACTAGTGGGTGGGCTTTCTTCATCCTGCTGGGAAAAACAGTGGTTAGCCCTTGAGGAAGTAATACAAAACAAAACAGAAAAGCTGCCTTATAAAAACATAACATGAACAAAGATGACATGTTTAAGACTTAGTTTATTATTTGATCCATGAATATCAAGCAATATAAAAATTACCTGTGTGATAATCACCTTATTATTTTAAATCACAACCTCTGTGATTATAGCTGAGGATTTTTCAAATTTCAAAACGAAAAGTTGTTATTTTCTTAACTGACATAAAGTTATATTTACATTTAATTACTTTCCTTCTGAAGGCTTTGTATCTTTTTCAAGAAATGTACTTTTATGGAAGAAACAAAATGAACAATCTAGTTTTTATTCCCTGACATTAAAACAGACAGTTCTTGATATCCTTTTTATATATATAACATAACTATATCCACTCTTTCCTTTCCATTTTTTGCATTTACCACCTGGAGCTTAATATGTATGATCTTACATTTGTGTTTTCACAATAGCTGTAAAAATGACCTCCTTGCCTTTGGATCACCCTATGCTAACTAATCAATGAAGACCATGTCCTTGAAGACTTCTATAGCATCATGTTCCTATGCCCAAAATAGCTCCCAGCACAAGAAATATATTTATTCTTTTATTATTTTTGAGTAGGTGATTAGATGTTGCTACTTCAATTAAAACCGTATTCAGCAAAAATCTAAGATGATATTTGGTGTTTCATATTCTCATTTTATTCTAATGGAAAGTCTCTCTGAAATAATTTAAACTAGTATCTTTATTTAAATATTATCAGTGAGAAGTCAGGGATAAAAGTTTACTTATTAATTTTATATAGTACATAAGTGATATACAATGTCCTGATAAAACGAATGAGAATGTTATAATTCCAACTTAATGATGCTGAGTGATGATAATGTGGAGAAAGAACATAAATATATTGGCTAGATTGCAGTTTCTAAGTGTGCTCCCCTAAGTAGCAGCAGCAGTGGCAAAAGGGCCTTCCTAGAAATACATACTCTTGACCCTTTCTCCAGAACTGCTGAATCAGACTAAAAGAAGGAGGCCAGCATGTGTTTTGTTTTGTTTGTAAGCTGTGTAGGCAATTCTGATATATGTTAAGTTTGAGAGATTCTGCTATATGGCAATATCTAAATGATATTTTAACTTATTTACTAACATAAATGTTAAGATTAACAGATAGATACAAGCAACTTCAAGATGTCCCCACCAGGGAGATTAAAAAATATGACTCCATCTCAGTCACAGTCTGGAAATTTTCATCTCTGACTAGGAAGACAAGTAAGACCCAAAAAGATCAAATTGTAATCATTCTTCCTTTAAATTCCTCTGCCCAGTATTTTTGTTATTGTTGTTGTTTTTTGTTTGTTGTTTTTATGCTGGGGATTGAACCCAGGGGATACTTTTACCACTGGGTTTCACTAAATTGCTGATGCTGGCTTCAAACTTGGAATCCTGTTGCCTCAGACTTCTGAGTTGCTAGAATAGCAGGTGTGTACCGCTTCACTTGGCTGTTTAGTTGTTTGTTAAACTTCAGAAAATAGATAAATTAAAACAAGATGAAAGTAAGAAGAGTAGTATTTTCATTGCTCATATCACTCATAAATTCTTCATTTATCACATTTTGGAAGAATTCGTTTCACCTTTACCCTTCCATCAATTCTTTCTGCCCTATTCATTGGATCATTGTGAAGCAAACCATGAAAACATTTAAAAGGTATAAACTATCTTAAGATTAATCATGAATGGTTTCAGAACATCCTACCCCAAATAAGGCATCTAGACATTTGAAAACAAAGCAGGCCTCTCTGAAGCAGATCACAAAGGAATTCTCTGACCTTCCAATGAAGCAGGTTTCCTCCTTGGAGAGATATCATCCTTATACCCAGAGTGAGGGAACTTTCTTATCTTCTAAGAAACACAGGCATAGAAAAGAGTCTGAGAGAACAAGCTTGCCAAGTTTCCTCACTTTGTTACCATTAGATCATACCTGATCAGCCAATCACACCTCTGCACAACAGTTCATCTCTTCATCAAACCCCAGCATAACAATGTACAACTGTTCCCTGTTTCTTTGGCTTTTCATTTCTGAAGCCTCTCTGGTCATGAAAAAGTGATATGAATTAAGTTTGTGTGTTTTTCTCTTGCTAATTTTATTATAATTTTTATTATAAGGCACTAACTTAGCAATATGTAAGGAAGGAATTCTCTCCTAAAATAACTAGAACAAATTATTATATATAGTATATAAATTTCTAGTATAATATACATTTTTTTCCTCTGAGTAGCAGGAGAATATATGGAAATTCTGCTCTAGTCTTACACACATGTTTTCTTTCTTAGTTTTAGAATTCCTCTAAGTGACTTCTCTGTTTCTGTGTCCTCAGCTGACTGTGTCACAGATCTACTGTGGCTTGGGGCAATTGTCTCTTGGCTTTTGCTTTTGTCATAAAGAGCACTCATTTTATGTGGGTAGCAGATATTGATTGCATTGTTACAGAGACTTTCATTTTCTTCAAGATTGCTTTCACAATCTCTGTGGCTGTTTATTTATATTTATGCTCTTCATTGTATATGACTCATTAAGTGCTAGGCACTGTTCCAAGCTCTCACAATGTAGGAACTTAGTTATTTCTCACCATAAGTAATTACCATTATTACAGTAAGTGATAGAGTAACATACTTATTCCCCAAAACCCTTTGATGTAGATTTTATTGTTAATAATTGATTTATTTTGGGGAGAGATATATGTTGAAGCATACTGAAGTTACACAATTTACCCAAGGCCACACAGAAGTAGAGCTAGACTATGTCACATTTTTAAAGTCTCATTCCTGGCAGTGACACAACAATGTTGTTACAGTTAACCATAGCATTTGTGTTGGCACGTGTGCTCAAGCAGCATTTATTTATTGCCATGTAAGAACTTCTCAATGGACTTTTAATGTCCTCTGAAAAGCTCATGCTATAGACCATGCTGGGATTTTTCAGAGGTAAAATGACTAGATTATGAGAGCTGTAACCATAGCAGAGAATTAATCCACTGGATGAAGTAAGGATTTGAATGGTAACTGTAGTTAGGTGGTGTGTGACAGGAGAAAGTAGGTTATTCCAGGCATGACCTGGACTCTATCTGTCCAAGGATATTTTTCTCTCGCTGCCTGAGCTCAAAGCTTTCCTCCACCATGACCTTCCACCATGATATTCTGCCTCACCTCAGGCCCAGACCAGTGGAGTTGGCTAACCATGGACTGAGACCACCGAAACTGACTTCAAAATAAATTTTTCCTCCTCCAAGTTGTTCTTGTCAGGTAGTTCTGGTCATACCAACAAAAGCTGATTAATACAGTATGCATCATTATCATCTATTAAACTCATGGAAACATACATTCTGATTCAGTTTAGCTCCACATTCTGCCACTGGTATCCATGGTCACTACAAGTTTGGTATTGTAAAACTACCTCAACTTCCATTATGCTACAATTTCAGCATCAGTTTTTATTTTGATCTCTTTGCTAGTTTTAAATTCCATTTTGAGGACCTCTTATTTGTGGCTCCATTATTTGAGAGTCATCATTTTGTTTTTTGAATTTAATCATTTTCCATATAGTCTTGTATTCAAGAATGTAACAAGTTGTTGAGCTAAGAATTGGATGTAATTCTTAGCTAGAGAAAGTGTTACTTGTCAGTTGGCTTTTGATCTGGGTCTTACAGGACTTTTATTAAGTTTTCAAGGTAAAGTTTTGAAAAAAGTGTATAGGTAAACACAGCAGAGGTAAAGTCATATAGGCAAATGGTATCTTGGTAAATATAGAAAGTTATGGTAGTTTTTGGACACCAAACTAGATTTTGGACAGCAGTGGGGAAAAAGTCCTGGACTAAATGACTTCAAATCAGAGTAGGATCTAGACCAGTGGTATTTACATTTCCTGTATTAATACTTACTTATTTGTGTATTTATTCCTGGGTCTTTCTTTTCTTTCCTTTATTTTCTTTTTCTTTTCGTTCTCTTTCTAGATAGCAAATCTCTCCCATCACCTTGTCTAGAGAAGCAGTGAAGTACAGTTAAAAGCATTGGGCTCAAAATTATGATAGATTTGATTGTACTATTTGCATTTAGGTCACTGAGAACTGTGACTTTGGGTAATTTTTAACTTTGCATTATGAGGAAATTCATATCACCTCACATTAATAAATCCCAGTGTTTTCATCCCTAGTGCCTGAAACAACTTTAATTTTGACAAATCTGGGCAAATAAAGGGAACAAACACAAACAAGTACATAGCACAAATTATTAGGTGAGTTTTGTACAGTTTCTGCTTCTTACTTAATATTATTTTAGTTTATATTTTAGCCTATTGCTAGTATAAAAGATTATTATGAAAACACAATAACATTTTTAATACAATATAAACAGACTCGGATAACACAATAAATAACAAAATCTTCATATTATTTTGTAGAGTCTAAGACAGTTCTAATATTCCTCTATTTCCTACATACAATTAGCATAAATTTTCTACATTTTCTATTGAAGAAAGGAATGTGGGTAGCTTGCAATGCAAAGTTTTTAGCACAAGCTATGTCAAAATTATCTGGTACCCTAAGTGGTAGCAGGTAACAGTGGTCTTAGAAACCCTATTACAAAACGCACTTTAAAAATGAGCACCCATTCAAAGTACATGTATGAATGCAGGAATTGGTATGAATATACTATGTATACAACAAGATATATGAAAAATTGTGCTCTGTACATGTAATAAGAATTGTAGTGCATTCTGCTGTCATATATAAATTTTTAAAATACATTAAAAACACATAAAAATGAGCACCCATATACTGTCCTTGAAAGAAAAGTATTAATAGCATTTCAACAGAAGGAACTGGAAAAAGATAAAGATTTTATCAAGTGTTACACTCCTTAAAATGTGTATCACATAATAGGAGATGAGACCACAGCAGGAGCAAGAAGTATCAAACCCATCTAAGCTAATTATAATGACACACTTAATATAATGCTTTACACTTATTGACTGCAATCTTATATTTTGTGCTTTTGTTGAATTTTTAATTTGATTACCTTTTGTTCTCTCTTGGGTAAAATCTCATTGAAGGTATGAAGTGGTAGAATTCCTTTTTCATCTTATTTGACAGATAACAATTTATTAATTAATGAAACAAGCTTTCAAGGCAAGACAGTTATATCAATTGAAATGTTTGTTCATAATGTGATGAATAGCTGAAATAGCTAAATTATTTATCTAAGAGCATTTATGCATACTTAATATATACATCACTAATATATGCCAGGTTATGGCATAATACCCACTCTAAAAAGTGACACATTATTTTCATTAATATTTTAATTCTCTACATAATGATGTAGTATTTAGAGTCAACTTAAAATTAAATTAAATGTATCTCACTTAGACTCTTCTGACTTTTATTGGCATGTAATACTTGAGAGCACAACATAGCAAGTTATGATATGCTACAAAGAGGATTGTAAAATATATCTTGAAGGAGCAGTTTATATTGGAAGATGCTAAACCATATACCACAAGTCTGTGCATACTTACACAATTAAAAACAATTTCCTTATACTATAGTCTTAAATTGGCAATATTTTTAAATAATTTATATTGTCATAAGCAAATTATGTGTCTGAATATTTTAGTTTCTTATTTATCTATTTTATTAAAAAATTAATGCTATATTTAAGAGAAGATATAACATCAAAAAATCAATATGAGTTTATCTCAAAGTTCATTCAACAGGTTCATTGGCCAATAGTATTTGTAAGGTTAAAACAATCTAAATAAGAACAATAAAAAAATTTAATTTCAATGTTATAGTTTATATTTATGTGTTTTTGTGAATTACTATGGAATGAAGTCAATAATAAAATGTGACTTGGACTATAATTTTTACAAATCAATTTGGTCTTTCTATTGTTAATATTAAAAAAAAGGTAGCTATATTTTTTTGATAGAAATACTTTCAGTTCAGCAACCAGCATTGAAACCTAATGAGAATACTTTTATCAAGGCACTGAAGAACTGATCTGTGCCTTAACCCTTGTTTTTTCCTGCCTTCTAGCACTCATAAGTGTGAGGATGTCTATTTAAACTAATCTTTGTTGAGGATCTGATTTATACATTTACAGATACCCTTTAAACATTTGTTTTAATATGTTTTGATTTTTCAAAGGCTATTAATAAAACTCACAGAATTGAAGAAGATTTTAAGTAAAATACCTACTCTCTGAGTTTGCAGATATCCTTAGTAGAAATATCAAAATTTATTAAGATGAAGGAATCTACAAATAAAAGCCTCAAATAAAATACTTGTAAAACACAAGTATTCACAAAATACTAATCATTGTACTCTACATATTTATGTATAGTGAGGAATTCCTTAAATTTCTGAAAATCTGCCTTAGCTTGAAGCAGTGGTGGAGCCTTGTGTATTTTACTTTCTAGGTGATATAACTTGCTACCATCAGCTTTGGATAACAAAATACACATTACTGAAAAGAGTAATGGACCTATATAAAATTTATTTTGAAAATTTTTTATCATTTTGAGGGATCCTCAGAAGATGGTGGAAAAGAGAAGTTGCTTCCTTGGTGGCTCCCTGGCATGAAAACAAGAAAAGTAGACAGGCAGCTTTTCAACAAGGTGGGTTAATTAACAAGAATTAGGGAAAACTTAACTGGATTTTAATACTGGACAATCAAAACAGATTGGAGACTCAGGAGATTGAATAAAATAAAATAAGTAAAAATTTTGCAGCCCTAGAGCTGTGGAAGCAGCTACAGACATTAGCTAAAATGCTCCCTCAGTGAACACAGTAAAGTAATAAAGGAATTGAAGGAAGCCCCATTCTTGGGAAGACTGAAACTTGGGGGGCTGAGAATTTAGAGATCAGCCTGAATAAACAGTAAGGTGCACTGCATAATATACTTGTATGGGGAAAAATGTCACCATCTCTCCTGGTAGCATACAGAAGATAACAGAAGGAAACATTTTGTAGCTGCACCATGTGTGCTGGTAGCTGGAGGAGCTAAGTAAAACAAGCAGACCTACTGGCAGACCTAAGTAAAACAAGCCAGGCAAACATATGCTGCATAACAGAAAGTGTGCCTAAGTGACCAAGAGAAAATCAAGCATGCAAAGAGGTTTATACAGGGGAATACTGGTTATGGAATTCCACCTGGCTTCCCTCCTCCCCTTCCAATCCAGCTGCATTTAGGACCAGCTTGGGAGAGAAGGGTCTGGCCAGGAATTTGAAAAGGCATGGGATGAAAAGATTGAATTTGGAGACTGGATCAATCCAGGAATCATCAGGTCTTCAGGTGATATAATGTGCTACTATCAGGCTTCTGCACCACATGAGTGAAATCCAAAGGAGATTCCTTGGGTGCAGTCTTCCAGTGCAGATGGGAAATTGCTAGACCCTGCAGGTGAACTGACTTAAATCTCCAGACCAGTTAATGTTCAGCAAAGAGCCTGGAGCCTATCTAAGCTTAAACCCACCACCAGGAGTTCCATCTCCAAGATTAACCCTCTAACCCTAGCAGCCCCATTCACTCTGAGGGTAGAGTAAGCATCAAACTCCCAACAAGCCTACCTTACTGCTGTGAAGGGAAGCTGAGAAACTTTTGAATTCAACAGAAACAATTGATCAATTTTTTCATTGAGATTTCTCTCTCTCTCTCTCTCTCTCTCTCTCTCTCTCTTGCTTTCTTTCACTTTTAGATGATTTTTTATCAGGGATGATGATCAGTGTCTCATTGCGGGGTTCATCTTTTGGCCCAAGAGAATCTAAGCCACCCTAAAAGTTAAATTTCAAATAATCAGTGAATAACAAAACACAAATATTCAGAAATATATTTACAAAATGCTAAACCTTTATAGATCTAGTCCACATGGGCTCTGGAACTAGATAAAGAAAAGATGGCTTCAGTGATTTATTTGCAGCGGGAAGGGGTACATCAAAGGCAGGGATAAGGTTTCAAAGGCAGATTCTTGCTTCCTGATATCTTGCAGTAACACATTGATTAACATCTTGGCAGGTCAAACCCATCCAGGTGCTATGTGGGCCATGGCACATAAGGATAAAAATTCATACTGTCCCTGGAAAATTGACCAGAGAAAATGTCCACTGGTCATTCCCAGACACTAAATGTCTCTATCCAATAGGCTTCCATGCACAGGGACCCATGTGTAACCCATGGATGGCTACTGACAATTTTTGAAACCAATCATTTTTCAATGAGCATGTTAATGAGGACTGGGATTTCTGAATAGCATATTTCAGTTTTGTTTTGTATTCTTTAATTTTTACTCTCCCCCATTTTTAACTTTTTTAAAAAACTTAATTTATATGTATATTTTTCTCTCACTTGTTTCCCTTGATTCTCTTTCTCCCTTTTCTCCTACTAACAGGCAACAACTATTATTCCCTCCTTTACACTTCCTGTAATTTTTTTTTTTTACTTCTAACTTCACCTTTCTAGTAAAAATCACATCTTACATCACTTCTGTTCTCCATTTGTCCGTCATTTGCAATTTTAAACTCCTTTGCAAACTTACCGTTTTTATTATAAGCAATAACTGAACAGATAATTTCTGTTTATTGTTACAAAACAGTAGATGTCATAGTAGGAGAGTTTTGGTTTAAGGATATATATTGTTTGCATTGGTTGCTGTTATTATTTGTCTTCCCCTTAAAGGCAAGTTACTAGAAACCTTCAGGAGCACTATAAGTCTACAGGTAGAAACTGTACTGCCTAAGATCTACACTGAGAGATGGGTAGACACAAAATAGCATGAAAAAAAAAAAACTAGGGAAAATTTTTTCAAAACAAACCAATGTACTCCAATGATAGAATCCATTAAAACTACAGTGAAAGAAATGTCAGAGAAGGAGTTTATAATGTACATAGTTAAACTGATCTGTGATGTAAAAGACAACATAAGGAGTGATATCAGAGATAAAATTCAGGAGGTGAAAGATTGCTTAAATAAAGTGGTAGCGATACCAAAAATAATAATAATAATAATAATAATAATAATAATAATAATCAGAAAACCATGAAATGAAGGAATCAATAAACCAATTAAATGGAAAATATCACCAACAGACTAGACCACTTGGAAGACAGAACTTCAGACTATAAATATAATCCAGAAAATAAAGATGACCATGGAGAATAGATTTTAAGTGAACAGGAAGAGAATTTCCTAGAAATATGCATAACATGAAAAAGCCAAATTTATGGGGCTGGGGCTGTGGCTCAGTGGTAATGCACTTGCCTGTGAGGCACTGGGTTAGATTCTCAGCACCACGTATAAATAAATAAAAGTAAAGATCTATCAACAATTAAAAAATATTTTTAAAAAAGAAAAAAAAGGCCAAATTTAAGATTTATCAGGATAGATGATGGTGCGAAGAAATGCACAATACTTTCAAAGAAATAATTTCAGAAAATTTCCCAAACCTAAAGACTGAAAAGTAAAATCAAAGAGAGGAGGCATACAGACCCCAAATGTACAAAATTACAACAGACCCACAATAAGGCACATTATTATGAAAATGCCTAACATACAGAATTAGGATAGAATTTTAAAGGCTGCCAAAAAAAAACTGTCAGATTACATTTAGAGGAAACCAAGTCAGATCTCAGCTGATTTCTCAACTGAGAACCACATAATTAGGAAGTCATGAAATAATGTATACCAAGCTCAGAAAGAAAATGGTAATGCACATAAAAAATACTTTAAAATTTCATCTCACTCCAGTCAGAGTGGCAGCTATTAAGAATAAAAACAACAGTAAGTATTAGTGAGGATGTGGGGGAAAAGGCACACTCCTACATTGCTGGTGGGACTGCAAATGGGTATAACCAATATGGAAAGCAGCATGGAGATTCCTTAGAAAACTTGGAATGAAATCACCATTTGACCCAGCTATCCCATTCCTCAGTTTATATCCAAAAGAGTTAAAAACAGCATACTACAGGGATACAGTCACATCAATGTTTATAGCAGAACAATTCACAATAGCTAAATTGTGGAACTAACCTAGATGCCTTCCCTTCAGTAGATGAATGGACAAAGAAACTGTGGTATATATATACACTAAGGAATATTACTCAGCATTAAAAGAACATAAAATTACGTCATTTGCAGGTAAATGAATGGAGTTGGAAAATATTATGATGAGTATGCCAATCCTTAAAAAAAATAAAAGGCTGAATGTTTCTTCTGATTTGTGGATGCTGATCCATAATGGGGATGAGGAAGGAGCATGGGAGGAATGGAGAAACTTTAGATAGGGCAAAGGGGAGGGAGGGAAATGGAGGGGGCATAGGAGTAGGAAAGATGGTGGAATGACATGGACATCATTACCCTAAGTACATGTGTTGCCCATGTCCTTTGTGGGTAATGGAATTTGGGGTTCTTCTGTGTGAAGCAGGCTGGCTGCACAATAAAACTAAGTAAAGAAGGAGGCAAAAACTACATGACACAGAAAATACTTTTAGAAAGTGAGGGACAATTCTTTGACCTTAGTGGTCAAGTTACACACTGGAAAAAGAGTGTGAGAGCACTCTCTTTATTTTGATTTATTTATATGGGGGGACTTCAAAGACTTTCTACAGAATGTTTTTTTTTTCCCAAATAAGGTAGGAGGTGGGCTGTCCAGTTCCCTATGAGTCACCAATTCCAGTGCTAAGAGGAGCCTTCCTAGCCCAGCAAAGACTGAAGTCACATGCATTGTGTAATCTACTAAGTGGGAGGGGACACAAAATAGCATGCAATGCTAGACCAAAATCTCCTTGCCTCAAGGCCAAGTGAAGATGTTGAATAGCTCAGAAGTGGCTTCTCACATACATGAATACTATGACTCTAATTTTTGAACAACCAGAGATATGAAAAAATGTGTTCTATATGTGTAGTATGAATTAAAATGCATTCTGTTGTCATGTGTAACAAATTAGAGTAAATAAAGAAAGAAGAAAATAAAATAAAATGATTACCAATCAAGAATTCTATGCCCAGCAAAACTAAACTTTAGATTTGAAGATGAAATAAAAATATTCCATGATAAACAACAGTTAAAAGAATTCTCAACTCGAAAACCTGCACTTCAGAACATTCTCAGCAAAATATTTCATGAAGATAAAATGAAAAAAAAGTGAAAAACAGCAGAGACAGAAAATGCACTAAAGGAATAGTCAATCAAAGGATAACTAATAAAAAATTAAAAAGCAGAAATTAACCAAAGTAACTAGGAATACAATATGTTGTAATAATAACCTACAATGTAAATGGCTTTAATTCATCAATCAAATGACATAAACTGGCACATTGAATTAAATAAATTAATTAAATAAATACTGAATAATATGCTGTTTCCAGCATACTCATCCCATAGACAAAGGCCTACACATACTGAAGGTGAAAGAATGGGAAAAAGCAAACTCAAATGGGTCACAAAAATAAGCAGAGGTTTCTATCCTCCTATCACATAAAGTGGAATTCAAGCCAAAGTTAATCAGAAGGAACAAAGAAGGGCATTTTATACTACATTAAGGAATTATACATCAACAAGACATAACAGACATAAATATTTATGCCCCAAACAATGGAGCATCCACATACCTCAAGCTCTTCTCAATTTCAAGGATCAAACAGACCACAACACGATAATACTGTGTTACTTTAACATATTTCTCTCACCACTGAATAGATGCTCCAAACAAAAACTAAATAAAGAAACTATAGAACTAATAATACAATAAACAATATAGACTTAACAGACATATATAAAATACTTCATCCATCAATGATAAAATACACTTTCTTCTCAGCAGCACACACATCCTTCTCTAAACTAGATCATACCTTAGGCCATAATGCAACTATGCAACTATCAGCAAATACAAAAAAAAAAAAAAAAAAAAAAAAAAAACCAATACCTTGCATTTTATCTGATCAAAATGAAATGAAATTAGAAATCAATGACAAAATAAAAAATAGAAGCTACTCTAACATGTGGGGACTAAATAATATGCTATTGAATGACAAATGGAAAACAAAATAAATCAGGGATAAAATAAAAATTTACTTAGAAGTAAATTTGAATAGTAACACAACATATCAAAATCACTGGGACACTATAAAGGTAGTTCTATGAGGGAAGTTCATTGCGATGAGCTTATTTATTAAAAGAATAGAAAATAGCCAAATAAACAACCTAATATTACATCTCAAAAATCTAGACTAAGAAGGACAAATAAACATCAAAAGCAGAAGACAGAAAATAATTAAAATCAGAGCTAAAAATCAATGAAGTTGAAACAAAAGAAACAAAAAAATTGACAAAACAAAATATTTAAAAAAAATAAATAATTGATAAACCCTTAGATACACTAATAAAGAGATTGAGAAAATAAATAACTAAAATTCATGATGAAAAAGGAAATATTAAAATGGACACTACTGAAATACAAATGATAATCAGAAATTATTTTGGAAATTTATACTTCAATAAAATAGAAAATCTGAAAGACATAGACAAACTTTAGAGACATATATCCTACCCAAACTGAACCAGGAGGACATACACAATTTAAACAGATCAATTTCAACCAGTGGCATAGGAGATGCCATCAAAAGCCTACCAACCAAAAAAAGCCAGGACTAGATTGAATCTCAGCAGAGTTTTACAAGACCTTCAAAGAAGAACTAATACCAATACTCCTTAAAGTATTCCATGAAATAGAAAGGGAGGGAACCATTCCAAACTTATTCTATGAAGCTGCTATCATCCTGATACAAAAACCAGACAAAGACACATCAAGGAAAGAAAATTTCAGACCAAAATCCCTGATGAACATAGATGTAAAATTTTTCAATAAAATTCTGGCAAATCACATATAAAAACATATTAAAAAGATAGTGTACCACGATCATTTGGGGTTCCTCCCAGGGAGGCAAAAATGGTTCAACATTTTGAAATCAATAAAAATAATTCATCACAAGAATCATATGATTATCTGAATAGATGCAGAAAAATAATTTGACAGAATACATCATTCATTCATGTTCAAAACACTAGAGAAACTAGGGAGAGTAGGAACATACTTCAATATTTTAAAAGCTATCTATGCTAAACTCAAAGTCAACATCATTCTAAATAGATAAAAAATTGAAAACATTGCCTCTAAAAACTGGAACAAGACAAGGATGCCCTCTTTCACCACTTTTATTCAACATCATCCTTAAAACACTATGCAAAGCAATGAGACAGAAGAAAAAAAATAATGGGATATGAATAGGATAAGAAGAACTCAAACTATCCCTATTTGCCAATGTCATGATTCTATATTTAGAAGACCCCAAAAATTCCATCAGCAAACTTCTAGAACTAATAAATGAATTAACCAAAGTAGCAGGATATAAAATTAACACACATAAATCAAATGCATTCCAACATATCAGTGGTGAATCTACTGAAAATAAAGACTTCTACTCCATTCATAATAGCCCTAAAAACAAACAAACAAACAAAACATTTGAGAACCAACCTAACAAAACAGGTGAAAGACCTCTATAATGGAAATACATAACACTAAAAAACAAATTGAAAAACACTTTAGAAGATGGAAATATCTTCCATGCTTTTCGATACACAGAATTAATATTATCAAAACAATCATACTACAAAAAGTGTTATACAGATTTAATGAATTTTTTATCAAAATTCCAATAAAATTCTTTATATAAACAGAAAAAGCAGTCATGAAAACTCATTTGGAAAAATAAGAGATGCAGAATAGCCGAAACAATACTTTGTAAGAAAAGTGAAGCAGGAGACAGCACAATATCAGATATTAAATCACACTACAGAGCTATAGTAACAAAAACAACATGGTGTTGGCACTGAAAAAGACATGTAGACCAATGATTCAGAATAGAAGACACAGAGGCAAACCCACATAAATAGTTATCTCATACTAGACAAAGGCACTATAAATATACATTAAAGAAAAGATAGCCTCTTCATCAAATGGTGCTGGGAAAACTGGAAATCTGTATGTAACAAAATGAAATTAGATCCCTGTCTCTCACCTTGCACAAAACTCATCAAAGTGGATCAAGGACTTTGACATTAGAACAGAGACCCTGAGCCTAATAGAAGTAAAATTAGTCCCATATTTACATCATGTTGACTTAGGAACTGATTTCCTTAACAAGACTCCTAAAGCATAAAATGTAAAATCAATAATCAATAAATGAGATGAATTCAAACTAAAAGGATTCTTCACAGCAAAGGAAACAATCAACAACATAAAGAGCCTACAAAATGGGAAAAAAAAAAATCTTTGCCTCCTGCACCTCAGAGCATCAATCTCCAGGATATATAAAGAACTCAGTAAAAGCGAGGCACTAAGCAACTAACTCAGTGAGACCCTGTCTCTCAATAAAATACAAAATAGGGCTGGGGATGAGGCTCAGTGTTTAGTGTTACTGAGCTCAATCGCTGGTATCCCCCCTTAAAAGAAACAAACAAACAAAAAACCCCTACATTGAGATTCCATCTCATTCCAGTCAGAATGGCAATTATCAGGAATACAAGAAACAATGAATGTTGCCAAGAATGTGGGAAAAAAGGTACGTGCATACGTTGCTGGTGTGGCTGCAAATTGGTACAACCGCTCTGGAAAGCAGTATGAAAATTCCTCAGAAAACTTGAAATGGAACCACAATTTGACCCAGTTATCCCACTCCTTGGTTTACACCCAAAGGACTTAAAATCAGCATACTATAGTGATGCAGCCAAATCAATATTTAGAGCAGCTCAATTCACATTAGCTAAACTATGAAACCAACCTAAGTGCCCTTCAACAGATGAAAAAAGAAAATATGTTATATATGTATACACAATGGAATATTACTCAGCCAAAAAGAAAAAAAATATCATGGCTTTTGCTGATAAATGGATGGAACTGAAGACTATCATGCTAAATGAAATAAGTCAATCCCCCCCACCCCCCAAAAAAAAAGACTGAATGTTTTTTTCTGATGTATAGATGCTAACCCACAAAAAGGGGCTGATTAGGGAAGAATAGAAATAATTTGGATTAAACAAAGGAGAATGAAGAGAAAGGAGGGGGAATTGGATTAAGAAGGATAGTAGAATGAATCAGACATTACTCTCCTATATGGATATGTGATTACACTACCAATGTAATTCCACATTATATACAGCCAGAAAATGATAAATTATGCTCCATATGTATAATATGTCAAAATACATTGTACTCTCATGATTAACTAATAATAATGATAAAGTGTTTTTCTATCCAAGAACATGATGTCTTACTATTAAAAAATATATATCATTTTGGCTTGAATTGCTCCCTGTGAATTATTTATCATATTGGAATTTTAAGAGTTTTATTCAATGACCACTTTGCCAGATGAAAATGAGAACAGTTGATTGTCATAGGGATTTTTGTTCTATGTAATTTTAAACAAGAAATGTTAAAAAGCTGAATGTAAAATATTCTTGATAGAATGGGTACAATATTTGTTTGTTAGAATTAGAAAATAGTCTCTTTCTCCCAAGTGACAAAAATAATGCTTCTAAGATTATGTAGTTGTATACAGTTTTTACTGACATCACATAATAACATATAGAACAAATATCAGTTGAAGTTTCATTTCTAGGATACAGTAATCTTGGGGACAGAGTTTGAATTACATAGAGAAAGTGGACATCAGCAATAGTTTTATCCCCCCCCCCACCCCTGCCGCCCCAGTAAAGAAGCTGATGAGAGGTAGTAGTTTAAAAAAGTCAATATAGGAAGCACAGAAGAATTTAGGCTTGTATTTTATAATAGGAATTCAGTGTTTTAAAATTTTTCACATGAAATTCAAATACTGATCAGGTAACATTCCACTTCCTTCCCACTGGTTGCTTTGTTGTCAGTACTCCTGAAGTTCAGTTATCAAAAAGAACACTTCTCTTTTCCTGATTATCACATCATAGTCACTAGGAGCTGACATAGTAGGGCTGGTTATCCATTTGAAGAGCTTGCCCCCAGCTGGGTTCTTTGCAATTTAATTGTAAAGGTAGGGAAGCAATTAGAAAATAGTTGTTCCAACACCAGAGAGATATTCTGGAGCCAGCTGTGCTGTCGAAAAACATTTCCCATGCACAGCAATTAAAAAACGATTGGGAGCCTATTTCCAGTAAGTCACTGAAGAGACACTTTAAAGGTGGGTAGAATGTGGCTTAACTGTGTCACAGGGAAGCTACAGCTGCAGGACGTGGAAATCAAAGAGGAAAAATCAGTATAAAACTCAAAATCTCAGAAAGTTTTAACAAATGACCAAAAAAAAAACTGTATATCATTCATAAAAAAAGCACATCCATGTTACTTCTAGGTAACAATACCCACAATTTATCTGGGTTTATTGATTCATTGCTTGTGTTGAGAAAACAAAACCAATGTTACTTTGTGTCTTATTTATTTACCTATTTTGCACCAGGGATTGAACCCAGAGATGTTTAAGGAGAAAACCACATCCCCACCCCTATTATTTTGTATTTCAAAACAGGACCTCACTAAGTTGCTGAGGCTGGCCTCGAACTCAAAATCCTCCTGCCTCAGCCTCCTCAGCTGCTGGTATTACAGGTGTAAGACACCACACAGGGCTACTTTGTTACTTATTTACATATCTCCATCCCCTGATGAACTTTTCAATTCACTTGATAATATTTATGTCCTTCCAAATCATAGTGTGATTGAACAATTGATGAGGAAAGGACAGTGAATTCTGGTGCTTTGAATGTTATTAGAGGTTTGCAATTTTCTATATACCACATCTATTACAAATGAATGCAGTTCTTATACTAATGATGTTGAATCATACTAATTTTGTAGGGCATTGTTCTAAATAAGTAGAAAATCTACAACATAGGTAAACTTTTAAAGATAAGAGTTTATTTATTTTAAATATTAATACTAAATATAAATATTAAATCCTTTATAGAAGCATGAAGGAGATGCAAAATTTTAGTTTGGGTTGTGTTCCTGAAACAAAGGACTTCAAAATTTAAGTCATGTTAGATAATAGGCATTTATTTTCCCTCATGTAACAATTGGTGTTCATGATTGTCAGACAGCTTCGATCAGTGGGCTTTTCAGGGTTACAGATTCTTGCCACAGGTTTTCCATTCCTTGAGACTTGAAAGTCTTATAGTGAGAGAAACAAGAAAGATAAAATGAAGATACATATTTCATAAAGGCATCATGACTACTCACAAACTCCTGTGAAAACTTGTCATAGGACTTAGTTAAAGATAATGTGCAGCGTTGGTGTTAGAAAGTGTCCCTGGTTGGTGCTGGACTCCAACTTAGAACTCCACACTACAGAGGGTAGAGCATAAATATGGGTGGACCACCAAGCTCCAAAAATCTTTATTCTTGCCAGTTCACCCTGGTAGTAAAGCAAATAGACTGAATAAGAAATATATGATCATAAACTTCTGAGATATGGGAGACTGAGCAACATGATTTCTGTAATAGTCCCAGTTTTAGATCATTTTATGATAAATTATATGACAAGTGAAACCAAAAATTAACTTTTATTTTTTATTTTAAATATCTCCTTGACAAGTTCCCACCAAAAAAAGTGTGTGTGTGTGTGGGGGGGTAACAGCAAACACCAAACACATTAAACTGCAAGTAACATGATGAGTTAGAAAGTTATTGACTCATAAAATCTGTTCTAGCACCAATTTTGCAATCTAAGAGTGTGACTTTGGGTTCCTCACTATGTATTTCTTCCTGTACTGTCATATCTAATATATGCAAAGGGTTTTAATTGTTCAAATATCCACACATTGACACCTTTTTGAGAGTTTTTATTTTAGAATTTAGGAAAATGATTTTTATAGATATAAAAGTGTCACTGAGCCTTTCATTGTAAAAGATCCCGCAAGATTCATACACAATAAATCTAGGGTTTATTATTTATTATGTGTCATTGTTTCAAATGTTTTATTTATATTTATTTATATTTACCTATACTTCTCAGGAACCCTATCATGTATTTATACACATATTTATGTTTGATATATGCATTTCTTTTCTTTTCTTTTCCTTTTTTATTTTTTTGAAGAATTGCCTCAGGATCTTTTATTTATTTATTTGCATGCTGAGAATGGAACCCAGGGCCTCATACATGCTAAGCAAACACTCTACCACTGAGCTGCATTCCTAGACTGATGTATATGCATCTTGATATGCACATTCATACATATCTAATCTATGCTGAGAGTTTAGGTACTGTATTCTATTCCCTGAAAAAAGAAAATAGATAAATTGTGACTATGTTCTAACATGTCAAGATAATTTTAGTCACATGAAATATCTTTAGAAACAAAAATCACATGACAATTTGCCAAATATAAAATCATAATGACAGCAGACCAATAATGTTGCCTTTAGAACAGAACATAAATTTATTTTATGTAGAATAGGTAGTTAGAAAAAAAAATGAAGGCAGGGTAAATTTTATGACAAAATGAAAATATAGCAAATATATATATAAAACAAATTTTACAAATTGTCAGTCAGAATGGATTAGATGCAAGCAATGTGATAACTAGAGTATCTAAAACTGTGGAGACATACCTTGGGTTAAAATAGTATATGTCCATTCAACTCTAAGTTATAGACATAGATTTTGACATAGGTCAAATTTATTTTCCCATAGGCTGTTAAAAAAAAAAAAAAACAACTATATCTATATAAATGTCAAAATGATATCAAATTTAATTTTAGGGATTTATTAGAAATATTTTTCTTTCATGCATTATGAAATTCTTTCATTTAGTACTTATTCAAATATACTCCCAAAACATAATAAATGTTCAAGTCCTTGAGTGTGCAAAACTATAATAAAGTAAGTCCCAAAGTTTAGTTATGAGAAAAATATCTCTAATGCATAGTAAAAAGTAAAAACTGGCATAGGTAGCTGTGAGATATATTTTCATCTGAAACGAAAGATGTTTTACTGTTGTTTTATTTTTATTTCACTGTAGGAATGAGAGGAAGATATGTGGAAAGACAGGTCTTTTGTCCTGGGTCTTGATGATAGTACCCAGGTAAGTGAGAAGAGTTTTCTACCAAGAGAAGTTCTGAATCATAAAGTGACAGATCTCCTGGGAAACATGAGGCATTCTGTTCTGTGCTTATTGGGTTCGAAGTAACAGTGGAGAATCCAGGAGATGATGCAATCGAGTAACTGGAATTAAGAACTGAAAGCTCCTCAGGCAGGTTTTAGTTCACCATTTGGAAGTTATTTGCATGATAGACAAAACAGTTCTGCAAGTGGAGAGATCTTTCCAAAAAGAAATATATAAAGGTGTTATGCAGGTATTCAAAGAAGCACATGCAGTGAATGGCAATATGAATGGTAGAAAACAAGGCTAATAAACTTCTTTAGACCATCATTCAGGAAGGCAGCTGACTTACCCGGAGGTGATCATCAATAATGTCAGATTTCACCCATTTTAAAAGGCTCTCTATCGTAGGCTTTATGAAGGCAAGAAAGATTTGTTGTTAGAATAACTGAGTGAATAATTTTAAAGGAGAAAAACCAACATGTACATACATTCAACCTAAATTTAGACCCCAGGTGTTTATGTACATAAATAACAGATCATAATAATAATGATTTTGATTTTAATCATCAATATTTTACTAATGATTATAATGCTGAAATCTTTTAGGAATTTTAATAAGGATGCTTTCTTCTGAGATCTTAAAATTGTTTCTGGAAATGAGGTTATGATAGAGTACTTGCCTAGTGTGTGCAAGGCTCTGGATTTGATCCCAAGAAAAGTATGCATGTACACATACACACACAAATCTACAGATACTTTCTAGTATTTTTGTCCTAAACTACTCTATTCTATTTTGGGAAAAAACAAAACATTATCAGACTGTGAGCTTATATATGCTTAATACTAACTAATGGGTAGTCTCCCTAAGATATTTTTATTAATGCCAGTATTGTCTACTTAATATAATCTGCTAGTTATTTAATACCAATGATTACTTTCTGCTTCTTTTTCTGTCCCCTGGAATCATGTTGTACTTTCTTTTCACCTTGTCTGCATTTCCTGTTTATACATGAACTGGGTGTTATGCCTCACATTTTTCTTTGGTAGGTTAATGGTATGTTTCTTTGCCTTTTCACTTTTTATTCTTCAAAGAAAAGAACAGTTACATTACCATTGGCATGTAAATTAAAAAAATAAGAATATAATGAAGATATCATATATTTTTTTGTTAGACTTGTGTTTCTCCCTCAGCACAGTTTTCATTTATATAATCATTTAATATCAACTATATTGTGGACTGATCCTAATGTTAAAAATCAGAATCATGAATAATTCCTCAAAAAAAGTGAGTAAAAACTAGAGAATGTAGGAGTGCAGTGACATAAAAAGGCAAATAAATAAATAAATAAGGGAGGGGGAAGAAGATGGCGGTGAGGGGAGTGCATTGTCACTGTGTGGGAGTATGACGAGTCAGGACGGCTAAAGGCTATCTTGTTAGGAATTTCCAGCAATAGTGGGGTGCTCCGGAACCTGGAGGAAGGATTTCCATCGCACGAGGATCGGCTACGGGGACTCAAATGCGAGAGATTTGTCGCATGGAGGGTAACACTGCTTATTCAGCAAATCGCCCCGTGGCTAGAGTCTGCAGCGAGCGCTGGGAAACGAGGAGATAGCGACGCAGGGATACAGCGCTGCAGTTTCTGCCAGCCGTGCAAGCACCGTACTCAGTGCTGAATTCTGGGTTCGAGACGGGGGAAGGAAGCGGTCCATTTCGGTTCTCCACACCGGTCAGACCACAGAGGAGGCCAGCGGCCACCATCTTGGAGAGCTGACGTCACCATCCCTGTTTTCGACTGACCGCAGCTCATTCAGCCATAGAACAGGTAATTTCAGGCTGCCATTCGCCTGCGGCTTGCAGACAGATTACTCAGGCTCAGTGCCTGAGTGCTTCTTGGAGCCTGCTCTTATCAGAGCATACACCAAGCACGGAGCGGCCGAGTTCCGGCTCCCGGAACTGCTCTGGCCCAGGGCTAAGGAGCCTGCGGAAACTGCTTCTTGGTCCGGGTCCTGCTGAGGGCCAGTCAGGACTCACCAGTTGCTTTGGTTACCCGGCAAAGGGAAAGAAATGCTGCCATTCGCATAGGATACCAACATGGCAGAGATCTGATGTCATCAGAAAGCGGCGGAGGAGAGAACTTCATCAATACCAGCGGCGACAGAAACAGTTGGTCTCCTGGTAGGGAGGGTGAGGCACAGACACCCTAGGCTCTCTCGATTTGTCGTCAAGCCAGAGGGGAGGAGCCGGAGCCGGGCCGCCGCCCGCGCCCGGAGCAGGCCAAGCGGCTCGCCGGCATGGTGGTCGCCTGACCCCAATTGGAGAGGGGGCGAAGCGGGAACGCCACCCGCGCCCGCAAGGTGGGCAGACCCGGGACCCAGTGGTACACGGGCATGGTAGGAGGGGCAGGGCAGAGCCGCCGCCTGCACCTGCAAGGTAGGCAGACCTGCGACAGACCTGCGGATCAGGCCCAGGAGCCTGTCGGCGTGGAACACACGTCACCCCAATGGGAGTAGGGGCAGAGCAGAGCCGCCACCCGTGCCCGAAAGGTGGGCAGACCTGCGACCGACCAGCGGGACAGGCCCAGTGGCCTGCCGGTGCGACAGACACGTCACCCAATTTGGAGTAGGAGCAGAGCAGAGCCGCCGCCCGTACCCGCAAGGTAGGCAGACCTGCGACCAACTGGTGGAACAGGCCCAGCAGCCGGCCGGGGTGGTAGGCACGTCACCCCAATTAGAGTAGGAACAGAACAGAGTCTTCGCCCGCGCCCGGAACAGGCCCAGGGGTCCGCGGGTGTGGTAGACAAAAGTCACACCAATTGGGGGGGGGCAGAGCATAGCCACCGCCCGCGCCTGCAGGGTAGGCACACCTGCAACCGACCGGTGGATCAGGCCCGGTGGCCTGCCGGTGTGGTACACTCGTCACCCCAATTGGAGTAGGGGCAGAACAGAGCCGCTGCCCGCACCCGGAACAGGCCCAGTGACCTGCCAGCGTGGTAGTCACGACACCCCAATTGGAGTAAGGAGAGAGCAGAGCCGCCACCCGCACATGCAAGGTAGGCAGACAGACGCCCGACCCTGCAAGGGAGACTTTTCAACTATACCAGAGCAATATAAATATATAAATATATAGGGGAAAAAAACATTTCAAAAACACAACAGTTTCACCAAGCAGAAAGAAACGCAAGCAGTATGAAAAGACAAGGAAAGAAAGGACCACAAGCAATGCAGGTCAACTCAACTTTAGAAGAGGTAACAGCTGCAGCAGATGGAATGTCAGATAAAGAATTCAGGATATACATGCTTCAGATGATCTGGAGTATCAAGGAAGGCATTAGAGAGCAAAATCAGACAATGAAATATCACTTCGACAATGAATTACACAAACAAATCCAGGAAGCAAAGGATCAACTATACAGGGAGATAGAGGTTATAAAAAACAAACAAACAGAAATCCTAGAAATGCAGGAAGCAATAAACCAACTTAAAAAGTCAATGGAGAATACTACCAGCAGAGTAGAACACTTAGAAGATAGAACATCAGACAATGAAGACAAAGTATTTCAACTGGAAAAGAACATAGACAGCTCAGCAAGACTGTTAAGAAACCATGAGCAGAACATCCAAGAAATATGGGATAACATTAAGAGACCAAACTTAAGAGTCATTGGGATACAGGAAGGTACAGAACTCCAAACCAAAGGAATGAGCAATCTATTCAATGAAATAATACAAGAAAACTTCCCAGACTTGAAGAATGAGACAGAATCCCAAATCCTAGAAGCCTACAGGACACCGAATGTGCAAAATCATAAGAGATCCACACCTAGACACATTATAATGAAGATGCCCAACATGCAGAATAAGGAGAGAATTTTAAAAGCTACAAGAGAAAGGAAGCAGATTACATTTAGGGGTAAGCCAATCAGGATAACAGCTGATCTTTCAACACAGACTCTGAAAGCTAGAAGATCCTGGAATAACATATTTCAAACACTGAAAGAAAATGGGTTCCAACCAAGAATTGTGTATCCAGTGAAATTAAGCTTCAGGATGGAAGATGAAATTAAAACCTTCCACGATAAACAAAAGTTAAAAGAATTTGCAGCTAGAAAACCATCTCTTCAAAACATCCTCGGCAAAACATTACAGGAAGAGGAAATGGAAAATAACAATGAAAACCAACAGTGGGAGGTAGGACAGTAAAGGGGGTGAAAATAATCAAAGAGGAAAACAAACCATGTTTAGTAACAGAAATAAACAAATATGGCTGGAAGAACAACCCATAACTCAATAATAACCCTAAATATTAATGGCTGAAACTCACCACTTAATTGTCACTTAATTGACATGTATAGAATATACCACCCAACATCAAGCAGTTACACTTTTTTCTCAGCACCACATGGATCCTTCTCAAAAATAGATCATATATTATGTCACAGGGCAACTCTTAGACAATATAAAGGAGTAGAGATAATACCATGCATCTTATCTGATCATAATGGAATGAAACTGAAAATCAACGATAAAAGAAGGAAGGAAAAAGCATACATCACTTGGAGAATGAACAATAGGTTACTGAATGATCAATGGGTTATAGAAGACATCAAGGAGGAAATTAAAAAATTCTTAGAGATAAATGAAAACACAGACACAACATATCGGAATCTATGGGACACATTGAAAGCAGTTCTAAGAGGAAAATTCATTGCTTGGAGTTCATTCCTTAAAAAAAGAAAAAAAACAACAAATAAATGATCTCATACTTCATCTCAAAATCCTAGAAAAAGAAGAGCAAAACAACAGCAAAAGAAGTAGAAGGCAAGAAATCATTAAAATCAGAGCTGAAATTAATGAAATCGAAACAAAAGAAACAATTGAAAAAATTGACAAAACTAAAAGTTGGTTCTTTGAAAAAATAAACAAAATCAACAGACCCTTAGCCATGCTAGCGAAGAGACGAAGAGAGAGAACTCAAATTACTAGCATACGGGATGAAAAAGGCAATATCACAACAGACACTTCAGAAATACAGAAGATAATCAAAAATTATTTTGAATCCTTATACTCCAATAAATTAGAAGATAGTGAAGGCATAGATAAATTTCTTAAGTCATATGATCTGCCCAGATTGAGTCAGGAGCATATAGACAACCTAAACAGACCAATATCAATTGAGGAAATAGAAGAAACCATCAAAAGACTACCAACTAAGAAAAGCCCAGGACCCGATGGGTATACAGCAGAGTTTTACAAAACCTTTAAAGAGGAACTAATACCAATACTTTTCAAGCTACTTCAGGAAATGGAATAGGAGGGAGAACTTCAAATTCATTCTGTGAGGCCAACATCACCCTGATACCTAAACCAGACAAAGACACTTCAAAGAAAGAAAACTACAGACCAATATCTCTAATGAACCTAGATGCAAAAATCCTCAATAAAATTCTGGCGAATTAGATACAAAAACATATCAAAAAAATTGTGCACCATGATCAAGTAGGATTCATCCCTGGGATGTAAGGCTGGTTCAATATACGGAAATCAATAAATGTTATTCACCACATCAATAGACTTAAAAATAAGAACCATATGATTATCTCGATAGATGCAGAAAAAGCATTCGACAACGTACAGCATCCCTTTATGTTCAAAACTCTAGAAAAACTAGGGATAACAGGAACATACCTCAGTATTGTAAAAGCAATCTATACTAAGCCTCAGGCTAGCATCATTCTGAATGGAGAAAAACTGAAGTCATTCCCTCTAAAATCTGGAACAAGACAGGGATGCCCTCTCTCTCCACTTCTGTTCAACATACTTCTCGAAACACTGGCCAGATCAATTAGACAGATGAAAGAAATTAAAGGCATCAAAATAGGAAAAGAAGAACTTAAATTATCACTATTTGCAGTTGACATGATTATATACCTAGCAGACCCAAAAGGGTCTACAAAGAAACTATTAGAGCTAATAAATGAATTCAGCAAAGTGGCAGGATATAAAATCAACACGCGTAAATCAAAGGCATTCCTGTATATCAGCGACAAATCCTCTGAAATGGAAATGAGGACAACCACTCCATTCACAATATCTTCAAAAAAAAATAAAATACTTGGGAATCAACCTAATAAAAAAGGTGAAAGACTTCTACAATGAAAACTACAGAACCCTAAAGAGAGAAATAGAAGAAGATCTTAGAAAATGGAAAAATATACCCTGTTCATGGATAGGCAGAACTAACATCATCAAAATGGCAATATTACCAAAAGTTCTCTATAGGTTTAATGCAATGCCAATCAAAATCCCAATGGCATTTCTTGTAGAAATAGAGAAAGCAATCATGAAATTCATAAGGAAAAATAAAAGACCCAGAATAGCAAAAACAATGCTAAGCAGGAAGTGTGAATCAGGCGGTATAGCGATACCAGACTACAGAGCAATAGTAACAAAAACAGCATGGTACTGGTACCAGAACAGGCAGGTGGACCAATGGTACAGAATAGAGGACACAGAAACCAATCCACAAACTACAACTATCTTATATTTGATAAAGGGGCTAAAAGCATGCAATGGAGGAAGGATAGCATCTTCAACAAATGGTGCTGGGAAAACTGGAAATCCATATGCAACAAAATGAAACTGAATCCCTTTCTCTCGCCATGCACAAAAGTGAATTCAAAATGGATCAAGGAGCTTGATATCAAATCAGAGACACGCCGTCCGATAGAAGAAAAAGTTGGCTACGATCTACATACGGTGGGGTCGGGCTCCAAATTCCTCAATAGGTCACCCATAGCACAAAAGTTAATAACTAGAATCAACAAATGGGACTTACTCAAACTAAAAAGTTTTTTCTCAGCAAAAGAAACAATAAGAGAGGTAAATAGGGAGCCTACACCCTGGGAACAAATCTTTACTCCTCACACTTCAGATAGAGCCCTAATATCCAGAGTATACAAAGAACTCAAAAAATTAAACAATAAGAAAACAAACAACCCAATCAACAAATGGGCCAAGGACCTGAACAGACACTTCTCAGAGGAGGACATACAATCAATCAACAAGTACATGAAAAAATGCTCACCATCTCTAGCAGTCAGAGAAATGCAAATCAAAACCACCCTAAGATACCATCTCACTCCAGTAAGATTGGCAGCCATTATGAAGTCAAACAACAACAAGTGCTGGCGAGGATGTGGGGAAAAGGGTACACTTGTACATTGCTGGTAGGACTGCAAATTGGTGCAGCCAATTTGGAAAGCAGTATGGAGATTTCTTGGAAAGCTGGGAATGGAGCCACCATTTGACCCAGCTATTCCCCTTCTCGGTCTATTCCCTAAAGACCTAAAAAGAGCATGCTACAGGGACACTGCTACATCGATGTTCATAGCAGCACAATTCACAATAGCAAGACTGTGGAACCAACCTAGATGCCCTTCAATAGACGAATGGATTAAAAAAAAATGTGGCATTTATACACAATGGAGTATTACTCTGCATTAAAAAATGACAAAATCATAGAATTTGCAGGGAAATGGATGGCATTAGAGCAGATTATGCTAAGTGAAGCTAGCCAATCCCTAAAAAACAAATGCCAAATGTCTTCTTTGATATAAGGAGAGTAACTAAGAACAGAGTAGGGACGAAGAGCATGAGAAGAAGATTAACATTTAACAGGGATGAGAGGTGGGAGGGAAAGGGAGAGAGAAGGGAAATTGCATGGAAATGGAAGGAGACCCTCAGGGTTATACAAAATTTCATACAAGAGGAAGTGAGGGGAAAGGGAAAAATAATACAAGGGGGAGAAATGAATGACAGTAGAGGGGGTAGAGAGAGAAGAGGGGAGGGGAGGGGAGGGGAGGGGAGGGGGGATAGTAGAGGATAGGAAAGGCAGCAGAACACAACAGACACTAGTATGGCAATATGTAAATCAATGGATGTGTAACTGATGTAATTCTGCAATCTGTATATGGGGTAAAAATGGGAGTTCTTAACCCACTTGAATCAAAGTGTGAAATATGATATATCAAGAAATTTGTAATGTTTTGAACAACCAACAATAAAAAATTAAAAAAAAATAAAGAAATTTGGATAACATTTTGTATCATGTCTTGTAGTATTGTTAATATGGCTTAAGGTTATGGGATATGGATATAGATTGAAACATAATCTAATATTTGAAAAGAAAATTATAAATAAAAACAAAATCAGTTCTTTGACATGAAAAGAAAGACAAACACCAATTTAGTCTTGAAATTTTGTAATTTTGTTATTTCGGGGAGGGTCAATATTGATTTTCAATTTACTATCAATAAAACATTTTATCACTGCTTTAAAAGACAAAAATAAATAAATAAATAAATAAATAAATAAATAAATTCATATAATATGAAAATAGAAATAAACTACTAGTAGGAACTGGTGATTAGGAGCATTTTTTATCTTTATAAGAGGAATTTGAGAAAACTAATGAGTAAAAAATGGTAGGGCAACATAGTAGAGATTAGTTAGAATAAGAATTGATTTGAATGTATATATAGTTTGTAAACATAATCAATTTGTATTGTTTAAATACATTTTGAATGATTACAGAGTATTTTTTATATTTTTAGTTTTTAACTATTTTCAATCTACTCTGTTTATATTGACAAAATGTTACTTACATGGATTATATGCTACAACAGTGTTTGAAAAATTTACTTCCCTAGTTAGGTAAGATTTATTACTGAATTATCAATGTGTTTACAATTATTGGAAATTTTTACTCAGCCCTCTTGTGATATCAATTACATATGAATAAAACATAAACTAACAGGGTCTTATTTTTCACTTCTTCAGAAATCTGTCAGCCCTAGTGTAACTCTACTAAGAACCATGTGCCAGCAGTCCTCTTCTTTGCCTAGAGAATTCTGGGTATTAAAAAAAAATCAAAGTCTCAATGTCCTTCAACAGATTAATAAATAAAGAAAATGTGGTATGTATACACAATGGAATATCACTCAGCCTTAAAGAAGAATGAAATTGTGGAGCATTTGGCATTTGCAGGTAAATTGATAGAGCTAGAGAATATCATGCTAAGTGAAATAAGCAATCCCAAATAAAACCAAAGGCCAAATGTTTTCTCTGATATGGGATGCTGATCCATAATGGGGGGAGGGGGGAGGGAAGAATAGAGGACCTTTGGATTGGGCAGAGGGGAGTGAGGGGAGGGATTGGGAGTGGGAAGAATGGTGAAATGAGATGGACATTATTACCCTATGTATATGTATGATTGCGTGAACAATGTGACTGTGCATCATGTACAGCCAGAGAAATGAGAAGTTGAGCTCCCTTTGTGTACAATGAGTCAAAATGCATTCTGCTCTCATATATAACTAATTAGAACAAATCAGAAAAAAAATCATTATCTCAAAATGTAGAGTCTAAGCTCATGATTATACATAAAGAGGCTTCCAAGGCTTCCACAGGTTCTTCCAGGTCTTGGATATTTTCCATTAATTAATTCTACTTTGAAGTGTTTCCTGGTTGGGGTTTTCCATTTATAAAGATAAAAAAGAAGAAACTGATAAAGATCTACACTTCCTTTGGTTCCTTCATGGAACACACTCTAAATATATGACCCTGTATGACCAGGTGTACACTTGAACAAATCACTTGACACTCTGGAATACAGGGATTTTTCTGGATTCATTGCATACTACACAGGGATGAAGAGGATCTCCTTATGAGGCTTCCCTGTGCCTCATGACATTATTTTCTTCAAATACTTTGACTACCTCCACAAGATGATGTGTGGAAAAGTATGGTGGGAGTCTCTGCATGAATTAGTCTGTCTTTTACTTCCCATCATCCTACTGGACTCCAAATCCCACTTCGCTCAGGCATTATGTTCTTCATTTATCAATTACTCTACTGTGGCAGGACATATTATCCATTTTCCATAGTCTTTATGCCAAGTGATTCACAGGCCTCTTATTAATAGATAGGAACTACTTTTCACATACCTGAATGTGAGTAGGGGTTTCTATCTTCCCCAACCAAGAAAACATGACAGAAGGGATGCTGTGATTTTTGAGGTCAGGGCATAAAACTGATGCAGTTTCTACCAGAGTGGCTCCCTAACAGAGAATGGACCTTTGAAATGCTGAGCCCTCACATAAGAAGTCTCTTTATTGCAATGTTACTAAGTTGAAGAGACGATTGAACTGGAGATAGGAAGTTATGTCTAGGGAACCTAATGGTTCAGTTCTTTCTCACCCAGTTTTTATAGCCTGGGTATGAGCACAGCCCTGATGGAAGCTCTTGATTCTCTGGTCAGAAGGCATATGCAACCTCATCAGAGACCTAAGACAGTACCACTTTAAAATGCCACTCCTGAATTCCTGAACTATGACACATTATTCCTGTTTTAAACTTCTAAATTTTGGGGGTGATTTGTTACATAGCAATGGATAACTAAGATATCTACATTTTATGACTTTTTATTTTGTGATTTTTATTAATTTTTCTACAATATTTTTAAAAGCTTTGATGCTAGATAATATTAAAATGGATATTATTAGAATAAGATATATTTGAAACTTCCTAGAATTTCTTCTTGTAACAGTGAATAGCTTTCTTTTAGATTACCTAATAATATAATTAAACTATATGAGTGCATGTTTATGTATACTGTGATGTTCTATATTTTTTCTACAACTTTTGGATGATAATAGACTTCCTCACACTATCAATTGGAAATTTCAAGATCACTATATAATTTAATGGCTTACTTTTGCTTTAGATTCTGTAATCTGATGAATAACAGAAACATAGTAGATAAAAAATAAATATAGTTCAAATAACTGAAAATATATTAAATTTCCATATACTTACATTTAAATAAATGTATTATGTCTTATTTCTTCCCTTCTCTATGCTGCAGAGTAATATATAACTTAAATTATGGGAATGTGTAGTATATTTGTACAAATACAAGGCAACAGTCCTTCTGAATTGTTTTCTTTTATAAATCATATTTTATTTATCTATCCTTAAACATTTGCTCTTCAACATGAACCTCAGAATCAATTTTTCCTACTCTAAGGAAAAACAAATCATCTCAAGATGTTGATTGAAGTTGTATTAAATGTATGGGCTACTATGTACTCCAAATGGCAATTTTTAAAATAATGCCTTCCCATCAAAGATCACAAGAAGTTAAAAGGAAAAAATACAATGAAATAAGAGTCGGCAACTTATAAACTATCTTGTCATCATTACTCCCTGTTATTGTCAATCAATGTTAAAGGAGTTGGTACTAAAATAGATCAAAGATGATGAGAATTGCCATTAGTATGATTACATTGAAAGCTATTCAGAATTTATTTGACTTGTGCTTATGTGACTGATTCTTGTAATAAAATAGTTCCATTTGCAAGATCAATGTTATTAACCAAAATGTGTTGATCTATAATAATAATTCTTTCGAAAAATGCAATGAAAATTTCTTATTTTAAATTGCAATGATAAATCATATCATAATGTTATATAATCAAGAAAACATTTATTAGTCAACATTGAGGTAAAGTGCAGTGTAACACCAAATTTAACATAGACAATAAACTTCCTATATGCAGCATACTTATTTCATGTTCTATGACATAGAATTTTTTTCTTAAGCAAAGTAATTCATACCTCATATCGAAAATTTACCATAAAAATAAGAGACTTAATTCTTCAATCATGTAGCTTCATCTGTTTTGAATGTTATCCAACTTGCCCAAAGAATGAATGGCTACTTGCTATACTTCCAAAGAACACATTCAATATCACATCCTTGTGTAAACCTTTCTAGGACCTTTCATTTCAGGCAATATATCACCTGGAATCTGTATTCTCAAAGCAGCTATTAGGTTGCTTAGGTATAAAATGAACTTACCAAATTGTCTAAGAGTTCAAACATTGATATCAGTTGGCTCTGGACTTGTCATAATTCATTATATCTAGCCCTTGAACATCAAGAATTTGTTTGGCTACTCTAAATTCAGTATTTTGACCTTCAAGGTTATTGTCACCCTAGCTGTTGCATAGGTAGTTGAGATGATGCATACAAAATATTTAGCTAAGTACTGTACTCAATACATACATAGTATCCAATATATAGTAGATATCAGATGGTAACTAACAAGTGGTTAAAATGATGATGATGATGATGATGATGATGAATGAAATATTTGTGTGAAAGTTCAATGACCTGGACTTCTTGAAGGGTAGAACTACATTTTAATTACTTATGCAATGTATGCTCTATTATACAGGTACAATTAATGCTCCCTGAATGATAAAAATATGTTCAGTTGAAAAGATCGTGGATGGGAATTATGGTAACCACTCTGTAGTACTGTTTTCTAGAAGAAGTAAAACACATTAACTCCTAATTATCTGCACCACTTGGAACAAACCTGAATCTCTCTGTTTCTCAGAAAAATGCCAACTTTTCTATTGTGCAAGAAAAACATTTTCCCCAAAGACAAAGTCCACCAAGAATATTTTGGAATGCCTAACTTATAATATTAAACTATAAATTCTGATAAGGATTACCATGACAACATCAGGAAAAGGGGATATTGTTGTGACCCTAACTATGTTTCCAACTAAGGATACATCCTCTTCAGGTCATGTCCTCCTACATGGGCTAAACACAAGTATCTTTATAGTCATTAAACATCTGTTTATTGTTCTAATTCTCCACCACTGCCTTCATGCTGAAAATAAGAATTAGTAACAATAGTCACCCTTTAATCTGAATATGTTGGTAAAAAATTCTGTCCAATTTGGTTGTCCAAAAGCATCTAGATTTACCATTCATTCTTGAACAATATTATTGCTAGAGAGAGAACTCTATGTTGAGTTACCATCTTTAACAAAAGACATGGTTCCTATCATTTTTTTTTAATTTTTGTCTTTCATTATGTGTATCCATAAAAAATTTACATATCTATGTGCTATTGCTTTGAAGTTAAATTGTCATTACTTTTCTGGAATTTATAAAAGTTTCTATTTTGTTCCTTCAATATTCAGTATTTTAATCACATAACTGTGTGTGAGGTTTTGGCAACCATTTGAAAAATTCATCTGTTGACTTCCTTATTTATGCTGCTTTATATTTCAGTTCTAAAATTGTCATTTTTAGATAATTTTAATTTCCTTGTCAAAAGTTTAAACATTCTCTTGTATCTTTGTAAATATACTAATCAAAGTTATTTTTTAAAAAACACAGTTTTAATAACTCCTTGTTAAGGTTTACTTTATCTGCTTCATCTTCTATTTTTCTCTTTGTTTTAGTCAACTTTGCATCATTGTGACCAAGATACTTGAAAGAACAACTTAGAGGAAGACAACGCATTTGGGCTCACAGTTTCAAAGATTTTAGTCCATTGTTGGCCAACTCCATAACCCTGGGCCCTAGGTGACATGGAACATCATTTTGGAAGGGCATGGTGGAGGGAAGCTGCTTAATTCATGACATGCAGAAAGCAGAGTGAGCTGGGCTTGCCAGGGACACAATATAATCTCCCAAAAGAGACCCCCCAGTGAACTACTACCTCTAACTTTGCCCTATCTGCCCACAGTTACCACTTACTAATACATTCAAACTATTAATACATCAAATGGATTAAGTCACTGATTAAGTTATAGCTCTTATAATCTAGTCATTTTACCTCTGAACATCCCTGCACTGTCTCACAGATGAGCTTTTGGGGACCACCTTATATTCAAACCAAAACATGCTTATTTTCCTTTCCTTATTTTAATATCTTCATGTGTCTCATTATTTTTCACTGAGAGTAAGGAATTGTAAATGGAATTTGATAACATAAACATAAATGTAAGGTAAAGTTATGCTCTTCTAGAGACGCTTCACCTTAGCTTCTGGATATCAAATAGGGACATAGCAATTAGGAGTTTATTTTCTCCCTGGATTAATATTACTGAAAAAATGTCGTCACATCTTGTAAAGGCATGTCTATTTCTCATTCATGCTAACACCTACAATATAGGTCTCTCGGGTCTTACCTGAATGTATGGAGAATTTATCAGCTATATTCCATTACCTGATACTATCTCTTTGTTCTAAAAAGAAAGTTTATCTCTTTGTTCTAAAAAGAAAGTCAAAAATACTGCTTCTGTTCCTCAGCTCTTTCCCCAGAATTGTTAGACAGCTCAAAGCTGAAGTTATTCTAACATACTAATCTTTGCCTGGCAATATTTTGTTTCTTTGTTTACCTTTAAATGACTTTAAGTAGGTTCCCCCCACCCTGGGGTTTGAACCCTATCCCTGAACTACATCCCTAGTACTTTTTATTTTCATTTTGAAACAGGGCCTCACTAAGTTGCTGATGCTAGCCTCAAACTTGTGATCCTCCTGCCTCAGCCTCCTGAGTCTCTGGGATTACATGTATGCACCACCAATGCCTAGCACAAACAGATTTTATTTAAATACTCAGACTAGATCTTCTAATTTTACTTAGAAATAGAGTTTCTAAGAATAATTTGCTGCTCATTCATATAAGAAACAAATAAATCTTCTTCCTCTATTTATGCTCAAGTCCTTTCAGATCTTACATAGTCTCTTGTCTTTTAAAATATTAACTAAAATATCCCAAATTGAATATCTACTTTTCTTATAAAGTACTTATATTCAGCTGTCTATGGATTACAAATATATTTAATAAGTATAGCCAAAACCATATTTATAAAAATCTCCTTAAAAATTGTTTCAAATATACTATTCTCCATGTTAATTTATTGGAATTTTAAAATTTCAGTTGTGTAGTACAAAAACTTGGAGTCCTTATTGAAGTTTCACTTTCTCTCATATAATATTGACTTTGTACATTCTCTTTGTTCATCAGTAAACTTCTAGTTCTATCTTTAGGAAATACCCAGAATTCTACCCCCTTTTGCTACTTCTCCTGCTACCATTTGAATTTGAACCACTATTATCTCTTTCCTTTCCCAAATAGTCTGCCTTCTGTATGACTGGAGAGGGTCAGACATTAGTGAATCAAAAGAGGCAATCAGGAAGCTCATCAACACAGATACAGGAGCCAGAGAATTTAAGCAAACTAACAAATATTTAGTTAGTTTATTCATTTATTAAGTGAATATTTTCAAATATCATAAAATTTTTATGAGGAATAAAGGATAAAATATTTTTAAACACTGTCTGTCAAACAATAAATGATGTTTTTTAAATTATTATACCATATACTACTTTATTTAGGTGTCACAATTGAAGGAAATAAGTTATAGATAGATATAGATTATTGATTTAAATCATGATAATTTGAGAAATCTAATAATTGCTGTATCCAAATATGCATTTAATTTATCATAACAAACATGAAAACATATACTATATGTGTGTGTGTGTGTGTGTGTGTGTATATATATATATATATATATATATATATATATATATTTCCTGTTAGGAGGGAAGTAAAGATTCAAAATTCCCAACATTGATTTTTTTTTTAGTTAATAAAAAAATAAGATGTCCTTGAGACTCCTTCCTTTATTCAGTAGGTGCCATCATGAAGACTTATAAAAAACCTTGGCTATGACTCTATCCAACCTAAATGGTCTCAGATCTGTGCTAATACCTGTTGTAAAGACTGAAGTTTTAAGTAGTTTTTCACCATTTTCCCAGGCTCAGTTAAATTATCATTCATCCTCTTCTACTATCCTTCAAATCCTCAGAAAGAAATTAAAGGGAAAGATCAGTGGAGCAATTAGTTTGTGTTCATTCTCTGAGAAGCCAATTTATTATTAATGTATTCTAATTTTAGGTGAATACTTTCATCAAAAATATAGTTATCTCTGATAATATGCATCACTATAACATATTGCACACTTACTATTAACTTATAAAATGCCTATAAATTATATTCTTTAATCATATAGCATAGCTTTGCAAGAATAATTACAGTAGCATAGTCAATAAAATAATAAAAGGAATGGTCTATTTAAAAGCAAAGCTACCTTCTAAGTAGGCAGGATCTTTTTAAATGAATAGGTATGTCTCTTTTTTTACTGAGCCTCTTGATGAGTTCAGGTCACACAAAAATGAGCCTGGAGCTGAAATTGTCTCTGTGAGAAGAGTTACAGTTCCTGGGAGGCAAAGAAGAAACATTAAAATAGCGAGCTGCTGGTACACTCACTTTGTGCATTAGGGAGTACTAGAAAATACTTTAGGAAAAGATTTGTAAACTATTGAAGTTAAGCATTTGCTAAGTGATGCAGCTGTGTAACAATGTATTGCTATCCTCCTTTCCATGTCATCTCCCAGTCTCTGCTCCCTTCAGCATGGTTTGGAATAAAAGCAAAGATTTTTTGTGGGGGACATCTACTTATGGGGTTATTTAGTCAGGGAAAACTGCTCAGTCTGAAGACTAGGCACAGTTTTGGGTCCAAGACCATTAGATGATTCAAATTTTGAGTTATTTTAGAGTAATTAAAATTGAGATATTTTAACCAAGGCAATAAATGAATCCCCACCATCCAAGAAATTATTACAAATTTTGCCATAGGCCTTGATCAGGTTTTGTGCATTCTTTACTGCCTATTACAGAAAGTAAGTCAGCCATATTAGAGTGGAAGATCTTACAATAGAAGGTGAAAGATCTTACAAAAGCATGAAAGACTTTACATGCTTAAGGTAACCAATCTTTAGGAAATAGAAAAAAAAATTGTATATGTTCACATTGGCCTTCAAAGAGAAAACAACATACAATACATGCATCCCTGTGGGAGGGAGGCGAGGGGAGAAGAGCATAGATGATCATCTTAATAATAGCAATAAATACTAATAACAATAATAATGCATGCATGCACTTTAGTATTTGTTAGGTACCATTGTGAATTCTTTAATCCCTCTGATTCTTACAGTGGCAGCATGAGAGTAGTGTTACTACCCTGAATGTACAGAATGAAAAAAGTAACAGTGAGAGGCTACTGAACTTAATTTCACAGAAAGAAAATCATAAATCCAGTGCTGAAGAGACTCTTTGAAAACTACATTTTACCAGATATATGAAAAACTTTAAGGGAGGTGTTATCTCCTTGTGGGAAAATTTGAATCTAGAATCTGTTCATCTTTAAGGAGAAGAGAAAAATAATAAATTCATCCTTTTTTTAACTTCTAACTTATGCCGAGTTCTGTCGAGTGTTTCACATAAATCATTTACTTTGATATTTCCCAGAAAAAATATTAGATAGATGTTAATATTCTCGATTATAAAAGAGAGAATCAGGTTCTGGCAAAAATCTAAGTAACTTATGAATAGAATTTAACCGCAGATCTGTTTAATTCAAATTCCATACTGTGTGTATAGCCCCCGTCCCCCTATTATAAGGTGAGGATTAAGATGTCTGATTGAGAACTTGAGGGCAGAAAGATTTATTAGGATGTAAAAAATTCTTGTGTATTATAGTAAGCTTTTGGTCACTGTGACCAAAATATTCAACAGCATAGAAGGAGGAAAATTTTATTTTAGCTCACGGTTTCAGAGGTTCAGTCCATGGTCAGTTGACTCCATAGCTCTGGGCCCAAAGTGAGGTAGAACATCATGGTGGAAGGTGTGGAGGAGGAAAGCAACTCAGAACCCAGCAATGAGGAAGGGGTGGGGAGAGGGAGGGAGAGAGAGACAGAGAGAGAGAGATAGAGAGAGAGTGTGTGTTCTACTCACCAGAGACAAAAGACAAACCCCAAGGGCACACAAAATGACCTGCTTCCTCCAATTATACCCAATCACATCCTGTCTGCCTATAGTTACTACCCACTTAAACCATATGAGTGGAATAATCCATTGATTGGGTTACATCTCTTAATCTAATCATCTCACCTCCAAATCTCTTACATTATCTCATGTATGAGTTTTAGGGGAATACCTCATATCCAAACCATAACACAATGATACCAATCTCATCAAATTTCTTTACCTGTGATTTTAAAAAATAAAAATCTACTAAATTAACTATCACCTGATTGTTTTAATCTAAGGTGGTTGACCATTTTCAGAAATCCAGTAACTAGTTTTTGGAACCTGTACTAAGACTAAGCTAATTCACCACTTTTTATTCTAAATCTTACCATAGATAGGCTAATTCCAACATCACTGTGTGTTCTGTATAGTTAATTGTTCTCATATACATGAATATAGACATAAAATCAATGTGTTGCAATTTCTTTTTGTATGCTTTACTAATTGTCTACCTGAAAGGTTTTCTTTTTCCCCCAGTAATTTAGAGATGTGAAAAAAAAATCAGTATAATTATTGAAATGGAAAAAAATTTGTTATAGGTAGGCACTAACAAAATAATTTTGGGTATAACAGTCATTTATAAACGGAGATTCTCTGATTATCAATGAAATATATAAACATGGGGCTACAACATTTTCTGTGAATATGAGAACCTAAAAATTACTCAATGGATTGTATCACCATGCATAAACTAAATATGGTCAGTTTATAAGCAAAGGAATATAAAATAATAATATTCTGTAGGATGCTAATTCTGCTACTCATTCTTATATTTTAAGTATAACTTTGAAATAATGAGCTAATTTTCATTTTTGATCATAATAATTGAAATCATCTCTAAACATACAGCCCACTGTCTACATTAACAGCTTTTTATTATCTTTTCTAATCTGACTTTCCTCTTCACATACATTTATTAACATAAATTGACTGCCCTTAAAAACTTACCCAAGAAAGTAAAAGTTACAAATAATTTCATTGTTAATTTCAGAAATTTTATGAAAAAGTCATCTGTGTGTTCATGAAACTGTTCAATCAAATAGAATGCATAAAATGATTGTTTTCTCTTGAACACTCTTTAAAACCCTGCCTGAAATCTTCGCCTTTCTGTGACTACCAAGCATAAACTACTGTTTTATGGTCCTTTCCCAATCTTAATCAAGTCTCTACTTCGAAAAACCTTAAAACAGTAACCAAAATTGAAAAAAATCACCTCAGCTTTCTAATGCTCTCACTGAAATCCTATTTTTATATTTTATTTGTTCCTTTTGGTTATACATGAGAGAAGAATCAATTTTTAAACAGTCACACAAGCATGTAATATATCTTATTCTAAATAGTACCCCAGTACCTCTCCTTCCCCTTTCCCACTCTGTTCCCTTCCTCCTATTGATCTTTCTGCCATTTGCCCATAGTTATTTTTATTTATTTATTTTTAAAGTAATGTCTTGTGGATGTACATGATAGCAAGATTCTCTGGGGTGTATACATGTATAAACAGAGGAAAGTTATGTGACATTATATTTTGACTCTATACAACAGAGACCACCCCAACCACAGTAAGAATAAACTCAACTTTTTCTTGTCAATATGTCATTTAAGCATGGTTTAAAGGAAGCAGCATCTGATAATACAATGAGGAATTCCACAGTTCTTACAAAGTGATAGTTTGGAGAAAGACACTGCTATTTTCATTGTATCATAAATTCTTTAATTTTGTAGCTTTTATTAAAATATCTGCTTTTGTTACATAAAAGAGTGTTTATTATAGTTTAGACTTGCAATCACTTAAAAATACAAACTTGTGACAATCTGCTAGTTTTAAAAATCTTAGGGCATAGATTACCAAAATGTTCTTAGCAGCAGATTTTAATGAATAGATGTATTACTAAGTCTTGTTAAATCTAGATATAATTTATTTCTAGAAAAGTTTGAGTTCAGGTTATGGGAGGTTTGATACTTTTTCCTCTTAAGATTTTTGCAAGATTTTAGAAATGAAGGTGAGGACTGGCCATACCTGGCTCTGAGTCTTAGATATCCCTGGATTAATTCACTTTATGGAACAGTAACCCATGTCTGGTCTGTTTTCTATTTAACATATACAACAAATTAATTTTAACACATAGCAAAATTTGTCATAGATTTTCAGAAATGCAAGGGTTTTAAATTGTAATATTTTAAAATTCTCACTGTATATAATATATATCTTTAGATTTGGTTCTTTGTAGTTATACATGACAGTAGAGTATATTTGGACATATTTATACAAATATGGATTATATATCTTATTCTAATTATGATACCAGTCTTGTGGTTGTATATGATATGATGATTCATTGTGGTGTATTCATATGTATGTATAGGAAATTTGTGTCTAATTTATTCTACTGTCTGTCCTATTCCTATTCCCCACCACCCTTCCCTTCATTCCCCTTTGTCTAATCCACTAAACTTCTACTCTCCTCCATTCCTTGTTGTGTGTTAGCATCCACATATCAGAGAGAATATTTGACCTGTGGTTTTTGGGGATTGGTTTATTTCACTTAGAATGATACTTTGAAGATCCATCTGTTGCATCTTGTGCAACAGTTTTTTTCAGGGCTACACAAACCTGTTGACTAGGGGATTATGAAAAGACAAACAGATATAAAAGTAGAGAAAAAGCCAGAGCACATTGGTTCAGTGTTGGAGACCCTGTATGAATTCTGGGTTTGTTTTAGCCATCAGAAAACAAGGGGGGGGTAGCTTTTCTGGGAACTCCCAGGTGAAATTCCCTGTTTGAGAATGCCCAGATAATGCGATCACCTTGCCTTAACTCACATCCCTTGATTCAAATGCAGCAAACCAGAGGTGGGTGTAACCTGCTAGGCAGATATAACCTGCTAAACCCAAACAACTTTTTTTCTGCATTTTCTTTCCTGAAGAAGCTCATCACTGAATCTCTTTGGGTTTCCCACCCATTTAAATAAAGACTCCATTTGGGAAGTTAGATGCAGTCTCCATCAGTACTGGTCCCCATCAGATCCCACTTTTCACTTATTTTCATGTTTTATCTTAAATTTTTCATACCTTTAATATTTCTAATTGGACTCACTGCACTAGCTTGGGGGGAAACTAAGTAAACATTACTTGGGGTGTAACAATGTACCCTGCTTCTGGTAGAGGAAGATTGACCAGGAGCAAGTTCAGCATGTTTATTATATAGATTTTAACATCACAAAGATTTATTGTCAAAAAGCTTCTTCAAGATAAACAAAACAGAAACTGAGAGTAAAACAGCCCAATTAGAGCTTTCAGCTTGCACCTATAATTCTCTACCATGCAGGCAGAAGGCTTTTGTACCCAAGGTTATGAACTAATAAATGCTATGGCTGTTACAGAATCCCCCTTGAAGAGGACATCAACATATCTATTGGGTGATCTTTGATAGGCACCTTTGCCCCAGAAATTCCCAAGGGAGGTTTTACCTCTATCTTTGGGCAATTCAAAGACCCATAATTCACATGCTGCTCCTGATATTTATTAATTTACCTGAAAAATGTCATAGATTCATCCTTTTTATGGCTGAGTAATATTCCATCCTGTATATATACTTTCAACAGATTTTTTTAGTCATTGCTATAACTTTCCATGATGTGTTTGACTTTAACTTCCCACCTTCTCTTTCCATATCTGTTGTTGTCTAACAGGTCATCCTCTTCAATGCCCACTTTTGTGGGGAGTAAAAAAGAACTTCTCTTTGAGCTTGGTTGTGCCTCTACACAGATTCAGATTCAGTACCAGGTCTCCTGTTATATATTTAGGAATGTTGTGGACTCTGTGACATAAGCAGTTTAATAGACACTAAGTTTATATCTGTACGGTCCTTACCACCACCTCCCACAGTTATATATTTTATAAAAGTTTCCTAAGGTAATCAAGAATACATGGAATGTACCTGCAATAGGAATAAAGTCAGATTATTCCTGAAAAAAAAATATGAGACATGTTAAAATGGGGAAAAAATAATGATGTGTCCTTTTTAATGGTGTTGTGAGGCAGGTCTCTCAGAAAACATACCAAGTCTCAGTTTAGTCCAAATTGAAGAGTATTTAGCCAGCAACAGGACTCATAACTATCTCTGCAAGGAATAGCCCTGAGCCTAAGCATTTGGGGATATTTAAAGGCAAAAAACACATCCAGGTTGACATAGCTGGAAGCAAGCAGGTATAGAAGCTGAATTGGGCAATTAGTGAGACGATACATGGGTACATTGGTATTTCCCATGGGACTTTCCAGGTTGGCATAGCAGCAAGCAAGCAGAAGGGAAGTGGGTCAAAATAACCCTAGTTCAGTACAAGTTAGAGAATGGTTACTAATGTCTAGACCATCAATCTCTGACAAAGTGCATTACCCCCAAAAATTTAAAACCAAAGAGAACAATATTACATTGTATAAGAATTTCTGTTTTGTATTGCCAAGAGTTTTATGTTAGGTAATTATTAATGGGTACAGAGGCAGGACTTTCCCATGAGAGAAGCATTTCTTACATGATATAGAATCTCAGGGTAAAATGGACTCTGTTTGGTCATTAGCCATATAACCTGGTCCGTAACAATGGTATTCCAGGCAGATATTGGGAATTATCTGAATTTTAGAGTCTGCTTCTAAAATTCTGTTTGGGGAGTTAATTTTGCAGTCATGGAAAGATGAACATTAAGTTATGGAAGGCTTTTTTGTTGATACTTTTCCAAGGTAAAAGTGTCAGAAACTAAATTTAAGCACAGGAAGAAGGATGATAAATAGGAATGTAAGGATGACAAAGGAGGCACTAATTCATTAAACACCTTTTCTTTCATCAAACTTTCTTATGTAATTTTTCTAGATTATTTATTGTTATAGATTCAGTTTATTAGATTTAAATTATTTTTAGTAGTAGGACCTCGGATTGCACACAGGGTCATTTAACCTTGAGCCACATCTCCAGCTCTTTTAAATATTTTATTAGGGGCAAGGTCCCACTAATTTGCTTAGTGCCTTACTAAGTTGCTTAGTGCCTCGCTAAGTTGCTGAGGCTTGTTTGAACTCCCAATACTCCTGCCTCAGCCTCCCCAGGTGCTGATATTACAGGTGTGTGCCCCTAAGCCCAAATAAATTATATTTATTTCAAGTAAAAAGTCATTAAAATATATTTCTGATCACTGGTTTTCTATTCCCTAGAAAATCCTTGGTTAGATTTTGCTTAACTTCCAAATTTTAGTGTGTCTGAATTTGTTTCTAGAATAACCCTACCTTAAAATAATAATAATATAAATAACAATGTTAATAAACTAGCAAACGATAGTACTTCTCACCTTATATATTTTAAATAATTTTATCTAGTGAAGTAATGTTATTGTTTGCTTATTGTGTATGTTACCAAAGATAGCATTGCCATCTCAGATTTATTTTTTTATTGATAGAAAAGAATGACAGCAGAATCCATTACAATTCTTATTACACATATATAACATATTTTTTTATATCTCTCTTTGTATGTAAACCATGTTGACACCCAATTCATGTCTTCATACATGTACTTTGGATAATGCTGTCCATCACATTCCGCCATCCTTGCTAATCCCCTGCCTCCTCTCTTTCCCTCCCACCCCTCTTCCCTATCTAAAATTCATCTATTCCCCCATGCTCCCTCTCCATAACCCACTGTGAGTCAGCTTCCTTATATCAGAGAAAACATTCTGCATTTGTTTTTTGGAAATTGGCTAACTTCACTTAGCATTTTCTTCTCCAACGCCATCCATTTACCTGCAGATGCCATGATTTCATTCTCTTTTAATGCTGAGTAATATTCCATTGTGTATATATGCCACTGAAGTGGTTTCAAACTATAGTAATTATTAAATACAGAAATTTTGGTTTGAGAGCTCAATCTGGTAACAAAATTCAAATTTATTTTTTATTAGGTTTTTAAAAATTACGGTCTTGGTTCATGAGCCTCGGTAATGGAAATGAAATTTCACTTCCACTTTCTTGACATATTTTATTTTACTTTTTAATTTTTTCTCTTATTGGCTGGTCCTGAAAGATAAATTGACAAGATAAAAATCACCATGAGGAAAACATAAATATATATGCAATATGAGTTTTATGTGGCATGGGAAACTTCACAAGGAAAGAAGACCAAACCACCCAGAGGCAAGCTTTTAGAACTAGACAAAGAGTAGAACAAGGGAAAAATGTAATAAGTCAAAGGGGCTCAGATACCCTAATTGCCTCAGTGAAGTGGCTGGGAAGATAAGGGACAATTTAACAGTGTTTGTTTTTTCTGATCTCCCTGCATCTCAACTTCTTATGCTTTATAAGTATACTTTCATTTTTGAGTAACAAGAACATATCACCTGGGAATTTTTTCTCCTGATCTTAAGAAGTAGAAAGATGATCCTGTATCTTGAATATTATTATTTTGTGTGTGTGTGTGTGTGTGTGTGTGTGTGTGTGTTGGGAAGCTTTGAATTCCTCTTTTCTAATTATTTTTTATGATATGTACAAAATTGTTATAAACTATATTCACCCAACTGTGCTGTGTAATTCTAGAATTAATTTCTTTCATCTAACCTCCCTTTGCCATTCCCTCAATTATTTCGTTCCTTTTTTTTTCCTACTCTCTGGTCAAAATTATTCTACGCTCTATTTCTAAGATCCTTGTTATTTTTGACATATTAGTAAGAACATATAGTAATTGTCTCTCTGAGTCTGGCTTATTTCACTTAGCCTAATGTCCTGCAGTTTTATCCTTGTTGCCACAAATGATAGGATTTCATTCTTTTTATGGCTGTGTAGTATATTCCATTGCATAGTATAATATATATATACACATGTGCACTATATATATATATATATATATACACACACACACATAATACACTTTTAAAATTTGATAACTGTTATCAAATTTTAAAAGTCTATTATCCATTGATGGACACCTTGGTTGCCTTGGTTGATTCTATAGTTTGGATATTGAGTAATGTTGCAATAAATATGAGAGTACAAATATCTTTTCAATATACTTATTATTTTCTTTTGGACATATACCGAGCACATAGATCATATGATAGTTTAAGTTTTATTTTTCTGAAGAAACTCTGTACTATTCTCTATAAACATGTATTGATTTATACTCCCAACAGGATGTATAATAATAATTTCCATTCTTCTGCCTTTTTTCAGCATTTGATATTTTATTTATTTATTTATTTTTGTATTATAGTCATCCTAACTGGGGTGATAGACCATTTCACTGTGGTTTGATTGGCATTTACCTGATGATTAGTGATGTTGAGCATTTATTCATATACTTCTTGGCTGTTTGTACATATTTTTTGAGAAACCTCTAATCAGACCATTTACTCAATTTTAATAGGATTATTTGTTTTGTTGTCATCATTGAGTTTCTTGAAATCCTGATGTATTATGAATATAAATCCCTTGTCATATGGATAGATTGCAAATAGCTTCTCCCATTATTCAAGCTATTTGTTCACTTGGTTAATTGTATCATTTGCTGTGCAGAGGCATTTTGGTTAGATATCATTCTAATTGTCTTTTTAAATTTTGTTCCATATGCTTTTGGGGTCTAATCCAAAACCCATTTGATTATAACAATGTCTTAAAATGTTTTCCTCTAGTAGTTCTATAGTTTGGAATTTTCCATTTAGTCTTTGAACTATTTTAAGTTGTTGTTTTACATAGTGAGAGATGGGTATCTAGTTTTATTCTCACGCATATGAACATCCAGTCTCCCAGAACCATTTATTGAATATACTATTCTTTCCACAATGGTTTTATACTATTACATACTTGCTGTGGTTTGAATGTAACTACATGAACACACACACACACACACACACACATACATGAATATTAATATATGTGTATATTTATGATATGTTTCATAAATATATGTGATGTACTTATAATATTACATAAATGTATTGGGGGGATAATATATAACTTTCCATCTTTACATACTGGAAAATTCATGTGCTATTTAATAATGTTGTAAAATGGGGCTTAATAAGGGATGATTGGATCATGAGGACTCTCCCATCATGAATGGACTAATGTCATTATCCTGGGAGTGGGAACTACAGTGCATTTGTCCTCATCTTGCATTCTCTCTTGTATGTTTTCTTACCATTCCTCCTCCACCTTTTTCCGTAGGTTGCACAGTAAAAAGGCCCTAACCAGATGTTAGTGTCATCTTTCCAGCCTATAAACTGTGAGCTAAATAAACTTCAATCAAGTACAAATTACCTAGTCTATGATTTTTATGTTATATCAACACAAAATGGACTAAGACAACAATAATAAAGGACTATTTTCACTTTGGGAAGGTAATAGTCCATGAAGTAAATGAATAGTTTTTTTCACATGATTTCTCATCTGGACCAAATTAACTTAGTGCAAACTGAGTAACAGATTTAGATTGTTCCTGGAAAAATTTGTAGTACAGGAAAATTATAAAAGCATTTTCTATTTTATTCCTAGGGGTGATGTATTTCTGAACAGGTATTAAAAATTATTCTAATATTTTTTCTTATAAATTGGTGAAATAAAGTTTTGTCTTTTAAAATAAACAAAAATAACCATCATTTTTTTAGATTTCTAGTACCCTAAGGTAAATTTTATGTGTAAGAGTAGTTTGTGCTAGAGAAAGGCAGAGAAATTAGGATATCTTTAAACTAGATACAACTCTAAGCAAGTCCAGTATTAAAGAATATATTTTCCATTTCCTTGTCTTAAAATAAAATATAAAAAGGGCTCAGGTGTGGTTCAGTGGATAAGTGCCCCAGGATTGATTCCAGGTACCCAAATCAATCAATCAATCAATCAATCATGTTAGTACTGATAATTTTTATGTTTTTATTTAATAAACATGTAGATTTTTTCCATGTGTTTTAAATCAGAAATACTTCTCACAAGTATTTAAATATAAAATATTCTCAGAAACATTTTTATGTTTATTAAATATCTTCATTTATAATGAGCAAAAATTAAGATTCCAAGGATTAGAGTAGGAAAAGTTTTTCTTAATCATGGCCCATTCAACTTACATGAATTTGTAAAAATTTTCTAACCAATCAAATATAGCAGTCTTTCAATACAAAGTTATGCCACTGTCATCAGAATTTTTAAAATGTTACTTAATATAAGATATAAAACAAAAGACAATGTTGCCTTACAAAATAACGTTTAAACCTCTATCAAGACAGAAATAAAAAGGAATAATAATTCCAAGGAATTTAAATGGTATAAATTGTTAGAATTAAAAAATACATCAAACAATGAGTTGCAAAAGACATCAAAGAAGATATTATAAAATTCTTAGAGGTAAATGAGAACACTGATACAACATATCAAAATATCTGGGACACTTTGAAGGCAGTACTAAGAAGAAAGTTCATTGCATGGACTTCATTCATTAAAAGAACAAAAAGTCAACAAATAAATGACCTAACATTACATCTCAAAGCTCTAGTAATAGTGGAACAAATCAACACCAAAAGCAGTAGAATACAGGAAATAAAAAAATGATTTTAATCAATGAAATTAAAACAAAAAAGTACAATTTAAAAAATTGACAAAACAAAATGTTGGTTCTTGAAAAAATAAATAACATTGATAAACCCTTAGCCATGTTAACAAAGAGATGGAGAGAGAAAATTCAAATTACTAACATCCATGATGATGAAAAAGGAAATATATGATGGACACTACAGAAATACAGATGATAAATAGAAACTATTTTGAAAATTTGTACTCCAATAAAATAAAAAATACTGAAGGCATTGACAAATTTCTGGAGTTATATGATTTATCCAAACTGAATCAGGATGAATATATAAGTTAAACAGATCAATTTCAAGCAATGAAATAGAAGATGCCATCAGAAGCCTACCAACCAAGAAAAGCCCAGGACCAAACAGATACACAGCTGAGTTCTACAAGACATTCAAAGGGGAACTAATACCCAAACTCCTCAAATTATTTCATGAAATAAAAAAGAGGGGGCACACCCAAAATCGTTCTATGAGGCTAATATCACCCCAAAACAGACATATCAATGAAAGAAAACTTCAGATCAATATTTCTAATGAAATGCAAAAATTCTTTATAATATTCTGGCAAATTTAATACAAAAACATATCAAAAAGATAGTCCAGCACAATCAAGTGGGGTTCATTTCAGGGATGGAAGTTTGGTTCAACATATGGAATCAATAAATGTAATTCATCACATCAAGTCGACTTAAAGATTAGAATCACATGATCATCTGAATAGATGCAGAGAAAGCATTCAACAAAATACAGCATCCCTTCATGTTCAAAACACTAGAAAAACTAGGAATAACAGTAACATATCTCAACATTGTAAAAGCTATCTATGCTAAGCCCCAGCCAACATCATTCTAAATGGAGAAAAATAGAAAGCATTCCCTCTAAAACATGGAACAAGACAGAGATGCCCTCTTCCACCAACATAGTTCTTGAAACTCTAGCCAGAGCAATTAGATGAAAGAAATTTAAGGGATATAGGTAGGAAAAGAAGAACTCAAATTATCATGGTTTGCTGATGGTATAATTCTATTCCTAGAGGATGCAAAAAACTCCGCCAGAAAACTTCTAGAACTAACAATTGAATTCAGAAAAGTAGCAGGACATAAAATCAACACCCATAAATCAAAGGCATTTCTGTACATCACTGACAAATTCCCTGAAAGAGAAACTAGAGAAACAACCCCCTTTACAATACCTGGGAATCAACATAAATCATCAAAATAAAATACTAGGGAATCAAGAGCATAATACAGAGCCACAACCACATCAATGTTTGTATCAGTACAATTCAGAATAGCTGAATTGTTGAACTAACCTAGATGCCCTTCAGTAGATGAATGGATTAAAAAAAGGTGGCATGTATACACAATGGAACATTACTCAGCATTAAAAGAAAATAAAATCATGGCATTTGCAGGTAAATGGTTGGAATTGGAGAATATTATGCTAAGTAAAGTAAACCAATCCTCCAAAACCAAATACCGAATGTTTTCTTTGATATGAGAATGCTGATCCATAATGGGGATGGGTGAGAGGAGCATTGGAGTAATGGAGAAATGTTAGATAGGGAAAAGTGGAAGGAGAGGAAGGGGGTAGGAAAGATGGTGGAATGAGATGGACATCATCACCCTAAGTACATGTATGAAAACACAAATGGTGTGACTGGACTTTGTGAACAACCAGAAAAATTGTGCTATATATGTGTATTATGAATTGAAATGCATTCTGCTGTCTTGTATAACTAATTAGAGTAAATAAATAAATATGAATTTTTTTTAAAAAAGAAAATATGTATATTACTCTTAGAAGAACATTGGCAGGAAGATGTCTCATCAATTTGAAAATAAAGTAGAACAACACACAAGAAATAAACATAAACCTAAATTGTCCAAGATCATTTACATTTGTCTTTTTGAGCCATCTGTTCAATCTAATATCCTGATATGAGCTCCACGTGATGACATCAATTTGGATCCTTTCTTTCTGAACATATATTTAATATGGAATCAAGTTAAAGTATAGTTGTTATAGAACACACACTTTACAGTTGCAAGAAATTTCTCCAGGATTGCTCTTAAGGTATGTAGCTTTAACAAATTGAAAATTATGTAGGCTAACCAAAACAATTTCTCCAACAATTCTACAGTGAAACCTGTGGTAAATATTGAAATCTACTTAAGATAGTCATAAATATTGTTCATAGAAACTTTGGTCTGTCTCTTCTTCCAGTAGATGATAGACTTTGAATTTTATGCCCCCACTAAACCCTAGTATGAGCAGGAGTTATTGAGTTGTTTTTGAGTGCAAATGCACTCTTTTTAGGTACTCTTTTCCCTGTTCCAGAAGGTCAATGTTCCTGATCATGACTGCACCATCAATTTCTGTCTGTTGGAGCTCTGAGGATGACTCAGAGTTCCTGGATGACAGCCTTCAAAAGACTTAGAGAAAGAAGATATGCTTTGTTTTTCTAAGCATAAATTATTTTCTAAATTGAATAATGTAAAATATAGAATATAGCACAATTATGGGGCATGCTATTCTAAAAACTTATATTTGTGGGGGTCAATGTGCTCTTTTTAAATTTATTGTGAGTAATATAAGATTAACAAAAGTAATGGTGCATAACTTGATTACCTTAGAGCATTTGTAAAAAAAAAAATGTCCTGAAAAGACATTTCTGGATGTAGATAGATACAGATTAAGTATAAGTGGTATATACAAATGCTACTGAATAAGAGCTAATATACAAAAGCTATTGAATGTTGATTGACAGCTGCTGTTCCTTATAGAGTCTGATTGCCTAAAATGTATTTTTTTCAATATTTTTTAATTGTCTTCGCAACTTTACTGTATTTTATTTATTTATATGCAGTGCTGAGAATTAAACCCAGTGCCTCACACATGCTAGGCAACTGTATTTTGTTGATCATTGAGAAAGTACATGTCTAGTAATAAGACTTTGTATTAGTCTGTTTTCAAAGTCAACATCTCATACATTTAATCTATTTTGAATAAAGCTGGAAAAATTAAACAGCCAACATATAATGCCTTCAGGAAAATATGTGAAGCAAATTCTGTAAGATATACAATTACTTATTAATTTCACCTATTATATTTCTATACTTTATGTTCTCTAACTTGAAAATCTGATAATGTAGTTATAGTTAGAGTAACATTAAAATATACTTTTAAATGCAATGAAAAGTTTGGTAATGACCTTCTGTTTTTTACATATAAAGACAAACAAAAATGAATCATACTTTATATAATATTTTAAATTCATGTTCATTTACTCAAAAAGTAATATTTTTGTTTGAATTGATTGGAAGAAAACTCATGAAAAGTTGAATTTTATGAAGTTATTTATTTAGGGGATGTTTTAGAAAATGTAATTAATCAATTAATTAACTGTATACTTATTAAGTTTTCACTAGGTACAAGGCAGAATTAGTCATCAGACAACATGGAAATAAATGAAATTTTCAAATTAGCATAGTTTAAGTTTTGGAGCTTGCAATGTTCCCTTTAATTAAACTTCATTTTCTGTTTCCATTATAGCATAATCTTAAAATGATTTTGGTAAATATTTTTGAATACCTTTTAGTTAGATGGAAGTGTGAGTAACTGAATGAATGAACAAAAGGAATATGTGCCTTGTCCTGTATATAATATATAATCTAGTTTTAGACAGACACTATGCAAACAAACAAACAAAAATAACAGTGGAATATGTTAACTGGAAACCAGGGGCAATTATCAAGCTTTTAGGCAGAAAGAGATTGAAACTAATCTTGTTGGGAGAGTTGGGGCAGGATGTGATGACTTTAATAAAGTCTAAGTTCTCCCAGCCAGCAATTATTAACATTGTTAAACAAAATATAATCTTACATTTCCAAAATCATATTATATTTTTTTTGCCTTTTATAATTTGATTATAATTTTTTATAACAAGTATACTTATTAAATCAAACTCCAAAGACAAATTACTGTATATTATAAAGTAGAAATAATTGGCTATGAATATCATTGACACATGTAATACCATTGAGCAATATAGTCCGTTATTAAAATCAATCTATGAAAACATTAAGGTGGAATAAATTGTTTTCTCAGTCTAGGAGAAAATAAAAATTAATTAATAATTCTCAAACTTTTGTGAGCAGTGGGATTGATAACTGGGAGATAATTGCATGATAAGAATTCAATTCACCCCACCACTGAGCTGCCAGCCCTTACATTTTTTAAGCACCAAATGTCACTGTCCAGTATATGTATATTTTTAATATTTGACATTTCTTTTGGAGAGTTGGGATCAATAACCAAAGCACTGATTGAAAATAAAAATAAATGCATCTGGTAAGACAATAGTAGATACTAAGTGTGTGTCAATAGTATAACATTTGTCAGGAGTCATCCATGGACTGTGTATGAACTATTGTGCATAGTAGCTTCCTGAGGGGATAAGGTGGCACTAACAACTCTCTGGAGCACTCTGCATAGGTATTTACTGTCTGATGCAGGTAAACTTTCCCCTCAAGCTCTGTCTAATATCCCACCAGCACCTGAGATGGGTGTGACTTGCCAAGATGTCCATTACCCTGATGACTGCAAGACATCACAAAGCAAGACTATGCCCTTGAAACCTTACCCCTATCTTTGATGTACCCTCTTAAATAAACCACCAGAGCCATTTTGTCTTTGTCTAGTTCAAGAACCCATGTGAACTAGAATTATCAGGGCCTTAATTTTTGTAAATATATTTCTGAGTGTTTGTATTTTATTATATGTTAATTATTTGAGATATTAAGATTTAGGGTGGTGCTTTAGGGTGGCTTGGATTCCTCTGGGCAGTAGAACCCTCCAATGAGATGCTGGCCATCTTCCCCCTGAAATAACATCATTGCATGAAAGTGCATTGTGAGCTTACATTCATATAAATGCAAAAACCTATGACACAGGAAGAGATTTCTATTTTTGTTAGGTAGTTATTTTCTATGTAAATGCAACTTTTGTAGTGAGATAAATTGTCCTGTATTTATCCTGCTCCTCTGTACCTCATTTTCTTATAATGAGACTCAGAGATGAAAATACTAGCATAGTAGTTTTCATAGTGTCCTCCATAAACTTGGCCTCAAAATCAAAATCATCTAGAGATCTTGTTCAAAAGTAAACTCACTGTGAACTATCCCAGCTAGCCAGGCTGGAGACCTGAGCTCAGTTTACAAGATTTGGCTACATCAGTAACTGAGAAAACAATGAAAGAAGCACACAACACACATAAATACCTTTTGCTTGCAGGAATCAGGGACAGCTCTCAATCTTAAAGGTCCATTGAAAAGAACAAGAGACAGCATCTCTGAAACCCTATCTATTGAGGAGAAAGACATTGGAGAAAGTTCAACCCAAATAAGGCAAGGGATTAGGTTTCAGGGGGTTGCTTGGTGATGTGCTGTGTTCAGCAAATTGACTGACATCTTGGAAGGCCACTCCCATCTCAGGTGCTGTGTGGGATCAAAGGAAGAGTGAGAAAAAAGGACACATGTGTCACACAGCCCAGTCAGGGAAGAAACATCAGTCCAGTCTCTTCATGCACTCAAATGCTCATAGCTCACACACAAAGCCAATGGCTGGCACATGACAGTGAACCAAAATCCTTCTGAAAACACACTTCTGGAAATAGAGCTCTTGAAACCATTTTCTTTTTAATTAATTTTTTTTAAGATAAATGACAATGGAATGCATTACAATTCTTATTACACATATACAGCACAATTTTTCATATCTCTGGTTGCATATAAAATATGTTGACACCAATTCATGTTTTCATACATGTACTTTGAATAATGATGTCCATCACATTCTACCATCTTTGCTAACCCCTGCCCCTCCATCTCCCTCCCACCCCTTTGCCCTATCTAGAGTTCATCTCCCAGGCTCCCCTCCCTACCCCACTATGAATCAGGCTCCTTATATCAGAGAAAACATTTGGTATTTGTTTTTTGGGGATTGGCTAACTTCACTTAGCATTATATTCTCCAACACCATCCATTTACCTGCAGACGCCATGATTTCATTCTCTTTTAATGCTGAGTAATATTCTATTGTGTATATATGCCACATTTTTTTATCCATTCATCCACTGAAGGGCATCTGGGTTGGTTCTACAGTTTAGCTATTGTAAATTGTGCTGCTATAAACATTGATGTGGCTGTGTCCCTGTAATATGCTGTTTTTAAGTCCTTTTTGTATAGACCAAAGAGAGGAATAGCTGGGTCAAATGGTGGTTCCATTCCCAGCTTTCCAAGGAATCTCCATACTGCTTTCCATATTGTCTATACCAACTCAAGTGTCCCACCAGCAATGTATGAGTGTACATTTTTCCCAACATCCTTGCCAACACTTATTGTTGTTTGTCTTCATAATACTTGCCATTCTGACTGGAAGTGAAATGATATCATAGAGTAGTTTTGATTTGCGTTTCTCTAATTGCTAAAGATGATAAACATTTTTTTTCATATATTTGTTGACTGATTGTATATTCTCTTCTGAGATGTGTCTGTTCAGGTCCTTGGCCCATTTATTGATTGTGTTATTTGTCTTTTTTTGTTTGTTTGTTTTTGTTTTTGGTGCTTAGCTTTTTGAGTTCTTCATATACCCTAGAGATCACAATAACAAACCTTAAACTATACTACAGAGCAATTAACAAAAACAGCATGGCATTGGCACCAAAACAGACTGGTAGACCAATGGTACAGAATAGAGGACACAGAGACTATCCCACAAAATTACAATTATCTTATATTAGACAAAGGTACCAAGAACATGCTTTGGAGAAAAGATAGCCTCTTCAACAAATGGTGCTGGGAAAACTAGAAATCCACATGGAACAAAATGAAATTACACTCCTATCTCTCACCATGCACAAAACTCAACTCCAAGTGGATCAAGGACTTAGGAATACAGATACTCTGCGTCTAATAGGAGAAAAAGTAAGCCCAAATCTCCATTATGTGGAATTTGGCCCCAAATTCCTTAATAAGACTTCTATAGCAAAAAAAATAAAACCAAGAATCAATAAGTGGGATGGATTCAAATTAAAAAGTTTCTTCTCAGCAAAATAAACAATCTGTCAGGTAAATAGAGAGCCTACATCATGAAACCATTTTTAATTGCTCCTTGTGAATTTAACACACTAAGTATGTACAATTGTACTGCATCAGTGAATTTATCTTTACTAATGCATGTACTATATACTTGCATCCATTCATACTTTCACATTCAGATAAGCAGCCATCCTCTTGTTAAACCTTCCCTAGCATGTACTATATACTCATTACCAGTGAAATTCTAAAGTGCTTATTACTGAATTAATAGAACATATAGTTAATAACAAATACTCTGCAACTCAAAGTTGATATGTTGGTTTCCTCCTGTTTGGCATGTGTCCCTGGGCAAATAGCAAATTATTTTGCTCAGCTTCTTCATTTGCAAATGTCTAGAAAAGGACTTACTTTATTATGTATTACCATGAGTACTTGAGTTAATGAAAAATAAAAATCTCAGAACAATATGTGATGAAAGTTTGAGAATCACTCATTAATTGTTTTCTGTTATTATTTTTAATCTTCATTTATTTCTATTCTTAGTCATTGTATTAATGTAGTTATAGATATATTCCATGATTTCGAATGTTGAGTAAGTTTTTCCAAGGTAATTCTTTATATTTATTTCCATATTAATAGAATGTGTTATAAAATAAACCAAGTAGAAGATAAACTCCTTAACATGGATAAAGATCCTTGTGTTCACCTTTTACTATGGATTCTTTGATTTGTTCACTTGCACAAGTATGTACTCATTAAAAATACATCTAAAGCATGATTTTATGTATTGTTTAAATGTAGCTAAAGCATATTAACATGGAGCCTCAAATTGAAGACATGCTTATCCTTAGGCCTCTCTCATTATTTTTCTCCAACTTCCTTGCCAATTAACTTTCATGGGTAATAACAGTACATAAATAAGACCCTCACCTTTATGTGTAAGATGTTATCTATATCTCCAAACAATTCAGTACTAGGTATAATCTCACTTACTTCTGAACAATTTGGGAGTTTAATAAAAGCTCTCCAATGAATTTATAAAAATTGTAGCCCTTTAATCAAAATCTCCCAAATTCCCCAAAAAATAAAAGACATAAGACATGTAATCAAATAGTCAAACTTGGACATCTCTAGAAAAAAAATTTCTTTATTAACTATGGGTTTTTTAAGCTTCCGATGTAATTCTCTGGAATTCCTTCTTGAGAGAACCACCTAATTCATCTGAGAATTTTTTAGAAATTAAATGGAATTTCCATATTTTCCATCTTAAGAATAAATAATTCCTTTAAAAATTGATCTTAACATTGAAAGAAATAGTTTTAAAATTTCTTTTAGAATGAAAAATGTTTTTTTTATAACGTGAAATTTCAATTTCTTAGAGAAAAATTGGCTTTATATTGGTTTACGTTTTTGAAAAAAAAAAGTTTTTCTTTTATTTTCTCTCCACTGTAGAGTAGAATATGTCAGATTTCTCAAATGTAGATCGCTAGTTTTACACCAGATTTTTGCACTTTACTTTTACAAAGTCATAGGTAATTGTATCAAAATATTATATAATTATAGTTTCCACTGTGCTTTTACTGCCAAAGTTTTTTTGAATAGGTTCTGCAAGTTTATTGTAAATTCTGGTGGTTTAAGATGAGTCCTAGTGATTTTAAACAATGGCTACAAGAGATATATATGAGAATATTTTTCCACTATGATGAAGTAGTAGATGAAGCTCATCATAAAGAAAAAGAAAATTGAATCTCATGCTTTAAAAATGTATGTAAAATTTTATCCTTTATCTGCACACAAGCAGTTTAAAATGAGAATATTATAAGACTTCAGATGATTTTCTTAATATTTACTTATTATAATAAATAATTGATGTTTCTGGAAAAAATATTTGACACAAAACTATAAGTCTCACTGAATATTTTCCCTGTTGGTGTTAATTCTTAATATTCAAAACTAAGTCAAGTTATACTGTGATATGGTATAATTATTTATTGGTAAATATATTTAACTTGGCCCACTTTATAGAGTTTTGCACTGAAGTATTTATACGTAAGTAACATAGTATGATATTTAAATTTTATTATAGTAATTTGTATTTTGACTTGGCTTGAACTTAGTTTTAATTATTAGAATTTTATTGCTAAAACATGTTTGCAACTTCTTAACTTAAAAATAAAATTGTATAATTTAAAAGCTAAATATGGCATCAGAAACTAATGTGACTCCATTTTTAAAAATAAATAAATAACAGCAGCTTCTACCTCAAGGCCTGTCCTAAGGAAGGGGACGTGACCCTTGTCCTTGGAAAAACCCCCAGAGCACTCCTAAGCACATATCCACCCAGATGAGTTATTTGTCTGTAAATAACAGGAGAGGTCTGTGGGAGCAGGTGTCCCTGACTCAGTTAGGCTAGGTGAGGACCCATAGCAAGCCCCCTAGCAACCTCCAATCAGCATAACACAGGGAAAATAACTGGAATGCCAGATGACCCCCAAGTAGTTTATGGTGTTTGATAACATGTTGGGAAACCTTGTAGTTCAGCACATACACTCCTCCTGGCCTAAACCAATCAGTTCAAAGGCATCCCCCTTTTGCACTAACCAATCACCCCTACCCAACTTGTTCTCGCCAGTGAATGTGCTAATCAATGTTAAGAGTTGTTGTTTGACTTTACCACGGTATGGAATGATTTTCTGTGTGACGTTGTGATGCATAGAGTATCCCCCCAAAACCTATAAAATCTCACTGAACAAAGGTCCGGGGCTCACTCCCTGGGACTGCTGAGTCGGAATGGTTGTGAGTCCAGGCTGGAGCTTGCAATAAAGATTCTTGTGTGATTGCCTCGGATTCGGCTCCAGGAGGTCTATTGGGGTCCCATAAACCTGGCATAACAGGCATATAGCACAAATATATTTAATTTTGCGTCTTTTTTATAATATTATTTAGACATACAGAAGTGTCTAAAAGTGTCAACAAAAACAGAAGAGGTTATGACACAATCTGAGAATTAAAAATTAAATTTTGCAAGATGAAAAGTGAATTAACAGCTCTTTTGAGATTATCCTCAAAGACAAAGCTGAACTCTGCCATGGACTAAGGAAGCTTATTTGTTTTTAGTATCAAGGACAAATCCAGAATTGATAAGAAAAGTAAGATGAGAGTTAAGTTATAGGGCTAAAGCATAATGTTAAAAATTTAAATAAAATTATAACTAAATATGCCATGATAAGACAACTAGATGATTATATCTCTTCCACAAGTTAATAAGAAATTTATTCTTTAAATAAAAAATTAACTACAGGGCCTCCAGGACTGGGACTATTTAAAAATAAATAAATAAATAAAATAAACTTTTCACTCAAAAAAGTAAAAATAATAAGAAAAACTTAAAATACCAAATAAAAAATGCCCAATCACTGTTATTTAGGTAAATTCCATGACAAATATCTCAGAGACAAATTCCTTCTCATTTATCTCACTCAGGAGAACAATATATTCTTAAGAAAATACATAGCACACCAAAAAAGATCTGCTATTTTGTGAATATATTCACAAATAGGATATGAGTTTTATCCAATTTCTCACATGAAATAGAGATTCTAAACAATTTTCAGAGTCTCATTTTTTTTTGTAACACACACACACACACACACACACACACACAGTATGGTATAGGACTTGAATAGAATTTGCCAAAATGTCTATTCAGTATCAAAATGACATATTCAAGTAGTCAACAGTTATAATAGCTCAGACTTAAATACAAATTTTAAAAAATGGTGATTACAAAATCTGAAGAAAGAATTTGTCGTGAATGAGAGAAATAAAAATAAAAAATTTAGAAAAAGAATTTAGAGGAAGTAGGCAATACAGAGATTAGAAGAAAACTTAAATCAACATAATTAACATCCTCAGAAATATTGCAAACTTTATTAGCTCCATAAAATTTTTAAAATGTGTTTTTTAAAGGGACTTATAAAAGAAAGATATACTCTTGTATGTATGTATATATATAAAATAGAATAGAAAACTCGTTTATGTAAGTTGTGAGGGAAGGGAAAGAGAAATAAAAGAATAATAAAAAAAAACAAACAAGAAGAGAGCTATGAGAAATTTACAGGCTCAATATAGGTTTAGTATACAAGCTTTCAGAAAGAAACCTAGAAGCAAAATTAAGAAAGTTGTTTATTTCCCAGATGGTATAAGGTGATTTCCAGAACTAAGGAAGACATTGTGTCATTCAAATACTGCATCTAGTTTTTACATAGTGAGAATTCATTCCAATGAAGTACATGAATTTAAAATAACAGAACCTGGTTAACCTAGTAACTCAGCTAAAAATGTCCTCCCATGTTCTAATTATGGTCTATATCAGGATTGAATGAGGCCCACAGTGCTCCATATCCCCATCTCCAAAAATGGTTTGGGTCTTTCCAGTATACTGGATAAAAGAGGTGTATCAGGTATAATTGACTAGCTGTTCCTAAGAAACTATTCAAATAATCCGGCTCATACTTTGTCCTTTGTATGTATGTATGTATGTCCTCTCAAGCAATTCACAGCCACCCCAGTTATCTACAAGCATTTAGACTCCTCTACAAATGGCTCAGTGTATCTCCTAATGTGAATGTAGTGTTCACACCTTGCCAACCCTATCAACACAAACTCTTCTTCTTTGATCCTCACTTGAACTCAAAATATGTTTTCAGTAATATCCATTAACACTTATATTCTTTTCTTATTTTTCTTATACTCTCTGTAAAAACTAAAGTCTGGATGTCAGCTGAAGGTGCTGGCTCTCTAGCTTCACACATGGGTACCACAGAAAAAGTGTATTCAGCCCTTGACTAAATTTCCCTTACCATATGCATGTCACTGTTTCCTCCTTTTCCTTAAAATACCCAGCAATTTTGAAGTATATGTTTTTGTCTCAGATACACCTCTTTGATTTTCCACTCTCCTGTCCAGAGTCCCTCATTTAATATTTTAACAGATGGTTCTCTGTATTTTTGTCTTTTATATTGCTATTATTCTCAATTTAAATATCTCTGTCATTCAAATTTTCAATGATCTTGTCTTGCACCTCACTTCAGCCATCTACCCTCATTGCTGGTCTTTGTTAAGGCTGATAGTCACTTCACTTCTAAAGTTTCTATTTCAGCATGCAACACTTGGGCTAAGAAAAGTAAACTGAAGGCTGATTTCAAACCAGCCTTCAATTACATGAAGAGTTCTTCCCAGAATGTAATGACTAATCTTTTGAAATTTTCAATAGAATTGCTTAAGCATAATTTTGGAAAGATCCTTAGCATTTAGGTGCTTCATAATAACAATGAAAATGTAGATTTCAACTTTAGATTTTTTAGCACAGGTTTTACATAATTTAATGTGTGTGATCCTTTTTATTTAATGACTCCTTATTTCCTAAAAACAAACACACCCACCTTTTTAAAAAAAATAATAGATATTTTAAGATTAAGAGAAAAAACCCTCCATGCTGTAGAAAGGTGAAATAAAGAATGAATGAATGAATGAATGTTAAATTCATAATATAAACCATGAATATAAACTCTTCAGAATATAAAACATGCTGTACTTGAACAAACTATGTGTCTACAATTTTTTGTAAAAATTCTTAAGAAATAGAGATAGAATGTTTCAGTTCATTGCTATTGTATTTCTTCATCTCTAATGGCAAAAATCAAGGGAGCTTAAGAGAGTTGGAGTTATAATATATAAATCTTGATGGATTATTTTAAGAGTAAATTTTGTTGTGCTAAGGCAGTGAACACATTCATTAAATTGTTCTTTTTAAAATATTGAGGTTTCGTAATGTACTTTTTACTATTCTTTGCATGCTTATTCCTTGACTTTTGTGTTAATTTGATGTTTATTCATTAAATTTAGAAATCCAATTAAGTGCTATGCTGAAAATAAGTGCTTAAAGCTTTATTCAGATGAGTATTTAGGCTCATATTATAAGTCCATGAAAACAGGGCTGTAAACTTAAGTTCCCTTTCCTTATAGCTGTGGCAACCTATACATTGTTTTAATGAAAAATACAGTATAAAGCTTTACCAAGCATCAAAAATGCTCTAAACAAAAATATATCTTTGTATTATATATTTGAATTGATAGCCTGCAGAACTGAGATAACAGGTTTTTGTCAGTTAAGAAGTTGATATAAATAGCTCTGTAAGCTCCATATTATTTTCTCATTACTTGCTATGATATTGTGTGGGGGCATTGCTTATCAAGTTGTAAGATTTAATATGTTATCTCAGGCTAAAATGAACGCATTATTCAAAAGCCTATGTGGATTTTTATTGCCATTAATGAGTTTGGCCTTACATCAATATAGTACAAAATAGCCTTATTTCATTAAATCAATATACAAAAAAATATATAATGAAAACATGCTTTTATGTAGATTTTTTGCTCCATTAAAAATAACAAATTTTAACTTAAATAATAAAGGGGATAATGATAACATAAAAATAATAGTAAACATCCAAATTTAACTTCAAGGGGATTAAATTAAGTGATAAATTAGTAGTATGAGCCCAGTGAACTTTTAGACATTGTAGTCAAGAATGATTCCAGTTTTATCAACTGCTTCTCTTAAATAGATATTAGTTAATGTCTGCTAGTTAATTTTGCAGTTCAATTTGCATTAGTATTGAAAGATAACTAAATATAGATATCTTCTGCAAATAGTGGTATCATTTACGTAAGTAATTTAAGCATGCTTTAAATAAAACACCCACTTTTTCTATAACTGGAAATAGATATTAATGAGAATGATTTTTGGCATGATTTTTTGGAAGACCCATTGAGTTAATATTTGAAAATTAGTGCTCATGTTGGCTCAAAGGGAAATAATGTCTTTGAATAGGCCCCTGACAGATTTTGCATCCATGATAAAGCCAAGGGCATATTTATCCATCTTCATAATCAAGTGTAAGTTAACAGTTGATGGATTTGCCACATGCATACATAAATGATGCTTTCATCCTTTGCATCTGTTCATATTAATAATGATAATTCTTAAACAAGAGATTTTCATCTTTAAGATGAAAATATTACAAATGCCAACTAATTAATTAATCCCTTAAGTGTTTAATTCCATATGGATAATTAAACACACGTTTTGCTGGCAATACTTATAAAGCAAAAATTAAAATAATCATATCATGCTTGATTTTATAACAAATGGGTTGAAGATGTGACATTTTACATTTTGGTAGAAGCATCCTCTTTAACTCTATTTCTAAAACTACCTTTGGGAAAAATTTATCTTCACAATATTGAGGAAATAAGTAGTTACTCTTATTTTCTGGATTACAAAGCACACTGTATATTAAAATTGTCAAAATGTACACATTAGCTATTTTTGCAAAACATAGAACATCAGAGACTCATTAGTTAATTGCATTTCTTTTCTGTAAGACCAACTTACATGCATTGTAACACATTTTGTTTGGAAGGATTTGTGCAGTTTATTTTAAGATGAATTTCAAACAGGTAGAAGACTACTATAGTTTATGTTCTTTTGGCTGATTTGACCAAAGAATCCTATGTATTATTTAACCTTCAATTGCATTCTTTCTTCCAAATAGTTTTGAATATTATTTCAGACTCTGTGTGAGGAACTATTATGCCAAAATACAAGAAAAAATTATTTCCTACTATCACTAACAGCATTAATAACTTGCCACTAAATACTAAATCCTCAGATACCAGCATTTTAGTAAAGCAATACTTTGCATTTTGATGGTATATTTTTTTGTGAAGGAATTTTTCATACACTGAAGGAAGTTTAACATTCTTGACCCTACTCGCAATTTCTATTTTACTTCCATACTTGATAATATATGGGCAATTATTATTTTGTAATTGTTCATATCTTGTATGCTCAATGTTTACAGGTCTAATGTATAATAATCTCTTGGAAGCTTGTATAGTTTTGTGTACACAATATCTATTCACCAAATATTGCATGAACACTACTTAGTCTTTGGGCTTTTCTGGATAAATGAGGGTAGAACTACCATTTCCATGAGATCAGTACTGGAAGTTGTTTATTAATAAGTGCTGCCAGTCTGGAAATCTAAAGAATTCAAAAGAAATTCTAACACACATAACTAAACAAACAAAACAAAACAAAAACAAACAAACAAACAAAAACAACCCTACAGCTATAACAAATCTCTCTGAGAATAGATGCATTTAGAAAGAGAAAAATCTTAATTCAAAAATCAAATTACTCAGTCTCTACTTCCTGATTGTCATGTTCTGAGTTGCTTTCCTTCTTCACATCCTTCCACCATGATGTTCTGCCTCACCTCAGGCATAGGGCAAACAAGTTGGCCATCTATGGGCTGAAAATCCTGAAACGAGGAAAAAGGTATACAACTTTATTTATTTCAGGTTTATGAGCACTAGGAAAATCCCAGGAGGTACTTTGACCCTAACTTATCATCCCCTCTAACTCATACTACTTCTCCAGGTTTCCTGAATTAAAGACACCATGTTCTTTATAAAAATCAGACCCTGAGTGTGTAAGTTAACAATCAGGCTTGATATTGAAATCTAGGATGAAAAAGGAAGAAAGTGAGGATTTGATTTGGGTAAAGGATAATGAAAAAAGTCTTGCTAAGTTTCTGGAGCTGACTTCAAACTTGTCACCCTCCTGCTTCAATCTCCTGAGTAGGTGGGATCAGACTTTCATGTGATGGGTCATGTCGACTTTGGCCCACAGCTCTGTACAAATGTATTTTGCTGTTTTAAGTGTATACAGAAGTGTCAGCTTGATGTGTTATCTATATCACAGAATCTCCATGAATTGTCCTTAAAAGAAGGCCCAGATAATACTAAATGGGCATTCTGTTGAAAATAATCTTTGTGGAGAAAATGATTGACAAATTTCTTGGCAGATTTTTTTTAATATATATGTTTGCATGTATAAACAAGGCAGCCATAGTATTTCTAGAACAGTATTCAATCTTAAAAAAAAAAGATGCAAAACCTGTCATTTACAACAGCATTTGTGAACATAGGAGACATTATGCTGAGTGAAATAAGCAGAGAATGAAATAAATTTCCTTAGATTTGAAATCTAAATCAATTAAACACATAGCAGAGAGTAGAATGATAGTAGCCAGATGATTGGAGTTAGGGAAAATGGGAAGCTGTTGGTAGAAAGTTGCTAAGTTTCATTCACTCAAGATGAGTAACCTTGGGCTAGGGATATGGCTCAAGCGATAACTCGCTTGCCTGGCATGCACGGGGCACTGGGTTCGATACTCACCATCACATAAAATAAAATAAAGATTTGTGTCCACTGAGAACTGAAAAATAAATATTAAAAAAATCTTCTCTCTCTCTCTTTAAAAAAAAAAAAAAAGGTGAGTAACCTCTGGAGAGCTCATCTCCAGCAAGCTTCCTGAAGTTAGTAGTAATATTGTATCCTGTATATTTGTTGAGATAGTAGATCTTAAATGTTCTCAACACACAGACACAGAGAGAAGGTAAGTATGTGAGCTTGCGTATGTGTCAGTTAGCTCAATTGTGACAATGGTTTCACAATGTATATATACATCCAAACACCACATTGTACTCCTTAAAATATGCAATTTTTGTTTGAAGATTTTATTTGAATAAAGATAAAAAATGTTGCAATACAAAATAAAAAAAAAACTTTCTGCCACTAGAAATCCCACTGAAAAATAAGGAGTTATTTTATGTTTATTTTTATTTTAGTTATTTATGTTTATTTTTATTTTAGTTATTTATGTTTCCCCTAAGCTAATTAACATTGGAATTTTTAATTTGTATGCCTTCATGAATTAATGTATATAAATTGTCAAATGGAAAACAACAATAGAAAATTGATAAATATGCTTAATATAAAAAATTCTTTTTTTTCATTTCATAGGTATTAGCAATATTCATATTATATCTTATGAGTCTAAACTGAAGGACTAGTTATGGAAGACAAAATTCATAAAGAAACACATAGTAAAAATACAATGGATTTTTTTACAGTAATGTAGAGAAGGTCAAAAATGGAAAAGATATAAGTGTAGGAATTGTTATTTAATAGGAATTTTTACTGCCTTCTGTCAAATATAATTTTGTTTTTCTTTTTTTATGTGCTGTCTTATTCTGTCCTAGAAATTTTCATTAATGCTGACATTAAATATAGAGTGAGGCAGTGGTGGTTGTGTGATGGTTATCTATGCATCTACATTTATCAATGATAAAATTCACAAATTTTTAGCTGTGTATCTGAATAACTTTATTAAAAAGTAAGTTTATGATGTATAAATTACCTCTTTTATCAGTAAACTTGTGAAAAATTATAACATTTTTCCTGGATAATATCCAAAAATAAAATGACTACCACTCCATGAAAATACATTATGTCATCTTTCTATCAGAATAATGTATGGAAGTTAATTTTGTTTAATATCCAAACATATCAATGGCCCTGAGTTACTTCTCGATGGAGTATTGGATAAAAGCAATTATGATGAAGGCCATAGCATCAGATCAACTGAATTGACATTTGGAAAGCAAAGCAAAGACTGCAAGTTCTAGTCAGTAAAACCTGTGAAGGAGTTTGTAATCTCATTTGGGAAAAGCCATCAAGGATGAAAAAAAAAAAAAAAAAAAAAAAAAAACAAGCCAGAATTTTGAGAGTAGTGCTTGCTTGTCTGTAATGCTGCTATTTTGTCAATCTTCTCTGTAGAGCAGAACTTCAGCATTCTGGGAGACAATAACAAACCTCAAGGTTGTTGATGGAGCACAGTATATAAATAATTTATTGCAATCCTAGTGGAAATGATATCTGCATACGTGGAGCATGTTTTAAATGACTGTTGTTTGTTTCTGTTTTTCTCTTAAACTGGAGTATTGTGAAAGTTAATTGAACTAGTTTGTGTAAATGCTTCTAAATAAGAAGTACTATAGTGTATGTAACTTTAAAGTCATCTTTACTAATATTTCTATGTCCAACTAAAAGGAACAGATTAGGGAGAAATTTCTCCATCCAAAAATACTATTCTCCTCTTCCATATATCCTCTATAGATAAAGGAAATCTCAATGTTAACTTATTTTTCTATTAAAATAAATCACTTAATAATATTAAAGAATACCTATTTGGAGATATGAAATATCAGCTCATTCAGTGTAACTTTGGTATGAAAATTTTACTTTAATCTTTTCTAACTTAATGCAATTTATAGCATGTTCTCCGTTGTTGCTGTTGTTTACAGTTTCAAAGTTTGAGACACTAATGAAACATAGCAATGCAAGTTGCAGTCTAGTATTTCGAAAAATGTCACTAATACTAACACACTCTCACTGAGTTGGCAGGAGGGGACTATGAGAGAACAGAAATAATGAAAGAAAAATCCCAAATACTTCACATTTCACAAGGGAAAATTTAGGAAATGGTTGTTTTTATGATTCATACAATACAATTGGAGATTGGAATAGCAATGATTAAACAGATTTTTGTTTGTACATTTTTCTAATAATTATGAGACTTAACACCAGAAAAGGAGAAGTCAAATTTATAAGGAGAATATTTGCTTTTTTGAGATACAAATGGATTTGATTAAGGTAATATCCTCTCATATATGCAAACAATACTTAATGTGGCAAAAAATGTTTGAAAAGAAATGACAAATAATTTGAAAAATGGTATGTTTTCTAATTGTATATTTGTATATATATATATATATATATATATATATATATATATATATACTAATTGAACATACAATATATGAAGCAATTTTATTTACAAAATCATAAAATCGATAAACATTTATATCAGAATGCATAACACTCACATTGCACTAGACTTATTCTAAGGTAGTTAGTTAATGTAGTGTTTTAAAGATTTAGCATGAGAAATTAATAATATTAATGTAATCTCTATCTCTTTCTATTTGTATTGGGGATTAAACCCAAACATGCTTATCACAAAGCTACATTCCCAGTTCTTTTTATTTTTATTTTTATTTTGAGACAGGGTCATGCTAAGTTTCTATGGATCTGGCAAATTGCTGAATCTGGCTTCAAAATTGTGATCCTGTAGCCTCAGCCTCCTGAGTCAATGGCATTACAAACTTGCAGCATCGCACTTGGCTTGTTGTCATCTTGCTAGTGTATAATTCATGAAGAAATAAAGTTAGTATTTTGAAACCTATAAAACATGACTTATTTAGTAGGGTACAAAAAAATCAGACTATAATACTCAGAGCAAGAAAACTGAAAATGGAATAAAATTTTATTTTAACATGAAATATAGCTAAAATATTATCATTATAAAATAAAATTCAAATTTTAAGTTCTTAAAAACTTTTAAATTAGGTGACATGTAATTGGCATACAGCTTTCTCTATATCCTAACCAGAATAATTAAATGAACTAAAGAAATTTTCTTTGTTTCCTCTAGGAAATCACAGCCTTTAGAAAAATAAAAGTTTCTCTCTTTGAATGGCTTTTAGAGCCCCCAAATATTACTAATTACCCTGTCCCTTTCTCTGACATTTTGTCAGTGTTCCTGAGGTAATGGTTGCATATGTTATCAAAAATATAATACTAAAAGTATAATCTCATAGGAAATCTATATAACTCTTGATAGCAAATCAAGTCCCTGAGGAGGAGGTAGACTGGCAATGTAGCTAAAAACTTCCCATCTTTCATTTTTGAAATGATTCCTTAACATAGTAAATATGAAAAGAAATAAAAATTGTGTACCAGAATGTACACAAAATATGCAATTCATTAATGTCATTATTAAACTATGATATTATGAGTTTCTGAAGGAGCTACTTTTATATTTCATTCTTGAAGTAGCTGCATTCAAAATGGCAAAACACTGTTGATACAATTTCTATAAATATTTTGCCAAAATCCCTACAGTCCTTAGATAAAAATTCAATAGTAAAAATTTACTTTTAGAATGGATTTTTATTGCCAAATTCTTAAAAATGCTAATGTAAAGAGAATAGTTAATAAAGAATTACATTGTGAATGATGTGGTTTAGTATGTATGTGATTATTTAGCATTGTGAAAAAGAGCAGAAACACAGATAATTAAAAATTCCAATATTTTTGTGTTTGATATATTATTTCTTTCCTAAATTTGCATGAATTCATAGTTGAAGTAGAGTAATCAAAGTCTATTAAAGAGACAGGCTTTCCCTTAGTACACATTCCACACTTGACAATGAAGATAAAAGTAAGATATTTTCTTTATTACTCAAAGTTAGAGTTCCCTGGAAAGATGAATTGGAGAGTGATTTTGGCTCAAAATTCTTCCTTGGATTGGAAACAAATAGGGTCATTCCATCAGTGCCAACTGCAAATGGAATAGAGGGGACATTGGGAAAAGAGAACTGCCTGAGCCCTCAGAAGGCCAATCCTGCATGATGGTCAAATCTTGTGGAGAGCAGAAGTGCAAGGTGCTTTCTTTAAACCTAAGTATAGCCATAGCAGTACACCCAGAATGTCTGAATGTAGGCTGCCTCCTCAGTTTAGTTTTTCCCCACAAATTCAGTGGGATATTGCCCACTAGATGTTGCTTCCAGAGAACAGGCCTATTATTATTCTTCCCACAGGGAACCCTGGGTATAAGGAAGCAGACAGAAGCAATATTTACTTTTTGAGGGGGTGGGCGTGGTACTGGGGATTGAACTCAGGTACACTCAACTACTGAGCCACATCCCTAGCTCTATTTTGTATCTTATTTAGATACTTGAACTATAATCCTCCTTCCTCAGTCTCCTGAGCCACTAGGATTACAGGCATGCACCACTGTGCCCAGCTGGCATGACTTCTTCAGGACTAGAAGAGACCATAAGTTTCTTAAAATTTTATTTATTATTTTATTTTCTATTTTTAAAGTTAAATATTTACACCAAACAAAATGTAAGAGCATATGAAGTTTATTTTTTTGATAATTACAGAGAAACCATATGCCAATAATGCTTTAACTTACTTAGTAAGAAAAAAAAAACTAGGTTAGAGCTTAAATGAAAGAACATGTGATAATAAAGATCTTTATATCTGATGAAGAGTTTAACTGCTGTCAAATTCAAATTGCTATATTTAAACTGCATTATTTCACAGCTTCGTATTCACAACTATTATCCTAGGACACAACATGTCAATTCAGATAAGCATGGTAAAGTCAAGATTAAGATATGATTAAAATAATAATAAGGACAGATAACTGCAAGTGTACTTATTAAAATACTTCAGAGGATTCTTCAACAGTATGGGATGGAGGTAACTTGCAATCAAGACCTGGCAAACAAGCACAGCCCAGCAGTATGTTGATGTATGAATGCCATGGAGGAGCTCAAGAAAAGTGCACAAAGCAGTTCTTCCTAATGGATGAGAGATTTAACCTTAGGTGTTATCCAGTCCTTTAAGGAGAAGCCTAGGATATAACCTTCCCATTTCTATGCAGAAATATGGAAAAAAGAGTTTTCCTTGGAAATTCACACAATTTTCAAGCAAAGAAATTTTGACATTAAAGACACTAGTTTTAAATCCTATCTCTTCCACTTTACAAGCTGTATTGCTTTTGACAAAATACCAAAATACATTTTAAATTAATAAGGCAACTTAGAACATATGGTTAGTTATAAATATTCTCAAATAAATATCTTATATTTTATTAACTGAATGATATTGGAAAAATTATTCTCATGTTTTACTTTTCTCATAGGGAAATTGAGAAAATGAATATTTACCATATAAAAATCAAATCTAATAAAACCTCTCAGGAATATTTTAAACATAAATCCTGATAATGTATGTAAAGTATTCACATTATTGTCTGTTTTAACAAATATAAATTATTCTCTATACTTTTTATTTATAACCCTGAAGACAAAGTAATGAAAATACTAAACTGATTTTTTTTCTGATGAAACCACTGAATGAAACAAAACCACAAGTAATTTCACATATTGTGAATAACATTATTTTTTACAATTGCACAAAAATAAGGCAATTCACTTCTATCTGTATACCTAAGAAAATAAAAAATAGGGTCACACAAAATCCTCTGCACATATGTTTGTAGCAGCAACATACACAATATCTAACTCTGTAAATCACTGAAAATGTCAATCAAGTGACAAATCAATATGAAAAAAGTGACATATGTCCACACAGTAAAAGCTTATTTTGCTGTATGAAGGAGGGTAAAATACTGATAGCCACTATATCATGCATGAACATTCAGACCATCATGCCATTTAAATGAAGTCGGACATGACATAGAAGGCCAGTTGTTGCAGGATATCATTTTTTTAAATGTCCAACATAGATAAATTTGAATCTATAGAGATCAATTAGATTAGTGTTTGCCAGGGCCTAAGGAAAGTGACTACTAATAGATGCAGACACGGCTTCTTTTGGAGATAACAACTTTTCTAGAATTAGATAGTGGTGAAGGTTATAAAATCTTCTGACTGTTTGAAAAATCATGGATTTCAACTCTTTAAAGGAATAAATTACTGTCTTCTGTGACTCTATTATAAAGAACTGAAACAACCAGAAAATATTTAAAAGTGATTATTTCCGGATATTTGGCACAAAAAGCAGTTCATAATAGCATGAATGACCATCAAAAAGGAATACCTGAATATTTTTGGATAAAATAATAATGAAATTGATAATGTGTTTATTCTGTGTCAGGTATTTGACTAAGTACTTTGCACAAATTGTCTTTTTTAATCTATAATTTCAACCTATTTTGGTAGATATTATTGTTGTTGTCATTCTAAAGATTAGGAAAGAAAACCAAAGGAAAACCATAATGTGCTCAAGGTGGTGGCATTGTTTAGATTTAGGAACTGTCAAATTACTAATACCAAAACCATAGGGTTGTCTTGATTATTAATTAAATAATACATGTGAAGTGGTTAACATAGATGGGAATATAGCAGAATCTAAGTGATGATTAGTTTTACTAAACAAATTTATCTGTTACATGGTAACCACACATTTGGTCTAATATTATTCCAGTTGTTTCTATGAAGGTAAATATTTTAGATGAAATGCAATCAGCTGGAGGCATTAACAGGAAAAAAGATTGACTTCCCAGGAGGTTGAGATAGAAGGAATATGCCAATAGACTTGAAATGCAACTCTTCCCTGGGTCTCCAGCCTGCCAGCCTACAATATGAATTTGGAATTTAGCTGTATCCACCATAAACTCTACCTCAATCTCTTTCTTTCCCCCTCTCTCTCTTTCTATGTATAAACACACACATATATATGCACATAATTATATAATAATGATCTGTATTACAAATAGTATATGAATAATATGAATATATATTGTAAAACATCACACATGTGTGTATATACACACATTCACTACTCACATGTAAGAGATATACATACACACACATACCAAACACATATATACACAAATATATTTTATTGGTTCTATTTCTCTGGAAAACCCTGATTAAAGCATGCTAATAAGTTTTGGTTATTATTATTAAAAAGATAAAAGCAGAATACTAAAATGTATTTTATGATATTTATGTAATAAAAGGTTCTACTTATACATTTAGCTATTATACATAAATAAATATATAGGAAGAAGTATATCAATTAAAAAATGGAGAAATTAGATTTAGACTCTTAATTTTGTTCACATTAGTTGCCTAATTTTGTTCACATTAGTTGCCTAATTTGATGGTCATTCATGCTATTATGAAATGCTTTTTTGCCTTGGCATGTAGGAATTTGTAGTTTAAATGGAAGAGCCCATTAAATATTCAAAATTTTTAAAAGAATTTAGAAACCATCAAATAAGACAACAAGAATAACAAAGCACCAGATGTTCTATAAATTTGAAGATGCAATTATTTGAAGCAAAGCCATAACTGACAGGGAAACACTAGGAAAAGGAAGGGCATGGTTTTGCCACCCTTGAGCATAAATATGAGAATTAGGGGAAAATCAGTTCAGGTGATGGGGACTGGGCTCAGTGGTACAGTGCTTGCCTAGAATATATGAGGCCCTAAGTTTGATCCCAGCAAGGCAAAAATAAAAACAACAACTGAAATCACAGTTTTTCTTTGAGCTCTAAACACCATCTCAATTTCATGAATAATTTATGTAAGTATCTTAGAAATTCCTAAGTTTTAACACACCATATACAATAATTTCAAACTGAAACCTGGAGCCAGAATGCCTACTGGAATTGCCATATGAGTGAATTCAGGATAATAAAAATACTCTGATATATTTATTATTAGTTGAACTGGCATAATGAATGTGTTCTGCTTTGTCCAACCTCTCTAAAAGATCCCCCATATAAACTGTATAATAACTCCAAAAATGAAATGAATTCTTTCCTTAGGTTTTGAAGGCCTATAATTTTTTTTTTCTTAGCTTTAGCTTATATCTGAAAACTAATTCCTGGTGAAAAGTCTTGCTGAAAGTCATACAGCAAATTGATAGCAAAGCCACAAATAGAACCTAGTAATTCTTATTTTCAGGTCCAGACTTTAATCATTGAACCAGACCAGTTGCCACTTTCTCTGACTGATAACCCTTAGCATTTAATCCTTCTTCCAAGATTTCCATTTATAGAGGTGACATAATTCAAAATTTCTGCATGGTTCATATGACAAACGCATGTGTGGGATTAATTTGCTGAGGATAACAAAAATCACAAAACGGAAATGGTTTGGTAGAATAAACTCAAAATGTGCTTGATATTTTACAATGGAAAACTGCCAGGAAAATGACAAAGATATGGAGTGTGTCATTACAATAATCTTGTGGCCTCACTTAGTCTATCAAATGCACACAGTGGTTGAAAAATAAATGGTAAGGAAATATTTACCAGAGATGCTGATGCATAAAGATGTATTCAAACTCACAGACACACATTTCTATCCGCTCAAGTGCTAATATCCTCTACCCTGCAAGGGCTAAGCATTCTGCAACTTAAAATTAGTACCCTGAGCTTCATGGAGTAGTATAGAAAGTGAAGTAGCCATTGACATAGTGTACATCTGTGACTCTGGGATTTCAGATTGCTGTGTATATTCTAAAGGGTCCAGCTGCTGCTCCCTGAATTGACTTTAGGAATGGCTGTTGCTTTTTATCCTCAAACCCAGGACTTAATAACATTGAAAAAAAAATTTTTCACTGACTTAACAAAGGGGAGAAATACAAAATACTATAAAAAAGCAGTATATTCCAAATCCAGTTGTGATTTCTTACGTGTAATAGAGGTCAATAAAGATATAAGTGAACACTTTTATCTTTCCTCTTTTAATTTTTCTGTATTCACTCATCTCATTTAATAACTCAGAAAATTAAAACACTCAGAATGTTCACAGCAAAACAACTATGTCTGATTAAACCTTTGATGAATTAAAATTGGAAGATATCCAATGTCATATATATTAAATTATAGCTTACTTATTTCTTAGATACATCTTCATAATGTTGTATGTATCTGTATGTGTATGTGTCCATGTGTGCATGTGTATGTCTGCATGCTTCCCAGTTTTTTTCTATTAGGAATTTATCTAGAAGATGTAATCTAAGTTAAAGTGAAATCACAGACTCTTAATGCATATCTTGTGAAGTTGGATTACTACAATTTAGACCAGCTCATTGTTTTATCAGACCTGCAAAAAAGACAATGTGAAATTATTCTTTGCAAAGTCTTCCTTGTATAAAAAAGCTGCTTACCTGTGGTAGGTGTGTCCAAAGTGGTAGCATAATTTTAACTGCAGTTGAAGTCATAATATCCATGATTATTGTTAAGAACATCTGAAATAATTTCTATTATAAAATCTTGCAATAATTAAAGAATGGATGAAATCACAAAAACTGATTTATAAGTATGCAAATACAAAAAATTAAATGTGCAATTGTTTAAGCACTTGGAGTTTTTCAAATATTATATGCATTTTTTCTTCAAGAATTCCTAAAACTCTTGGCTAAATATGCTTTATGGTCTTTGGGATAAATCTCTGAGATGGTCTGAAAATTTTGTTCTTTTGAATCCTAGCTCTGCATCATATGATGGAGTTTTCATGCAATTTCAAGTCCCACATATGTTTGCATTTATTTTTTTTCTAGTTTAAAGATATATTTTTATTTTTTATTTTTTTTAATTTTTATTGTTGGTTGTTCAAAACATTACATACTTCTTGATATATCATATTTCACACTTTGATTCAAGTGTGTTATGAACTCCCATTTTTACCCCGTATGCAGATTGCCGAATCACATCAGTTACACATCCATTGATTTACATATTGCCATACTAGTGTCTGTTGTATTCTGCCGCCTTTCCTATCCTCTACTATCCCCCCTCCCCTCCCCTTCCCTCCCCTCTTCTCTCTCTACCCCCTCTACTGTCATTCATTTCTCCCCCTTGTATTATTTTCCCCTTTCCCCTCACTCCCTCTTGTATGTAATTTTGTATAACCCTGAGGGTCTCCTTCCATTTCCATGCAATGTCCCTTCTCTCTCCCTTTCCCTCCCACCTCCCATCCCTGTTTAATGTTAATCTTCTTCTCATGCTCTTCATCCCTACTCTGTTCTTAGTTACTCTCCTTATATCAAAGAAGACATTTGGCATTTGTTTTTTAGGGATTGGCTAGCTTCACTTAGCATAATCTGCTCTAATGCCATCCATTTCCCTGCAAATTCTATGATTTTGTCATTTTTAATGCAGAGTAATACTCCATTTTGTATAAATGTCACATTTTTTTTATGCATTCGTCTATTGAAGGGCATCTAGGTTGGTTCCACAGTCTTGCTATTGTGAATTGTGCTGCTATGAACATCAATGTAGCAGTGTCCCTGTAGCATGCTCTTTTTAGGTATTTAGGGAATAGACCAAGAAGGGGAATAGCTGGGTCAAATGGTGGCTCCATTCCCAGCTTTCCGAGAAATCTCCATACTGCTTTCCAAATTGGCTGCACCAACTTGCAGTCCCACCAGCAATGTACAAGTGTACCCTTTTCCCCACATCCTCGCCAGCACTTGTTGTTGTTTGACTTCATAATGGCTGCCAATCTAACTGGAGTGAGATGGTATCTTAGGGTGGTTTTGATTTGCATTTCTCTGACTGCTAGAGATGGTGAGCATTTTTTCATGTACTTGTTGATTGATTGTATGTCCTCCTCTGAGAAGTGTCTGCTCAGGTCCTTGGCCCATTTATTGATTGGGTTATTTGTTATTTTATTGTCTAATTTTTGGAGTTCTTTGTATACTCTGGATATTAGGGATCTATCTGAAGTGTGAGGAGTAAAGATTTGTTCCCAGGATGTAGGCTCCCTATTTACCTCTCTTATTGTTTCTTTTGCTGAAAAAAAAAAAACTTTTTAGTTTGAGTAAGTCCCATTTGTTGATTCTAGTTATTAACTCTTGTGCCATGGGTGTCCTACTGAGGAATTTGGAGCCCGACCCCACAGTGTGTAGATCGTAGCCAACTTTTTCTTCTATCAGACGCCATGTCTCTGATTTGATATCAAGCTCCTTGATCCATTTTGAGTTAACTTTTGTGCAAGGTGAGAGAAAGGGATTCAGTTTCATTTTGTTGCATATGGATTTCCAGTTTTCCCAGCACCATTTGTTGAAGATGCTATCCTTCCTCCATTGCATGCTTTTAGCCCCTTTATCAAATATAAGATAGTTGTAGTTTTGTGGATTGGTTTCTGTGTCCTCTGTTCTGTACCATTGGTCCACCCGCCTGTTTTGGTACCAGTACCATGCTGGTTTTGTTACTGTTGCTCTGTAGTATAGTTCGCAGTCTGGTATCGCTATACCGCCTGATTCACACTTCCTGCTTAGCATTGTTTTTGCTATTCTGGGTCTTTTATTTTTCCTTATGAATTTCATGATTGCTTTCTCTATTTCTACAAGAAATGCCATTGGGATTTTGATTGGCATTGCATTAAACCTATAGAGAACTTTTGGTAATATTGCCATTTTGATGATGTTAGTTCTGCCTATCCATGAACAGGGTATATTTTTCCATCTTCTAAGATCTTCTTCTATTTCTCTCTTTAGGGTTCTGTAGTTTTCATTGTATAAGTCTTTCACCTCTTTTGTTAGGTTGATTCCCAAGTATTTTATTTTTTTTGAAGATATTGTGAATGGAGTGGTTGTCCTCATTTCCATTTCAGAGGATTTGTCGCTGATATACAGGAATGCCTTTGATTTATGCGTGTTGATTTTATATCCTGCCACTTTGCTGAATTCATTTATTAGCTCTAATAGTTTCTTTGTAGAGCCTTTTGGGTCTGCTAGGTATAGAATCATGTCATCTGCAAATAGTGATAATTTAAGTTCTTCTTTTCCTATTTTGATGCCTTTAATTTCTTTCGTCTGTCTAATTGCTCTGGCCAGTGTTTCGAGAACTATGTTGAACAGAAGTGGTGAGAGAGGGCATCCCTGTCTTGTTCCAGATTTTAGAGGGAATGCCTTCAGTTTTTCTCCATTCAGAATGATGCTAGCCTGAGGCTTAGCATAGATTGCTTTTACAATATTGAGGTATGTTCCTGTTATCCCTAGTTTTTCTAGAGTTTTGAACATAAAGGGATTCTGTACTTTGTCGAATGCTTTTTCCGCATCTATCGAGATGATCATATGATTCTTACTTTTAAGTCTATTGATGTGGTGAATAACATTTATTGATTTCCGTATATTGAACGAGCCTTGCATCCCAGGGATGAATCCTACTTGATCATGGTGCACAATTTTTTTGATGTTTTTGTATCCGATTCGCCAGAATTTTATTGAGGATTTTTGCATCTAGGTTCATTAGAGATATTGGTCTGTAGTTTTCTTTCTTTGAAGTGTCTTTGTCTGGTTTAGGAATCAGGGTGATGTTGGCCTCGTAGAATGAATTTGGAAGTTCTCCCTCTTTTTCTATTTCCCGAAGTAGCTTGAAAAGTATTGGTATTAGTTCCTCTTTAAAGGTTTTGTAAAACTCTGCTGTATACCCATCGGGTCCTGGGCTTTTCTTAGTTGGTAGTCTTTTGATGGTTTCTTCTCTTTCCTCAATTGATATTGGTCTGTTTAGGTTGTCTATATCCTCCTGACTCAATCTGGGCAGATCATATGACTTAAGAAATTTATCAATGCCTTCACTATCTTCTATTTTATTGGAGTATAAGGATTCAAAATAATTTTTGATTATCTTCTGTATTTCTGAATTGTCTGTTGTGATATTGCCTTTTTCATCCCATATGCTAGTAATTTGAGTTCTCTCTCTTCTTCTCTTCCTTAGCATGGCTAAGAGTCTGTCGATTTTATTTATTTTTTCAAAGAACCAACTTTTAGTTTTGTCAATTTTTTCAATTGTTTCTTTTGTTTCGATTTCATTAATTTCAGCTCTGATTTTAATGATTTCTTGCCTTCTACTTCTTTTGCTGTTGTTTTGCTCTTCTTTTTCTAGGATTTTGAGATGAAGTATGAGATCATTTATTTGTTGTTTTTTTTCTTTTTTTAAGGAATGAACTCCAAGCAATGAATTTTCCTCTTAGAACTGCTTTCATTGTGTCCCATAGATTCTGATATGTTGTGTCTGTGTTTTCATTTATCTCTAAGAATTTTTTAATTTCCTCCTTGATGTCTTCTATAACCCATTGATCATTCAGTAACCTATTCTATGTTTGCATTTAAATGGTCACTTCCATGTTTGTTTAATGCTTCTTTTATTTTGACTTGTTTGAGTGTTTATTCTTCAAATGTTTCAGGGTCTACCAACCACCTGTAATGAATAATAAATAACATCTTGCTTTTGGCCCATCTCTGGAGTTTGGAGGGGGAGAGCAATTGTTCTTTTGGTGAAAATCACTTGGCTGTATGTGGGTGGCTTTTTTTCTAGGTAGTTTGTTCTGTTTATACCATTATTATGTGTTTGATTACTACAGCTTTGCAGTTCATTTTGCAGTTAAGTGTTTTTTTTACCTGCATTGTTTCTTTAGCTCAAGATTGCTTTGCCTATTAGTGATTTGTATGTGTGAGTGTGTGTGTGTTTTGGTTTCTTAAAAATTTTAGGATTGATTTTACATAGGCATTTTGACAGGGATTGCATTGAATCTCTGAATAGAATTGGGTATATGAGGATGTATTGACAATATTGATTCTTCCAATCCATGAATATGGAATTTTCTTCTTTCTGTGTGTCACTTTCTATTACTTTCATCAATACTTTATAGTTCTATTATAAAGATTTCTTGGTTATTTGATTAAATTTATTCCAAGGCATTTTACTTGTTTGCTTATTGATTGATTGATTGATTGATTATAAATACTGCAAATGTGATTGTTTTCTTTTCTTTTTTTTTTTTATTTTAACCAGGGATTGAACCTAGGAACACTTAGCCACTGAACCATATCCCCATTCCTTTTTTTAATATTTTATTTCCAGACAGGGTTTCACTAAGTTGCTGAGGTTGACTTTGAACTTGTGATCCTCCTACCTCAGCTTTCCAAACTGCTAAGATTACAGGTGTGCACTACCATGCCAGGCTGTGATTGCTTTCTTGATTTCTAGATGAGATAATTTGCATTATTCATATAATATGCATATAAATTACTGATTGTTGTTGATTTTCTATTGTGCACACTACTGAATTTGTTTTATTAGTCTTAATTGTTTTTTGTTTTTGTCTTTGTTTGGTGGAGGTTTTGGGGTGTTTTCTATGTATGAGATCATGCCATCTGCAAAAGATAATTTGACTGCCTCTTTCCCAATTTGGATACCTTACATTTCTCCTTTCTGATTGCTTTGGCTAAGACTTCCAGTACTGTGTTGAATAAAATTTGTGAAATGGTGCATTCTTGTCTTGTTTCAGATCTTAGAGCAAAATCTTTCAGCTTTTCCCTATTTAGTATTTTTAATTGCTGGTTTATTATATATGGTCTTTATTATGTCAAGTTATATTACTTCTGTACTTAACTTATTCAGAATGTGTTATCAACCTGATTTAAACATTACAAACTGTATACATGTATTTAAATATTACTAGGTAAGCTATAAATATGTATATTTTAAAATGTTCATGTATCAATTTAAAAAGTTCCCTTTTGTGCACAATCCATTTATGATTCTGACACATATCTAATTGATGAAAAGGATTAGATCCTCTGAAAAAAAAATTATACATGGAAAGGATAGTTCAACATGAATTTATAGTTCAGGGAAATAGTTCTGCAATATAAACATCAAAGCAAGCTGTTTATTTAAAGGGGACTAAAGAGGGCAGCTGAGAGGATGGCCCCTTTGAGAGGCAGGTGTCCCCATACCAAGTAAAGTAAGTATTATAAAATGAAAGTAATGAGGAGCAAATCTAAATATTGCTAAAAGTCCAGTAAGTGGACAACATAGAATTGGATTTGGCTTATGGGAGATATTATGAACTTGGTAAAAATAGTTGCAATGAAGAAGTACAAATGGAGGCATTATTGAGAAAGAAGGAATGAAAAAGCGGAGCACAACAGACACTAGTATGGCAATATGTAAATCAATGGATGTGTAATTGATGTGATTCTGCAATCTGTGTATGGGGTGAAGGTGGGAGTTCATGACCCACTTGAATCAAAGTGTGGAATATGATATGTCAAGAAATTTGTAATGTTTTGAACAACCAACAATAAAAAATTAAAAAAAAAAGAAAAAGTCAAACTAGTGGATAAAAGTATAGATGGTTCTTCCAGGAAAGTTTGTAATAAAGGTAAAAAGAAATGAAACGATAAGTGAAGAGCTACTCAAGGTCAAGACTTTTATTATATTTGTAAGATCTCTATATATTATAAAAAGTGACCCACAAATATAAAAATATTCAATAGTAAATTTTCTATTCTCAAGACATGTTGTATATATTCAAGGTTATTTGTTCATTCATTTAAATATCATATAAAATTAAGGATATGTCAAAATAGAACTTGATTTGGATATTTTTTTCTTTTGGTTTGCTGTGATTTTTGTTTATCTGGCAATGTGGAAAGTAAAATACTAATCACGAAACTCTGAAAAATATATCATTTAAAATTAATTTTAGTTTTTAAAATAAATCTTTCAAAGACATAGGGGGCTATAATTGTGTGGTAACACAGGTTCTATAGATCTTTTAAGTGCCATGAATTCCCTTTATCTCCCATATGGTTGTAAAGTATGATAAAGTTTTTCTTTTTTGCACTATTTTATAATTTTGTATAAGAGGAAAAATCCTCAGGAAATAAAGGAGACTTTAATAAGATTTTGTAACTATGCAGTGAAATTTATGTATGTAAATGAGCTTCACTTATTTTTATATTTATACCTTTTTACAATTGCATAGTAATTTCTTTTAAACTGAGCAATGTAAAGTATTTCATAATTTTATTCACATAACTTTGTTTATATTACTTTTATCAACATAATCTTATGTGTCAGTATAGGTCCCTTTAGTAACATGTTTTTCCTTGTGTTAGTTAAATATAGACTTTAAAGCTTCATCATCACCTATCTCCAATCTAACAGAGTAACAAAGAAAAATGAGCTAGTTTCCTTGTGATAATAGTAACATTGATCATCGTATGTTTTGGATGAGACCTAAGCTTTCTTTGACAAGTTCATTCCTGAAGTATTTTTTTCTATGAAGTCAATAATTGTATTTTATGGACTTCTATCTAGTATTTCAAGGGAAAGCATCCACTAAGTTATATTGGACATAAATTTGCCGTGTATTTTCTGAGACGTTTCTAGGAAATCCTGCACCTTGTGTGCAAGAGAGATTTGTCAGCACACTAATACTTTGAGCACTTTCCTTTGAATGCTTCCTGTGATGTTGCTTCCAACCGAAAATCACTAATATCCAGGAACCTGTTAGACACACAGATTCTCATGTTCCACACTTTCCTAATGTTATCAGAATTTCTACAAAGGGGGCCCAGAAATTTGTGGTTTAGCAAATACTCAGGTCAAACTGATTTTCTAAATTTTGAAATCCTTTGCACAAAGAGAAACACCATGGGATAATTAAATCAATTTTCAGGTTTTATTTCTTGAAGAGTATTGAACATAATTAAGATGTAATATTTTCTCTCTGTATTAAATCTATGTGGCTTATCTCATCTGAGAAATTATTTTTAAATTATGTAGAGATTAAAGCAATTAAACACATTGGTTCCTTTACCTTTAAGTAAATTTAAATTGTAATTTTTTAGATTATTTTTGTTGATATTTTTCACTTTGTAAAATCAATTGTACTCATATGCTTTTGCTTTCCTTTCCATTAATATATTTGTGTTTTTAAAAGATCATATTTTCATTGAATATAGAGGGTTTTTTTAAATTTATGAATAACAGTGATATTAAAATTTTTAAAATTTTTTATTCAGCTGTTTTTGTGTCATACACTGGACATTGGAAACCAGATCCAGGATCAAAGCTTATTTAAGCTTCTGTGATCTTGTAAGTTTATTCACTAATTGTGAACTTATGAGGCATTCCAGAGGTTACATGCAAGGAAATGTCCATGATCTCTCGGGTACAGAACCAGTAGCATGCTAAATATGAAAAGACTGTCGTAAAGAATAATTTTATTGTTTAACTATTGATAAGAAAAATAAACAACTAAACATGTTCTCAAACTATGGAGATATTCCTATAAAGGTGTTTTAATCAGCTTTATTGGTGCTGTGACCAAAAGAACAATTTTAGAGGAGGAAAAGTATATTTGGTGCTCATGGTTTCAGAGGTCTCAGGCCATAGTTGACCAGCTCCAATCCTCAGGAACAGAATTAAGGCAGAACATCAAGGCAGAATAGTGTTGTGGAAGAAAACAGCTCAGGGCATGACTACCAGGAAGCAGACAGAGAGAGAAAGCTCTCGTCATCACCTGGATTAAATATAAACACCAAAGGCACACCTTAAGTGGCCCACCTCCTCTAGCCATACCCTACCTGCCTATGGTCAACACTAAGTTAATCCCCATTAAAGGATTATACACTGATTAGGTTAAGGCTCAGAACCCAATCATTTCACCTTTAAACATTCTTGCATTGTCGCATACATGAGCTTTTGAGGAACATCTGATATCTAAACAATACAGAGGGTTCCTGAAAACATAGTTTAGTACTTGCATATTAAGGACGTCCATAAGAAACTATGTACTACTTGCCAGTTTTTAGGTTGAAGGAGGAATTTTAGTGAAAACAAGATTCAAAAATCTTGATGGCTGAGTAAGATTAAGGTGCTAATCATGATGTATTACTTGAACAAAATATTTTTAAAAGTTAAATGTAATATTAGTAGAATAATATAATTAATAGATAGTAATTCAATTGAAAGGACATATATAGGAGCCCAATGAGAAATATCCATAAAATAACTGGAGTATATTTTGACATTATTTGAAGTTCCTTATATAAAAGACAGATGATTACTAAAAAATTATTGCAAATAATATGACCCAATTTTTTATTATCAGATCAATGTTGTCCACATAGATACAATTTACATACTGTACACATAGCTACCAGAAATTGTTGAACTGAGGTGAGGTGGTCCAAATATAATATTGCCTCCTAAACAATACTGGGCACATTTTCCTCTGTCCAACAACATGACTAAAGTGAAATACAACAGTTGTCCAGCTACATCTTCACAGTTTCTCTTTCTCCTGTTATATGTGGTATCTTCTCATAGAGTATCTATTTTCAATTATATATTTCTTCTTATTATTTTCTTTTCTTTACTAAAAATACAACATCTTACCTGACCATTTTATCTATTTGTTATCATATTTTCAGTTTAGTGAAGAAGTTAGTTATGTGGAGCTTGAGTTATTTTCAGGGGTCTGTATAAAGTGAACATACCTATTGGCTACAACTAAGTCTTTAAGAGGCAGGAATACTTCAAGGAAGGTGTTAACATTCAAATACATGCATCAGACCTTTTTTTTTTATTATGGCCAGGGAACTGTGGAAGTTATGAGAGGCAAAATAAGTTATAAGATTCCAAATAAGGGCTCCACATGCTACAGCAGACAAAAGCAATAGCTGCAAGATTGAAAAAGATATGAAGTAACATTGTCTGGGTGAATTCCAGAAACAATAGGGCTTGACTCCAATGAAGCTGTTAAACAAATGTTTCTCCCAAACAGAAACAAGAAAAAAAAATTTTTTAATGATTAAGGCCTTGTTATTAGTAGTTTTTCAAATTTTAGAATCAAAGTTCCTGTGTATATAATTATTTTATGGGAACTTTCTTTATAACACTCAGAGGGAAAAAATCATTCTAGCTTTAATAGTTAATCAGACATTTTAATCCACTTATTTTTTTTAAGTGGAGAACATGTTAATATCATATCAATAGTATTGTGGATAGTTGCTGTAGTCTGTCAGTTAAGTCATAAATTACTTAATGATCAATATTAGCCATTAATATAGTAGATAATTCCTTGGAGATTTGTCAGAAATATTTGAATATATGCACATACATAAATATATTAATATATATGTTGTGTGTGTGTGTAATCTTATAGTAGTCATTAGCCATTTCAGTATGAGAAGAAAGTGATATATTTAGGGTATTCCTAGTGGTTTTAAACTACTGAAAATAGCACCTTCTGGAGAATGTAGCATCATATATTTGTTACATATTTACACTTTATTGCTAAATTAATTAATATGTAAATTAAAATACCTTCCTTCTATTTCTACTCTTCATGATTTGTGCCAAAGAGAATATACTTCATAAAATAAATGATGAAAATATTCATACCAAGGACAACAGTGTCACTGAAAAAATATAGTAACAGAAATTATATTTTATTGTGCTTGTTTTGTATGTCAAGGAGTAATTATTCGAGATGCCTAATTGTAATCCCAAACAGTGAAGTCATATATCCATAAATCAAGTAGGGGCGACTAAGAATCACATTAACCAATCTATTACATTAGCTAGTTATCATTAACCCAATAACATGTAGACTGCTGACAAAGCTAAGGTCACATAACAGTCACAGAGATCAACTTGAAGACCAATTTATTTTAAGATGTAGACAAAATGTTGATTTCAAAATGTAACCCCTTTGGATTCACCTCTATACAATGTAGAAGCTATCTAATAACAAACAATAAAGTACAGGGATACAATGTCTCAAAGATTTAAATAATATTTTTTATAAATGGATTAGTTATCAATGAAGAAATCTCTTTATCTTTTCCCATAGGACAATAAAATGTTCCTAAAAGGGCCAAAGGCTTCTGATTTCATTAACATTCTGAGAAAAACAACCAAATTAGGAGCAAAAGTCAAAATATCTACATGGAAGATCTCTAATGACTTGCTAATGACAAAAGAACAATAATAATATCATACAAATGTATTTCTCTAGAGCATATTTCACATCAAACCATATTGTACCTCTAACTTCATTCTTAATCTCATTCCAGTCTAGACAAAGAGCCCTCCCCTGACTTATTCTGAATGTTAAAATTCCTGCTTTTCTACATTCATTGAGCACTCTGCTTAGCCATCTTAGGTTCTATGCAACATCTGAAACAATTTGATCACTCTTCATAGTAATGTTCCATGTATTCAAACATACACATATATTGATATAAGTATATATGCATAATATTCACATTTATGGGAATACATGTAATTTAGAGTCACCTATAGTGTATGGAATAACAATTAATGCTTTAAAAATCTTGATCAAATGTACACACTGTTTAAGACAAGTATACTAACAAACATGTATTTTTTAAGCTTAATTTTCAAATATTTTATATTAAGTAGTACTATAATATGAAAAGAAAAAGTAGCTTTAGCTTCTTTTAGACTAAATATAGGTTTGCGAGTAAATATATAACAACATATTACTGTAATTGCCATATTCTTATATTATTTCATATGGTTTGTGTTTTAGCATCCAATATGTTTCAAAAAGTTCTAGGAAACTATTTTGTATTAAAGAATCTGGTATTTAATATGCAAATACATTGGACTTCAAAATCCTATACTCAATCAATGATTGTAGCTACAATTATTATTATTATTATTATTATTATTATTATTATTATTATTTCTGAAATCCATAACCACACAGGCACAGACAATATATTATATTGTAATATAATTTCAAATTATATTGTAAAAAAAAAGATGTGCAGGAGAACAGTATTGTCTGCTTCCTTCACTCAAATATAAGTTCTGTCATTTCCCATAATACTCAGGATTATCTCTTCTGTGTTTTCTAACATCAGTATTGTGAATCCTAAGAAGACCTGAGTCTCTCTTTTAGGATGAACCTTCAACTTTTAGTATCTGAAGCAATTCCTCTAAGATTTTTCAAGATTCTTTTTCAAAGTGAAAAAAATGCTAGTGGGTATGGTCTTTATACTAAGTATCACCTTAGTTCTACTCAATTCCCTTTTTACTCATTTTTTTTAAAATTCCAAATAACATTCATAATTCTTTTTATTTCATAAACCCAGTAACTAATATATTATCACAAAACTCCATTAAATACACAGAGATTATTTATAGCAAGTTTAAATTAGTTTAGGCCATGAATCAGAAAACCTGGGTTATAATCCCAATGTAGCTATTATTTTATCTATGTGAGCTTTATGGAGCTATTTAAACTCTAGCTTTAATTTCCTGATGTGTAAAGCAAACATTAAAAGTATAAGAAATCTTCTAACTGTAATAGTTATTAAAGTATCAAATAATTCTGTGATATGAAAATGTTGTGTGTTTTTCTCCTTTATGAGTTTTAAGGGAGGGGGGGAATTTTTCAATATTTATTCTTTAGTTCTCAGCAGACACAACATCTTTATTTTTATGTAGTGCTGAGGATCGAACCCAGTGCCCCGCACATGCCAGGCGAGCGCACTACTGCTTGAGCCACATCCCCAGCCCTCCTTTATGATATTCTTAACAGTTAACAGCATCCAAGAAACCATTCACAGTATTTCAATCATATATCCTCTTTGAAAATGATTCATGTGTTTGTTTATTATTGAAAAGCTGTGAGGATACTGATGAGTGAAACAAAATGATTTGTTTCATATATGGACACAAAATTCTGAGAAAATCCATCCGTGCAGTGTAAGTTGGTTTAAGATTTGTGTCGCAGTTATTGTTTTCACTAGGAAGGACCAGGATAAATAGTTCACAAAAAATAAATGATTTCCTTTCCTCACAAGCTGCTGCTCATGTGGTCTAAATCCAGAAGTTTTCTTCTTCTGTGAAGTATCTGATGAATTTCATGGTTATGAAAGAAACTTTTAAATTTTATTTTAAAAATTCATTTGTTTCTTTTTTTGTTCAAATACTGAATGCTTAAAACATTATGTTTTAGACTCTTTAAAGTACCAAAACTAAATAATAAATTATTTTCAATCAAGTAGACTGGAAGACATAGCAATTCAATTCTATAAAATGACAACAAAACACTGCCTTAACTAGATTCTAAATAATCAGTGGTTTTTATTTATTTAATTTATGCAGTAACTTGAGGGTTTAAGACAAATTCATAGATCCTTAATCAAAAAGTTCAACTAAGCATGCTATTTAATTTTATATCATCTATTTAATGGATTTTGTAATCAGAACCTTCTTTGACCTTAATAAACAATAAACTATTCCTGAGAGTAACTGGAAAATTAAGTACTATCATTTAGCAATATTGCTCCCATCTCAACTATTTTAGATCCCTTTACCAGCAGTGTACTCAACTATTTGAGATCATTTAACCCAAAGTGTATATTCTTCAGAAGTGTTATCTTTCATGAAAAATACATTTATTTTACTTGCTTTTTTTCTTTGCTTTTTCTATGACATTTTTATATCTTAATTATACCCTCTGTGGAGAAATTAAATACTAATTAAAACTACTTACTGTTTTTTTTTGGCATACATTTCACAAACATCTAATATGTGGTGTTTTGATGCAAATAATAGTTCTAAATTAATAAAACACATTTCTGTATCCATCCAGCATTGATAAAGGAAACTATAGGCTCAATTTCACTTGTTGTTCAAGTCAGCCATGTGTCATGTATTCTCAGCTGAGATAAGACATGAAGCAGACCTTTAGAATATTTGTTTCCAGAGACAAGCTCTGATTTTAAACCTAGGTCCCATATTTAACAAAACACAATTAGAATTTGGTTAGTATTCTATTGACCAATTTCAACCAGATTATTTATGCAGTTTGTAGATGTCTAATATCTGCTGATTTCACCTATCAACAAAAAATAATTTTCTGACAATAAAATTCACACTTCTCAATGTTTCTGTGAAAACAAAAAAGCAACAAATATAACACGCTTGAAACAACTTTTACATAAAAAATGCTTTTTTGTTCGTGTTGCTTACTTTCCTAAATTTATTGGAAACTTACTTTATTTTTGTTAATACATTTGATTTGAGATACTTTAACAGTGCTTCCCCTAATAATGTTTATATTTTCTATATTTTATAAATGTCTATTGAGATGGTTAGTAAAGTGATGTTGGTCTAAAACAGTGTTTAATTTTCAGTAGTATCAGCAAAAATAAATCTATAGCAATAGAAACACAAATCTTTATTCACAATGTGTATATAGGATTTAGAAGTGGGAGGCTGGCTTGAAAGGGTAAATGAGGGTCAGATTAAAAAGGCTTTGCATTTGAAACCAATGAACAAAATTGACCCAATAAGTCCTTCTTAAATACAGAACATTATTTTTTCTGCTATTACTGAATAGAAATAGCATTTTGAGAATTAATTGTTATCAAATGCCTTTAAGCTTATTTGCATATATATAATGTATATTGTTCAAAATCAAATGCTTTTTATATAAGATACTTTTGGCCAGTTTCATTCTGATTTTTTTTTTAATTTATTTGTTCTAATCAGTTATACATGAAAGCAAAATGTTCTTCAACTCATTGCATACAAATGGAGCTCAATTTTTCACTTCTCCGGTTGTACATGAAGTAGGGTCACACCATTCATGCAATCATACATGTACCTAGAGTAATGATGTTCATTTCATTCCACCATCTTTCCTACCCTCATGCCCCTTCCCCTTTGCCCAATCCAAAGTTCCCCCACTCATTCCATTTACCCCCATATTGATTAGCATCCACTTATCAGAAAAAAAACATTTGGCCTTTGGTTTTGGGGGATAAATTTTCATAAGGGTTAATGGTTCCCTCAGTGAGGGATATATTTACCTTTAAGTTTCTAAAGCTCATACCTTTGTCTTTTCTTACATAGTCAATGATATGGAAACAATACCTGACTGGGTGCTTTGGCACACCCCTATAATTCCAGGGACTATGGAGGTACAGGTAAGTTCAAGGAAACCCTCAGCATCTTAATCTCTGTTGCAAAAGAAAACAACAAAAAAAGGGAGGGAATGTAGATCAGTGATAGAGCACTCCTGGATTCAATCTGCAGTACCACAATAAAAAATAAAAAAAAGAAAAAAGAAAAAGAAAGAAAGTGGGGGGAGGGAGGAGGAAAGGTGAAGGAAGAAAGGGAAGAAGGGAGAAAGGAAGGAAGGAAGAAATGAAGGAAGGAAAGAAGGGAGAGAGGGAGGGTATAGGGAAGGAGGTTTTTGATATTTTAATCATATTCACAGCTACAATTTTTCATCTTTCACCTGTATGGTAGTTAATCATTAATCCTCTTTGGAAACTCACGTAAAATTAGTGTTCTTAATGACTAGACCAAGCAGGTTATTTTGAAGTATCTATTAATAGAGCTATATTGTTTCCATGAAATTTATCCTGTAAGTTGTTTTAAAAGAGAAGTATAGTAGCATCATGGGAAGTTGAGGAATTTAATATTAATTTTTTTCATAGTAACATCACTTTATATTTTATGAAGCATATTCTCATGCCTATGGTATTTAATCTTCAATATATCTGCTTAAGGAGAGAGGTTTTTAACCATGTCTTTCCCCCAAACACATTTTACAATTTAGAAAAATGAGGCTAAATGAAATTAATTTATGTATTTATGACCACTTAGAATAGGTATAAATTCATTAGAATTTGGAGATTTATAAAAGCTATATGAAAGAATTAACTTTTAACATATCTATCAATTCAGAAATTAGTTTAAACCACAATATCACTTTAATTCCTCTACATTTGTCTATAGGTGTGTTTCAAGTTAGAATTCACTTATTTGTTTTTTCCTTGCCTTACCTCTAGTAGAATTTATTATTTTTGCTGTGTTCTTGCTGATAGATTTTTCTAAATTCCATTTTCTGCAGTTTCAGTGCACAAGTACTTTGCATTATTCATGCTCTCTCTGCCTCTTTAACTCTGTGTTTAAATGTGTGTGTGTATATAGACTTTTCATTATCCTTATATTCACAAAGACATTTTTTAAAATGTCCAAATATTCAGAACATCCTCACTCAAATGTAGAATTCTATATTTTGTTGACTCATAACTTTCTCATGCAAGAATAATATGAGTCTAATTAGTCCATATGAAGAATTTCATGACAGGGTAATAATAAAAAATATGTAATTGTCTGTCTAACAATCATACAGAATCCTCAAATTTCCATGGTAATGAAGTTGAGAAAAAGATTGTAAAGTTTCCATTTATTTTAGCAATGATGGAAGTTTACTGAAATGTGTATTTTCAAAGAAGTTACATTGAAATATTGCATCAATGAAATCATTAATCCTATAAGATTTTTTGAACATGAAAATTACTTTGGAATGTTGCATTAATTATAAAATAATTATATATAATAAATACTAAAATGAGAAGTAAAAATTCTATGTAGTATCTAGCTTTTTTACTGTATAAAAGCAGATGTCCATTTCTTCTTGTTGAGTACTGGAGGCTATTTCTGCTTCAGTAAACATAGGACATATTCATACATCATGCAGACTGCACACTACTTAAAATGGCATGTGCATGTGCTTATTCATGTATGCAGAAAAAGAACTGTTATCAAAATTGGTTTCTGGCTATTTTTTACATTTAAAGATTACATAATGAAAATAAATATGTCTACTAATATGTTATGCTAATGTGTACACAGGGGGATTTGATTTGGCACTTATGACATTTTAGAAATGTAATGAAAGAACCTCTGGAAATCTTCAGTAAAGAAAAATCTTTATCATCTCATTTTTTAAAAATATTTAGTAGGGAACAAAGAAAACAGAAATGGAAAAAAGCCTTGTAATTCATTGTACTTTTTTTTCTTATACTAAATTCACTAGAGGAAGAAAATAATTTGTATTTTTTTTTTCTTTTTATATTTTCAAGGTTTGGAGAATCAGTAAACCTAAATATTCTGAAACTTTGAGAATTAATATTCAAGTCAGTCTACTATTTTGCAATCCAGATATACTTTTGCTGTTTCTCTTCTGATTTTTATAAAGCATGAGGTTATACACTTTCATGAGAAAATGTTTTTTCAATATCTTTGAAGGTTTCAATCAGTTTTACCTTTAAACTTCCGCTCCAGTTTTAAAACAACTATGATATACAGCACTTTATTAAGCTTTTCTGTATTGAACTTTTTTTCACTAATTTCAAAGCCTTTAGAAACTGTCATATTCCAACAAATAATGGAGCTAATACAAATATAGTTCAATCAAAGCCGTACTTTGCATTGCATATTAAAACATGCCTTTTCTGCATAAAACATACAGATAAAGAACATGGAATGGAGTTCCCCCAATAGTTATATTTTGTTAAATTATTTTTTTCTCAGAAGTTAGTGAAATTGCATAATAAATTCTTTTTAGAAATATTCAGAAATATTTTATAAGAAGTCCCATTTAGTTTTCAAGATATAATTCAGCATTTTATAGAAAAACTGCAGACAAGTAAGCTGTGTATTTTTATTCATTCATTCTTTTTTATTTTTTTTTTAATTGTAGATGGACACAATACCTTTATTTTATGTATATATTTTAATGTGGTGCTGAGGATCAAAGCCTCACACATGCTAGGCAAGATCTCTACCACAGAGCCACAAACCCAGCCCCTCAATGACTTATTTTTTGGGGGGGACAGTACCAGGGATTGAACTCAGGGGGACTAGACCACTGAGCCACATCCCTATCCCTATTTTATATTTTATTTGGGGACAGGGTCTCACTGAGTTGCTTAGCACCTCACATTTGCTAAGGCTGACTTTGAACTCCAGATCATCCTGTCTCAGCTTCCCAAAATGCTGGGATTATAGGTAGGTGCCATGGCGCCCAGCTCATTCATTCATTTTTAACAAATATTTTAGGAACATTTCCAGTTAGAATAATGCAGATATTGCCTAAGAAATTATTAATAAAGCTAAGGGAAAATGGTGATTTTATAGTTATATTAAATATTAAGTCAAAGGTATTTATTTGTTCACATTGAACTTCATAAAAAGAAAATAAGTGTGTTTTATTTTTTTATTATTCCAACACAATATTTATTGCTCCAAAACAATATTTAAATAATGGCAATTTTCAAGAAAAGTCACCTAACAAAAGTAATATTTTCAATGCTGCCTATCTGACATTACGTATTTAAAAACTAATAAATCAAAGTTAAAAGTACACATTAGAATACTAAGTCAAAATGTAGAATATCACATTTTACAAGTTGTACACATTGTTTGTATGCACAACTTTAAAAACATTAATTTTACTAGATTATCTTTGTCTTAGATAGCTATATATTTTTCAGGTTTTTTTTATCTTTTTTATTGATAATGTTTTGGATATCTGTCATGGTGAGAGAAAGGAGAATGTGGGAAATAATGGTTACACAATCTTTAAAAGTTTTTGTATCAAAATTGAAACATGAATTTGTTTTAATATTAAAATGTAGAATATTAATTTTACAAAAGCAAATATTATTTTGTTATCATCATCATCATTATTAGCCTTATCCTTTTTTTCTCCCTTGCTCTCCTTTTTATTGCTCAATATTATATTTTATATATTTCTTGGTAAACAAGAGCACACACACATTGTTTTTTTATGCACACTTGTTTTCAGAATACATATAATTTACAAAAATATAAGACATATTTATCAAAACACTAATAGTAACAAAAATATTTTATTATTCTAAAAAGAAAACATTGAAAACTTCAACTAAAATTTTGAAGGCCTAATTTTCCAGTTAAAATATTACAAAATATTATGACAAAGAAGATGAGTCAAAATAAGAAAACAATTGACTATTTTTTTTTAATAATTAAGCTCTTTAAACCAGCATGTTACCTGCTCATAGTTTAGTCTTTGCTCAGATTCTTCAGTGGTTTCTTGTCACACTGAGAGTGCAATCACTACTCAACCCAGGTGTGGCCTGATCTCTCTCTACCTCTCATCTCATTGGACTGTCTTGAGCTTACTAAGCCTTCTGCTTCTTCAGAAAGTTTGCCCTTTCTGTTTTCTTCATGAAATTTCCCCAGATATTTCATGACTGATTTCTCATTTTATTTGAGGTTCTCTTAAATATCACTTCCTTAGAGAAGCCTTTTCTGAAGAACATGTCAAAAATTTAAGCTGTGATATTTTCCTTCTCACGGCCTTGCTTTGCTTTTCTTCTTTCCATTTATTAACAACTCAAAAATACCCAAATATATGCTTATTTCCCATCTATCACCCTGGAACTTAATCTCTATGAAGGCAAGGTGCTCGTATGTCTTTTAGGATGACCAAATATTCTTCTGGTTTGTGTGAATCTGTAGGACAGAATTTTTCTCAGCACATGGGACATTCAGTGGTGTCACTGCTATAGTCCCTTGGCAAGCTAGAAGGTTTTGTTACTCTATTTGTTTACTTACTTTCCTTTTACTTGGAATGATGGTAGGTGCATATTAAGTGTTTATTAACAACTTATGTAATAAAAGAAGTAGTGAGTTTACCTTATTAATCTTTTCATTCAATAAATATTTTAAAATTTATTAAGCTTCATAATAATGAAGGTAGATTTTCTGGTGTTACCATGTGTTTTAGGTTCTTGGAGATTTTCCATGGCATCTATAAAACCATCAAACAAAGAAGAATCGATTATTTTCAGAAGCTGGTTTGTGTGTGTTGTAGAGACTGTACAATAATCTCCACCCACTTTAAGCTAACTGACTTACCCTCATTTTAGCCCACAACTTAAATTTAACTTTTCATAGAAAAGCCTTTCTCAAGTTCCATAGAACTTTGTATTGCAGACTTTTACAAAACCCGAAGTTCCCCAAATACTGCGTTACTCAGTGTCTGTCTTACCTCTAAAACACTACATTGCATGAATTTGAGACAGTATCTATCTTGCTAAATTCTGATTCTCTTACATCAAACACAATTCCATATATCCCCCTAACATATCATTTAGCTGAGAAACAGATCATTTTCCTAGTTACAAATTGTTTATTTAATATGCAACATTAGCATGTGTGTACATATAAAATAGACAAATATTGCAAAATTTGTGTCATGAATCTTCACTCTTACACACAGCGATAATAAATACCTCTCACATTCTCTCTAAAAATTTTGATTTACTCTACTCCTCAGACCAAAATGGGTCTGGATAAAAATCAGTATAGGAAGAAAATTAGTATTAGGAAGACCAGAATTGAGGACATATTTGGAGAAGGACTAGACACTTAATTTTTGAAAGTACTATCAGTCCTAATAAATTTGTAAGAATGGCCAGCCAAAATGAAAATAAACCAGCTTACAGATTTTCCAGACAGAGTGAGGAGAGAAAAGCAATCCAGTGTATTATTTAATATGTCAAAAACCTTTTTCCAGTAGATTGAAATTATACTCAGAAGACAATTTGAATATACCTTGTTTTATTTCTCATAGATATTTTTAAACCAACATTATTTATAATGTCACCTTTTGCTTAGCTATAACAAAAGAAAAGAAAACAAATGGAAATGTTCTGCCTCATAGTAGCAAGAAAAAAAGATCTGGAGCTGCAAAACTCCTTTTTTCCTCCAACTGGTGTTGATGGAAACCTAAAGGAGATGGGATGGTACTAGGGTGGAGCCAATCCCAACAGTGCCAACTAGAGATATCAAGGACAGTTTTATGTGCTTCATTAGAAATTGCTTTTCCGTGAGCTGGTCTGTTCAAAACCAATTTCTTTTCTCCTCTCCCCTAACATGTTTCCTCTCCTGTACTGCCTGGCTGAAAGCATCATTGCTGCAGCTCTCTTGATTAGCCTCAACTTGCTCTGATTGCTGTTCTCATTTACTTCACTCCAGTACTTGCATCATAGCTATGCTATTTTAATTTGTTCTCATTTAACCATTGCTTTTTAAATGTTATTAAATATTTTAAATCCCTCACTAAATTTTCAACTTTTTAAAGGCAGGTATCCTGGGTTTTATTTGCCCTGTCTCCACTGTTACACAGTGTCTACTCCAGCAAACACTGAGGAGCTAATTTCAGGCAGTCTAAAGGAAACTCAGCTTTTCACTAAAGTAATGCCACCATGAAAAAGACACCAAACTACACAAAAGACACCAAACCACACAAAAGCAATTGCTTCATTTTTTAAAAAGTATACAGAAATTTAGAATTAAATTATATACCAGTTTGGCACATAATGGGCACTGAAATACTGGTGGGGTTTATTATTTAAATCATTAGTGTTTCATGTGCAATTTGCTGAAAATAAAATGTATCCATTTACAATGTACTGTGTGATGATTTGCATATGCTTTTAAAAAAAATTTTTATTTGTTTTAATTAATTATACATGAAAATAGAATGCATTTATGCATTTTGTTATATCATACATAGATGGTATATAATTTCTCATTTTTCTGAGTGTACATGTTGTAAAATGATATTGATCATGCAGTCATATATATGACTGCATTATTTCTTTATATATATAAAGAAATGATGTCTGTTTCATTCTACTATCCTTCCTACCCCACATCTCCTCCCTTCCCTTCCCTTCACTTCCCTCTACCTAATCTAACTCTATTCTTCTCTATTATCTCACCCTTATTATGAAATAGAATCCATATGTTAGAGAAAACATTGGACTTTGTTTTTTGGGGGTGATTGGCTTATTTCGCTTAGCATGATATTTTCCAACTCCATCCATTTATCAGCAAAGGCAATAATTTCATTATTCTTTAAAGTTGAATAATATTCCATTGAATATATGTGCCACATTTTCTTTATTCATTCATCTATCGAAGGACACCTATGTTGGTTCCAGAGTTTAGCTATTATGAATTGAGCTGCTATAAACATTGGCTGCATCACTGTAGTAGGTTGATTTTTCATACACTTGTATACACTCTGTACCAATCAAAAGGAAGAATAGTTTCATTACTCCAAAATACTGTCTCCTGCCTCTTCCCATTTGGTAACCCCCACCTAATCCCTGAGGCAATGAATGATATGACTTTTGTTAAGCAAAAGTGATTTTTACTCAAACCAAACCTATTTATCAGCATTTTGTATGAAGAACAAATTTCCATTGGAAATGAATTTTAATTAGACTGTAACCTCAATGTACATACTCAGAAGCAAAAAAGAGTAAGGATTTGAATATTTGCAAAGTAACTTAAGGAAATGACAACATACTCAACTCTGAATATTTTCCCACAAGTATTCTTTTAGATCTTTAGTTTTTTTCAAAATTTGTTTATGATAAATTAGCTTTCGGTGTATGGTGTGAGAAATAATACTTGTGGGTAGCAAAAATAAGGGGGTATGTTTTGTATTTAATGAAAAGTCCATCTTTAACTGATATATTAATCTATATTTATTTGTATCTGAAGAACAAATTGTTCATAAAATCTCTTATAATTATTCATTTAACTTTAGTTACACAAAGAAATTCAGAAATATATGAGCATGAACTAAAACTATGCTTTATGCTGGGTAGTAGTCATTACATTTGTCCTTATTTCTGTTTTAGATTTAGAAGCTTTTAAAATACTTTATTAAAATTAAGTAGAACGTAAGAAAATAAGTCAACTATTCACAAACTCTCTGAAGAAAATTACATTTCAATTCTGGAAAATTATGCTTAATAAGAAGATATCACATTTTCTCACAAGCTTAAGTGACATATGTTTGAATGTAGAAAAAAAATAATATTTCATAAAGTTCCTGTTTCTTGAAGGTCCTTGTTATAAAAAGTTATGCTACCTTATATTACTCTGATAAATTCTATTATTTATTAGGATTCAATCTTTGTGCTTGGCAAGGTGTTGTGGAGTATATTATATGCAGAATTGAGAACGAATATTTTGCATGGAGACACATCACTTTGAATACATTAAGGGATTCACATTAATCATCTTGGTCTCTGGGCTGTTACAATGAATTGACTTATAAATTGCTATGAATTCAGTTATTTTATGCAGACTCTCCAGATAAAAAAATATTTAATAAACAAAGAAGGGTAGGAAATAGGAGTTGGTTGACTTTTTTTTTCATAACTTTTTTGAAATGACATGAAATTTTGGGAACTATATCTAAACGGATTTAAAATTTTCTCATGAATAATTTTACAGTTCCAAAGAGGCTGGTTTTGTGATAGGAGAACTGTTCATTTGTGTTTGTAATCTGGTCTTTGAACTGTACTCTGAACTTTCATAGCTCATTTTAGAGGCAGTAGTTTGGGTGGCATGCCCTGTAGTCTCCAGAATATATATATATTTCTGACAGTATTTTATGGTAATGATAATTTATTACTTTTACTTTTGCTCGTCCTTCTTATTCTATTTCTTGACTCAGACCTTAGTATGTTTACCTAAAATGTGACAGGAAGAATTGAACAAAATGCTATCCAGATTTTTCTGTAAGTATCATTTTCTCACACACAAAACTCACATGTATATACACACACAGACTCACAAACCCATATAACCCACTTAATTGTATTACTAATTTCTGTATTCTCAAAAAATCAGATAATGATGTGTGACCCAAAGAAACAAAAGGAAGGTTTTTTTTTGAAACATTTCTCCCATGAATGAAAATGCTTAATATTTAGCTTAATTTTGTCTTAACAGTAATACTATGAAAACAGAATTATCTCTAGTTGTTAGAAGAGACAAATCAATCTTAAAAAGTTGAAATATGATTTGGCCAAGTAACCTAAGGAAGTGACAACATCCCCAACTCTGAACATTTTCCCACAAGTGTTCTTCTAGATCTTTATTTTTTTTCCAAAACTTGTTCATGATAAATTAGCTTTTGTGTATGCTGTGAGAAATAATACTTGTGGGTAGCAAAAATAAGGGAGTGTGTTTCGTATTTATGATAATTTCATCTATAACTGATATATTAATCTATTTATTGGTTTGTATCTGAAGAACAAATTGTTTGTAAATCTTTTATAATTATTCATTTAACTTTAGTTTCACAAAGAAATTCAGAAATATATGAGCATGAATGAAAACTATACTCTATGCTGAATGAATAACAGAACACATTTTAACCCAAGGGATTAATTCTATGTTTCTGTGCTTATGTGCCTAAGGATAATTTTGATGATGGGATGTGTTTATTTCTATTGCAAGCTCTAATGGTCACTGGCTGTATATGGCATGTGGCTTAAGTATATCCACTGTGTCCACAAGCAAATCTTTTAACCTCTATATGCTTTTTACTTCTTCTTTAAAATGGACTATAAGAAAAAACTCTATCTTGTCTGAGACTTACAAATTTAAGTTGAAGAACTTGGAAAGCTGTTTGACAAATGTTGTGCACAAAATTTTCTGGTATAGTACTGTTGCAATAGTAGTACTATTAGTAACAGTTCAATAGTAACAGTCCTGATAACCATAGTAGTGATGTTAGGAAGAACAGTACAAATAGAAAAAGAAGGAGAATGAGTGTGAGATAATGATCATTGGCTCTCCTGAAGTGGGAATCCTCTTTGGTGATAGATAAGAACATGAGTAAAGCACATCTGAATATTTTTATTCTTTTCTTTCAATTTATATACTAATCAAATTCCTTTAAGTTGACCATATATGAATCCTTCATGGTGTGCATGACTACAACTTTGTGTTCAGACAGAACTGAATACCGGTTCCCATGGTATGCTGTCTATGTGAATTTGACTCCAATTTCCCTTGGCCTGAATTTTTTAAATTTGTAAAATGGGAATAATCATAATTACTTTATAGAATTGATATAATGATTAAAGAAAATTCTATATATTAGCTATTTTGCCTAGACTCCAGTAAGTACAAGTTGTTTGTTATGTATGAGTTTCTCTGCTGGCTCTATGATTGATTTATTCATTAACCTTGGTCCACAGATCACATTCACTTTCTAGGCCTTAGTTTTCCAACCTGTAAAAATAGAGTTCTTATATATTTGATGAAACAGTGAACAAGCAAATTGAATCAGATGGCCTATAAACCTCACTGAATTAGAAAAAAAAAATCATAGATTTTTGAACAGCCAAACATAATCTATAGAACAATCTAATCTAAAGCCCACAAAATAGGTATCTTATACCCAGTTTTTTTCCCTAAAGAATGTACCCATATAAATATACTGAGTCTAGTCTTCAAAGTGCCATCATTAAGTGCTGTTGTTTTTAGGTAAAAGATGAAGATATTGGACCAACTAACTATGAAAAAGTAAAACTCACATTTAAAAAAAAAAAGATTTTCATAGAAGAAAAGGAAGTTTCTGCAATATTTTGACCTCAAATGAGTTATAGAGTCAATTATTTGTTATTAATATCATGTAAATTAAAACACTGCCAAATTGTTGAGATTTTGTTAGAATAACTAATTATATAATATATAGTTTTAAAATGGAGATGGGTTGAGTGACAAATGGGAGGAAAATAAAAGAGCAGTGTTTTAGAGAAATGCATAGCTGTAGTGATTACGGAGGACTCCATTCAATTAAAACTGTAACTTAAAGGCTTCAAACTTCAAGTATCTTAAAGTATCTTAAATTCTATAAATTGAATTCAATAAATTTGTGATTACATGCTACATCAAAAACACTACTTCTATGAGAGCTTATAAAGTTATAGACAATAAACAAGAGCTAATGAATGCCATCTGGGCAATAGTACATGTATAAAAACAATCAAGGGCTATACTTAATCTCATAAATATGAATTCCTGATACAAACTGGCTAAAGGTTGTAACTGTGCTTCAAACGTCTCCCCAAATTGCAAGCGTTTGGTCATCAGTCTGTCAAGACAAATGTAAAAGTGCAAACATTCTATCTTGGCTACTCTCTGATACTGAAATGTGGGGGAAAAAAAGTTATATGTTTGCAATGCATTGTATTTTACTTGAAGACAAAAATCTGGGGATAAAAAACAAATGTTTATTGTAGTAAAGGTATAAGGCAAATATTTCAGAAAAATCTTTAAGAAAGATATGGAATTATAAATTATAGTAATCAGGACACCACAACATATTGAAAACATCAAAAGGTTTCCCTAGAATTGTTTTGAAAACATTACTATTGAGCTATATGGAAACATTTCTATACAAAATAGTACAAGCAATTTAGGGTTCTTTCATCAGTTATTTGGGAGATAAATAAGAGAGTTAAGCAGAAGATTAGGAAGAGGTAGTGCATACAAAGTGTATTAAGATTGCAGTTACAATAATTGCAGTTACATATTTGGTCCTTGGCATATGACTTTTGAAAAATAACATATAATAGAGGATAAAATCAGGAAAAAATAACCCAACTTAAAGAATTGTTTGATATCTTAATGTATATTCTTCCTTCTGTAAATCTTCTTTGAGTCAGAGAATTTTTATTTGTCTTATGTAAGCATCATTCTTTGGATATATAACCTAGTCCTAAGTCTATGCCAAAGCAAAGAGTTTTGCAAGGAACTTATTCAATCAGCAATGGATAGAAAATATTTTTAAACAATTGAGTCTGATTCAAAATGTGAAGAATAAGAGTTACAATGCATTCCTAGTCAAAATATATATTTTAGGTATTTAAATTAAAAAACCCACAATCTTTATAGCAGTGATTATTATAATCATGAGATTCTTTGGAATTCAATAATATTTCCTAGGATTCCATTATAAAAATAGCTGTGTGTGACATCAGCATATATATTATCAAGTTCTAGTCCTTAACACACATTTTAGTGTTCAACTATGAGCCAATATTTTCAATTACTGGTCCACTTTATCTCCTCAAACCCTCAAACACACACACACACACAGAAACATGTACATATTAACCCATGCTATACACCTTAGAATCAACTTGGATCTTTGCCAGATAAATGGAAACTTTGTAGAGTTCAAGAGTGAATTACCTTGTCACTACTTTAAAAACAAGAATTTGTGTAATCAGTTCTAATATAAGTCCTTAGAATTATATTTTTTAAGAAAATAATACTATTTTTCTGGAAACTTTGAGAGTTTTGTAGGTTGAATAAAATAACTGAACATAGGAAAGACTAAAAGTATTTTAAAAGAAGGATTCCAGTGATGAATAGGTCCCATATATGACTTTAGTAGAAGTTTGCACCTTAAATTTACTATTAGGAGTTCTGGAGCTTTCTAACAGGCAGCAGCAGAAATACAGGTGCTTAGGTTTGAATGAACACACTAATGGGAAGAAATTCCTAGGGTGAGTAGTAAAGGTAATTATGTATAAGCAAATTACTATATACATTTAAGAAATTTGAATACCACATATATCATCAATTCAGCCAGTGTAAACTGGAATTAACTGTCACACATACAGTAGACATTAGAGTGATAGAGTGACAGCATTAACCAAAGAATGCACATTCCCTATCTACACAAAGTATACACTACAATATAAAAGAAGACATGAGATGCATTGTGATGCAAGGTTACCAGATTTAGGGAAAAAAACACAAAACATAAAAGTGAAACTGAAAGTTAAATGTAAATTTCATATGAATTAGAAATAATTTTTAGTATTATTTTAATATATGTTTATATCTTTTTATGTTTTATTAAATGAAATAAAACATTTTCTGAAATTCAAATTTAACTGAGCATATTGATTGTGAAGATATAATTTTATGTGCCTTTTTTGTTTATTGACAGATTAGACACAAAGTGGTGATTTATGAACACATGTGGAAGAGGTAGATAAAGTTAATTACCATATTCATCATGATCAGAAACTTAAAGGTATAAATTGAAAGGATAGTTAAAAATGGGAGACATCCCATTTTCATGCATTGGAAGCATTAATGTGATTAAAATTCCCATACTACTCAAAGTAATCTATAGATTCTATAGAACCCTTATCAAAATTCCACTTATATTTCTCATACATATAGAAATATCAATCTTAAAATTCACATGAAACCATCAAAAATTCATAACTCAACCACAAGCACAAAAAACATATGTAGAGCCATGACACTACCATTTTCAAGCTATACTACAAAGCAACAGTAATTAAAACTGCATGATACTAGTGTAAAAAATGGACAAATCAGAAATGGAAAAGAATAAAGATACCACAAAGAAATCACACAATTATTCTCAATTGATATTAACAAATACACAGAGAAATCTTAAGTTTTAGGTAAAAAGTGATAAAATATTGATTTTAAAAACTGCTTAGTTTATATCCAAATAGAGCACTCATGAGTAGTTTGGGTAAAATTTAGAATCTTAAGAAATAAACAAAAGAAAATAAAAACAGGTGTTGACATATAGATGATGATTATTGCCAGAGCTATATAGTCTGAATTATTCTAAACAGAGGAAAAATACAGAACCCATGAGATCTAATATTAGATGACTTTATATTAAAGTAGAAGCTAGAAATGGTGACTGAAGAAATTCACAGAAGTAATGAGTAAAACTCAAATACTGTTATTATAGCCCACCAAGGACATATAGAGTGGTTCAGAAATAAGAACATGGTCAAACTCAGTTCCTGTGTGGAGAAATAAAGTAAAATAAAGACTGAAAAACATCAGAGGAGGTCACAATGACCATATCACATAAATTTTTACTAGAGGTGTGACACTGAATTCTATATTAGTGTAAACAGAGAAATTAGTGGGAAGTGAGGAATTGGAGACAGCTGGTCATCTCCTCTGAAAAGATTAGATGTAAATGTGTTGTAGATTAAATGTGTTGTAGATCAAATTCCAGGAAGGTCTCTCTCTCTTCCTCTCCCTCCTTTCTTCCCTCCCCTCCATCTTTATCTCTTATTTCTATCTCTATCTTTCCTGATCAGTTGAGGGAGATTTATACTTGTTTTAATTACTGCCAAAAGAGAGAGAAACAGAGTCAGAGTTGGAAAAAACTACAGGACAGAGCAGGGATCATAATGCAAAGAGCATAGTGCAGGACTAATAACACAAGTAGAAGGCCAAGAAGCACCACTTCCATTCTTATAAGAGTTAGAGAAGGCACAGGCCAGGGTAAAACACATGTCTGCTTCAATTTGGGTGCAAGATGCATTTCTTTTCCATCTGATGTATTTAGTTCCTCACAGGAATTAATGAGTAGTGGAAATGATGGTTCTTGAAATATAATAAAAGGAAGTAAATTCAAAGACAAAAGGGTTAAGACTAGGGCTCTAATATGGGGATTTAGTGACAGTGTGATGAGAAAAACAAAACAATATTTACGAACATTCATGGTTGACATATATAAGAGATAATGTTAATAGAAGAGTAAAATGGAGAGCACAATACTCGAGATGGGGATGGAGGCTCCTGTGTCTGGCTGTGATGCTTGATAATGACTAGCTATGCAACTTTGTTGAATAAATTCACTTCCTGTGACTTCTCTCATGAGTCTACAGTGTCATTCCAGGATCATCTAGCTTTAAAATTCTAGCAGTAGAAGTAAAGAATTATGCAAAAACAAGACATGAGGGCTTAGAATATGTGGGTGGTGATAATCTAGAGAAGATAACCAATGAAATAAATAATAAATAAATAGATAGCATGCATTATTATTTATTTATATCATAACACATTTTTTTAAAAAAAATTCAATTTATGTGGTCTTTTCAAAATCAAACCACAGTTTGAATCTTGGTTATATAACCATTATTAGTTTCAAATGCCTCACCTCTAATTAAGAAAAACAAATTTTTCATGAAGCTTTTGGAATTATTATTAAAGAATATGTAAATAAAACTTCTCACAATATATAAATTATGAGTGTCCTTTTGATTGGGATGAGATATTTGTGAATGAAGGGGGGAAACCTTAATAAGAAAGAACCATAAGATGCTGTGGTTCCTGCAACCAGAGTGAGCCATCTTTCTCATAATCTCTTTATGGTTCTCTATGTAGCTCCTTACACTGAACAAAAATTTAGAATCTATTTCTTTACTCTTTGCTTCTTTTCCTCAAATCATACTTTAAGCTTTTCTCAAATGAAATAATCTTCCTTTCTATAATTTAAACCCATTTTATTTGGCCTGACCACTCATCTTTATTTGTGTTACAGTCATTTCCACGTATGACTGATTCCACTTCCCCCACATTCGAGGTGATTTCTTTGATGTATACTATGTCGCAAACAGAATCTAATACAGTGGAAAAGATGATACTGAGATATTTGATTAAAAATAAAAGCAAACAATCCTATTTGATAGCTTCACATGAGAAAATGTTGGAAAGTGTTTTATCAAATGCTCCAGAAATTTAATATGCTTCCTAAGGTTTAGCATCACTCACGGTGGTTTTATTAGTGTTTAATAAATTGATTTTATTTCTATTAAAACTGTGCATTTAATACTTTGAATGAAAATATTTAAAGGCAAATTGAGTTAGTTGGGTTTTACCTTGTTTAGAATTAAAAAAAAAATCTATCATTGTGAGAGTAATATTGATGACACTAATTAAAGGAGACATGTCAGACAAGAAGAAGAATCAGAATGGGAACTTTGATTGATATGAGTAGAAAAATGCAGTTCTAGTGATGTTGAAAGTTTCCCAAATAGAAAACTCTTGTAGGAAAAAAGGTGATATTCTGGCAACAAACCTATATCACTTACCCAATCATTTCTCTTATTTAACATTATATATGCTTTATGTCCTTCATCAAACTTCCTATGATATGATGTATTTCTGTATATGAATTACATGTAAGCTGGATGACAGTTTTTTTAAATAAAATTGAAAATAATCTTATGTTCCACAGTTTTCCATTTAAATTTATCTGAATAACATCAGACCAGCCCATTTAACAGATGTTCATAAATGTAAGTTATAGAAGTAAAATTAATCAACAAAATTAGATGGTTCTTGTCAATTTATTTATAATACTTATGATGTATTACAAAATTTTGCTTAACTAGCTAATTGATTTTCTAGGTCTAATAAGTACAGATGAAGAAAACGGAGTAAGAAAAGGGAAATGGGGTCATGGAAACCAAGGGAGAAAAGCTTTTCAGGAAAGAGGCAATAATTAAGAATGTGAAATGCATTTGAAAGCTCATGGAGAGAAGAATGATAACAGATGGGCTGAGACTAGATGCAGGTCACTGGTGATTTTTGATGAAGACATTTCTGTAGAGCATGGAATAGCGAAGCAGATTTAAAACTGATGATGTGAAAAATTGACGCAATAGCTCCAGGCATTTATTTGTGAAGTATGGATATGAATTAGGTAAGGGAAAGGATGGAGATCAAAGTGCACTGAATTACTTTTTACCTGTTGGTGACAGGGCTAAGTGCTCTAAGTATACATTATTATATGCACTATATTAATAGCATAGTCTACATATTATATATTACATATTCAGAATGGTTATTTTGAGCAGTATGAAGCTAAGTATTTGAGTATAGATTATAAATCTGAATATATTCTTAGTAGTGAAATCAAGAAATAAGAAATACATGTATGTTTGAAAGTAGGATGAATGCACACTAAGGAGGGATTAACTCAGATAAATGGTGTAAAATTGAAAAAAAAAATAAATAAATTCCTGAAAAGTTCAAAGGAAATGGTAATCCTTCCAGCACAGAGTAAAGGGATAGTAAGCTTTAAAGAAATGGCAGTATCTACATCAAATTGGTGAATTTAATATGAGACAGTTGATGTCTTTAAGAGCCTCACTATTGCAGTTGCTTTATTTATTTATTTTTGTTGTTGTTTTTCAGAGAAACATCAATTTGAACCCCCAGGATTACAACTGTAAGAACCACAGATACATAGCATCTCTTCCTTTCACTTATTATCACATGTTCTCTGTTATAAGCTGATAGTTTGGTGTTAGAAATGTGATGTAGGCTATCCTGCTTATTCTTCTACAAATAAAGAAAATTCATCAACATTGATACTCCTGTCCATTGTTTATGGGGCATTGCTTGACCTATATGTGCATAAATAAGCCTCACAAGCACTTGTTAAGAGGACACTTGATTCAACATAATTATGACCATTTGTTGTATAGTGATGCCTCAGGTTACTAGCTAATTATTTTTGCAGATAAACTTAGGATTCATTAATATCATTTATTTTTAGCCTTTTTTTAGATGAAAACTTCAAGCATTTGAGATTCAAAAGAAAATGGATGTTATTCAGTGCTTCACAAAGGACCATTATACAGTGAATAAATAAGATATAAAAAGGAATATTAACAGTCTAGCAAACATTTGTATTCATTAAAGAGAACTTCCATAATCAGACCCAATCAGGCTCTGATTACACAGCAATTTAGCAGTACCTGCACAAGCAGTTTTCTCAGTTACACCCGCTTCTCTGTGTTCAGGGATTGTTTGGGATACTGGTTAAAGTATAACTGAAAAAATGGAAAGTTCTTAAAATTTGATTAAAAATGGTACCTTAAAAATATTTTCACTTATGCCCGGTGTCAGCTAGTGTCTCTTAAATAGTGGGATAGAAATAAGTGTGCCTGCCATCTAACACAGTTTGATGTGTCCACCTTGGGTCTGTGACTTGATATCAGCATCTCATACTTGCTTTCAAGGATCCTATAACATGGCTCGAGCTTTATCAATCAGACATTATCTTTATATTCCTGTAATGTTATGATTTGGATGTAAGGCATCCATCAAAAACTCATGTGTGAAAAAATGCAAGAAGGTTTAGAGGAGAAATGATTGGGTTATGAAAGCCTTAACCTGATCAGTGAATTAGTGAATTAATCCCTTGACAGTTAACCAAGTGGTAACTGAAGGCAAATAGGGTGTGGCTGGAGGAGGTGGGTCATTGGGAGTGTGCCTTTGGGGTATATATTTTGTATCTCATGAGTGGAATCTCTCTCTCTCTCTCTCTCTCTCTCTCTCTCTCTCTCTCTCTCTCTTTCTCTCTCTCTCTCTCTCCCCCTCCCTCCCTCCCTCTCCCCACCCCCACCCAGCCTTATCATCATGTGAGCTGCTTCCCTCCACCACATTCTTCCACCGTGATGTTCTGCCTCATCTAGAACCCCAAGGGAAGAAGTCTGCTGTCTATGAATTGACAACTCTGAAAATAAAATATGAGCCCCCCAATAAACTTTTCATCCTCTATCTACATATTTTTCTTCTCAGGTCATTTATTTATAGCAGGAAAAAAAGCTGACTAAAACAGGTATAAATTCCCACCTCAGTTAGTCCAATTTCCCAGAAGTAAGCTTTTTGCCTTCTATCCTCAACATAGAATCATTCTCTTTATCTTTCATTTTTCTCTAGCAATCCACTACCATCAAGGTATAATTAATCCCTTCTCTCTTTTGTGGAATATCATTTAAGTGTATTTCTCTCTTCTGCCTCTAGATTATTTATCTGTGTATTTACTAGATCATTCATTTTGACAATTTTGCACATGCATGAAGTACTTTTTTTTTCCTTTTAGATTGGAAGCAGTTTGAGTCAAAACTATGGGTTACTACTGTCATTCAGTAGTAGATATCAGGCATGCTATTAAATATCCTACAAAGCATGAGATGAGCTCCCACAAACAAATTCCATCTTCCAAAACAACACAAGACTCTGGATTGAGAAACTCCTATTTACACAAAGATTCCATTATTTTTTGCTATTAATTTACTATGTTTATAAAGAGCCTTTAAGCTTCCTTTTGCACCCATGTTTGTATTACTTATGATTGATTTACATGATGACTACAAAGCAAATGTTGAAATTAATTGAATTTATTTCATTGCTATGTGCAAGCAGGTAAGTACATGGCATTTGAAGTATACTATTTTTCTAATAATGATATTTTACTCTCCTTTATACTCCATTCATGATCCTAAGTCTACCCATAAGTTAATAAAATATGTAACAATAAATTTTTCAATGATTTTGAAAGATGGAATTATTTTATTTTCAATCTATTGCTTCATTTACCTGTCAGACACATTGAGAATCCTCCATCTCCACCATAAAGTCCTCACCTCAAATCATTCAGAATTTCTTTTAAATTTATCAAAGTATCAAAGTATCAATTTATCAAGTATCAAATAAGTTAGGCTGAAGTGTTTTCTGGACTGATTAACATGACTATAAAGTAAAAGAACAAATTACAAAAGAGTGACACTAGAAAAGAGGCATAGCAATGACTACAGATGTTTGTGAAACTTCACATTTATTAAAATACACATGGCATAAAATGACTTAGAATAAACATGCACATATTCACATGCAGATATGTATGCACATAGGTTCAAGTATTTGTGTCCCTGGGGAGTACTAAATATAACTGGCAGATTGTATCAATATCAATATTCTCCGTTCAATGTTGTACTTTAAATTTGTAACATGTTATCATTGTGGGAAAGTGGGAATAGGTAAATGAGATCTTCTATTAATTTCTGAGAATGTAAATGTATTATTATCAAAAACTTCAAAGTTTAAAAAGCCTTTTTTACCTAGTTCATACTTAAATTTTCTCAATGTTTTCACAATGATATCTCACATAACACCTCTGTACGTACACTTCAGAGATGAAGAAACAGCCAATAGGTAAAATGTCTTACAACATGCATTGTGTCTAGTATAATTTGCCAAAAATCAGCAGGCAAAGAATAAGACATAATCATCCAAAACAACACATATTAGGTAATAATTGTCAGCTATGCTAGGCATAAGTCTATTTCTGAAGTAAAGTCAGTATCTTATATGTTACCAAATATTTATTAAATACATATCATACCATGAGTTAAGATATTTTCAAAGGCCTAACATTTTCACAGTTGGCCTGAGTTTAGCACTTAAAAAATAAGAATTCATTTAATCCTGTAACAATTTTAAATGTAATGTTTGTGTTATTCTTTTTCTTTACTCAATAGACAAGAGATTATGGCATTAGAATTTAAGTAAGTGTAAAGGCAGGGTTAACTACCCTGTTTCATCATGTTGCAGTGTCAACAGATGACAGTTTAGTGGAAAACAAATTTGTGAGGGCCAAAGTGATATTAAGCATGAAGTATCCTAAACTAGAATATCAAATGCCAGAATATATCAGTATCATCAGTATCATCCCCCTTCTCTCTCTCTCTCTCTCTGTCTCACACACACACACACACACACACACACAGACGCACACACACACACATACACACAATGCATAATATTTAAATGTATATTTTCTCTAAGTCTGGGACTATAGCTACCAGCATCTCATGAGTAAAGAAAACCTTTGTGTCAGAGCCTCTATATTACAGCCACAGAGGAAGAAATTATGGTTGACTTCCAACACCAAGTTGCATGGTTTGATAAAGAGAGAGAAATAAGCTTCCCAAAGAAAGGAGCTGTCATTATAAGAAGAAAAATACCGTCTACAGAGTTATTTTGAAACACACACACACACCCTTCAGTTTTCCCTCATTTTAACCAAGTCTCAATTATGGAATACAGAACTCACTTTGAATTTCCATTCTTTTTTTTACTGTTTCCATTCCCTAAATGAGCTTTTCTATTCTTTTCCCTTTAAATACTATTTATGCTCATATAGCAATCAAATTTAAACACACAAATTGAACTTTCCTTTGAGCTTCAGTTTTATATCCAACTGTTTTTCAAATCTAATGAGGACAAAACTAATATGTTGATTCCCATTGTACTTTTAGTCTTCCAGATCTCAGGAATGACAGTTTGATTCTCCAACCATTCAAGTCAGAAACCTTGACATCAACTCTTTCACAGTGTATATTCAACTCACAAGAAAATCCTTTCAACTTTATCTTTGAAACATCCCTACTTACAGATGATTTCATGTCCCCTCCTACAGAAAACAATAGCTTTCAAGCCATGGGAAATTTTGTTAAGAGATTGGGCAATTTCTAGTGAGATTTTTGGTTAACCAATCTATGGGTTGCTACTTTCATTCAGTGGGTAGAGATCCAGCATGCTACTAAAAGTCCTACAAAGCATGAGATGAGCTCTCCTCCAAAACAAATTCGTTTTTCTCAAACAGAACAAGACCCTGGATTGAGAAACTTTTATTTACACTGTTTCCATTATCGTTTGCTATTAACTTACTGCAATATGTTTATAAAGGGCCTTTAAATTTCCTCCCTAGCTATCTACCCTTAGTCAAGTAACCACAAAGCAACCCAAAGGATCCTTTAAGCAGGTTCCTCAGGTAAAGTCCCTCCTCTCACCATTTCCTGTTGGTCTGCCTCACCTGGATTTGTGATAGAAATTTTCTTTCCTATCCAAGTGAAGTTAACACATGCTCCCAACACCATTCTTTACTAACCCTCATTATTCCCTTAGCATTTTACCAGATACATTACATATTTATTCATTTACTTCTTTATTTTCTAATTTTTAAAATTTGAATTTAGTGAGATAAAGGACATTGTTTTTGATTGCTGGTATAATCCTCAGTCATTAGAACCTTGAGAAACTAGTACATGAGACTAATAATCTTTTTTGAATTTAGGAAAAAATACACACCTAATTAATTACTTCTTCCATACTGCAAGAATATTTTTGAGACAATGTTGATCATTCTTAATTTTTTTAAAAAAAATTGCTTTCTGGGTTCTCAAGGTTTTCATGATTTTCTTCCTTTCTCTCAGAATATTAAATGTTTATTTGTTTATTTATTTATTTTTGGTTCGCTCTTTTGTGTTTACCCTTAATTGGTAATATTCTTCAAAAGTCCTATCTTAGACTTTCTTTTATCTCCTATTATTCACTCTCTCTTAAAACATTCTTTAATGTACAACCTCAGTTACACTGTTTCAAGAACACCTCAATCACTTATCTCAGCTCCTCTCCCCAAAAGGGAATCTCACTAAAATCCTCTGGCTCAACATGATCCAACAAATCACACAGTAATTAATTATGCTAGATATGCTAACTCTGTGCTTGATTTTCATCAGGATTATGAACATCTCTTAAAACAGAATATTGCAAGTTACCCTTACTTAATTTATTCTTATCATTTACTCCTCATATGTAGCTGATCAAGAAATCTCACACATAAAATTAAAGATATGATCCAGTTTAGCCCCTTAATTGATGATTTTTGTGCCTTGATCTAGACCTCATCTTTACTTGAAATATAAAAACTTTCTTTTGAATCCCATCTGGAGGGTCCAGTATGTTTTGCATACTGAAACCAGAATTACATTCTTAAAATACTTCTGATAATCTCATGATATGAGTGCCTGAAGTATAAAATTTACATTAGTTTCCTATTACATCTCCATCACAGGATTATCCAAATTTACCTTTGTGCTTTTACCATCAGAGTCTCTTAATGCGTACCTGAACTGTTACTTCACTGAATTTCTTTTTGTTCCCCACCCATCATGCAGTTATTACATCTACCTTTGAACATTTTCTATCCTATCAGGAATACCCCATTATTTTACTCTGAAAATTCTTAATAATCTTTTAAGATGCAGCCTGAAGTTTAGTTTATTACATTTAAAACTTCTCACCTTATTTCCTTTCTGCAAAATTGTCGTTTCCTAGAAGTGATTTTTTCTTTCTCTAAGAAAGGATGCAGGAACTAGAACACTTCAGAAACAAAACAGGAAGAGGAAGAAGAACCAATGAATCAAAACTGACATATTACTCTTTCCTTAAGGTATGTCATCATTCATTTTGTATAGGAGGAGAGTAAACAAATGGCACTAGATTTCGAACAATTCATAGCAAAGCCAGATTAGAAATTAAATCTTTCTTATTAATCTGGTATTCTTATTATGTATTTGATGACAGATTTGGATACAATGTATTGTTTGGATAATGAGTGGTTAAGACCAAAATATGCACTAAAATTTATGGACTTTGACTTGGAAAGTTACGGGCTTTGTATTTCTTCAGCACTATTTCAAAATTCTGTATACTATTTTAAACTCATGTTTTTTTTTTTTTTTAAAAGCTCCAAAGTCCCTCTAGAAAATTCAATGTCTGCAGACTGCTGAGGAGAAAAAGTGTGTGTGAAAAATCTACAGAGCTGCTACATATGGACAATTTTGTACTCCCTTCTTTCTCATTGTATGGCCATATAAGAGGATTTTAGATTATCTCCATTCTGCCTTCAGAAGATTTACAGCAGGAAGTTAATAAACCACTCAGCAGAAGCTAAGACACACAATAGGCAGGGAAGGGAAAGATTACATCAGAGAGAGATAGGCTTAATTGTATTGCAGATACCAAATGGTCTCTTTAGAAATGTATAGTAGAGCAAAAAGATGAGAAATAACTGTCCAGCAAAGGTAAACAGAAGCCATCTGCCCCCTCCTTCAAATGGCACTGGAGGGAGCACAGGGGGAAGACATGGGCTGATTCCACCATCTATAATAAGTAAGATGTTTTCTTTACCCCAGAGTCATGCAGATGAATAATATATATATATATATATATATATATATATATGGAACAGCATGCAAATGACAAAACATAACTAAAAGCAAAACAACAACTGATAAGCAACTGCAAAAAAATACTCCACATTCAGTACTGTATTAGAGAGGGATTGTTGTGACAAAATTTCCAAGTAGCTCCAGGGGCCAAAATGATGATTTATCCCAGAAATTTAAAATAATTTATGTGATAATAAGGAGTTGGTATCATGGTTAACATAAACATCTTCTAGTTTTCTATTTGATTAATTAATTGGTAAATACAGAGAAAGCAATTGATACCACATATATGTACTTCTCAAATGGAAAATGGGTAACAAGGCATAATTTAAACATAATCTTTTACTATATTTTCTATTGAAAGGGTGTTATACATTAAATTAACCATCATTATGTATAAAATAAGGGAAAATATTGCTTATAGTATTTTCAGTAATGAGAGAATACGTAATTTACATCCTCAAACTGATTCCAAACTTTATTTTAAAAATTATTTACCAAACTTACTTTAATTGCAAAAACATGTATAATTCAGATTTTAAAGATATAAAAAGTGCATGCAATAAACTTGGAAATAAATTAAATTTTTTAAAAGTATGCTACAATGAAAAATACAAAATTATTATGTTGTCTATTTTATTTAATACTTTTCCATGACTGGGTAAATATATTATATTTTGACTATATCATGTATAATTTTTTCTGTACATTAAATAACATTCATTTGTATTTATAATCTCTAAAAATAACCATAAATAATAACAATGTGTCTGATTAAACTATAATTTTATATAATTCAATTTTGCATTACCATGTTATGCTAATGTATTTATTTTCACAATCAACTATTATTGGAAATTTCAGAAACTTACAGTGTTTGTCTATTGTTAATAGTTCTACTTTGATTTTCCTTCTACATATAGTTCTGTACACATACCTAATTATTTTCTTAGAATACATATTAAAGAATTAAAAGGTTGCATAGGATATTTTCATTAAAAATCAATTATCTTAAGTAACTGGAAATTAATATTTTTGCTACTATATTATGTTTTAAAAATATTTTTCTCACATGATAGTTCTAAAACATTTTGTGACTATGCTCTTTTAAATGCTATATGAGGAAAAGTTTTATACAGAAATATTTTCTACAAAATTTTTTATGTCATTTTACTTCCCACCATCTTTTAGCAATTAAAATTGTCACTATAGTTCCAGCAAAGCCACATTCACCAGTATAACTTCTTTTTAAAATTTAATCTGGTGATTCATTTTTATTTTCCATGATACATAGTAATCATAGATAGCGCAATTTCCTTAAGTATATAACTAATTTTTTCATTGTCATTGTTATAATAAAATTTCTTTTTCCATTATCAAAATATTATGTTATACAGTACATATATGCATGTTCCCAGTTCTGTAGCTAATCTTTCTGTTTTATCCCATTAATTTGGCTATTCCAACATACATATGCACTGATTTAATTATGTAGTTCAACTATTATAACAATATACTTGAGTTTTTAAAATGTTTTTCATCATAATTTAAATATGTTCTTAAACTTCAGTGACTAGTGTTTTTTTCTGATATTTTTCAAAGAAGATAATGAAAGTCATTCAGTTTTCTTACTTTGTAGATATAGGGTTAAATATTCAAAGAAGCCTTTATTTTAAAAATTCTAATGGCTATTAAAATAAAACTTTTGTGGCATCTTTCTAATAATTTTTGTTTTTTAAGAGTTACTGTCTTTTTTATGCTGATTTTGTTATTGTTCATGACCATAATTTTTGCCTTATTATGACTTTGAAAATCTTGTATATTGTTTATCTTTACTAGAAGATAAATCTCTATCCTTGAACCTTCCATGGTCATAATTTTTCTCATTGTTTCTATGTTTTTGCTCTTTTTCACTATAGTTTCTTTTTCTTGGAGTACATCTTAAAAAAGAGAAAAGCAGCCCCTGGAGCTTTCTCCTGGGAGCTGCCGTGGCTAGCTGTTCAGTGATGCTTCTGTGCTGAAATAGCTTCAATTTCACAGAATACTAAGATCAGACAAGGTCATTCTGTCCCCATGAAGGAGTATGTAAGAACAAGAAGACTCCATGTAACTGCACACTGACAAAAACAAGAACACTGTGAACACCACAAAAAGTGACCTAGCATTGCCCTGCTGTCAGTAAATGTGAGTGACTGCAGTTACTTTCCAGGGTGCAGCATAGGCCACTTTTCCTGCCCTCTTGATAATTAGATACCTAATTACCCAACTGTGTCCACCTTCTCAGACCACTCAAACCAAATCCTGCTTCCCAAAAACCTCTGCCAAACTACCTAACACAAGCCCAAATCCAATAAAAACAGTCTATAACATTTTCATACTCAATATTTTTTCATGTGTTGTATTGCTTCCTTCTTCACGTAACCACTCCAAAATTTGTATTACTACATGTATTTCCCTGGTCTTTCCTTGATGGTCATTGGTAATGTTCCAGTTTGCTCTTTTAAATTTTCTTCTGGATGTTTTTTCAGCTTTTTAAATTTTTTTATGTTTCTATCTAAATAATACTTGGCTTTGCCTTTCTCTCACATGTAAGACCTAATTTCTTCCTGGAATACTTTGTTTTCAGTCTTTTTATTACATTTATTCTTCATAGATTCATACTTATGTTTTTAAAAATAAGAGATTATCTAGACTACTCACTCTAAAACTTTGTAATTTTTTAAAGATCTTTTATTGAATACACAGAATTCTGGGTATTTTTTCTTTATTGTGGGTTTTTAGGTTTTTACACATTTGAAACGTTATTTAATAATCTAGCAGCCTACAAGTAGGGAATGAGAAATGCGGGCAGTTCCTGCACATCAAAGTCACTCTGGCAAGTGTCTTATTAAGCCACTGTAACAGAGAGAAACTTTCTCAATCTACTTTTCATTTAGCCTCAATGACTATTCAGGCCTTTGATAAGGATGTGGCTGATTTTCTCCTGAAGTTTCTGACTTCCATATTGGTAAAACATAAGATGATTACAGGAAGAATTCCTGTGTGATGCCCTTGTGATTGCACTTGAATACCCAAAATATTTTCTCAAGAATTTACACTTCATTTACTTCCTGAGTTGCCACCCTGGATTTTGGGTTGCTCTTACTGCATCATTTTGCACTTACTATGTATAATTTGCACTTATATGTATAATTTCAAATCTCAGACTTTTGGGTAAGTAGTAGTTGCCTCTATTTCTGCTACCTAAAAAGTGATGTCATTCCTAATTTCATATCTAAAGGGACTGACACATTTTACATTCAACTTTACTCTATTCTGTATATATACCTAAAGAAAATCTTCAGTAAATGTTTAAAAATATACATTTTATTCTAATATATTAGCTATTGTATATAGCTTCTTATGATTTATTCATTATAAGAATGGTGTGAGTATATATGAAGTTTTTACTAAAAAGATTTGTCCTGAAAATATTCTTCATGCTATCAGTAACAATTCTTTTGCCTTCCTTAGATATCCTAGGTAAAGAGTTCTACTGAATAATTCAAGATATTTGGACAAACATTTGCAAAATGTCACAAAGAAAAAGAACAAGAGAACAAGAGCCAGGATATTAGTATTTCCACTTAAAGATACAACATTCTGACCTCCACAAATTCATAGATTTCATGTCCTTTGAAAGTTTTATACAATTTTTAGGAAAGTAGCATGTTATATGGAATTGCACTGGGAATAATAGTAGGTTTTATTTTGAAAGTTTACATGCACCAGTCTATCTAGACAAGTCTTTAAATGTATTTTTTTTATTAGTTGCTCATGACAATACAATGATCTTGACATATCATACATTTGAATCAAATGGGGTATGAATTCTCATTTTTCCAAGTGTACAGGTTGCAGAATCACATTGGTTATACAGCCACGAATATACATACAGCAATACTTTTGTCTATTATATTTATTATGTCACTTTAAATATATTGTGTCACTTAGTCTTCCTCATAACCCTATCATGTATGTTGTATTATCATACCTATTTGCAGAGGAATGTGATTCTGAATGATTAAGACGACCAAAATAAGGTTCTTTGTACTAAAATACATTTAGTTATGTTACAAAATACATTCCTTGCTGTTTTTATAAACCAACATTTCAGGAAACGAAATAAAATCTCTATATATTACTAATAGAATGCTTTAGCTTTTGTTCCTTTACCTTACATCACTTTGGGGCCCCCAAAACATGCTCATTAAATTCAGTACTAATATATGATTTTGTGTTACTATAATAATGCCAATATAAACAATTACTTATGTTCTTTTTTTTCATATCAGCAAAAATTTCCCAATAAACCTTATAAAGTGTTTTTTATGTATTTTTTATTTAATTTGACAGCAGAATGAATCACAAAGTTTATATATATAATAAATATATATATATATATATATATATCACTATATATATATATATTATATATATATATATATATATATATTAGCACATCCAATTTTCAAAAAAACCTGTGATAAACATTTTTAGACTTGGAAACTAAGGCACGAGAACAGAAAGTATCCTGAATATCCTGAATAGGTCACATGGCAAAAAGTAATTCCATTAGCAACTTAACCTAGCTAAATAATCTCCAAAGCCTGGCTTTAATCACTATAACATGCTTCTCTCTAAATATGTTTTGATCCGAGGAATAAATGCATGATATTGTTCTTTAGCAGACAGATTCACTTGCATATTTAAACTTACACTATTTTAATTAAACACAAATTAGAATTATAATCCTTATTGATGTATTAAAACCACTATAGTATCAAGGCATCAAAGCTTCTTATTCTGTTTTTTTTGGTAAATATTTCAAAATTTATCAAATAATACAAATATGTCCTAGTTTTAAAAATCTTCCACTAAAAATATAATGATTTTTTTATCATGCTTCACTCTCAAAATGCATACCTCTAAAAAAATGGATACCTCTGGTTTTGTGTAGAAAATAAATCACCTGTAAATTACTCTAATAGCTAAATCATTTATGGAGTACTGACAAGAAATAAGGAAGCTATACTGCATGCATGATTTTGAAAAATGTAGTAGTATAACATTAATTGACAATTTGATATATGAGCATTTGTGAAACTGGGGATGTTTTTAAAATCACAAAAATACATTGCAGTTTAGGAAAAAATATATAAACAAATGGCAATAACTTATAGACCTTTATAAGTCAACATATTATTGTGATCTGAGTAAAATAATTATATGACAACATAGCATCCATCTATGGGCCAATAGTCCACAGACGTAATTCTTAAAATACTTCCACGTGGCCTAAGAGAAATTAAAATTGGTGTAATAGAATTTTAGTGTAATTTTTGTAACTGGGAAAAACTGTTGAGGATATTGAATACAGCTGATTTTTGCATTGTCCTTTAACATGCTTCTTAAGTTGTGTCTATGTTACCATTTTGTTTTAGTTTTTTTTCTTTATGGGGCAGAAATTATAATTTGTACTTGTGATATTTATTTATCTATTTATTTTCCCCCCTATTCAACTATGTATGTATCCATTTATTTATTCATCCATAGAAAAACATAGACCACAGATAACAGCATTATCCTAGTGTTTTGAAGGTTGCAAAAGTTAGGATGTCATACTGACATAATAACATTTTAGTCCAATACACTGAAGATAAAGCAAACAAAAAAATTTTCAGAGAATGTTAAAGAAATGGACACTCACTAATTATGTTTTATATAACTTTGTTGTCTTACCATCCATTATTGGAAAATTTGAGCTCAAAAATATTTATGGAAGGACTGAGGGAACTGTAATAGAAAATCAAAATATGCTTTTTCAAAAAAAATAACACAATTAAGAATGTAGAGTAAAGAATGTAGTGTAAGATTCTGTCTTAGTCTGATTTAAATCTTTTTTATTTTCAGGATTTGGGATTTTTAGCCCTTTTATTTCACTGTGGCTTTTTCTGGTTATTGTACACTTTCTTCATGTCTACCACATACCTGGTTCTGATTTTTAAATTCAAATTGTTCTCAATATCTCCTATTTAAACTTGGTTCAAAGTTTCTGTTCCTTCTTATTTTATACATAGCATAATATTCCTAGTTAGGGAATAAAAAGTTTGCCATTGTGTAGGTGGAGCTACAGAATGAGACAGAGTTATCTGTAAATGTAGAAAATATGTGATTGCAGAGGAAGCAGCCTGAAGAACTAGGGACTGATTGCAAATTGTAAGGGAAGCTAAAGAGAGCAGAATTGAGTCCCAGCTTTTGAGGGTAGATAGAGTGTAGAGGAATAGGCTTAGCCAAGGAATTAGCCTGACCATTTGGCCTGCACCTGCTTGGGAAGCAGACCAGAAGAAGACAAGTTCCAGATTTTCGTTAGGGTTCTATTGTGCTTCTTGGCACCACAGGCTTATTCAGGAGTCCAGTTTAGAAGCCTCTGATTTGTCCCCAGACTGGTGAACCAGCTTAGGGTTATATGAAATTGAGTTGAACATTCTATGATTAAAAAAAAAATGATTCTGTAGTCCTTTAGATCAGTTCTTATACTATGGAAATATTTCATAGGTTTTGGTGAAGAGGGGTTTTAAAGACTTTCCTAAATATATATTTTTTTAAGTCTACTGGTCACAGGCATTAAAAATTATGATAAAATTTTTAAAAATTTTAAAAAAAAATCTTAAATTCATAATTCTACCATTGTTTCCTGCAAAATTACAAAATCTGAGAGTTCAACACTGTCATTCTTCAATTTTGCATTCACTGGAAGCACACACAGATGCTAGGACAGCTGGTTTCATTGGCAATACATCTTTATTGCTTGCAAGAATGTTGCGCTGCATGCCTGGGTCTATGCCTTCTGAGAATTCTGACCATCTGCCCTTTAGTAAAGCCTTTTACCCAAAGTACATTAGATTATCTTGCTGAAAGTTCAACACATACCAAAACTGGGCCTCTAGGCATTCTGGAAACCTTGATATAAATAATCCTTCGATACAATGGTATCCTAGTCCCTATGTTCCCTATTCTTATTATAGAAATAAAATGCTCCTGGATACAATTTTTCTCTGAGAGAGACAGAATGCATTTCTATTGTTCAGAATGCCTGTTCCATCTTGTGTTATTTTCCTAAAATATGTGCATATTAATCATAGGAAAATTCTCTTACAGGCAGGATCATTATGATTTCTCACTTACTTTGTTTGGTGGAATTTTTTCTTCCTTCCAAGTGACAATAGACTGCTAACAGCCTCTAAGCCATAATAAAACTCACCTGGTTGTCAAATAGCTTAGCCAGGAAAGTCAGGACTACATATCTATAAAGATCTATACATCTAAGAATTTTCTAGCTTCTCAAACATATAATGCTGTATATATTTGTTTTAATTTTTTGGTTTAGTGGAACTGCCATAAAAAGTTATTAATGCATATGTGACCTCAGTGTGTGAAACACATTCTGGTAATGAAATAAGTATGTTCATACACACTAATGTCATCATGTAGACTGATGAAAAGATATCCTTGGTGGTGTTGTAAAAAAGCAGCATATCAGGCTGCTGTAGAATTCTGAGAGGTTGGTCAAGCCACTCAATCACCAGAGAAAGAACAAAGTAGATAATGTACCTCTAGACACGGAAACAGAAATATTATCCTTGGGCATCACAGTCTTAATCACAGTGAACGTAGAGGGCATCTACCACTACCCAGCAGGGTGAGAGAGGAAGGTTCAGAACTAATATAGTCATTCTGTAACTGGGGTCTACATTTACCGAGGTATCACTAGCAAGACAGATTCAGTAGATGTTACTGAACAATTCATCCTTAAACTATTTCCCCCAACCACACAATGGAAAAGGTTTAGCCCAGTAGTGAACTAATGGCCTCCTGCAGGAGCCTGTAGTATTCAGAGGCAGAGAACACATATTACCTGTAGAACCACCTTGCAGGATCCTCAAAATCGTAACAAAATAGCCATAGCTGCTAGTAAGCCTTACTGGTGGTGGCTAAAATATGTGGTCTTCATTTTTTTTATATAGTTATACGTCCATTTATATTAGAAGAGATGCCGCCTTATAACTCTCTACAGAACTTCCCCACCCCCCAAAAAAGAAACAAACAAATGGAAAGGAGAGGAGAACCTATGTTTATTTAACAATTTATATGTCTGGTACTTACTAAGTGCATTTCCTATACACTTCATTTGAGGAAAAAAAGCCTTCGTTTGGGGATATAGTTTAGTGGTAGAGCATTTGCCTAACATGTGTGAGGTCCTAGGTTCAATTCTGAGCACAAACAAACAAAACAAACATCAAAAGTACAAGCCTTAGTGTGTTTCAAAGTGTAATATTTTTTTCCCCTAGGAAGTATGTTATCTGAATTCTTTCCCAGGACATAATGCAATTGATAATAACCATTTTTAACTCATTTTATGTCTTCCTTCTCATTTCTACATGAACTCTATGAGTAAGGATGGTTGGTATTTTTCATAATTATGCTTTGCCCACAGGTTCTCAGGAAATATTTGCTATTTGATAAATAAATATATAAATATGTAACATTTTCTTGTTTAGATTAGCAATTTCTAAACTGTGAAGTGTGCATTCTGAACTTTGTAAAGGTGATTTAACAAAACATGGCAAATAAATATTTCCAAATGTAATTTGGTAAGTCTCCAACCATATATATCTTTGAGACATAAAGACAAAATACACTATTCACTATACACTGCTAATGTTTTATGGACAAATATAAAAAAGAAGAGTAGTTTCTTCTCAAAATCATGTAGCCACAGGAGTTAGCCAACAAATTATTATAATTTTCTTTATTTTATAAGTGTCATCACTATCTAAAGTGAATTGATGTTTATTAGGATAAATCAGTAAAATAAATATTGGTATTTGAGGAGTTTATTTTCTATCATTCTGGAAAACATTTAGAATCTGTTATGGAATGAATGTCTGTGTCCACCAACCCCAATATTCCAATATTCATCTGTTCAATTCCTAACTACTAATGTGATGCTATTAGAAGGTCAGGCAAGAGAGATGATTAGATCATTAGATTGAGTCCTTATGAATGGGGTTATTTGCCTGATGAAACAGACTCTAGAGAGCTTCTCCCCCTGCCCCCATAATGTAAGGACAAATCTCTTTATGAACCAGAAACCCTTTATTCTAGCACCCTGATCTGGGACTTCCAGGCATAGGCTCTAGAATTATGAGACATAGTTGATGTTTTCTATAAGCTCTCTAGACATTGGTACTGTGTTAAGGGCTCCGGACCTGACTAAACTAGGACCTTAGACCAAAGCTGGAAATAGACCCAGACATTTCCATGAACAATAAAATGTGAGATTGAATACAGTCTTAAGCTGAAAGGAAAGCTAAAAACTACTTATTTTTTTCTTAAAACACCTTTTCTGTGAGGTATTAAGAGACCTATAATTCTTAAGAGACTAAAATAGACATTTGTTTATGAGGGAGAGTGGGAACAAAAATTGATCTATCCTTATTTCTAGGGTAATATTTTTTATTACATAAAGTAAGTAAAAATCACCAAAGAGACAAAAACTCTTATTGTTAATTCAGTGATATTAACACTGTTGCATTTTAGATATTTGAAAGAGATTATGGATGAGAACATAAGAATTTGGTAGAAATTCTGCTGAATTTCAAGTTCACATATGCATACACACATACATACAGGTGAGACAGAATACTGTGAGATCTAATAGTTTATAAAATTTTGTGTTAGAAGCAAAATTTCTAATAAAGTTTAAAATCTCCTTTTTGTATCTCACTTCATATTATTAAATTATTTTCAATCAGAAGTTATACAATTGGGGACAAATATAAATGCTACTTTACTTATATGCATATTATTAAATAGACTAAGTAGTAATTATTTTGATAAACAATGATAGAATATTTTAATACAGGAACAAGTATTTTACTTGGTTTTTAGACATTTATATATAATTTTAAGTAAAGTTCTATATTGAATGTAAACCTGGTACACTTTTCTCAACAATCCTGGATTGTCTCCTGACTTCTTTTTCAAGGTCAGAGGTCAACTGCTGTGCTGGATATTCTTCCACTTTCAAATTTAGATGAAAAAAAAATAATGGTGATCATAGCAGGGCACGTGATCTTCTAGTGAGATAACAACAAAAAAGGATGCAGGAAGGAGATGGTCAATTATATTCTATTTCTTTTCTTTCTTTAGTAGGCTCCTCCAAGATAAAGTTCCACCTTTTCATCTATAGCAGAGATGTCCTATAATGTCAAACTAATATCATTCTTCAGAGAACTACTGCTTTCTCTAGGACTTTTGAAGCAGTAGCCAACAGAAATATGCATCTCATCATATTGACTGACATCTTCCTTTTCCTCAGATTTGTTTTCCTCACCACCTCCCAAATAAAATCACAGCTCTTAGACATTACTATATACAGAGTGTAAGCAGTTTAGAAAACTTACATTACACCCACCTACATATATGTCCTTACACACACCTGCAACCACAGACATATATGAGCTTCTTGACTTACAGTGGGTCTACATCACAATATATTCATCAAAAGTTAAAAATGTATTAAATATACCTAAGCTCTTGATTACCATGACTTAGCTACATTGCAGTGTATCACTTGTTTACCTTTCTTATCATGTGGCCAGCTGGAAACATGGTTGCCTGCTGCTTTCCAACAATACAAGAGAACATTCCTACTATATATTGACAGTCCAGAAAAAGATCAAAATTCAAAGTACATTTCTTCTGAATATGCATTGCTTACTCACCATATTAAAGTTGAAAATCCTGTCAAAGTTGAGGATTGATTGAATACATATGTATATATACACACTCGTGTGTTTATGTATATATATATATGTATTAATATAAAAATGAATTTATTATTATACCAAAGAGAAATGTGATGCAGACAGTTTATGGCACATCACAGAAATTTGCATATGCAGTTGGAGTTATCAAAAATATTGCAGGTTCATCCCTGTAAGCCTGACAGATCTTTTTTTCCGAACAATATTTCTGCTGAGTTTTCAAAGGCAAATTTTTTTCCAAGCTGTGATATCATCATAAATGATGAATGGTTCACATTGAAATATGCTCAGTAAGAATATAAGCTGTAAGTCTAAAATGTTTTTTGATGGAAAGTAAAGGAGAGCTTCAAGGATATTTTAAGTAGATATATTTCATTTGTTACTGATAATTCTTAAGACAAAGAATGGTTTATTTCTATTGCATATCAGACTGTTGAAGAAAGTGGCTACTTTATCATCATTTCATGCAATTTGAATAAATATCTCCACTTTTTGCTCGAGTGATTTTTTTTATTTTATGCAGCTTTCTAGTTTACTACAGTCTGTGGTAACATACACATATTTTTACTATGTACAAGAGTTAACTTGCTTTGCACAAAAATATTTCCTTTTATTTCTTTAAATCTCATGTATTTAGTTACATATATAGTATTTTAGGTAATTATTTTTACTACTATTCATATTTTCTTTTATTGTTTTGTAGGGGTGCCTACTTAATGAGTGTTCAACTACTTCAGTAAATTTTATTTAAATTCAGGGTGTAATATAGAAGTGATTAAGTCTAATGATTTAATAAATAACAAATAAAAATTTTTTGACTGATTACATGTTTTCACTCAAAATAGTGGAAATTATGTTGAAATGTTACCTTATGAATATTAGCCATATTAGTATTAATATATCTAAAGCTCTAGAATAAAGATATAATTTATTTAAGAAGTAGATAAGTAATAGAGTTTACTTACTTTCATGTCTATTTTTCATTTCAGTTATGATATCAGCATAAATAACATCTTAAATATGTATCTTATTCTTATTGATGCTTAAGACCTCTAGTTCTAAACTTGAAGCACAATTTGACCTTTATAGATTCAATGAACAATTATGTAGGGCCTCACACTATATTTTGTGGAACATTATAAAAGAGCTAATGTCAGTTATTCTCACTTTGAAGAGGTTTATACTCAGTCAACTAAGCAAAAGAAACATAAATTAACAAAAAATATTTGAAATATAATAGTATTGGCTTCATATGTGTACTTTAGCAAATCACCACATTCTTAGTGACTTTATATTCCATACACTAATGTATTTCAGAAGTCCCAAATGTTTCACTTGGCTAAAATCAAGGTGTCTTCTAAGCTAAATCCTTCTGGAGGCTGTAGAGTTTCTATCTCTAGTTCCCTATCTCCTCTAGCATCCAGAGGATACCTGTATTATTGGCTTGTGATTTTTTAGTTAATGTTTAAAGTTCATTCCACTCTCTGCTTCCAACATTACACACCTTTTCTATGACTCTGGCTTTCTCTGCAAAGTACCCTTGTAATTATATGAAGCTCCCAGATAACATGCTTTAGTATTAAAGTGTAGAGAAAAGGGGTATTAAAATTATTATTATTATTATACCAAAAGAGAAATGGCATGCAGACAGTTTATGGTACATCACAGTTTTTTTATATAATATAATATAATATATATATATATATATATATATATATATATATATATATATATAAACATGTATCTTACTAGTACATTTAAAGTAATGAATAAAAACCTGGAAAAACTATTGCATATCTACTACATATCTTGCCATGGCCAAAATATATACTCTCTCTATAGTAACAATATATTTAAATTTGTAGTTCAAAGGTGCTTTATACAGCTTTTTTTGTCACTGCAACCAAAAGATCTAACAAACACAGTTTAGCAGAGGAAAACTTATTCTGTCTCACAGTTTCAGAGGCTTAGTCCATGGTCATCTCTGGACAAGAGATGAGGCAGAACATTATGGGGGATTGCTATGGCAGAGGAAAGCAGCTCAGGACATGAAAGCCAGGAAAAAGAGAGAAAGCTCAACTTACCAGGGACAAAACACAATCTCCAATGGCATATCCACAAAGATTTATTTCTTCCAGCAACACCCTACCAAACCACAGCTACCGCCCAGTTAATCCATTGAAGTGAATTAATCTGCTGATTAGGTTAAGGTTTTATAATATAATCATTTTACATGTGAACATTTCTTTATTGCCTCACATATGAGATTTTGGGGGCATTGCATGTCCAAACCATAACAAATGCATTTTGTTTTGTTTTATTTATCCCCCTCAGAAAGCATGGCTTTTTACTTGGTAGCATTTTAAGGAAATATTCCCAATTTGTACTAGATATAGAAAACCTATGTGGCACCATGGAGAATTCTTTTGTTTCCAGATACATTACTACATGCCCTCGTTGTGTAACAGCATCCATACTTCCAACCATAGTCAAGATTGAACTCTTAAGTCACAGAAATATATATCTCCAACCTTTCCTAGTTTGTTCACTGGTGTGATTCACGAAAGCAAGCAGATTGCAACCACAATTTAGAGTTCAATGAGACAACTACATCTCCTCATTGAAAGACTTCTTCCCTGGGGAATCAAACTAGAGAAGCCCAAAATATTGGGACAGAAGAAAACATTTCTCAAATGGGTCCTCAGAGCTAATAGACGAAAAAACTTCTCCAGGTTTCCTCCTTCATGCCTAGACTCATTTATCCTACTTATTACAGTAAGAATACCATATGTGAACTGCTGTTTTAAAAAACAGAATGTATTCCATATGCAAGCATTCCAAAGGTATAATGTATTGTAGCAGCAGCAAAATCTCACTTAATTCTCTGGTGGGGCATTCTGTTATTTTCTCAGGCCACCTGCTTCTGGGTGACAGGAGAGAAAACAGAAAAAAATAAATTTCTTTGGCTCTAAACCCAGTATCTTTCTGGTTGAAATAAATGCTTTGGGGAAACCTTGATGGCAGTGTGGTTTCCAGCGGTCCATGGATGGTGGCATGGCAGAAGCATTGAAATCAGGGAAGGAAGTCCATTTCCAGCAGCATGGATTATTCCAGTAAAGACAAATTGATTCCACCCCTGTGATTTAATGCAATCACCCTGCTAACAGATGCTTGATTACTGCCAGACAGCTCAGCTGTTCTAGGTCTGTAAGACAGTTAATACTGGTTAGTCAGATCAGTCTGGTTGAGAAAAGTCAATCGGTTGAAGCCAACATGTTTGTCATACTTATGAAAGAAGAATGCTGGCTTCTCTTTCACCTTCGGTATATCTCGAGTGCCACTCATCTAAATGGGAATCTAAAACACAATGTGAAGCCAGGGAAACAAGATACTGACTGTATTTTCTAATATCTTTAATAAAAGGAAGAACTTAGAAAGGAAGTTTATGTGGGACTGGGGTTGTGGCTCAGTGGTAGAGTGCTCACCTAGCATGTGTGAGGCCCTGGGTTCCATCCTCAGGACCACATAAAAATAAATAAATAAAGGTAAATATTTTAAAAACATAAATAAAAAGGAGGTTTGCATACTAACAAGAGACAAAATGTCAGCACAATATAGAAGTCAATTATACAGTTATAGATTAGTGTTTGCAACATTAATAAGTAGTCCAATATTCTAGAATTATTGCATCCATATTTTCTAATATAATATTCAATAATACCTATTATCTGTTCATTATGTATATGTATATCATTCAGACACACTCATAATATATATCAAACATACATAATATTTCTATGTTTAAGTTACTAATATTAAATTACAAACAACTTAAATAAATGTCATATATTTAATGAAAGATATCACCTAGGATTTTTCTTCTGAATATTGAAAATGCCAATATTTGCTTTAAAATAAGAAATATTTATTTTGCATTCTGAGAAAAACTGTGCACATTTTTGTAATCTGTTTACAGCTATTTATGTCAGCTTCTTAATTTTATGTAGAGTAGTTCTAAAAGGTCATTGTAGAGTAAAATGTTTTATGGTTATAGTTTTTCTAATATTTTCTCAGTAGTCTATTTATTAAGGGAAATTTCAAGATATTTTATCTATTTAAAGCTCATAAAAATGTGATTTATTATTTTTATTATATCAATTTTTCTGTTAGATTCCCATATTAAACATAGTATCTTTCTATTTAAATTACAGTCTTCACTTGCAAAAATAAGGAGTTATTAGCACTGTAATGAAAGTTTCTTTATTATCTATATGAGAATAATGAAAAATGATGCCTCAAATTATGATTACAAGCAAAGAGATGCCTTGTATAAAGTTTTCCTTCTCTTCATTTTCAGGTATTTCTAATAATAGCTGTAGCTCTGTGGGTTTGTTCTTATTTTCTGCTGTAGATTTTAGGTCAGGATTGGGATGAAACTGAGACTATCTAGTTAACATCAAACTTGGTTCTGATTGACAGTCATACAATGATAAGCTTAGCATCCCAAAATTACTTGTGCTCATTAATGTGATATTCTATGTGGTATTCAAATTACCAATAATTGAATGTCTTTGAAAATACTTTAAAAAAGTTATATGCTAATATATTGTTATCTACCTCAATTCAAAACAAATTTACAGAATAAGTGAAGAGTACAAATTGCTTTTAAAACTTGGGACAAAAAGAAAAGACACAAAATTGTAAAAGGTAAAATGACAGTTGCTACAGAAAAATATATGTTGTCAAGTACAAAGAGCCTACATAGTACCTAAAACCGGATGATCAGTTACATAATTCACAATGTCTGGAAAATTAAACAAGGCAAGCTAATATTTTTCTTCCAGCATGAAAATAGATTTCATGATGCTTAAGAAGTTTCAACTCTGTAGTCCAGAGTTGAACCATTCTCCCTTTTATGCTCTGTGTGTGTATGTGTGTGAGTGTGTGTGTATTTTAAAGGAAACAGTATTTTTTATCTAAGTGCCAACCATGTTTACTTTCAGGTTATGAAGATCTGTGTGGTTATTGGTGCTGCCTACTCTTTCACCAGAAATGTGATACAGAGTGTTGGGTCTTGAGTGTTCTCAGTCTACCTTCTGTCCCCTGCAACCATGGAGTAATAAAACATTTACCTTGCTTCATTAAGAGGCAGATATGTGCTATGTGAGTAATATTGGGGTTTAAAAGATAGAATTCATCATTATTGAATAAAATAATTCAAAATGAGATTGAATGTTTAGCCATAAAGACAGATAAGAATCATTGGAATTCAAGTATTGTCAACTCAGAGTAGATAATTATTGACTGCCATATAGATCCTCGGTTACAGCATTTCAAGTCAGCTAAGTTGAGTCACTTTGTCTTCCTCCTGCTTCCTCCCACCTTCCGCCTTCCCTTTTTCACTTTTCTCCCTACCTCTACCACCCACAGTTGGCTTGCAGTTTTGAGATGTAATATATAGCATGAATCATTGCTTCTTTGTGATTCTTAATCCTTACTGCTAAGTTTTAAATCTTTCCCATTATGTTAAATTCCTTCTTTATTTATAATGACTATTTGTTTATAATGTACAATAATTACCTGCATTTGCCTTCTAATTCTTACTTTAGTAATTTTTTGGTAAAGAAGAGATTGGGCATTTATGAAGTCATGAACTGGATTCCAAAGGATTAAAACATAGGATAGGGCTTTCCTTGTGCAAGGACTGTGGGGTCAGAACAGGCCTGACCATGTACTATCTAATAACAGGCAAATTTACCCCTTTAAGCATAGTTCCTTAACTATGAAATGATGGAAATATTTTTATATCATACATCAATTTATTTTTTAGATACTGTGGTACTTAAAAGGTAATCAATTTATTTTAGCCACTATAATTCGCTTCATGACAACCATTCAGTTTTATACTGAAGTTTTAAAAATCAAAGCTTTCAGAGGCATATAAATATGTCCTCTAAACCTGTAATTATAAAAAAAAAATCAGCTCTCATCTTTTTAACATTTAGTTTCTTTTAATTTCATTAACACCACAAAGAAAAAAAGTATTTTTCCCTTTGCCCATGTAACTACAATATTTGCAATTCTTTTTAATTTAAAAATACAGATAGAAAAAAAATGGCAAAATCAAAGTTGTTGAATATTATGAAATGATACACAAAACAATGAACTATCCCATTTTAAACATTTAAGAAATAGTCTCCGTTTTCTAAAATAGCTTGCTGGGCAACATCTAAGTCATTTTAAATTACACCAAATGAATCTAGCACACAAAATTTGCTGTTGTCCCTGGACACTGCAGAGCTAATTTCCTATGCATTACACATAAAATGTAACTCCTAGAGTCCAGTTTGGTTTTATCTGATGAAGTGAAGCAAGGAAAACAGAGAATGTAAGTGTTAGAGTCTCATGTTTGCTGACAAACATAAGATTTTTAGCTATATGGATTATTTAGAAGTGTGTGTGCGCGCACGTGTGTGTGTGTGTGTGTATACATGTTTCCTTCTCTTCTCACCCTCATTTCATGAATATAAGAGAATGAAAGCTAGGGAAAAAAATATTAAGAGTATAGTCTGATGCTGGCATGAGAATATTGTTATTTTATCTGGATATTTAGTGACATACTATCCTCTCAACTGTGTTAAATGGTTTTTAATGACAAGGCTAATAGAGATTATTTTTATGAAGTGAAAAATCATTGTGCCCTTTTGCTGCAGAGATGAGAACTGTCTAGTGCTAGCAGCATTCTCTAACAAGCTGCAAGTAAGTGAAGTAATACCATGGATGTTGTTTTAGTTTTCCTTGCCTACCTAAATAAAGAATAATAATAACAATGCCTTTACTTCTAGTCTCAGTGAAATACAACAATTATTATCAAAGAATATTAATGGAGGACATATATGCCATTATAATGAATGCAAATGAATGTGTAGGTTGTAATTTATGTCACGCTACAGTTTCCTTTTATTGTTTTATTTTTATGGAAGTTTGTGACAGTCACAAACTATTACATAGTATTGCTAGAATGTCTGGTTTTGATTTTTTTATGCTGTCTGATCCACTCATTTACAGTTAGCTAACTTAAAGTAACTGAAATGGGAGAAAAAATCAACCAAATAGTGACATTGATGTGAATCACTTCCCATTCCCTCACTCTTGCAAAGCAAGCTTGTTTCTCCCACACATTGGAGGAAGTGAATGATCTTACCAGCCAAGGACAATGTCTACTTTACTATGCCACTTGCATGGAAGAGTGTAACTTCTACTCTTTTCCTGTCTAAAATTCATCAACTCTACATCTCAAATCTGTGGCGCATGACAGTACATTTTACAGTCACTTTTGTAAAATCTATTGAATAAGTAAATGGTCTGAAGTGGCAATAAAAATAAATAAATATTTCTTTTAGCAAGTATATATAAGTATGGTTGGAAACTATAAGGGTAAAAGTAAGATTTAAGAGAACAAATTGTCAGGTGGAGTGGAGCATGCCTGTAATCCCAGTGGCTCAGGAGACTGAGGCAGGGGGATTGAGAGTTCAAAGCCAGCCTCAGCAAAAGCGAGGTGTTAAGCAATTCAGCAGGACTCTGTCTCTAAATAAAATACAAAATAGGGCTGGAGATGTGGCTCAGTGGTTGAGTGCCCCTGAGTTCAATCCCCGTACCAAAAAAAAAAAAAAAAAAGAACAAAGTAAACTTAATCCCAGAAGAAGTATTGGGGAGTCAAAGGGTATCTTAGTCAATCAAAGCGGCAATAATAAAATATCACAGAATGTGTAGCTTAAAAGACCAGCATTTTTTTCTGACAGTCCTTGAGGCTGCAAAGCCTAAGCAAAGTGTTGGCAGATTTGTCACTTTGTTCTATGGGTTTTACTATTTTTAGGTATTGTATATAAATAAAGTGAGGAAGTGACTATTTCACTTAATATAATGTCCTCAGGGTTCATCCATGTTGTTGCATACTAAGAAAATTTCTATTTTTTAAAGACTGAGTGGATTCATTTTTCTATGGACATTTATGTTGTTTCCATATGTTGGCCATTATGAATAGTGCTGCAATGAACATAGAAGTTCTAATATCTCTTCAGTGTCTTGATTTCAATTCTTTTGGCTAAATTCCCAGAAGTGGGATTGCTGGATCATATTTTGGTTCTGTTTTTTTTTTTTTAATTTTTTTGAGGAGTCTCTGTGCTGTTTAATGGCTGCACTTTTTTGCATTCCCAGAAACAATGTGAAAGAGTTCCTATTTGTCTGCATTTGAACTACTAACATTTATCTTCGTTTTTAAATGATGGCCATCATAACATGTATGAGATGATATCTCCAATTTTGATTTGCATTTCTCTGATAATAAGTGACACCAAGCTGTTTTTAATATACCTGCTAACATTTTGAAGGTCTTCATTGGAATTACATATCCTGGTGAGGTAATATTTCTCTATAAGTTAAAAAAAAATTAGTACCGATGGAATGCAGAAGCAGATCTCAGAATACATTTGTCTCTTAGTAAGCCAGAGATTAAAAAGATTTGCAAAGATGTGGACAATGTCATTCTTTCACTTAATACATTTTTTCAAAAGTTTTTTCCATAAATATGTTGCTTATATTTACCATTGAAGTTTTATTCTTTTTATTTTAAAATAATTGATAGACATATTGATAATCACATAAGCAAAATCTCTGTAATGTACTTAATTTTTTGAATGTGTAATTGAGTCCTACAACCACCATGGTTAAGGCCTGTTGCTTTAGATACCATTAGTTATAAAATCTAAATGAAAGCAGCTTAAATAAGGAATAAATTTATTGCTTTTAATAACTAAGAAGGTAAGTGATGCTTCAGGCAATATTTGTGCAGAATTCTCTTCCCTGTTCTCTGCAATCCCCTCAGCTCTTTGTCTCTAAAGGTTGGCTGTGGCCTTAGTCTCTTATTTTTCACCTTCTTAAAAATAGCTGAAGCAGTTCAACTTCTCATATCTGCAGGAAATTTCATGTTGCACAATTCCCAGTAATTTTCTTGAAATTCAATTCGATTGGTAGGCATAAGTCATGCACCTTCCCTTCATCAATCCTTGTCAAGGATATAAAAAGTGCCCACAGGAATTTTATGTCATTGTATGTTTTGATTCAGACTTCTAATATGGAACCAAAGGTAGAGTCACTTCCCCAAAATTAGAGGAATACTTCATGGAATCCACCATGAAAATGACAAAAAATGATGCTACAAAGACAGCCAAGAAATCTGTTGTACTGGATTAATGAGTTTGTGCTAATTGGAGTCATAGCATTGTAGGCTTTTGAGCAGAAATGTCATGAATTAAGTTGTCATTTTTCCAATTTATTTAGACTGCTATATGGAGAATAGAAAGCTGGGAATAAGTGTGAAAGCAGGGAGTCATGTCAAGAGGCTGTTGCTGTCATTCACAGTCTAGGCAATTGTATCTTGATTTAAGGATTAGCAACAGTGATGGAGAGAGAAATACTGATTACTTCTATATTGGGAGACTTTTACCAACAAATGTACACATTCTTTTGATTTTAAGATAAGGGAAAGAGTAAAATAACTTTAGGTCTTGAGTTGAAGCTAAAGTAAGTATTGGATAATATCATTCATCAATTCATTAGGATAAAGTTAGGAATATGAGGAAAATAAGGGTTCTATTTTAGGTATGCTAAGATTTAGATTCTTATTAAAATTTTAATGGTAACAGAATAGGTGTCTGACTATATAATTAACTTTTATCTTCCCATGAATATACCCTACTAAAGATCATAGTATTCAATAAAGTTGACAATTTGGTGTCATATCAATAAAACTATGATAAACATACCTAATATCAGTTAATATTACATGTACTATTTCCTGTTTGTAAAGCTATAAAATATTTTTATCTTAATACGCAATATATTTCCTTAAGTTACCTAGTCTACCTGTTTATTCTGGTCCTCTTGTCCCCAACAAGTATTTATTAAAGATATATATTATCTAATAGGTCCTAGGCACCCCTCATTAACTTGAATTAGCATAATAGAATTTAGTTTTAGAATATGGATAGTTTGTATTTATTCCTGAGACATATGTACCACCTTTGAAGTGAGTTAGAAAAGAAATTCTACACATTTAGTAGAAGCCTCATTTTCAATTTTGAATTTTAATCTTTTATTGAATGAGGCATATACAGTGTGGTACAATCTCATAGTACTGGGCAGTAGCAAGACTGTTCCCAGTCAGATGGGTTACTGTGACATAACCCCATGATGAACTGAAAGGCAACTGTATTTTTTGTGTTCAACACAGGTTAGACACTATGCCAATCACAGAGCAGACAGTAGTGAATGAAGGATTCAATACTAAATTTTAGTTTGGGGTTTTATGAGTCGTGATTTTTAACTTTAAAACTCAGATCAAGTTGCTTAAGAAAAACTAGGAGGTGGATTTGAGTTTGAATTAAGAAGTTTATAGTTAACTAAAATTTGTCTGGTTGGTATATATCCAACTTCAGTGCATCTAATTCTGGGATGATACCACTTATCCCAGTGTTTCTCAACTTAAGCACCACTGCCAATTTACACTTAGATATGCTTTTGTTATATGGGGTTGTCAGGTGTTTGGTGGGATGTTTAGTAGAATTCCTTATCCTGTTCAGAAGACAGCAGAAGCTATTCTTTCCCCCATTGCAGACAAAAATGTGTCCAGGTATTATCAGATATCCTATGGAAAACCTCCTGCCCTCATCCAATCTTTCTCTCAGGAGCACTTCAAATTTTCTAGTAACTACCTTTTAGGTAATTATATATTAGGTAAAATACACACACACACACACACACACACATCTCCACATTCTCTCTAAAGAAAAACTTCTTATCAAAATCACTAATATTCTCTCATATCATAAAACTCAGAAGATAATCTAACAACTAATGTAACCATCAAAATTATTTCAAGATAGATTTTTAAATCACAGAAAAATATATGATTACCTAACATTATATGGAGGATTTGGAGATAGAAAAAAAAAGTGTTATTTCTGAATTCTAGATCTGTGTTCTTCCCACTAGAACTCTGATTGAATGCCTGCCAATTTCTGATGGTGGTGCAATTAATTGCTTGGTTTTTAAGAATGAAAGTGTCTTATTAGATAAAGCTTTATTTAAAACCTGTTCCTTTTGCAGGTAAATGGACAGAGTTAGAGAAGAGAATCCTAAGTGAAGTTAGCCAATCCCATAAAACCAAATTCTGAATGTTTTCGTTGATAATAAGGAGGTTGATTCATAGTGGGATAAGGAGCAGGACCATGGGAGGAATACACAACTATAGATAGGGCAGAGGGGTTGGAAGGGAAGGGAGAGGACATGGAGTAATTAATGGTGGTGGAATGTGATGATCATTTCTATCCAAAGTACATGTATGAAGACACGAATTGGTGTGAATATACTATGTATACAACCAGAGATATGAAAAATTGTGCTCTATATGTGTAATAATAATTGTAATGCATTCTGTTGTCATATGTAAATAAAAAAATTAACATAAAAATAAATAAAACCTGTTCTTACTTCTGCTACCTCCCATCAAATTAGTCACAGAATTCATAAGTCATTCTAAGCAACTGTTTACAGCATTATTTACTTCATCTAAATTTACATTACTATTAACAACCTTCCACCACCACTGCCCAAATTCTAGGTTTAATTCTACTACTTTCTTCATGTTTGTATACGTGTACTAGATTCCAAATTGTTCTATGTGTCTCATGTCACTGTCCTTCAAATTACAAAGTGTGCCACTGCTAGACAAATCTCAAAACACCATTATAATAATCTCATTCCATTATTCTTCAATGTTAAATGATTCTTCCAGTTCTAAAGAACACAATTAGGTTATATAATATGTTCTCTTTAAATAAATTTATTTTTTCTATTTTGAGAATTTCCATACTTCATTTCGAGTTAAATCATGACTTATCAAGAATTTTATTCTAGCAAATTGTTTTACTCACCCAGAAAATAAAACTTAAGTACCTGGTCATGAAGATTTTCTTAAATCTTTCTCATATGAAAAAAAAAATAGCTAACTTCCTCCACCTATCCAAACACAATTATTTGTTCAAGTACAAAGACCTCTCTCTTAGTTATGAATGAGCCCATTTGAATCCATAATAATGCTTCTTTTTCCTAGGGCATCCACATATATATTTTTACTTGTTATTTTCAACTGATAATTTACTGTCATACAATTATTTTCTTAGTTCAGCTCTGTAAGAGGGATTTGTTTGCCAATGAAAAAGGCAAATAGAATTGTTATTTGGGATGAAAACCAAGCTTTATTTAGATCACATTTAGAGGTCTGGGATGAGAAGTCATCCCCGTTTCAAGACAAATAAAAAAATTTCATACCATTTTACCAGTCATATTTTGCCTAGCCACTCTGAATTGCTATGGGGGCACATTGTACCACCCCATATGAATTTAGGTCCTGGATTTTCTGGCTAATGGGTCTTTAGGAGCACAATGATAAATGGTAGAGGCCAGACAGCAGAAACCAAATCACAACAATTGAAGGTATACATGTCCAGACATGTGACACTATACCCCACAAAAAATGATTATTAAGATTATTATGCATCAATTTTTAAAAAGCTGAGGGACAATCAGACTTTTAAAGAGATTCAATGTTTTTAATAGATTTTTTCTTTCCCTATCTCAGTAGACTGTAAGCTTTTAGATAACAGACTGTGTTCACATTTTGAGCCTTTTGCTACCTGCTTTGAAGTAAGCATTGAGCATAATTAATTGCTTAATATGCATTGGTTGACTCATGTTTCCAATTTAGCACATCTTTTGCCTGATCTTATACTTAGGCTATATATTAGCTTATATGATGTTTACACTATTAAAGTACTATACAAAATTGGGGAAAATATTATTTGCCCATTAGGTTTTATCATCTTATATAGCAGAAGCCTGAGGCTTTTATAAGAAAATAATTGCCAAGATTCTCCACTAATTATACCATATGATTTCCCCTTTCTATGTGTTTCTTAATACTGATATTCTGTCTCTGCCAGACAGTATGTATGCCACAAGCCACTGGCAAATTAAAATGTCAGTTCTTTTTCAGGATATTTCAATTACAGTTCCTTTTATTCCTTCATATGTGAAGACTGGGCTAATCATTCACATTGTTTTAATTTTTTGTGTTTGTGTTACACTATGGATTTGTATTTAATAATTTTTATTTTCTTCTTCTTTTTTTATTGTGAATTGGATGTTTAGCTGAAAAACAAAAAGAAATCCAACACATACACACTGAAAACATTTGTTATTTATTTTACATGCTATTTTGTATTGCAAGTCTATCTTTATCAAAATATGATTAATTTATGTCTAACCACCTTGAATAGAGGGTATTCTGACAAACACAAATAAATTATCTTGAAAATTAAGCTTTAAAAGATGGTTCTTTTTTAACTAATGTAACTGCCCAGCCTTGAATATTATTAATCACATTTGTTTCCTTCAGGTGCAATCAAGAGACTGATAAGTCTTCAGCATAAGCTGGAATAATTTATTTTACAAGTCACTTAAACCATCTCAGTTTCAGATAAAACTTAAGAATTCTTCTAAAATTAAATGCAGAAAATAATAAAATCAGCAATGTATTGCCATATACTAGTAATGTTGCATATATAATTATTTTTATTGGGAATTACTTCAAACCATTTGCATTGAGTACATGTATGTACAGCTTTTCCATGGGACACTGTCTGTATATAGCTATGCACAAAGATGTGTTTATATAAATATACATCTTTCCTTACACTGGAATTTCTACTAAAAAATGCAGAATCAAGTATGGAACTAAAAATCCTTTTCTTCAGCATTTTAATAATAATGAATTAAAGTAAAAATCACCAGTGAATGGAGCTAAATTTGACAATTTTATGAGGAACAGGGTATTATAATAGCTCAAAGTACTATAACTCATAGCATGGATGAGTGGGTTCTTTGTCTAGAAATTTAGTGAATGAAATCCACAAACATGAGGATGAGAGCCAAGTAACGGAATTTTATAGAATAACACAAAGAAAGAAAGCAGGGTTCCTAAAGAGGAAGAGATCCCAATAGAGGTATGCTGTCCCCAGAAGCTCATGTGTGAGAAAATGTAAGAAGGCTTAGAGGTAAAATGATTGGGTTGTGAGAAATTTAATCTAACTAGTTCATTAATTCACTGACAGGAATTAACCATAGGCAGATGGGGTGTGGCAGAGGAGATAGATATTGGGGGCATGCCTTTGAGGTCCTTGTTGAGAAGGGCTCTCTCTCTCTGCTTCCTGGAGCCATGTCCTCAGGCACTTTTTTTTCCATTACACTCTTCTGCTATGATGTTCTGCCTCATCTGGAGCCCTGAGAAATGGAGCCAGACTCAGAGGACTGAGTCTTTCAGAGGATTGAGACCTAAACCATGAGTCCCCAAATAGACTTTTCCTCTTTAAAACATGTTCATTTCAGGTTTTTTTGTTGCAGCGACAAAAAAGCTGAGTAAAACGGAAGCCAATCTATGCTCAATGTCTAGGGGTTTTATGGACTTGATTTGTCCCTATAGGTTTACTGGTGGGATATAGAATTCCGAAAGGGGCCAATCAATTCCATTTTTGTCTTCTTCAGTAAATCTGTAGAAAAGTGATTTCTAAGCCTTTATTAGCACAAAGGTGGGGGTGAGGGTTCATTGAAGCACCTTTTGTGGTTGTTCATGTGTTAAGGATGTTAAGGAATTGCCCTTATGGCTAGGACCAACTGGGACTAGAAGCTTGATTTCCCAATCCTCTCTTTTTCCTTTTCTTCCCCAAGACCCTTTTTCTAGCTGTTTTGGTGTGGTTTATCTGTCTCATTTTCTCCCCATAAACCACTTATTGATTACAAGAGAAACATAGTAAATTTATAGTGGAGAAACACCAGGAACTTTCACTACCTTAAGTGATCAAACTGAATATCACCAAAATTAGGCACACTGACATAACTTTCTTCTTCTTAAGGGTGTTTCTTAATGGTGCTGAGATCACAAGATGTCCATTGTAGTTTGGGCTGAAATTAAAAATAAATAAGTTCTACCTATTTTAGTCAGCTTTTGTGCAGCTGTAACCAAAGGACCTGACAAGAACAACATAAGAAAGGAAAAGTTTATTTGGGGCTCATGGTTACACGTCTCAGTTAATTGATGGATGATGCCTTTGCTCTGGACCCAAGTGAGGCAGCACATCCTGGCAGAAGGGTATGGAAGAGGAAAACAGCTTGGGACATGGCAATCAGAAGCAAAGAGAGAAAGCTCTGCTCACCAGGGACAAAATATATATATATATATATATATATATATATATATATATATATATATATATATATCAAAGACTTGCTCTCAGTGATGTATCTCTTCTAGACACAACCTACCCACCTACAGTTACAACCCAGTTAATTCATATCAATGGAATAATCTACTGATAAGGTAACAATTTTTATAGTTTAATCATTTCACATCTGAACAATCTTGCAGTGTCTCACACATGAGCTTTTGGGGCCTCAGATCTAAACTATAATATTACCCAAATATAGTAATAAAATCAGGCAAACCTAAATCATTGTCATGTCTTTTTAGAGTTTAGTTTGGAACAGTTTTGTAACCATTTTGTTGTTTCATGATCATGACATCTTAAGATTATTCTGAGATTATTATAAAATAATTATTATAATTATATTAATATAATTACATAATTATATAATTATTAATATGCAATCATATAATTATATAAATCCATAATTATATAATTATAATAAAATGATAATTAGTATAATTATTATAATAATTAATTATTATAAAATAATCTCAGAATAATCTTAAAGATGTCTTGATCATGAAACAACAAAATGGTTACAAAACTGTTCCAAACTAAAGTCATGACAATTGAAAACATGCATGATCCTGGTAGAAAATATCTAGATAGAACATTATCAGAACAATGTCAAAGTATGAATTTATATGGTTAATTGTTGTAATCAATGTCTTCAATGCTAAATTTCTTGATTTTGTCAATCTGTAATGGAAAACTGAATATGTTACACTTAAGAAATGTACAATAAAGTTATTAGGGATAAAGTGGCCTGAAATTGCAATTTATTTACAGATGTAAGCTTATGTGGTACACACACACATACACATACACACATATATATACACACATACATACATACATATATATGTACATAAACATGTGTATAGTTAGAAAATGATGGAGCATATGGGCAAAATGTAAATAATTGACAAATATATACTTTTATTCACATTTTCCATAAATTTAAAATTATATCAAAATTTAAAGTGATAAAAATAAAAATAAAAATGTAGCAATTTATTTATATTTCTGTTATGTTCTCTCTCTTCCATTTCCAAAGTTAATGTGCTATTCACTTGGGAAATTTCCCCTGTGGCTTTCAATTTTCTCTGTGCTTTTTGTAACATATTTCATCTATTTTTTGTACATTTGGCTAAGTATATTTTTCCACATAGTACTTTACCTAGCATTGCTAGGATTTTGTAGGGAGTAGTGGTCCTCACAGTTTTCTGAGGTATAAGTGTCCTTTTTGTTTTCCAGTTTACTTTTGAGGCACATGATCCTGGATTCCCTGCCTGGAGGGAGAGCCCTCTAGAGAACATCTGTCTCTCATTCACAGTTGGTCTTCATAGTTTGTTTTTGGGGAAGCCATGCGGCTGACCCTTCTGTATTCAAAGGCTGGTTTTACTCTGCACTAGCTCTGTGACAAGGATTGAGATTCTCTAACCTTCTGTCTTCTTACAGGCTAAATAAGGATAAAAATAGTTATCCTATAAAATGAGGATTGTTCAAGAATGACAGAAAAGGATGAGATTAAAACAGGTGAATTATAAACTACAGAGAAATGTGAGCTATGTTAGAATGAAAGAAAGGCTAAAACATTAAGAAGATTATTTGAAGCCTATTGTTTGGATGTTAAAAACAAAGCCCTGTGATAAGAACTACCAAAGCAGTAGGGAGGCCATTTGTAGTCCTCATTTGACATTAATCCAGATGACAAATAATTGTAGATCCACATTTCCATGTCAGGCAATTATGCAGATAAAAAGTGAATGAGGCCCTAAATAGAATAAGAGAGATAAAAATTAAAGACAAAAGTGTTAGAAGTTTTCTGGGAAAACAACTGCAGGTTTGCTCACATTGAAAATGAAAGATTAGAGACAGAAACAGGTGAAAGAAAATGGCTAGTGTTTAAATCTGAGCTAACAGAATCTCACAGTGTCAGCAAAAACAGAATAAAACTTGGAGAAGAGCCATGAGATAAAAATATGGAAGGTGGCAACTTTTTATAAAGCTATTGTCATTACAGCACTTTTAAAACATGTGCTTCAATGGAACATGGTGAAAACCCCATTCCCATCCAAGAATTTTCAAACAAAAAAGAATACTTTATTTTCATTTCTTTTCTCTACCCTCATTTTTAAAATTTTTATCATTTATGTTTTGCACGTTTACAATCTGTATAACAACCCATGCTGCTCGTCCCCACTGCCTCATTTCCCAGTGTAGGCATCTCTATCTTGGGAAACTGCTTCCGCCACCATCGCCGTCTTGAGATGCAGCAGCCTCCATCTTGGGACACTGGCCAGGGCCTGAAAGTCTGTTATCAAGGTGCCTGCAGGTTTGGTGATACCTTAGGTCTTCCTTCTAGGTGTGCTAATAGCCACGATCTTGTTGCAGAGGCAGGAGAGAGATGGGGTCTCCCCAGATACTAGAATCCTGAAAAATCAGGGACAGATAGAGCTGGTAACAGTGGGTTGAAAGGTTGGAAGAGGGTGTGAAGGTATCTTGCTCTCGGTTTACCAAGTCACCTCATCCAGTACACACTGGGTTTCTGGGACCCACTCAGGCCAGCAACACTGGGCCCTGGCACCAGACTGCTCCGGACTCTCCCCAGTCTAACATCCACCCATCCCCAGGTCCTGGATCCCACCAAGTCTTCCATTAGTCCAGCACCCAACAGGGCCCTCTGGGTCCCCAATCTCTAGTCTCCCACCCCTCCCTAGGCACCAAACCAGCCCAGCACTCACAGCTACATGGCCATCCCACATATCTCAGCACCTGGTACTGATCCACCCAATATAGAACATCTCTCTGTGACAGGCACTCAAGTCCTGGCACCCAGCCCTTAGGACCATCTGGGAGAAAATTGCCTGACATCTTAATAGGAGCTTTTTGGTTTAAGGCTGTATATTGTTTGCATTATGTGCTGTGAATATTGATTTCCCCTTAAAGGTGAAGTACTGGAAACCTTCAGGGACATTATAACCTTCAGGGACATTATATACAGGGTAAAAACTGTACTACCATATATCCACACTACTAGATGGGAAGACACATGAACAAAGTAAAAACAAAAGGAAACAAAGCACCCCAAACAAAACAAAATGCTCTAATAAAAAAATCCATTGACAACATAGCAAAAAAAAAGTCAGAGAAAGAGTTCAGATTATACATAAACAGATTTGCAACATAAAGAATGATATAATAAGTAAAATCAGAAATAGACTTCCAGAGGTGAAAGATCACTTAAATAAAGAGATAGAGATTATGAAAAGAAAATCAAGCAGAAATCCTTAAAATGAAAGAATCAGTAAACAAAATTAAAAATTTTATGGAAAGTATCACCAACAGACAAGACCATTTGGAAGACAGAACATCAGGCAACAGACAATATATATAATCTTGAAAATAAAGTTGAACCACACAGAGAAGATAGTAAAAAACCAAGAATAGAACTTCCAAGAATTATGGAATAACATGAAAAGACCAAACTTAAGGTTTCTCAGGATAGATGAAGAGATGGCCATACAAATCAAAAGAATGCATGACATTTTCAATGAAACAATATCAGAAAACTTCCCAAGCCTAAAGAATGAAATGTAAAATGAGATACAAGAGGCTTATAGGACCCCAAATGTACAAAATTACAACAGACCCACACCAAGGCACATTATAATGAAAATACCTAGCATGCAAAATAAGGATAAAATCTTAAAGGCCACAAAAGTATCAGATTACACATAGGAGGAAAATGAATTAGGATCTCATCTGATTTCTCAACCCAGACCCTCAAGCTAGGAGGTCCTGGAACAAAATATACCAAGCTCTGAAATAAAAATGAATGCCAACTAAATATTTCATATCCAGCAAAAATAAGCTTCAGATTTGAAGATTTAAAAGTTTCATGTTAAAAGTTAAAAGAATTCACAACTAGAAAGCTTGCACTACAAAACATTCTCAGCAAAATATTCCATGTGGAAGACATGGAAAAAAAAGTGAAAACCAGCAAACAGAGGAACTACTCTAGAGGAAAGTACAGTCAAATGCCAAATTAAAAACCAGAAGTAAATGAACAGAAATACAGCCTATATCTCAGTAATAACCCTGTATGTTAATGAACTAAACTCATCAATCAAAAGACACAGACTGGCAGAATTGATTAAAAAACCAAGACCCAACAATACACTGGCTTCATGAGACCTCATAGGCAAAGACATCCACATACCCGAAGGTGAAAGGATGGGAAAAAAGCATATCACTCACATGTACCATGTAAAGAAACAAGGTTTTCATCCTCATAAAATAAACTGAACTTTAAGCCAAAGTTAGTATAGAAGGACAAAGAAGGACATTTCACACTACTTAAGGGAATTACACATCAACAAAACATAACAATCATAAATATTTATGCCCCAAACAGTGGAGTATCTATGCACATCAAACAAATCCTTCTCAATTTTAACAAATAGCCCACAACACAATAATACTAGGTGAAGATAACACACCTCTCTCACTACTGGATAAGTGTTCCAAACAAAAACTAAAAATAGAAACTATAGAACTAAATAATACAATCAATAATTTGGACTTAGCCTACATATATAGAATATGTCATCCATCAATGAGTGAATACACTTTCTTCTCAGCAGTACATGGATTCTTTCTCTAAAACCAACAATATCTTATGCCACAAAGCAACTCTTAGCAAATACAAAAAGAAAAAAAAATAGAGATACTACCCTGCATTTCTATCAGATAGTAATGGAATGAAATTAGAAGTCAATGATAAAATTAAAAATAGAAGCTATTCCAACACCTGAAGATTAAATAATAGCAAGCATTGTTTTCCTTGTTCTTCAGATTTCTCAATCAGTATTGAAATTTCAAATTTCAAAATTTAATGAGGATATATATTAAATATATAAATGTATATACATATTTATAGACACAAGCATATACACATGTACATATGTGTTTTTGAACATGTAATTCTAGAATCCTTTACTTTTATTATTTCATGGTTGTCAGTCAGTATTTAGGCAGATGTTTTTCCCCTCAAGGAGAATATATTATTACTATGAAGCTAGTACTTTCATTTTTGTCAATTTCTACCTGTACTTTTAAGTTAAAATCAGCTTACCCAGGGCATCTAAATTAGGATAGTTTATATTGCAATAAAACTCAAAGCAATCTAGGTTACTTAGCACAACCTATCTTTCTTTTATTTTACACTCAATGTCCATCACAGATGAGAAGTGAGTTCTATATGTTGTAGTCAGTTCTGAGCCCAAAGCAGGCATATTAAGAGCAATCAACACAACACACAGAAAAGAGTACTCTGAGCTGTGCTGTCCAAAAGGTCATCCTCTGCCACTTGTGATTATTTAATTTAAGCCAGTTAAAAATAAATACAATTTGCCTAGGCAGTGGCACATGCCCATAATCCTACCAGCTCAGGAGGCTGAGGCAGAAGGATCACCAGTTCAAAGCTAGCCTCAGCAAAAGTGAGGTGCTAAGCAACTCAGTGAGACACTGTCTCTAAATAAAATACAAAACAGGGCTGGGGATGTGGCTTGGAAGTTGAGTGCCCCTGAGTTCAATCCTAGGTACAAAAAAAAAAAAACAATTTAACAGTTCATTCTGAGTCACACTCCCACATTGAATTGCACCATAGCCACATCTGGTTTATGACTATTGTATGAAAAGCATAGTTTTATCTAAAACGTGTCCCTCACCATGGAGAGTCAAACTGGGCAATGTGCCACTAGAAGATGTGACTGGAGCCTAACCTTTTGAGTGCTTCAGCACTTTTGCTCTCAACTGATTGGCCAGAACCAGTCACATGGCTCCACCGAAACCTAAGAAAGTTAGTGAGTTCATTTCATTATTTGATCTGAAATAGGTGAGAATACATGTAGAATACTTGTAGAAATGTTTAGAAAATACAGCTATTGATTGCTCTAATGAATATAATTTTTGTTCTGTACTAGAGATTGAACCCAGGAGGACTTAATCACTGAGACACATCCCCAGCCACAGCTCCCATTTTTTTTTTTTTTTTTGAGACAGGATCTGATTAAGTTTCTTAGGGCCTTGCTTAGTTGCTGAGGGTGGCATTGAATTTTTTATCACAGTTGCTGGGATTACAGGCTGGTGCCACCATGCCTGGTAACGCCAATGGACAATTTTGAGTAATCAAATTACATCAATTTAATAGACTAATTTTGTATATGTTGAATTTAGTAAAACAAATAATGTAAACTTTTGGAGACAGAAATGTTCTATACATCTGTAAGGAGGCATTAAAATTATACTAACAGTGTTAAAATTTGTTTTCAAAATAGACCTTTATGAAGTTGACAGAAACAAAAGAACAACAGAATAACACAAAAAATACACATTTGACCATCATTTATATGCGTATAAATGGGAAATTTTCAGAACTTCTTTGTATTGTGCATAGTTAGAAACTTTAAAGACCTCTCATTTGACTCTAGGTATTTCATTAAGATATGTTATATAGGGCATATAAGCTATTAGAGACATTAAAACAAAAACAAGTTAAACATGGTATTTAATCCATCAGAGATATTTAGTAAGAAAATCCTTTAGTTTACACTGAATTTAACATCCAATCAATGGTCTGATCATGCCATCTAAATTGTCCAGCTTTCATAAATTGCAGTAGAATAAAAACTCAGAAATTAAAGGAAAAATTACAAAATCCAGTTCAGAAGCAAAAGTATCCTAGATTCATGGTTGTAGACAGAGGTATTAGGACATATTTACATTAATTACAAATTAACTGTTCTGAGATTGCTATAGCTTGAAATAATTTTGCAAAAACGAAACAAGAAGCTCGAAATAGCACATTTTAGTTGGAATTTTGTATTAGCATCTATAATAATGAGAGCTCAGAAGATTGACTAGCAATTGCTAGAAAATGAGCTATGGAAAAAGTATTGGGCATTAATTTTACATTCTAACTCAGTATTAGGGCTGATATTAATAGAGTTCTTTATATGGAACTAGGACACTGGTGGGTTAAAAAAATTGTGGGATGGATGATAAGACAATAAACACCAATGTTTTTTGTGAGACAGTGGTTTTAGAGTTTTCAATATTTCTTTCTAACTTCCAGGAAGCTATTTCTACTATGATGTCATTCTAATGGTTGAATTTCAATGCTCCATATGGCAATTCGTTAATTGCAAATTTTTATATTTCCATCAGATTTTCACTTTTTGGTAGTAATTTATAGCTAGAGTCTGGTTGTGAGTGAAACTTTTCTAAAGCCCTAGTAGGAAAATGCACTAGTCTGGTGGAAAACTTCTTGTCAATGTCAAAAAAAGAAACATTCACTGGTAAACAAACTGTTCCCTTTCCCACCCAAGGAATATGACAGACGTAGTAGCAGGGTATAACTTAAACCTTTGAAGACATTGATATCTGAGCCCCCATGAACTTATTTAGGCGTGATTAAAAGGAATATCACTTTGGTATTTGTAGAATTTATCGTATCTAAACCCATTCCTCCTTTCTCTTTAGTAGGAGACCTATATGTGTTCAAAGTGGTACTATCTTAAAAAATTCTCCTAAGTAGCTGAGACATGAGAGAAATGCTTCTTTGCTATGCATATATTCATCACAAGAGAGATGTGTCTCTTTGAGCATGAAGTGGTGTGTCAGACCAATATTGTGTAACTTTCACTTTTATGCTTGAATTAAAATATTGCTCTGGGCTCTTACCCCACTCAACAAAGCACAGACTTTTATTTGGTATCATTTTTATTGCTACTCTGCAAGTTCTATTTTATTCTCAAATAAGGAAGTCATGCTGTGAAGTAAAGACTCTGTTCACTTTAAAGTACCTACAGCCTTTGGAAAATGGCTTTAAACCCTGTTCTGCATCAGCTGAGCATGGTAGAATTTATATAATTGTCAAAGTCATGGATTTCACCTTAAACTCTAAGCAAGCCAAGAGAGTACCAGAAATAACCCAACACAATTTTCTCCCAAGTATATTATGCATCCTTATGTAATTCTTACTTTAGTTTTTATAAGACCCTTCATGGTGAGAAAATAGTCATTTAATTCATTTTGTGGAAGAAACACCAGGAAATTCCTTGCTGGATAAGCCTGTCTCCTAAGGCTCTGGCTCTAATATGAATCAAGTATTATCTATAGTTTTAGGAGTGGAAGAAGGTCTTAGAATCTACAAGAAGGCTCTAAGAGCCCTCTGTTTGGTCTAATGAGTTTCACAGCTCATTCCATGCTAAGGAATTTGAGATGAGGATTTAGTGTCTCTCCCATCTCATAGTTTTAATAGTTAGTATATAAAACCACTGTCCTTCCCACCTCCTACATCTTTATATTTATCTTTTACAGTCATCCAGAAACAATATACAACCTGATTTAGTTTGATTAGATAAAGAAAATTTTCAAAACGCCAGAAAAGGTATACATTTTGGCAACACCAGCAATGTAATTGTTCTATTTCAAGTGGTTTATTGGCTGGGGATATAGCTCAGTTGGTAGAGTGCTAGCCTTGCATGAATAAGGCCCTGGGCTTAATCCTTAGCACACTACAAAAAAAAAAAAAAAAAGCCAGGTGATTTTTCAAAAATCTATTAATGTGCTTTATTGATAAGCTAATATTGTTTTTTAATAATTTCCCATCTCAATATTTGGATTAATGTGTCAATCCAAATGTAATGAACTTGGAACAAGAACATTAATCATTAGTTGTGGTTATCTTTGTGTATAGCAGCTGCTTATATAAATAGAAATTTTATTTCCTTAGATACTTTGCAGAATAAGGATGAGCACATATGGCTGGTACCATTGTTCACAAGTCAGGCCCCCTTTATTTTTAGCTGTGGCTTGCTTCTTCATTATCACAGGGCCCTACTCATCTACCATCATCAAGTATTTATGCCAGGCAGAAGAAATACACAGGTCAAATCTATATGTCTGCTGAGACATGAGAGAGCTACTGTGTATGTGTGTGTGTGTGTGTGTGTGTACAATTGTGTTGCTATTACAGCTGAAGTTTTTTAATTGACAATTACAAAATTAATTTTATTTTTAATTATCTTAGAAGAAATGTATTTCAGCATTTTACCATTGAGTTTGAGATTAGCTGTGGGCTTAACATGCAGCTTCTATTGTGTTAAAGTACTTACCTCTTATATTTAAGTTGTTCAGAATTTTTATTACAAATAGGTGTTGAATTTTGTCAAATGCTTCTTGCATCTACAAGATGAAATTATGACTTTTTTTTCATTTTGTATTATGTTTATTAATTTATATATGTTAAAATATCCTATGTCCCTGATACAAAGCCTACATGATCATGGTCAAGTGTTCTGTTGATTTTCATTTCCTAGTATTTTGTTGAGGATTTCTGCATCTCTGTTCATCAGAGATACTAGCCTGAGGTTTTACTATCTTGTGTGTTGTCTGAATTTGATATCAGAATAAAGTGACTCATAAAATAATTCTCTGTTTTAGGTTTTTTAATGAGTTTAAGAAGCATTGATTTTAGTTTGGCTTAACAGTCTCCCCCCATCTCAAGGAATATATGTTTAATTTTCATGGACCAGATTACCCTTTATACTCTATTTAATATCTAAAAAGTCAGATAAATCAAATTTTGGAAGAATAAAATAAAATTAACAGACAAGAAAGACACAGTGTCTGTCACATAATTAAGACTAATATGGTATGAATCTACTTAGCATAACTCATATTTGATAATAATAAGTTTATGAAAATTTTTGCAGTTTTTCAGTTGAGAAAATGACTATCAAGATAGAAGGAAATATGCTGATAGGATTTAGTAATAACATCAATTATATTGATAATATTAAGCATTAATTATTTATAAGTAATACTATTGATTGATTTTTATTCTTATTATCCTTTTGTGATACTGAGATCAAACCCAGAGTCTTGTACATGGTAGATAAACATTCTATCATTGGGCTCAATTACTAGCCCTGTGCACTATACATATATTTTTAAAACTGATACATGTGCTAAGTAGCACCATAGTTAGTGAAACAAAAATGTGCATATGTACTACTATTTGTTGTCCAAACTTCCAAATGAGGCAATTTAGCACTGGAAAAAAAAAATCTTTGTAAATATACACCAATTAGAAGGACAAAAGCTGTAGGAGCTGAAAGCCCACATGTATTCTTTAAAAGCCTGTGTAGTATTTAATGACTCCAACCCCATAGAGCATCCTCTTTGCATGCATCTGTGTGTTAATTTGTACAAAAGCATACTGACATGATATGTTGTGCTTCCTGGCTAAGACATATGTTTATGTTTATGCAATTTTTTTAAATTTTTGCTTCGTCTAGTCATCCACAAATGCTGTGTACATTTTTTATATATTACTACTTTTCTCTCCACCAGATCATTCCCCAAGCAGGACATTTTTCCATGGCTCAAAAATTTCTCTCCGTTTTCTGTCAAGAACATTTTTCCTCCCAATTCTATATTAAAGTGATGTTCACTTTCCCACAAGCACTCTGTTCATGAGGTTTTGACTTCTGGCAATCCTCCCATTATCAGGGTTCATGAACTATTTTCTGTTTACTCTTGGACATCTCTCATGTGAAGACAATCAGCTTCTGTCTCTGTCATTATATGGACCTCTACTCTAGAAAATTTCTACATGTTAGTAGTGTGCATTATTACATGTACTAATAAATGATGCTATATGAAGTCTGAAAATGTATTAGCAATAACTAGTTGCTTGTTCCGAGTTAATAGTGGTACCTCTTCTTTAGCCAGAGCCAGGCCAAGTCACAACTGTACCTTCAAGTGATTGCTGGCATTATTCTCCATCTCGGTTTTTTTTTTTTTTTTATTGTTGTTGCTGTTGTTTTTAAATTTTCCTGTTAAATTTGAAAAGCTCTCATTCTTTTGTTGGACTATACACTTGAGAACAGGTGAAATAGATCACTTGGACATTTTCTTTCACCTTAGTTGTTATCTAAATAATTCTCTTCCTTGTCCTTTCCTTCTTCCTCTTCCTTCCTTTTGTCTTCAACCTGCTACTCCCTGAATGCTTTTCTTTCCATTCACTATTCCCCACTGTTTCCTCTGATAAATATGTTTTTAAGTTTTTATTTGTAACTCTATGATAGGAAAAAAAAAGAAAAGAAAAAGAAACTCCTGATATCTTCTTCTTACAGTATAAAGTGATTTCTTAATCAAAATATTGTTTTTCTCTTTTATATTTAAACTTCTTAAATAAGTTTTTTGTTTTTGTTTTTGGTGCAGGGGAGAGGCAATGAGGGCATACCAGGGATTGAATTCAGGGGCACTCAACAACTATGCCACATCCCCAGCCCTATTTTGTATTTTATTTAGAGATAGGGTCTCATTCAATTGCTTAGCAACTCACTTTTGCTGAGACTGGCTTTGACCTCATGATCCTCCTGCCTCAGCCTCCCAAGCTGCTGGGATTACAGGCATGTGCCACCACACCCAGCCCAAGTTTTCTTTACTATCAGCTCCAATTTCTTATCTTCTCCATAAGCCTTTAGAATTTGATTTCCTTCTTAAGAACCACATTTAAATGATTCTATGCCTTTGGTGAAGTTTTCTCCAATAAGATACTGCTATATTTTCTTTCATCTTTAAAAATTCCCATTCTTGACTATTCTTCTCAAACTGTCTTAACTTCTGTGATGCTCTTTACATTTTTCTCCATTTATCTCCTTTTCTTCATCAGTATTTGAGGTTTCTGTTTTACTTTTTCAGGAACCTCTACTGATTTTAATGAATAACTACCAAATTTACATCTTCAGTGCAAGACATTTGTTTTTTATTAAGATTCTACAATAATTTCTCTACTTGGAAATGCACTTATTATTTTCCTCACCCCAGCAATGATATTTCTGATTTTTTTCATCTCCATTAGGATCCCCCATACTTACCATTGAATGGATGCTCTAGATTGTGTTGTGTATATTCAACTGCCCCTTAAGGGTACTACTGCTTCTGTGTTTAGCCACCAAATAATATTTTTATTCATTCCAAAATCCTTCAGATTCGAATCACTGTATGTGTTACCATAGGTATCACCCTATTATAGGCACTCATCTTTTCATGTATGTACCACTCATTAGCTTTCTTCATATTGTCAATTGATTCTGTAAAAAGATGCTGGAATCAGCATATTGAGTAGCAGTATCATGACAGGAGTCAATAACCATCTCCTCATTATACGTAATATCATAACTAATCTTCTTTGAGGAGTATGGTCTTCATTACCTCATTATTCACATTTTAAACTTCACTGTTAATTCAAGGATTTCCACAAGGGTCAAGAGGATATTTGGGGTCAAAAGTATATTTGTCATATCCCTCAATTATCTTACTTGATCTTTTCTACCAATCAGCAATATGAAATCTTACTCTCAATAATCAAAATCATATTCAAAATTTATTTCACCCAAGACTAAAATTATGCCACACTCATGATTTATAATTCTGTTTTTTTTTTAGTTTCCATGTGCATAAATATGTTTTACCAAAAACAGCATGGTATTGGCACCAAAACAGACTGGTAGACCAATGTTACAGATAGAGGACACAGAGACTAACCCACAAAATTACAATTATCTTATATTAGACAAAGGTGCCAAAAACATGCACTGGAGAAAAGATAGCCTCTTTAACAAATGGTGCTGGGAAAACTGGAAATCCATATGCAACAAAATGAAATTAAACCTCTATCTCTCACCATGCACAAAATTAACTCAAAAATGGATCAAGAACCTAGGAATTAAACCAGAGACTCTGTGTCTAATAGAAGAAAAAGTAGGCCCTAATCTTCATCATGTGGGATTAGGCCCCAACTTCCTTAATAAGACTCTTATAGTGCAAGAATTAAAACCAAGAATCAATAAATGGGATGGACTCAAACTAAAAAGTTTCTTCTCAGTGAAAGAAACAATCTGTGAGGTGAACAGAGAACCTACATCCTGGGAGCAAATCTTTACCGCTTTACCCATCAGATAGAGTGCTAATCTCTAGGGTATATAAAAAACTTGATAAGCTAAGCACCCCAAAAACAAATAACCCAATCAACAAATGAGCCAAGGACCTGAACAGATGCTTCTCAGAAGAGGATTTACAATCAATCAACAAATATATGAAAAAATGCTCATCATCTCTAGCAATCAGAGAAATGCAAATCAAAACCACTATAAGATATCATCTCACTCCAGTCAGAATGGCAGCTATTATGAAGACAAACAACAATAAATGTTGGAGAGGATGTGGGGAAAAAGGTACACTCATACATTGCTGGTGGGACTGCAAATTGGTATACCCAATATGGAAAGCAGTATGGAGATTCTTTGGAAATCTGGGAATGGAACCACCATTTGACCCAGCAATCTAAAAGTATACTTGCTTCCATATTTGCTCTCCTCAGACTATACCCAAAGGACTTAAAAACAGCATACTACAGGGACACAGCCACATCAATGTATATAGCAGCACAATTCACAATAGCTAAACTGTGAAGCCAACCTAGATGCCCTTCAGTGGATAAATGGATAAAAAAGATGTGGCATATATACATAATGGAATTTTTATTCAGCATTAAAAGAGAATAAAATCATGGCATTTGCAGGTAAATGGATGGCACTGGAGAAGATAATGTTAAGTGAAGTTAGCCAATCCCAAGAAAACAAATGCCAAATGTTTTCTCTGATGTAAGGAGGCTGGCTCATAGTGGGTAGGGAGGGGGAACATGGAAGGATTAGATGAATTCTATATAGGGAAGAGTGGTGGGAGGGAAATGGAGGGGGCAGGGGATTAGCAAGAGCAGTGGAATGTGATAGACATCATTACCCAAAATACATGTATGAATACTCAAATTGGGCGTCAACATACTTTATATATAACCAGAGATATGAAAAATTGTGGTATATATGTGTAATAATAATTGTTATGCAAAAAAGTACATGTATAATGTAATGAATTGGCGTAAACATACTCTATATACAAAGATATGAAAAATTATACGCTGTATATGTAATAAGAATTGTAATGCATTCCGCTGCCATGTATTTAAAAAATAAAATCAATAAAACTAAAAAAAATGTGTTTTACCTCTTCATATTTTTACAATTCGAGTACATATTATTCCTCCTTAAAAATTCTAAAATATTTAAAGCTGCTTAAAAATGAATATCAATATTCATATAGAAACCATTCATAAGTCATATGTTGGGTTTTATATTTTGATAATCATTAAATAATAGTATTGACATGTGTTTTTCTGTATGTCAATTGTCACCAGTCTTGCTGCTTCATAAGACATTTATTTAGAATGTAGTTCCACCTCTTTGTTCAACCTCTGTGCAGAGGTTAAAACATATTTTATTATAGAAATGTGTGCAAGGGAGAATTCACCTGACTGAAATTATGCCACTTACAAATTTGCTACTTTCTGGAAGTTAGGTTATATAAAGAATTAAGATAATTCTGCTTATACAATATGCTTTCTGGGGAAAATAGCTTGAATTTTGATGAAATTAAAAAAAAATCTTCAGAAGGAAGAAATTAATCAAGGACCCACAGCAATCTAAAAGTATACTTGCTTCCAAATTTGCTTTAAATGTGCAGTAATATTTTGGGTTTACACGTGTACATTCAGGTAATTTAAAGTGTCTTATGTACTTGCTAAAAGGTGATATTTAACATCGTCATATTTTGGATATATTTCAAAAGTACAATCTGTGATTTATGCTAATAGATTAAAAACTCACTTGTACTTTCTGGTACATTGACAGATCTAATTTTACCATTTTGGAAATAAGTTATTCTCATTCTCTATTTTAAAATCTGAAAAGTTTAATTTTTTACATTAATCACCAATAGATCTGATTCTCCATTTACAACAAATATGTAATCTCAGATTCTAGTTCAGCACATTAAGTAATTTAATATTGTAGGATTTGCTTCTTGGAAGTTGTACAATTATGCATCTAATAAAATTGGTTATCATTTGTTTTATAATGGAAACTTTCTCTTCCCCTGCTTAAAAAAATACAAAGATCAAAATATATAAAACCATGTTTTATTTCCTAAGGTTATTATGATCCACAAAGATTCATCATTCTGTTTATTTAAGAACATCACTAATAATGTCTTCCATTTTAGCTGATACTCCTTTTCCTAAGGAAGCTGTCTGACAGTTGGAAAACCTCCCACAATGGATTGATGAATGAAAGGGAAACTTCCTGAGGTGTGAACAACTCTAAAGGACCATTCTGAATACAAGTGGATTTAAGCCCGTAAGTGAAATTTTAGCCCATTGTAACACTGTGTTTCCTAGTGTGAATCAGGTAGGAGAAAAGTGTTTCTATTAATTATGTTGTATATAATCCTTCAAAAAATTTGGCTTTAATTTAATTCAAGCTATACAACTCTTCAAGTGAGAATTGTTACCTTGGAAATTATTATGTTGTATTCAATTCCACATGGTCATTGTCTTTAAAATTTAAAGGAATACTTAAACATTATATGCACTTCAGCACAACATTTCAAATCCAGAAACATTTCAGTATTAAGGAATAGAAATACTAAAATTTTCATGAAAAGGAAAATATTAATTAATTTGATTTGATCATTATCCACTGTATATATGCATTGAAATTTTACTCTGTATACCACAAATTTATACATATTTATTGCATTTAAAATAATAATTAAAATAGATAAAATATAAATAAAAAGAAAGGAAATTATGAATTTGCTTTGGAGCAAGTCAGTGTGACATTTCCAGTAAGGGAAACTAATCTGGATCTAGAAGTGAATCTCAAGGGCTGCAATATTTAAAGTTTGAGCAAAGAAAAGTGACCTGAAATTGAGACTACAAGAGGAAAATAAGATGCGTAATGTGAGAGTTGTAAAGAAAAGAGAGTGTTTAAAAGGCATTGCATTCTCAAGGATATTGATGGTTGAAAAAGTGCAAAATGACAAGTGAAATGAAAAGTTACTATTGGATTTAATGAAAGAAATCAATGGAATCTTGAAAAGATCAACTTCTACAGAAGCCAGATTGAGGTGAGTTGAAGAGTGCCTTAGTATGAAGAATCACTGTCAGCAATACAGATATCCCTCTCGATATCCATTACTCCTGTAAGGAGGGGAGAAAAGAAATGAAAGGATAATTACAGAGAAATGTGCAGTCAGAGCAAAGAGATTTAAAAATGGTAGAGTCACTGGCATAATTGAATGTTAATGGCAAATGTCTATATACCAAGTGATATAATGATGCGGAAAGTTTTATGTTGGAATGATTTGCCCTTGCAATGGAAGATAGGCAATTTCTGCAATGTAACCAAAGTGAAGTGAGAAAATTGGGTTCAGATACGGAGATATTTTAACATATGCTGGCAAAATGTAGATAAGTCTGTAATAATGCTGCATGATAATTTAGGCAAAAAAAACAAAAAGAAAAGAAAGAAAGGGATCTAGGACTTAAAAAGAGTGGATGACACATGAAAGATAAATAGAAAAACGAAGGAGTGAACCAACTATAGAAATGTATGCAATCGAATTTCTGAGCAGGGTAGAGAATTTATAGTATTTAAAGTACAATAATACACTGATTTTTATTATTATTGCTGCAGTTTTTCATTACTAGTACTTAGCATCAAGTGTGGGATTATTACTAAAGTGTCATAGGCTGCCATTGCTGAACTAAAGTTTATCTCTTTCTGGGCACTCAGTAAACTACAGTGTCAAGATTCTCTGGGTTCATGTGTCTAGTCTTTACAAATTAAATGTACTAAGATGTGATATGTTATGTCTGGTTCAAAGCAGATAAGAAAACATGTGTTTTCTAAATGTCATTCATACCTACCTGAATGGAAAGAGAGAGATGAACTCCTGAATGAATGAATAAACTAAGATCCTCATTCTCCTTTCCCCAATGGACTGCATGTGACAGAGATGAGAAAGTAATATATTTCACTTGAGTGTGTGTGTATGGGGGGCGGGTGCGCTTTAACGAGAATTATTCCCGCCTATTTAACAGTTATCCCAGGAAGTTAATGTTGGTGTTTATGCACATGGGTTCTATGGGAAAGCTGAGAGAAAAAGAATTCAGATGTTTGTAAGAGAGGAATTATAAGTGAAATTGGGAAAATTAAGCTGGGTCAACAAAACTGAAGATAGAAAATTGGTAATGAATGATTGGAAGATTAAAGGTTAATTGACAATTACAATGAATTCATGCACAATGTAATAAACATAAGGAATTGGAATGTCACACAGGTAAAACAATAGGGAATGGTCAAAATAAAGAAGGTTCACATTAGTGATTTCAGAGGAGGTTCTGCTTAGCCTGATGAAATGTTCATTAGAGTTACCAAGGGAATGTGTCAGATTGATAAATGTGAGGTTCACATGGAAGCTATTCCTAGGAAATTAGGAGTTATGAGGTAGAGGACAACAGTGGGAATGTGTTAAAGTCTTCAAAGAATAAAAAGATTTAACTGAAAAGTGGAATATAGTGCCAAGAGAGGAAAATGGAAGCTGATAGTGCAACCTGGCATTCTTAAAAGAAGGAGACATTAACAGTTTGCAGAGAACATGTGGATAAAGTTTGGATCATTGAAAATTCTCACAGTATTATGGGGTTGTTCAGGGGCACAAAAAAACATACACATGTGCACACATGCATTTTGAGTTTAATCTTGTTATTTGCAAGGAGAAATGTTCAGACCTTGTAGAAATAAACTTTGGTATAGAAGGATGTACAGAATAAAGTGTGGAGTCAGTAATTCATAGAGTTAAGTATTAATGGTAGCTAATGTAAACATACTTCAGTAATTGCACTACACAATCATATAAGAGACATCTGGTCCATTTCTTGACAGAGGCATTTGCAGTCTTTATTATAATTAAATGAGAAATACAGTATTCTAACATTTCTATAATATTCTTCTTTGGAAAATAACTGCCCTTTGGGGGGTATGCGTAGGTGGTCTCTTAAGTCCCATGGGACAAAATGTGAGAACTTGAACTCATCAATAAAACATAAATCTTTAACAAAATGAATAAATGACAAATCTGTTCTGCTTGAGTATTGAAAAAAAAATGGAGGTAGGTAGGAGAGAAGACAATGTGGTAAGAAAAATAAAAAGTAGACAAGTAAGACCTTGGAAGACTAGGCAACTACATGGGCAAAAGCACAGACAAACCCCAAAATAGTTTGATAGATAAAAACTAAAAACAAGCAATGAAGGTATCTATTATAAATTTTGAATCTGGCTATTTTAGTGTGATCCCTTTGCCTTGACTCCAGTACTTTCAATAAAAACTTCTTTAATACCTTGTGTGAGTATATATTTTCAGAGTTATTTGAAACTTAGGAAATTCCTCTTTTTCTCATCTCATTCAGTAAAAATATTTAGTCTAAGAAAAAACTATGGAAGCAGAACTCTAGAAGCAGATGGCACTATGAATATGCAATCCTCTGGAATCCTCAATAACCTTGGAGAGAAATTTGTATTTTCTGTGGATTATGGAATATGGATTCAAACCATTGTCATATACATCTACAGGAATAAAATAACTCTTGCTGGAATATGACTTACATTAATGGAATCACCTGAGCCATCATTGAAGGTTTAGACCCACATTTTTCATTAACACAACACTCCTTGTGGCCTCCTAGTATGGGTATTTCAATTACTAATCAAACCATCTTATAAAATTGTTACTATTATTACCCATACTTGAAAAAAAAAAAAAGAAAAGAGAAATTTAAGCTTAAAAGATCGAGTAATCAACATTTGTAAAGCTGATAACTTACAAAGTAGCACTTGAACTTAGGTCTCTATGTCTCTAGATTCTACTAGCTCAAGTATTACATCTAAGAAGTCCCTTAAATATTATTAAACACACAAAATCACAAGAATATTTAGTATTGGTTTTATAGAGATTTCACAACTTTATAAGAAATTTTATAAAATTGCTTCATACAATACACAAACAAGTTTGTTCCTTGAGATTCAATATCATATATAGATTCAGGTGTTTTATTAAGATATTTTATGTACATTACTAGACTAAGAACTTTTATAGATACTGTCTTTTACAATGCATGGCTTCAATATCCTAGAACATGGCCAATGGAAAGTTTGTTTTCCATTGTGTTGGTTCTATCTAAAGATGGCTTTTGGGACAGTGAGTATAGAATGTGACTATAGTATAATATGACCTGAGTGTCACAAGTATCAACAATCCTGCTGTGGTTTTAGTTGACCACAGAGTAAACATTTAAAAAAAAATTACTATTCTGAGGCAACTCTCTCTACTTATATAGAAGTGTGTGTGTGTGTGTATGTGTGTGTGTGTGTGTATATATATATATATATATTTCAATCAGGGAAGGATACAGATGAAAATAAGCTTCTTTACAAAGAATTTCACTCCTTCAACAAATAATTAATAAGTGCATATTAGGTACCAGGTATTATTTAGGGTTAAAAATATGAATTAAACATAAAAATTCTGCCGTCCTCTAGCTTACTTCTGGTGTAATTTGTTATGTCATAGTACATTTATTAAAGAACAGGACTATCATTGCAAACATAAGCTTTGCAGCAGATCATTTATATATTCCAGTACTTTTTCTTAACTTGCTACTTTTAACTCTAAAAAGAGGAAACTTGTAGGAAGGGTATTTGAAGGGTTAATTGCAAAGCAAAGTGTATATATTTACTAGATTTGTAAGAATCTACTTCTCTCTGTAGACATTAGTTTTTAAGCTAATACTGAGCAACATTATTGATTTTGTGAAAACATAACTACTGGTATCATTAAATATCCTTTTGTCATAGGTTCAAGTGGGCAATTCTCTGCAGAAATGCTTACAACTTCTATTTATTTCATTTCAAAGATCTGTGCTACATGACTGTCCCAGGGCTCCCACAGGGCTAATACTCTAGAAGTGGAAGAATAGATTTTCCATAATTACAAGGAGTTTGATGATAAAGAAATTCTCACAAAGGATATCAGTCCTCTATTATTATACACAGAGTAACTTACTCTTACATGAAAAGCCTGCTGCAGTGAATGGACTTAGTGATGATGAGTCAGAAGTCCTGAGTCTTATTCATAACTACATAATTTCAAACCATGTGATCCCCATAAATTCACTTTGCCCCACAAACTCTGTTTCCTCATCTGTATGTTGAGACCAGCATTTCTACTTCTGTAAATTAGAGAGCTATTCTAAGTCTCTGTTGAAAAAAAAAATGAAAAATTTATCTGAAAACTGCTTTTCAAATATTAGATTGCTTGGCACACAGCAGGCATTCAATAAATATATGCCAACTGAATGGAGATTTTATTATCACTTTCACATCTAGGACTGAAGTGTTTTAATTCATTGTAGATACAGTGAACTAGTATTTGAAGGTAGCAGGGTGACTCATTTATATTTGACAGATAATCAGATTGCACTGCCCAGTTTAATTATATATCTTCATGGGGAGCTAAATTTATGATAGAAAATGAAGGGCAACTTCCATAGCCATTTGTCTACCAGTGTGCACTAATCACAAAAATGAAAATCTGAACTCAGTTAAATGCAATACAAAAATGTGGAGCCAAGATGGGGTCTATTTTCACCAATGAAGATCCAATACTCAATATTGCTACTTTTAATGAATATGTTATAAGTATCCAACAAATATAAATAAGTGAAAAGACTCCACAGATTTTATGGCATTTGGACCTGTGATTGAACACCAAAATCAATAAAGATGATTTGTTAAAATAATGACTGTGATGCTATTTTCAATCATACCACTACAGTTATAATATTGATTATATGCATGTATGCATAATGGAAATAAAAAATCAGGTTGCCTAATCAGCAGGTGGATTTTCATTGTAATTGCTTTCCTCACAGGCTTGCTATTTCTCTATACCTATCACAGATTAATGGGACACATGTTGTCTAAGTGATATTCTAAGCCAAAAATTTGAAGACTAAGAGTTACAATTACTAAAAATTGTCTCAAACCCCAAAATCTCTGTAGAATTTCAACACCAGCATATAAGTTACTATTTTTTTAGGTAATATTTATTTGAAATATAAAAGAAATTAACTTGAAATTCAACAATTTCAAGACATGCCTAATATAAGTCATTCAGACATGACTTCCCATGCTGATTTAGGTACCATGTTTGATCAGAAAGGGACTATTCAGTCATCAAGTAGATATTGACAGTTCTTCCCATTTGGTTTAATCTGTTTCAACACATAATTACTCTGTGGCTCCTGGGTGCAATGTTCTTCATATCTTTTCATTAAAGTGAGGATACAACACACTGCAAAATAATTGTTTTTTAAAATAAATCATTTTAGGGAAATAGTTAAGAAAACAAATAAATTACAATGAGAAATATGAATTTTGAGGGGAAGAATCTAGATAAACTTTATGAATGAAGAGAATCATTCTGGAATGTAAAGGACAGGTGGATTTTGGAAAACATATGAATTAAAGGACTCTGTAGGATGAATTGTAACTGAGGGTAGGAATTACAGAGGTTGTTTTATATTTAAAGTAGTTTGAGATAAATAGGTTGATTAATGAAGAAAAATTAGAATGAGGCCAAAAAGCTGCCAGTTTTTAGAAGAATAGCAGAAAGGCTGTGCAAAAGGTATTTGAGCTGAAATACTGCAAGAGAAAGAAAAGGAGAAGGAGGAGAAAAGGAGGCATAGAAGGCGGAGAGCGGGGAAGGGGAGGAGGAGAAGGAAGACTTGTTAGCATTATTTCAAAAGTGATTTATGTCTTGCCATTCTTCATTGCCTTATTTTTTAAAAAAAAAAAAGAGTATCTTTCAAAATTCTTAGAATACTTTAAGAGACCATTTTTACATCTATTGAGTCTAATAATAAATTGTATTTTATATGTTTTTAATTTCATTTTTCTATTAATTCTTTTTATTGATATTTAATGAGAGTAGTGGCCCACAATGGAATTGGAAAGAAAATCCCCTTCACCCTTTTAATGACTAATAATTCGAGAAGCACTGGCATAATGCAATAGCAGATTATGATAAATGAGGATGTGCAGAAGTGACAAGGCAGAATAAGGCCAGATAAACTTCCCTGAATGACTAGGCGGAGTTCTCAATTATTTATATGCCATGAGGAACTAGGGAGAGTTTCTATACCTCCCACTGCTTCCTTTAAGTTATCACCCTACTCTGCTATTGCTGGAGGTTCTCCCTGGAGGCTGTGTTCATTGACAATGTTGCCTGAGGTAAGTCATACTGAAAGTGACAGTTTTAATAGCAGCACTCTGGAAATTCTTCTAACAGCAGCTATTGCATTATTCTTCATCTAAGTGGATTTCTCAGCATTAAATTTTCTTCTTCCCTGACTTCTCTGATATCAGCTTTTATTCCTTTCCTGTGTTTCTGATACATCCTCTTTCTCTTCTGTAGTGACTCTTCTTTCAAAGAAATTTCCGTTAAATATTCTGTCCCCTAAAGTTCCTCCATCCAAGCGAATGATTAGAAATTTGTTTCTTGTAATATATCATGCTGAAAAATCTGAGAAACATGGTATGTAAGCACCTTCCCTTAAAAAATGCATGTGAACATGTGAACATGTGCAGTTGCATGTTGACTTTGAATATATTTTACTGCACTTGTCTACTAGATACAGAAATTATTTTCTCTTTTATTTATTTAATGAATAAATTACCAAAAATAATGTCAGGATGAAAATTGCCTTTAGGTCAATAAAGGTAACCTCTCTTAGAAAGACCGAATGATTATATGGAAATCTCTAAGCATAATTATTCTGTCCACACTAGAATGTAGTTCATTGATATTCCAACAGAAGCAAATTGCAAGAAAATTTATACTGTGAGACACTAGTAGAGAATCTCTGTTATCCCATGGAAGATCAAAAAGTTGTTCTAAGTCCTGTGATGCAAATCGCTAGAACCAGTCTCTTTTTGTGTGGCACTTTTGTAAATATCTATACTGAAAAGAGTATGAGAACTGAGATCAGTAAGGGATGAGGTCAGTAATTTTAGGATGCCAAGCATGAAGTAGCCTTAACTCTGAGGAAAAGTAGAATCATCATTCTGTAAAGAACACTAGAGTTCCTGTCAAGCTTCAGACACCAGCAAGTCTCATCAGGAGTGAGAAAACTCTGACCATGTATGAATATTCCTAACAGTGACTCAAGGCTCCTGAGGAATATTGAAAAAAAAGGAAGAGCCAGCATTTCTCTCTACCTGTCTGCAATGAAGGAACTGTACACAAGAACCACAAGAGCAATTTTGAAAGGTTTTCCAGTTTGGAGGAAAGGGTTACATTAAAGGTTAGAGTCAGGACTGACTGTAAATCTGGGGACTGAGGAGACTGAAATAAATACTTGAAAAATGAAACAGCTATAAATGCTCATATTTCAGGTTTACTAATTGTGAATATGTTACTAAACTAAGTGAAAAGAATAACATATTTATTCTCCTGATCTTTTGTTTAAAGGAAAATTAATAAATCAATGGAAGAAAAATATCACCAAAAGTCAAATTTGACAAATAAAGATCATGATTTAATCTTGCTCAAAAATTCTTTCAATGATATTGCATTTATTTGGTCTGAAAAGGAGAGTTAAATGACAATGTGTTTATTACCATGTGAATTTAATGAATGATATCGCTAATTTTTCTGAATACCTGTAAAAATATTGGTTTATAAACACATCAGGAGCAAATGTGTTAATAAGAGCTCCCTCAGTATAAACTCCCTCAATATAAGTTTGCATTATAAACTTAATACTATTTCTAGAATTCAGCAATACTCTTCAAGCCATATTATTTTTATTTTTGTGTCTTCATATCAATGGTGAGGTTTATTTTTGCTAGTCCTGCCACATTTCTGCAATAATTCCACATTTTGATTCAAAGGGAACTTTTTTAAAAATGAACATTTTCATTGTCTTCAATTCTCTGTATGCCAAAGAAATTAATAAGACAAAGTCGCCCTCAAACTTGCTAGGTGTAAGTATTTTTATCACATTAGAGAGCTCAAGGAGTTCATCTAATTTCCACTTCCTAGATGTTATTTTGGTCATCAGAGGTTATAGTTTATCAGTACCATCTGTAATTCTGATTTCAGAATCCTAAATAAAGAATCCCTTATTATTATACTCTAAAACATTGTTTAAGACAGTGGGTATCTCCATGCTAATTCTAGGGTCTTACCACACATTTTTACTGAAGCAGCAATTCCAGGGATGGAACCCAAGAGACTATGTTTTTAACAAGTCCTCCAGGTGATTTGGCTGCATGGTACATTTTAAAATCCATGGTTCTAAGTAAACAACCTTCTAATTAAATCTAACCATAAAATAAATAATTCTTTTCAAATTGTTTAGAGGGGACTTTTGTGTGTGTGTGAGAGAGAGAGAGAGAGAGAGAGAGAGAGAGAGAGAGAGAGAGAGAATTTTTTAATATTTATTTTTTAGTTTTCGGCAGACACAACATCTTTGTTTGTATGTGGTGCTGAGGATCGAACCCTGGCCACATACATGCCAGGCGAGCATGCTACGGCTTGAGCCACATCCCCAGCCCAGAGGGGACATTTTTTCTTTTCAAAATAAAAGTTAAAATTTGTCTTAAAGTTTAATAAATTTCTTTTACTCTGGAAATTTGGGAAATATCTACACAAAAATAAAAATGACATATTTTACTCCCATTTCATTAAAAAAAAATTATATTACTGAAAATAACCCCAAATCTTGACTCCAACCAGTGCGATGTCATTCACAATGGTAAACAAGACATATTCCAGTAATGTTGATTGTGATTTTATGATTGTACATGCAAATGTTGCAAGCTATGATTCTTGATGTTGTATGATGCTGATTGCTAATTAGATGTGTTAGCAAATATTATAGATGCCCAACTAAGCACAAAATACACTGTATGTATTTTATTAGAAGATGGGCTTGGCAAAGACAAATTTGACTCATTTAAACCTTTGACATATTTCATTTAGTAAGGCATGAGATTAAGTTAAGAGATTGAATGTTCAAGATGGTGACTGTAGTTAATAACAAGGTATTATGTACTTTAAAATTTTAAAGTAGATCTAAAATGTTCTTATTACAAAAGCATAATAAATATGAGTTACTGGCTATGGTAATAAGATTAACTTAGACATTCCACATTATTTACATATATTGAAACACTGTGTTGTATACCCTAAATATATACAATTTTTATTTGTCAATAAAAATAAATAAAGCTTTTTTAAAAAGGTATGTGAACACAGGCACAAGTGTAGGAACTGGCCATGCAGAGGAATGAAAACATTCTTATCCAGTTGCATGATGTTGGAAGATATAATTTATTTCTCCAAGACCAGGCCCAATACCAGAATAAACATCATTTTGGAGGAATTGGGTGCTACAGTGTCATGTATCAATGGCCTTACAGCTATTGTATTTCTTTCTGACAAGCCATAATTTGACTTAACCACTTTCAGAACAAATAGCTTCACCAATTTATGCCAAGCCATGTGTAGAATCTTTAGTATGATTACATCATAAGCAAATTGTAAGATGCTTTAAGGCAAAAACTGGGGCAAATCCAAGATTTAATTTGTGTTCAGTCTTGCTCAAATGGAACTTAGTTTTCAAATGCATTTTCAGGATGGACAGTTATGATGAGCTCTGTTAATTCTACTGGATCCATGCTTACATTGCTAAATCCCTGACCAAAATAAACTACTGCCGCTTTTTAACAGCATTACATTTTGTACAGTGTGTCAATCCAAAATATGAGACTTTCAGCCTGTCTGCCTGCTTTCCTTCCTTTTTTTCTCTCCTTTATGAAAGTCCAAGGCAGATATAGAGGCCCATAATTGAAATGATTGTCTGTATTTTTATTTGATTCTGTGGGAAAGTATGATGAGCATCATGAGATAGTGATAGTGATGATATCCTTACTGCTATTGCAGAATATTTCATGATAGTATTTGGAAACAAATAATGCATTAAGCTAGACTATAAGGGTTTTCAAATAACAGGAAACAATCCATTATGATGCATGAAAAGCCTATGTATGGATTCCCACAACCACCCCTGAGATTTTAGACAACTAACTAACATCCAATCCTCTTAGAGGAACCATCCACATCTGTCATTTCTATTATCAGATACACAGTGAAATACCAAAACCAAGTGTCCTTGTAGAACTTTGGTGTGAAGTCAATTATGACTTAGCCAACACTGCACATGACAGTTTCTCCTCAAAGGGTATTACAATCTTAGAGTTGATGTGTTCACAATTTCCTATTTATTTCATTTTTCTCAATGCTTCTCTTTATTGACATTTTAGCAATACTCCTTAGGTAGTTCTCAAATTGGAACATTATGTTTAACATTCTCATAAATAATCAAAAGAACATTTTAATAAAATTTATCTCTAACATATATCCATATTTTTTCTTCTCCCCACTCCTCTTTTTTTTTTTCCTATTTTGTAGTGTTAGGGCTCAAATCCAAGACTTTGCATATGCTAGGCAAGTACTTTATCACTGAGCTATATCTTCAGCTCTCACATTTTTTTCTTGATACCTGTGCCCTACTTCAACTGATTGTCTGAGTTTCTGAAATAACTTTCTAACTAAATACCTAGAAGTCAGTTGTTTCTTCTTTGATTTATCCTATATGAAAATATCTGATATATTTTTGTCACAAGCCAAAACACAATATACTCCTTTCTTAAAACCCTAGTCACTTTCCCCTGAGAAGAAACAAGCCAAACTTCTTCACCTGGATGCCCATAATCTTTTTACCAGGGTACTCCTCCATTCCTACCTGCTGTTTGAAAATTGTATCAGTGCAAAACGTCTTTTAGGGACTTCAAGAGCATTCTGTGAATTTATACAAAATTTACGAGTTTACATTGGCCCTTAGTAAAGTGAAGTTAATTTTTCCCACTAGATTACATCATGCACATGAAATTAATTTTTTTCGTACATAATAGAGTGTGGATTTTCCATTTCCACTATTAGGTTTCAATTCCCCAAGACTATGGTTTGAGGGAAATTAGCCTTCTAGGTTTTGGTTTTCTCAACTGTAGAAGATGTACATCTGCCACATTGGGTTGAAGTGGGATAGGATTGATGAGGCACTGCAAGTTAGGCAGGTAAAGTCCCTGACACCTATTTTGGGCTAAATAAACTGTTATATAAATTGCTTTTTTATACTAAATATTCTTTCACCAACACTACTTCAGAATCATTACTTCTATTAATTAATTTTCTAAATCTATTCATTCAACACTTTATCCTATGCTTTATGCTGGCTGCTGGAATGTTGGATTAGGCACTGACTTCCTTAACAAGACTCCTGAAGTGCAAGAAATAAAATCAAGAATCAATAAATGGGATAGATTCAAACTGAAAAGCTGCTTCTCAACAAAAGAAACAATCAGTGCAGTGAAGGGAAAGCCTACAGAAGGGGAGCAAATTTTTACCACATGCACATCAGGTAGAGCACTAATCTCCAGGATGTATAAAAAACAATGCTGTCATAATAGAGCAGTACTCAATACTCTTCCCTCAATATATAGTTATGAGAGGGAAAAGATGATAGGGGAGGGGAAGAGACAAAGATAAGGAGAAAAATGGTGAAACAGACACACAGAGATGGGTTAGAAAATTTACCTAAGAGACAAAACAGAGCCAGACACAATCTACCCCATGCTTTTCCCCAAACGGGATTTTTCTGTTATGAATATTTTGTACTTTGGGAAATTTTAATGTCAAAAAATTTGATATTGTACTTTGATGATGAGATAAATAGGGGTACATTAAGCAATTTTAGAAGGTTATAAGCTTTACATGTTTATTCCTCAGTAAATATCATATTTTTCTAAATGATTGTGAAGTTGGAAGTAGTTATTGAAAACAGCATTCTAAACAGATTTTTAATTTAATTCTTACTAAATGGAACTGTAATATTTATTTATAAAAATATCCCCAACATTTAATTTTTTTCAAAAGTTTTAAGGATATTTTGAATTTTATATTCAGCACTTTTAAACTTTATTATTCTGCAGAGCCAATTTTAATGAATTATGTTTCACATTGAATAAGTGATGGAAATAAAAGTGGAGATGCTCTAGTCAAAGTAATGGGGAAACAAAAGACCCTGTTAGATAGCAATCCAGGGGGAATTTTATATTTGGGGGAATAACAATGTAGTGTTATCAAAAGCTGAGTTTGAAAGTAACTTTTCAAAACTAAAAGATACAGATTATCAAGGTAAAAAGAAACCACAAAATACTCCTTCACAGAAGCTTCACCTTACCTAGACCAATAAAGAATTGATAATTGGACGACGGGGGAGGCCGAGGGAGCTGAGCGCGGAGGGGACTTGTCCGCTCGGAAGCCGGATCCCGAGCCAGGCAGGATGGATCATCACCAGCTGGGGACTGGCCGCTACCAGGTGGTTTAAAAAAATTTTTCTTAGAGCTTCCAATCACTCCTGCAAGGTAGGCGGGCCTGCGACCCACCGGCAGAAGAGGAGCAGCGTCCTGCTGAGAGGCTGAGCCGCCCCCTCCCCCTGCGCCTGCAAAGTAGAGGGAACTGTGACCACGCACAGAGCAGGCCCAGCGGCCTGCTGAGGGGCAGAGCCGCCCCCCACCCCCCGCGCCTGCCAGGTAGGTGGAACTGTGACCACGGACAGAAAAGGCCCAGGGGCCCGCGGCGGGACAGAGCTTCCAATCACTCCTGCAAGGTAGGCGGGCCTGCGACCCACCTGCAGAAGAGGAGCAGCGACCTGCTGAGAGGCAGAGCCGCCCCCTCCCCCTGCACCGGCAAGGTAGAGGGAACTGTGACCACGCACAGAGCAGGCCCAGCAGCCTGCTGAGGGGCAGAGCCACCCCCCACCCCCTGCGCCTGCCAGGTGACCACTGACAGAAAAGGCCCAGTGGCCCGCGGTGGGACAGAGCTTCCAATCACTCCTGCAAGGTAGGCGGGCCTGCGGCCCACCGGCAGAAGAGGAGCAGCATCCTGCTGAGAGGCTGAGCCGCCCCCTCCCCCTGTGCCGGCAAAGTAGAGGGAACTGTGACCACGCACAGAGCAGGCCCAGCGGCCTGCTGAGGGGCAGAACCGCCCCCCACCCCCCACGCCTGCCAGGTAGGTGGAACTGTGACCACGGACAGAAAAGGCCCAGTGGCCCGCGGCGGGACAGAGCTTCCAATCACTCCTGCAAGGTAGGCGGGCCTGCGACCCACCGGCAGAAGAGGAGCAGCGACCTGCTGAGAGGCAGAGCTGCCCCCTCCCCCTGCACCGGCAAGGTAGAGGGAACTGTGACCACGCACAGAGCAGGCCCAGCGGCCTGCTGAGGGGCAGAGCCACCCCCCACCCCCCGCGCCTGCCAGGTGACCACAGACAGAAAAGGCCCAGTGGCCCGCGGTGGGACAGAGCTTCCAATCACTCCTGCAAGGTAGGCGGGCCTGCGACCCACCGGCAGAAGAGGAGCAGCGTCCTGCTGAGAGGCTGAGCCGCCCCCTCCCCCTGCGCCTGCAAAGTAGAGGGAACTGTGACCACGCACAGAGCAGGCCCAGCGGCCTGCTGAGGGGCAGAGCCGCCCCGCACCCCCCGCGCCTGCCAGGTAGGTGGAACTGTGACCACCGACAGAAAAGGCCCAGGGGCCCGCGGCGGGACAGAGCTTCCAATCACTCCTGCAAGGTAGGCGGGCCTGCGACCCACCGGCAGAAGAGGAGCAGCGTCCTGCTGAGAGGCTGAGCCGCCCCCTCCCCCTGCGCCTGCAAAGTAGAGGGAACTGTGACCACGCACAGAGCAGGCCCAGCAGCCTGCTGAGGGGCAGAGCTGCCCCCCACCACCCGCGCCTGCCAAGTAGGTGGAACTGTGACCACGGACAGAAAAGGCCCAGGGGCCCGCGGCGGGACAGAGCTTCCAATCACTCCTGCAAGGTAGGCGGGCCTGCGACCCACCGGCAGAAGAGGAGCAGCGGCCTGCTGAGAGGCTGAGCCGCCCCCTCCCCCCAGCGCCTGCAAGGTAGACGGAACTGTGACCACCATCAGAGCAGGCCAGACCTGCAACCAAGAGACAGAACAGGCCCAGTGGCCTGAGGAAGGGTAGAGCCGCCCCCAACCCCACGCCTGCAAGGAAGGCGCTCCTGCGACCCATTGGCAGTACAGCCCCAGAGGCCTGCAGAGGGGCAGTGCCGCTGCCTGCGCCTGCGGAGTAGACAGAACTGTGACCACCGACAGAACAAGCCTAGTGGCCCGCAGAGGGACAGAGCCGCCGCCCGCGCCTGCGAGGGAGACTTTGCAACTATACAAGACCAATATAAATATATAGGGGGAAAATTCAATAGCACAACAGTTTCACCAAGTAGAAAGGAACGCGAACAGTATGAAGAGACAAGGAAAGAAAGGACCACAAGCATTGCAGGTCAACTCAACGTTAGAAGAGGTAATAGTTGCAGCAGATGGAATGTCAGATAAAGAATTCAGGATATACATGCTTCAGATGATCTGGAGTCTCAAGGAAGACATCAGACAGCAAAATCAGACAATGAAAGATCACTTCAACAATGAATTACATACACAAATCCAAGAAGCAAAAGATCAACTATACAGGGAAATAGAGGTTATAAAAAACAAACAAACAGAAATCCTAGAAATGCAGGAAGCAATAAGCCAACTTAAAAACTCAATTGAGAATACTACCAGCAGAGTCGAACACTTAGAAGACAGAACATCAGACAATGAAGATAAAGTATTTCAACTTGAAAAGAACATAGACAGCTCAGCAAGACTGTTAAGAAACCATGAGCAGAACATCCAAGAAATATGGGATAACATCAAGAGACCAAATTTAAGAGTCATTGGGATACAGGAAGGGGCAGAGTTTCAAACCAAAGGAATGAGCAATCTATTCAATGAAATAATACGAGAAAACTTCCCAGACTTGAAGAATGAGACAGAACCCCAAATCCTAGAAGCCTACAGGACGCCGAATGTGCAAAATCATAAGAGACCCACACCTAGACACATTATAATGAAGATGCCCAACATACACAATAAGGAGAGAATTTTAAAAGCTACAAGAGAAAGGAAGCAGATCACATTTAGGGGTAAGCCAATCAGGATAACAGCTGATCTTTCAACACAGACTCTGAAAGCTAGAAGATCCTGGAATAACATATTTCAAACACTGAAAGAAAATGGGTTCCAACCAAGAATTGTGTTTCCAGCGAAATTAAGCTTCAGGATGGAAGATGAAATTAAAACCTTCCACGATAAACAAAAGTTAAAAGAATTTGCAGCTAGAAAACCATCTCTTCAAAACATCCTTGGCAAAACATTACAGAAAGAGGAAATGGAAAATAACAATGAAAACCAACAGTGGGAGGTAGGACTCTAAAGGGGGGAAAATAATCAAAGAGGAAAACAAACCATGTTTAGTAACATAAATAAACAAATATGGCTGGAAGAACAACCCATATCTCAATAATAACCCTAAATGTTAATGGCGTAAACTCACCAATCAAGAGACACAGGCTAGTAGAATGGATCACAAAACAAGACCCAACAATATGCTGCCTACAGGAGACGCATTTGATAGGAAAAGACATACATAGGCTGAAGGTGAAAGGTTGGGAAAAATCATATCACTCATATGGACTTCGGAAACAAGCAGGATTATCCATACTCATATCAAATAAAATAGATTTCAAGCCAAAGTTAATCAAAAGGGATAAAGAGGGACACTACATACTGCTCAAGGGAACCATACACCAACAAGACATAACAATCATAAATATATATGCCCCAAACAATGGTGCAGCTATGTTCATCAAGCAAACTCTTCTCAACTTCAAGTGTCTAATAGACCACCATACAATAATCATGGGAGACTTCAACACACCTCTATCACCACTGGACAGATGTTCCAAACAAAAGTTGAATAAGGAAACTATAGAACTCAATAACACAATTAATAACCTAGACTTAATTGACATATATAGAATATACCACCCAACATCAAGCAGTTACACTTTTTTTCTCAGCAGTACATGGATCCTTCTCAAAAATAGATCATATATTATGTCACAGGGCAACTCTTAGACAATATAAAGGAGTAGAGATAATACCATGCATCCTATCTGATCATAATGGAATGGAACTGAAAATCAATGATAAAAGAAGGAAGGGAAAAGAATACATCACTTGGAGAATGAACAATAGGTTACTGAATGATCAATGGGTTATAGAAGACATCAAGGAAGAAATTAAAAAATTCTTAGAGATTAATGAAAACACAGACACAACATATCGGAATCTATGGGACACATTGAAGGCAGTTCTAAGAGGAAAATTCATTGCTTGGAGTTCATTCCTTAAAAAAAGAAAAAACCAACAAATAAATGATCTCATACTTCATCTCAAAATCCTAGAAAAAGAAGAGCAAAACAACAGCAAAAGAAGTAGAAGGCAAGAAATCATTAAAATCAGAGCTGAAATTAATGAAATCGAAACAAAAGAAACAATTGAAAAAATTGACAAAACTAAAAGTTGGTTCTTTGAAAAAATAAACAAAATCGACAGACCCTTAGCCATGCTAGTGAAGAGAAGAAAAGAGAGAACTCAAATTACTAACATACGGGATGAAAGAGGCAATATCACAACAGACACTTCAGAAATACAGAAGATAATCAAAAATTATTTTGAATCCTTATACTCCAATAAATTAGAAGATAGTGAAGGCATAGATAAATTTCTTAAGTCATATGATCTGCCCAGATTGAGTCAGGAGGATATAGACAACCTAAACAGACCAATATCAATTGAGGAAATAGAAGAAACCATCAAAAGACTACCAACTAAGAAAAGCCCAGGACCGGATGGGTATACAGCAGAGTTTTACAAAACCTTTAAAGAGGAACTAATACCAATACTTTTCAAGCTACTTCGGGAAATAGAAAAGGAGGGAGAACTTCCAAATTCATTCTGTGAGGCCAACATCACCCTGATACCTAAACCAGACAAAGACACTTCAAAGAAAGAAAACTACAGACCAATATCTCTAATGAACCTAGATGCAAAAATCCTCAATAAAATTCTGGCCACTCGGATACAAAAACTTATCAAAAAAATTGTGCACCATGATCAAGTAGGATTCATCCCTGGGATGCAAGGCTGGTTCAATATACGGAAATCAATAAATGTTATTCACCACATCAATAGACTTAAAAATAAGAATCATATGATCATCTGGATAGATGCAGAAAAAGCATTCGACAAAGTACAGCATCCCTTTATGTTCAAAACTCTAGAAAAACTAGGGATAACAGGAACATTCCTCAATATTGTAAAAGCAATCCATGCTAAGCCTCAGGCTAGCATTCTGAATGGAGAAAAATTGAAGGCATTCCCTCTAAAATCTGGAACAAGACAGGGATGCCCTCTCTCACCACTTCTGTTCAACATAGTTCTCGAAACACTGGCCAGAGCAATTAGACAGACGAAAGAAATTAAAGGCATCAAAATAGGAAAAGAAGAACTTAAATTATCACTATTTGCAGATGACATGATTCTATACCTAGCAGACCCAAAAGGCTCTACAAAGAAACTATTAGAGCTAATAAATGAATTCAGCAAAGTGGCAGGATATAAAATCAACACGCATAAATCAAAGGCATTCCTGTATATCAGCGACAAATCCTCTGAAATGGAAATGAGGACAACCACTCCATTCACAATATCTTCAAAAAAAATAAAATACTTGGGAATCAACCTAACAAAAGAGGTGAAAGACTTATACAATGAAAACTACAGAACCCTAAAGAGAGAAATAGAAGAAGATCTTAGAAGATGGAAAAATATACCCTGTTCATGGATAGGCAGAACTAACATCATCAAAATGGCGATATTACCAAAAGTTCTCTATAGGTTTAATGCAATGCCAATCAAAATCCCAGTGGCATTTCTTGTAGAAATAGAGAAAGCAATCATGAAATTCATACGGAAAAACAAAAGACCCAGAATAGCAAAAACAATGCTAAGCAGGAAGTGTGAATCAGGCAGTATAGCGATACCAGACTTCAAACTATACTACAGAGCAATAGTAACAAAAACAGCATGGTACTGGTACCAAAACAGGCGGGTGGACCAATGGTACAGAATAGAGGACACAGAAACCAATCCACAAAACTACAACTACCTTATATTTGATAAAGGGACTAAAAGCATGCAATGGAGGAAGGATTGCATCTTCAACAAATGGTGCTGGGAAAACTGGAAATCCATATGCAACAAAATGAAACTGAATCCCTTTCTCTCGCCATGCACAAAAGTGAATTCAAAATGGATCAAGGGGCTTGATATCAAATCAGAGACACGCCGTCTGATAGAAGAAAAAGTTGGCTACGATCTACATACTGTGGGGTCGGGCTCCAAATTCCTCAATAGGACACCCATAGCACAAAAGTTAATAACTAGAATCAACAAATGGGACTTACTCAAACTAAAAAGTTTTTTCTCAGCAAAAGATACAATAAGAGAGGTAAATAGAGAGCCTACATCCTGGGAACAAATCTTTACTCCTCACACTTCAGATAGAGCCCTAATATCCAGAGTATACAAAGAACTCAAAAAATTAGACAATAAGAGAACAAACAACCCAATCAACACATGGGCCAAGGACCTGAACAGACACTTCTCAGAGGAGGACATACAATCAACCAACAAGTACATGAAAAAATGCTCACCATCTCTAGCAGTCAGAGAAATGCAAATCAAAACCACCCTAAGATACCATCTCACTCCAGTTAGATTGGCAGCCATTATGAAGTCAAACAACAACAAGTGCTGGCGAGGATGTGGGGAAAAGGGTACACTTGTACATTGCTGGTGGGACTGCAAATTGGTGCAGCCAATTTGGAAAGCAGTATGGAGATTTCTTGGAAAGCTGGGAATGGAGCCACCATTTGACCCAGCTATTCCCCTTCTCAGTCTATTCCCTAAAGACCTAAAAAGAGCATGCTACAGGGACACTGCTACATCGATGTTCATAGCAGCACAATTCACAATAGCTAGACTGTGGAACCAACCTAGATGCCCTTCAATGGATGAATGGATAAAAAAAATGTGGCATTTATACACAATGGAGTATTACTCTGCATTAAAAAATGACAAAATCATAGAATTTACAGGGAAATGGATGGCATTAGAGCAGATTATGCTAAGTGAAGCTAGCCAATCCCTAAAAAACAAATGCCAAATGTCTTCTTTGATATAAGGAGAGTAACTAAGAACAGAGTAGGGTCGAAGAGCATGAGAAGAAGATTAACATTAAACAGGGATGAGAGGTGGGAGGGAAAGGGAGAGAGAAGGGAAATTGCATGGAAATGGAAGGAGACCCTCAGAGTTATACAAAAGTACATACAAGAGGAAGTGAGGGGAAGGGGAAAAATAATATAAGGGGGACAAACGAATGTCAGTAGAGGGAGCAGAGAGAGAAGAGGGGAGGGGAGGGGAGGGGAGGGGAGGGGAGGGGGGATAGTAGAGGATAGGAAAGGCAGCAGAATACAACAGACACTAGTATGGCTATATGTAAATCAATGGATGTGTAACTGATGTGATTCTGCAATCTGTATATGGGGTAAAAATGGGAGCTCATAACCCACTTGAATCAAAGTGTGAAATATGATATATCAAGAACTATGTAATGCTTTGAACAGCCAACAAGAAAAAATTTTAAAAAAATGATCATATATGAGGAGCACTCATGAAAAAATGGATCCGAATTTTTATTATTCACATGATTTAAATGGTTTAATTTTAATTGGGTAAACAGCTGTTGAGGATTGTTTTAATATGTGAACAAATAAGGAAATTAACAGATCTGTTTGTTTACTTTCACCTTTCCTTCTCATTATATTTAATAATTCTCTTCAGAATAATGTAAATTGTTCAGAAAATTGTTTTCTTAGTGCCTGTTAGAATGTTACATAATTTTTTTTTTAGCCTTCATTGTCAGAATTCCTACCTTTATCCCAGTGCTGGTGAAGACAAAGATAAAACCAAACTACAGCTTCTTCAATAGTTATCACAACAAACTGTATAAACTGATGCATCAATGAATAATCACTCAACAAGTAATGCTCAATCAAGGAGTCGATTTACTTTGGGAAGAAATGGACATATTGATGGATTCCTCTGCTTTGAACTGCTTGCAGAACTTGCCTGGACTATGTATCACTTGTATGCATTGTTAACTATCTGTTGATGCAGTGAATTGTGGTAGTGCTGGCGTATCTTTGTTGATGGTGTCACCAGTAATACAATTTTTCCAAAGGAGCCGTCAATTGGCTTGGTGTCGTGGCATTTCTGTATCCTCCTTCCTTCTGCTAGTGATGGTCTAAAATTTGGGGGCCAACAGAGGTGAGGCAAAGAACCTCATCCCCCCACTGGCACCAAGGCCAAATTTAGGGGCCAACAGAGGTGAGGCAAAGAACCTCACCCCCCCCACTGGTGCATAGGCCTATCCACAAGTATGGCTGTATGCTGGACCGGTAGTCAGTGACGGGTATGATCCAATTGCAGTGGTATCAACCTAAGACAAGAGGCTGATGCCTAGAGGTCAGCTCATCCGATGACGGGTAAGGACCATATGTTGTATTGGACAACCTAACAGGCATGGTCCCTAAGCCACATTGCTTGTTACTTAATTAAACGGAAGGGGGGAGATGCTGAGAGCCATAGCCAAGTAGGAATGATGCATGGCATTTTGGGTTGAAAGGTGACCCTGCTCAGGGATTAGGGTGGCTCAGGGTTTAGGGTGGATCCTGCTGGGAATAGGGGGGGCTCCAGGTTTAGGGTGGATCCTGCTGGGAATAGGGCAGCTCCAGGATTAGGGCGGATCCTGCTGGGATTAGGGCATATCCTGCTGCCTCAGGCACCCACTCCTTTGGAGTTCCCATTGAGTTTTACAAGATTATTGAAAAAAAAATGTCAAATTGAAAACAATATTACATTAGTGAAACTGAAGATATTTAAAAGTGAAGATTTCTTTCATAATGATAGAAACTACTTTCAATTTAGAAAAAGGTTGAAAAATTACACAAACATAATTGTGCTTTTTAAGCAACTTAAAAATTAAAGAGGTTTTGATTCGAAAAAAAATATTTATCCTTAACACCATCATTCCTAACATGAACTTATTTAGTCTTTGTTATTGTGCTTCATAATGTATTAAATGTTTTAGGGGATTTTTTATTAATAATTTAATAATGTTCCCATTATTACCTTAATTCATGAAAACACTAGGGCTTAAATAGCCCAGTTACTAATAAATAGGACTGGCTGACACTCAAACTAGAATCTCCTGGATTCCTTGATGAAACATAAATTCTTACCTAACACACATTACATTTACATGTTCACCCTGCAACAGGCAAATGACACATATATAATAGTTACTGAGGAAATTCTGTTTAATGTTTGAACAGAACAGAATGGTGAAAATGAAAATTAGTAGCTTAATGAAAGAGGCAATATATAATGAAGAACTGAAGTACTGTATGCTTTGTGGGATTTCTTGTTATTCTTTTGTGGGATTTCTTTTTATTTTATTTATTTATTTATTTATTTATTTATTTATTTATTTATTTATTTATTTATTTATTTATTTATTTATGTGTGTGTGTGTGTGTATGTGTTGCTGAGGATGGAACCCAGAACTTCAAGCAAGCTAGGCAAGTGTTCTACCACTAAGCACCAACCCTATGAGTAATTTTAAAAACTAGGTATCACAAACATTCCGTAATCAAATTAAATTGGTACTAAATCCCTTCTAAATGTACAAATAACTTCCTGTCTCAAGAATTAATAACTGATATTAAATATTCACACTCAAGTCTGATAATTAGATTGCTTAACACTTAGGATAAACGAGACTCATGAAATTTTGGTGGGGGAAGACAAGAAGTGTTAATTACATAGCATGGTTGAAATAAGAAGCCACTGTGAGGAAATGAATTAAGTCAATGTAATATTCATATGCTCCCCTTCCTCATTCTTTCTATAAATGTTTAACTATTTATATGTCAACACTTCAAGTTATAAAGTTCCTTTAACTTAGATAGTCACTAGTTCATCTTGGTTTGGTTATATGCATAATATAATATTCAAATACTTTATAGGAAGAAATACAAAAAAAAAATTCTACCTAAAGTAGTATAATAAAAAACAATCCAAGTATATTAACAATATTTCAATAATTTATCATGAAATTTCAAATGTTCCTACATATCATCTAAAGCCCTCCTGTTTTTTTCTTTTTTTTTTCAATATAAATATTTTATTTGGTAGGTTGTTTACATTAAGTTTCCTGTATAAGTTAGATGAATACACCTCAGTAGCTACAGCTTTATTATGTTTTTTTTAAATTTAAATTTGTTATCTATGACAGCAGAATGTATTTCAATTTATATTATACATATAGAGCACAATTTTTCTGTGCTAGATGTGTGAGACATTGGGTTCAATTCCCAGCACCACATACAAATAAATAAAATAAAGTACACAAAGTACTTCATATCATTCATGTCTTCATACATGTACTTAGGGTAATGATGTCCATTTCATTCCATTGTCTTTCCTACTCCCATGCCCTTTCCCTTCCCCTCCTTCCCATTTGCCTTATCTAGAGTTCATCTAATCCTCCCATGCCCAACCCCCAGTCACATTATGAACCAGCATCCTTAAATCAGATAAAACATTTTGCATTTGGCTTTTGGGGAGTGGATAACTTCAGTTAGCATTATATTCTCCAATTTCATACATTTATCTGCAAATGCCATGATTTTATTCTCTTTTAATGCTGTATAATATTCCATTGTGTACATATACCACATTTTCTTTATCCATTCATCTACTGAAGGGCATCTAGGTTGGTTACACAGTTTATCTATTGTGAATTGTGCTGCTATGAACATTGATGTGTAAAGCCCTCGTGTTTTTATAATAACATATATGAGAATTGGTTGTGCAATCTATTATTAACATAGCTAATTAAATTTCATTCGTATTTAGTTAGCAAGTTTTAGTTTAGAGTAAGTTTTAATAGTTTTAAAACTATTTTTCTCTATTCTCTCATTAGCAATTTTCACAAACAATGTATTAAGTTAGAGTCATTCTCTAAAAACTAGAAATAACTTTTGTCTTAATTGTCTCATGAAAAAAGTTGTTAAGTACATCAGAAAGATCCTTACTGCAGCATTCAATAGGCACATTAGTTGTCATCATTCTTAAACGCTAGACAGTATTTGAACATAAATGTTTGCTCATTCCTTGAAACACTGTTTCTTCCACATCTGTCTGTCATTCATTTTCAATTTCTCTTGCTACCTTTTCCTCTTCTACTATACAGCCTTTATTCCTGACAACATGTATTGCTCCAAGTCTTATTTACTATCAGTAATGAGCAATTCCAAATGCTTTTCTTCAAACTGTAATTGTCCAAAGAGTTCCACTTATTGACATCCGTGACCTAGTCCACTCCCCGCATCCCTCTCTCATAAATAAAATAAAGTACACAAAGTAGACTCTTTCTTTCTGTATGAGAAAGAAAACAAGACAGAGAAATAGAGACAAAATTTTAGTTAAGTTCCATCTATAAACTTTGATATGTTATGTTTCTATTCATCTCAAACTATTTTCTTTTTATTTAAGTATTTCACCCATAAGATATAAGAGGGAGTGTGTTATATAGTTTTTGCATATTTGTGGATTTCTTTCTCTTATTGATTTCTAATTATATTACATTGTGATCTGAGAACACACGTTGCATGATTTCAGTCCTTTTATATTAATTGACTCATGTTATGATCTAGAATATGGCCCACCCTGTGAAATGTTTCATGTGCTTGTTCAGTACATTGTATTATGCTAATAGATGGAGTGTTTTATAGATGTCTCCTTTGCAAAATTGGTGTATAGTGATCTTCAAGTCTGCTTCCTTGTTTTATTGTCTTTCTAGTTTTTTTATCCTTTTAAAATTTGGGATATATAAATCACTCAACTATTCTTATTGAATTGCTAATCTTACCTATTATTTCTGATAGTTATTTATTCATATATTTTATGGTTAAACAAAAACTGAGTTTGAGATGAAACTATGTTTTCTGTTTCTGCTGGTAGGTGGAGTCTGACTGAGCTGCAGGCCCCCACAACCAAGAAAGCCCATTTTAATGATAGTAGCTAATCACAGCAGGGGATACCTTCTGGTGTCAGCTCCTGGGGTCTCATCCATCAAAACTGGAAAGTGGCATGTTATAGCTTAATGGTGGACTGGGCCCTTCAGGGTAGCAACATAACCTTGAAGTACACTGCCAATTTATTTTGGGTTCTCTTCTATCAAATTTAAAGAATGAAATCCACAGACTAATGTAAGGCAAAACTGAAAAGAGTAGGATTTATTCAAGTGAGAAAGATAGAGGGGATCAGATAGCTGGTAGCAGCCTGAGTGTGCTAGTTTAGGGGTTTATATAGATCTTTGGTCGAACTGTTAGTCCAAATGTATGCCAATTAGACCAGAGCTATTGGTCAACCCTTGAGTCTAAACTTTCTTCTATTTGAGTCTGCCTCTCAGTTTTCTCTACACTCATCAGGCCCAGGCAAGCCTGCCATTTGCCACACTCAGCACATCCTGGCTTGCCTTGGCCCTGGTTTGCCATGCCTCAGGCCAATGCCAGCATAGGGACTCTGTGCCCTGGAGCCCAGGGCTCAGCCTACCTGGACAACCACTCCATGACAAGGAATTGGCTTTGGTATTTTTAAGAACATTTATTATATAATGGTTATACTTTGTGATTAACACATTAATCATAAAAGATGATTTTTTGACTTTAAATAAATTTCTGTTTTAAAGTTAATTTTGTTTCATATTAGTGAAGCCACTCCAACTCACTTTGCATTACTGCATGAAGGGTATAGCTAATTTTTTTCCATCCCTTCATTTTAAACCAATTAGAATGTTTGAAATGGAAGTAAGTCTTGTAGAAAGCATGTAGTTGAATTATTTTTCTTAATCCATTCTGCCAATCACTGCTTTCCAATGTAGAGTTTCTACCTTTTGTATTTCACGATTGAGTGTAACTGACAACAAGGAAGGGTTTCAATCTGCCATTTTTTTCTATTTCTATGTTTTTTTTTTGTCCTTTCTTTTATAACTGCCCTTTTTGTATTAAATAGCTATTTCTAATGTGCCATTTTAATTATCTTTATTTCTGCTTTTGTTGTTGGTAGTGTTGCTGTTATTTTGTTTTGTTTAATTTGCTTGTTCTTCACATCCTGGGCATGGAACTCAGGGCCTTGCACATAATAGGCAAACATTCTTCCACTGAGCCACATCCCTATCATGTCACCCTGCATTTCTTTTACCATATTTAATAAGATATTTTCTAAATGGCAGACCTGGGTTTTATAATTAACTCCTTAATTTATAACAATCTTATTTATATTATACTTAAATGTAGTCTTCCACAAAAACTTTTCTCTTATATAATCCACTCATTTTATTTTTTTCTAATATTTTTTATTTGTTGATAGACCTTTATTTTATTTATTTGTATGTGGTGCTGAGAATCAAATCCAAAATCTCACACATGCTACGCAAGTACTCTACCACTGAGTCACAACCCCAGGTCTTAATTTTTGCTTTTAATGTCATAGAAATTTTGCATTGTGTACCTTATACCCATTAATACATATTATCATTATTTCCTTATATATTTTCTTTTAAATCAGATTAGGTGAAGCAAGTGTTAAAATAAAATATATAATTATACTTTTTTTTACACTTATCTATGTAGTTGCCTTACTGCTGTTTTTTATTTGTTCATGTTTATATAGAAGTGATGGTCTAGTGTTCTTTGTTTTCAGCCTAGACTTTCTGTAGTATTACTTTTGAGCGATGGTCACTAGCAATAAATTTTCTCATTTTTTTTACTAATTGAGACTATTTGAATTTCTTCTTCATTTATTTTAGGATAATCTATTGTATATATAGAATTCTTAGCTGAAGGGACTTTTGTTTTGCCAATTTTAATGTGGTATCCCACTTTTGATTCTAATAATACATCAGCTATTAACCATGAAGCAAATATCTTCTATATAATGTGTCACTTCTCTTTGATGTTTCCAATATAATTTCTTTGACTTTTGCTTTCAACAATTTATTTTCATGCTAAATTAATGTTATTAATGAATTCCTTTTTCCTTAAATTCATCTACAGATTTATGTCTTGATAACATACTGAAAACATATTATTTTGGAAGAATTGAACACCTAATATAAATTGCAAATATAAATTTAATTGCAAATAATGATTATAATCAAAGTGACATTGGGAACCTGGACCTGTGTCCTGTAGGATTATAAACTGGATGAAGATACTGCCTCTTTCCACTGATGTATTATATGTATATTTACAGTCATAGGCACATAATAGGATTTAAGCAAATATTTTCAATGAATAAGTGAATGGTAAATGAATAGATTTTTCTTTCACTTAAAAAAACATTAGAATGCAGTATTTGAATGCATATGACATATGAGAAGTTGAAATAATCTGGGAGAATTTAAAAAAAAATTATAAAACCATAATTGAACTCCAAATATACAACTTAGTAGATCTGGTAACAGTAACTAACATACCTACAATTTTAGTGACAATATAAGAATAATGCTTTTCCTCACTCATACTACATATCCATCAATGTTCAGCTGTTTTTCTGATCCATATTATCTTAAGAATTCAGCCTTGTTGGAAACCTTACCTATAATCTCTGCATCTCAGAGCTGAGGAATTGCAAGTTGAAGGCCAGCCTAGGTGACTTAGTTGAGACCCTACTTCAAATTAAAAAAATAAATAAATGCTGGTGATTTAGTTCAGCACGCCTGAGTCCAAGCCCCAGTATAGAAACAAAAGAAAAAAATAAAAATAACCTGACTGAGGAGCTTTGAGCTTCTGTCTTCAACATTGCTGCAAGTACAGAGAAAGGGAAGAGGTATTACTAGCCACATTTGGCTCTTAAATCTCCTCTTAGCAATGCCATATGTCATTTCCACTCAACTTCAATTGGTAAAGGTAAGTCACAAGGGAATGCTAATCAAGTGGACAAATATGTATAAACCTCGAATACAGAGTAGTACACAAGACACATGGGCAAGAACAAATCAATATAAAGAATAATATAATCTACCACAATGAATTTGTCCCAAATATAATGTTAATTCTGCTGAGGCACACCAGACTTGATCTTGCTATTTTTTGCAAATAGATAGAGAAAAATAAATTTCATTAGAATTTTTTTTTATAAAACTAGCATGTTAAAGATCTACAAAATATAAGTTCTATTACTAGTAAGATCTTATAACTGAGCTATACTGTGCATATATTCACAGTGACTCTACTATATATAAAAGCAATTTACTACAGAGATTTGTTCACAGTTCATTAAATAGTTGTAGAAAACTGGTTTGGAACTTTCAAAAGTATGTTTAAGATTTGTAGAAATGACACTTGGATATAAAAGTAAAATAAAACATTACTTTGACTTCTGACATATCTGGAATGGCAACACATCCATCACCCACTGCCTGCAGAACAAGATGATGTTTGGTGGTGTAAAAGCCTGTGTAAAAATATTGTCGGAGAGGCATTTCATGGTCGCTTTTTTTTTTTTTTTTTCAGAATTAACAGTTAAGAGGATCCTTTATCAGTAGTTTTAAAGATTTGCACTATATTCCTTAGTGTACGTTTTACTGAATTCAGATAGAAAAACAAAACAGAAGAGAATATTCTATGGATAATAATTTTCTTAAATCTCATTTTTTCCTGTTCTTAAAGATACAGATAGATGAATCAAAAAAAAATATTTTGTGTATTTTGTGAGGTGATTTGAAGGATACAATTGACATATAAAACACATTCTTGCTCTGAGACAGCTTACCACTAGATGAATACTTAAGGCAACATAAGGCAATTAAGAATACAAAAATTTTAAAAACAATGTTTAAAAAATTCAAGGTACAGATCAGGTACAATTTAAATCTCGAAATCTTCTAGTTCAATTTTAAGATGTGGGGACAAGGGAGAGAATAGGAAAATAGAAATTAAAATATCTTTGAGATTAAATTTCCCATCTACCATATGGATGAATGTTAAAATGTCCAACATCACCATATTTTGTGAGAGCAACTCCATTATTTGTGAGATTCTTCATTAGTGCAAATACTTGGTAAAAATCTTTGGTATGATCTATCATGTTGAAGATTTTCATGTCTTCAAACTCAGTAATTTAATGATTGAATATATTCCCTAATATCTGTATTTAGGTATAAGGAAATATATACAAATATTAAGAATAGTATGCTTTCCAAAAGCACAACCTGGAAATAGTCCAAATATTTTATAAATATACTTGGCTATATTTGCATGGTAACATAGAGTAGTGAAAGTAAATACACTGTAGTTTCCAACAATATCAATAGAGATTAGAATTATAATATTGGTTTAAATTAAATAAAAAATTATCTCAGAAGGTATTTTTTTACTACAACTATTTAACATTCAAGACGTTAAATATGATATAACAGCTACTGGATGGGTGGTTGAAGAGGGAAGGGCAGGCTACTAGGATGATATAATGTTTTCTTTTTTAAACTGGGATATATATATATATATATATATATATATATATATATATATATATACACACACACACACACACACACACATACACACACGCACACATATATACATATACAAGCACATATATACACATCAAAAATAAGCATGCAGAGGTGTATGTGCTTGTATTCATTTTATTACTCTTAGTGTATTTGTACCCTCTATAAACCCTTTAATGCCCTGTTGTATGTGAATGTTCTATTACATAAACATGAAGGAAAACTAAAAGTTTCTAAAAGACTTGAAGAAAATGTCTTTATTTCCTGAGTGGAGGATAGGATGTCTTAAATAACACAGAGCATAAAACAAGAAGGGAAAATTGATATATACAACTATGCTTTATTTAGGAACCAATGTCCCCAGAAACACCATTAAATTATGTAGACACAAACAGGAAGAAGATATATATAAAAGAATATTCTGGAAGGGGTCAAAAAAGACAAATGATTAGATATAAAAATTTGCAAAGATGTAGAGTCACTTCTTAAGAGGATATGATAAAGTTCAAAAACGCTAGAAGAATTTTAAAATATTTTCACCACAAAGAAGTGAGAAAAGTTTGAGAACACAACTGAACTTATTGAATTGAACATTGCACAATGTATATAAATATAGCATCTGCACATTTCTAAATGTGTAGAGAAACAAGAGGGAAACAAGAGGAAACAGAAAAAAGAGAATAAAAATATCTACTGCAATATAAAAATGTTAAATGGAAAAAAAATAAAACATGTTTCTGAATGAGAAAACTCATTTAAAGATAAAAACTCATTGTAAAGATATAAAATTATCTTAAATTAATTCATAAATTGAATTGAAATCCAATTAAAATAACAGGAGGACTGGGTGGAGGGTTACTTAGTAAAATTAAACTCACATTTATCTGAGAAAATTCATATGTTAGACTAATCAAGAAAATTATTTTAAAAAAGCAAAAGAGGAAAAATAGAGCCTTAAAAGACAATAAAAAATTAGTAGTTAAAATAATTAACACAATTTTTTACTATGATAAAAATATACAGAACAAAGGAGCAGAGAAGCATTCAGAAATGCAATGAAATACAGATAGGATGCAGCACATAATAATAATGGCATTTCAAGTCACTGAGGAAATAAAAATGAATCATACTTGGAATAGGGGTGAGTATGTGTGTGTGTGTGTGTGTGTGTGTGAGAGAGAGAGAGAGAGAGAAGAGAGAGTTTCACATACTCCTTTTTGAAAAATAATTTTCACATAAATTGAGTTTCATATGAATGTTGTTAAGAGTTGACTTTTTTGTTAGAATGCTGTAAGGAATATTTCTTCAGGGAAAGGAGAGATTCCTTTCTCTGTGTTTACTTGCTAATTAAATTCAGGCTCACTTTTAGATTGACACAACACTTAAAACACAGTGTCAGTTAAAGGATACTTCATAAAAGAGCTTTTATTGTTATTCACAATGGTGTATGCATTAACTGGTGTTGTGAAACTTCCTTCTTTATATAAAGGACATTGTTTGATCCTCTTCCTCCACCTTGAGAAACTTGCCTTCTTTTTGCTGATTAGGAGGCAAAAATACCATCCGAATTCATGGCTTTAGTATGGGTCCTGGGGTAGCATTTTATAATCTCTCACAGAGTAATCTCTAATCAGATAGTATACAGCATTTTCATTGTGACATCTTTCAATTAAGAAAATTCATTTAAGTTTCCTCCATGTTTTTGAAGATCGTCTTGGTTGCTTCTAAGTTTTGGTAATCACATATAAAGCTGTGGCAAACATCAGTGTGCAAGTTTTTGTGTGGACATAGATTTTCAAATTCATTTGGGCTTGTACTAAGGAATAAAATTGCAAGATTGTTCAGTGAGAATATGTTTAGTTTTGTAAGAAACCAAAATAATATTAAAAAGTGGCTGGACCATTTTGAATTTTTCACCAGCAATGAAGGAGAGTTCCTATTTTGCCACACATCATTTGCCAGCATTTGAAATTGCCACTTTAAATTTCCTTTTTTATCTTTGATTTTTGGCCATTTGAAATATGTTATTCCTATGTATAGGTTTCATTTGTTTGTTTTTAGTTATCTTCTGCTTGGCGTTCTCTATGTTTCCTGAATCTGTGCCTTGGTGTTTACGTTATTTGTGGAAAATTTCCCATTATAGCTCCTTTATTATTATTGCTTTTATCTCTTTTTTTTTTATTTCTCTCTCTCTCTCTCTCTCTCTCTATATATATATATATATATATATATATATATATATGTAATAACTATATAGTTATATATAGTTTACTATATATAATAAAATATTTGTATATATGTATAATATATATAATATATATTATTTATATGTGTATATATAATATATCTACTAATAAGCCCAACAAAGGCATTATTCATTTCTGTTACTATTTGTGATTTGTAGGATTTCTTTTTATTTTTAGAATTTCCATCTCTCTTCTTATATCACCAATTGATTATTGAATGCTAACTACATTATCCATTAGAGCTTTAGCATACTGATCATGGTTACTGTAATTCCAACTTCTTGTCATATCTGAATCTGGTTCACATGCTTGCTCTGTTTCTCCAAACTTTTTCTTACCTTTTAATAAGACTTGTAATATCTTTTTTCCTTGAGAACCAGAAACAATGTGTGAAGTAAAAGGAGCATCTGTAAATTGGCCATTAGCACTCTGGTGGTAAAGTGTAGAGGAAGAGTAAGCAGCTTGTTTCTCTTGTGTACACTGTGAACTTCACAAGTGTCTCCTACCACCCCAAGTAGGACAAGATTGCAAGAATGGCATGGATGGAGCTGGACAGTTTTCTTTGCTAAATCAAAGAGATTCTGATGAAATCCCAGCAATTTAGGCTCTTGTTAAATACTGAGGGCAGATCTCTTCTACAGAAACCATAAATAGGCATATAACTCACAAGAGCACTAGTCTAGCATGTGTGAGGCCCTGAGTTCACTCCCCAACAACACAAAAATGTGAAAATGAAAATAGCCAAACACAAAAAGCATAGGCATGTTTAAGGCTGAGACTGTAAAAAGACAGAAGGAAAAAAAAAGACAGAAGAAAAGAAAAAAAAGGAACGGAAGAGAAGGGGAGGGGAGGGTGAGGAGGAAAGGAGAGAAAAGAAAAGCAAAGAAAACATGTTCTGGTGTTTTTCAAAAAGGCCAGTTTTTCCACTCCTCTGCAAAAACTGAAGGAAATTTTGGTCTGATTTTCACCATAAGAACGTGCCAAGCTCCTTGTATAAGTGCCACCCCCTACCACCACCACCAGCAACTCTTGGGACCCCCATGAACTGTCTGCCTTTCAGACCTATGCAATTCAGACCTCCAATTTTGAAACTAGTCTCGGTTTCCCAATTCTGAAACTAGTTTCTATGGAGTTTTCTATTCATGGATTATCTTCCAGTAGATTGTGATTCTCTTTATTTATCTACCTCTCCAGTGTTGAAGACTGTTTTTTGACCTCTCACTTCTTTTATATATCTCAGAGGAATTTTCGATTTTTTTTTTATTTTGTTCAGCTTTTGAATTGTTGTTAGAATGGAGTTATAATTTAAAAGCTTTTTATATGGCTTATGGAATACCATTATGTCATTGGAAATGCCATTTTTAAAATGTGAATATATTAATAAAGCATTTAAAACTAGGACTCACCAAAGATAAAAATCACATGATCATCTCATTAGACTCAGAAAAAAAATTCTATTAAAATTCAGCATCCTTTCATGTAAAAGCTTTGAACAAATTTTTTATGGAAGAATCATACCTCAAAATTATGAAGGATATATATGACTAAACCACAGCTGACATGGTAATGAATGGGGAAGAGTTAAACATGTCTCCTCTAAGATCAGGAATAAGACAGGTGTCTACTGTCATGATACTTAATCAATTTAGTATGAGAAATTCTAGCAAGAGAATCAGGCAAGAGAAAGAAATTTTTAAAAATACAAATAGGAAAGGACGGAAATCAATGCATCCCTGTTTGTAGATGACATGATTCTATACATAGAAACATCTAAAGACTCCACCAAAAGATTTTTATAACTAATAAATAAATTCAATAAACTATAAGGATATAAAGTAAAAATAGAAAATCAGTACCTTTTATTTTTGATCTAAAGAATGTTTAATTTATTACCCACACTTTTAACATAATTTGTGCACATCTAAACATTTAGAAACACTCAGATATTTCATATAAGGACAAAAATACATCCTCTGTTTACATAGTAGTATACACCTATAATAGCACTTAAATAAACAAAATATGTTATATATACATAATGTAGTATTATTTCACCATAAAGAATAATGCAATCATGGCATTTGCAAGAAAATTGATGAAAATGGAAATTCTAATGTAAATTAGAATAAACACAATGGAAAACGGCACTTATAGCACTTATATCTGAAAGTGGCTTCTAAGTAGAAACACTCTGGTCTGAATCCTTCAGTTCCTATAATTCCTTCTCTTCTATGTTACATGTAATTTAGGTACATGTGTCATTCAGATATGATGAGACAATTTCAATTCCAAAAGTCCTCCTCAGAAAACTGACTTTCTATGAATTTTAACATACAATGTACATACTGTGTAATTTACTAATTCTTTTTTTTATACTATGGCAATTTCTTTCATATCTAGAGACTAGATATTATAAAATTAGCACTTCTTTGTTCAGTATATACACTATATATAGAGTACATTAAAGTCAAATGAAATGCATATAACATCCAGGGCAATGTGTGAGCTGAAATTTTCTACCATACTCTAACAAAACACCTATTGCAATTTATTTTCTCCTATGTCCATCAAACCAGTAATCAGTAGATTTTCTACACACCAATAATAATCGCTCTCCAAAAAAAAAATCAGAAGAGCAAAAAGAGAGGCTTTTTAACAAATGGTACTGGGAAAACTGAATATTCACATGTAGAAAAATGAATTGAGACCCCTATGTCTCTACCAACACCAAAAAGTCACTCAAAATGGATTAAAGACCTTAATATAAGAACTGATACTTTGAAACTACTAGAAGAAAACACAGGACTGCAAATTTTTACTCTAGGCCATGATTTCCTGGATAGGTCTCTAATAGCCCAGGAAATAAATTGACAAATGTGACTGCAGTAATTTGTAGAAGTTCTACCCTATTAAGGGGACAATCAACAGACAACCAAGAGACAGGCTGAAGAGTTCTGGCAAATCTTTGCCAGCTATTCATGTGACAGAAGCTTAATACTGGGCATATACAAAGAACTCACAACATTTAACAAAAACAAAAATAATCCAATAAATATGCAAATAATATGAACAAATACTTCACAAAGGAAGAAGTACAAATGACCATTAAATTTATTAAAAAGTGCTCAATATCTTTACTCATTAGGAACATGCAAATCAAAACTACATTGAGATTCCATCTCATATAAATCAGAATGGCTTTTGCTAAAAAAATAAAAACAACAAATTCGGGTGAGGTTGTGGAGGAAAAGGCTCACTTATACACTGTTGGTGGGAATGTAAATTAAAATAAACACAATGAAAACAGTGTGGAAATTTCTCAAAATAAAATAAAAATAGAACTGCTATATGATTCATGTATACTACTCCTGTGTATATATTTGAAGGAAATGAAGTAAGCATTCTAAAGAAATATCTAAGTGCCCATTATTATGAAGCACTATTCACCATAACTATATATGGAATCAGCCTAAGTTGCCATCAACTGATGAAGAATAAAATATGTTATATATATACATAATATAGTACTATTTCACCATAAAAAATAATGTGATCATGGCATTTGCAGGAGGATTGACGAAAATGGAACATAACATGTTAAGTGAAATAAGCCAGACACATAAAGGCAAGTATCAAATGTTTTCTCTGTATATGGAAAATAAGGAAAATTTTTAAAAAGATGAACTAAAAATAGAAGGTAGATTATTAGGGATTGTGATTGGGGATTAGAGAGGGAAAAGAGGGGAATTAAGAGGTGGTAGGAAAAAGGAGGGCAGATATTATCAAAATTCAATACATGAATGTACAGAAATGTCATACTAAAACCTGCTAAGTTGTAAAATTATTATGTGTGAATAGTTATAATAATAATACAATTAAATTAAGACTTTCAATCAGAAGGTGATAGAATTGTCATCCAGTCCAAGCTGTGCCCTTTTCTTAGTAGGCACTATGGGAGATATTATCAAATCTTAAACAGTATAAATTTTCAGCTTTTTGAAGTCTCCATTTAATTATCTAATGCTGTATAACATTCTAAAATTCTGTGGCATAACTCTTAATGATTCTTCAGATTTTAAGTCAGAATATAGCCTAAGAGAATAGTCCATTTCCATTGAATAATGGTTGAGAACTCATGCAAATGGTTCTAGAAAACTATGGATGGCTAGAGCTTCACTTGGCCATATATCTATAGCTCAGCTTGGTCATACATCTATAGCTCTGTTCTCCTTTACATGCTATGTACAAGGGCAGGAGTGTTAAGGATGGCTTCTTCATTCATATTTCTGGTTTCAGTGTTGCTATAACTAGAATACCTAACGAATAGCCGAAAATGCTCTCTCTGTGGCCTTTCCAGGTACAGCATTGATCTTCCACACATCTTGGAAGTTTCAGAAGGTTGGGCCTGCTACATCATGCTTGGTTTCCTGTAGAGTAAGCATTTAAAAAGGTGCGGAGAATATCATGCTAAGAGAAATAAGCCAATCCCAAAAAACCAAAGGCCAAATGTTTTTTCTAATATGTGGATGCTAATTCACAATAAGGGGGGACCACTAGGGAGGAATAGCATTACCTTATATTAGGTAGAGGGAAGTGATGGAAGGGGAGGAGAGAGGATGTGGGGATAGGAAAAATAGAAGAATGAAACAGACATTATTACTGTACGTATATATGTGACTGCAAGGCCAATATGATTCTGCAACATGTACACTCAGAAAAATGAGAAATTATACCCCATCTATGTATGATATAACAAAGTACATAAATGCATTCAACTGTCATGTATAACTAATTAAAACAAATAAAAAAATTTAAAAAAAAGGTGCGGGGGAAAAAGCTGCAAAGTTTCCAACTCAGCTCTAGAGATTTCAGAATGTAGCAGTTCTGCCACAATCTAATACTTAACCAATTTAATAAAAAAAACCCACATTTAAGGAAAAGGACATTAAATTACATCTCTCCATGGAAGGGTTAACACAGAAACTGAAGCTATCTTTAATCCACTATTACAGTTGAAGGAAAAGAATACAAAATATCTTACTTTCCCAAATTTTGAATTAACATTTGAGCACATTTGCCCTGTACACTCATGGGGCCCCAAATAAGTGAGAGACTTCAATTAAATTTCACATTTAAGAGTAATCTGAGTCTACTGGAAGCTGGATGCATTAACAATATATTAAGGATAAGCCTCTGGACATAAATTCAATATCTAGTAGAGGAAGAAGTATTGTTTAAATACTCTAATGTACTTCACCTACATTATCTTGTCTTATAAAAGTTCTGTATATCAAATATATTTTCTATGGTTCTACCTACTGACTTCACGTTTAATGTGCTGGTAGAGGAAAAGAACGTGGTATATTATTGTGTTTGAGCTATTACTACATTCCTTGCTTACTTGAAAGAATTATATATAAAATATATCAGTGTCTATTGTCTTTGCAATAATGAGCACATAATTTATTTCTAATCAGTGCAAGGTGTCCTTTTGCCCTGGAATGGGGAAAAGCTTTCAAAAAAACTAAAGATTATTCTAACATTCTTACAAAGATAGAGCATTACAATTTTTGACATTCTTGAAGGACATCTGAATTATGCAACAATAACTAAAAAAAGTAAAAATTATTCACCTAATTGTTTATCACATTGAAGATATCTGAAAGCAAATTTGCTAAGAGAGTGAAGGAGGATATAATAAAGATAAGGTATAATCCACAATTTTGGGATTATAAATTTGTTCCAGGAATGAAAAAAGGTATGGTGAAGAAGACAGGCACTTGGAGGCAAGCCCCAATCTCTACAATCTTTCTTCTGCCTGAATCAAAACTTGGCAGAATAGCAGATAAATTTAGCTCAAACCACTCTTTTTTTTAATGTTATGTTATATAAGGGTTTTAGAAGTTCCATGTAGCCTGGAAGGTGATGCAGAAAATATCTAAATTGATAGCATGGTGACAGTTAAGTAAACTAAAGCCATGGTCCAAAGAGATAAAAACAACACAAACACAAATAAAAACAGAACCAGAAGTCTCAGAACCTTATACAAGTTCTGAGAAGGCCAATCATCCAGGGCATATCACAGATCTTAGCATTGAGTGAGAGTGATCAAAACAGGTTAACACATGTAATGTCAATCACAAGTTTCTGCACTTGATATAAACAATGAGTCTAGCTGCATATAAGACAGGTCCCCAAGCAGACAGTTCATTTAAAGATGAAGCAGGATCTCTTGAACACATCATATAGATCTGTTGATGAAAATGGACCCTTTGTTCTCATATCTTTTATGTCTGCATTCTTCCTCTGGACAGAGAAATATTATTTAGAAAAGATTACTGGAGAGAAGCATAAAACTTAAGTGATGTAGAAAGTTCTATCTAAAGCACCTGTGAAGATAGAATTATTGCATTATATAGAATTACAATTCAGTTCACTTTGTATTCTCTCAAGGAGAGTTGTTCTTGAGACTTATTATATTAGTTTTAGAGAAAATAAAGTTTTGCATGTATAGAAATCTCTAAATATAAGATCTTATTAGGCATTTTTATTTTTCTTCACACTATATTATTTTCCTCATTATTTTGTTTTATATTGCTATTTCCATAGTTCTTAATAATTTTTAATTTCTTTAATTGAATCTCTTAAAACAACAGTTTTCAAATTGTGTCCTTCTAGAGTAGCAATATCAGCATCATTTAGAAGCTTATTGAAAATTAAAATCAGGTTGCCCTCTTTTTCCAATGAGTGGGAAACCCAGGTTAGATACCAATGTCTGTGTTTCACTTATCTTCCACTTGATTCTGATGCCCAGTAAAGTTTGAGAAGCACTATGTTAGAAAATTTAAACTTCACCTTTATATATATTTTTTTTTCTTCAAAATTTCCACAATTAGGGTCTCCTGTAGTCCTTCAGTCCCCTGCCATGTGTATCTGCTTTGCTAAGATATGAAAGTTGACTTTTAATATTCATACTTTGGCATTTCAAACATGTGACTATCCCTTGGCTGATTTAATTAACATTCTTCAAATTAGACTGTGCTTAACCAATTTGGGAGAAAATGCCAGGTGACTAATCTTTGTTTTCTCAGATGCCTCTTTCAATTGCTTTTTTACTCCTTGGCATATAAACTTGTTATGTCAAGTTTTCTTTGTATTTCCTTTGAGCTAAGCTCTCTTAATAATGGTAATTTCTATGTATTGTCCCTGTGTTTCATTTTCAATTCTCTCAACACCCTAAAATCTCCAATCTAACTAGACAAACCTCCCTAATATTTGTTTTCCAACTTTACAAAAATGGCAAACCAATGTATTTGTCAATATTTAATCAGCTTCTATATTACTTATGATATATTTCCCAGATTGTTGGAAAGAGTACTTTCTGTAGACTCTTCCTTATTTGGACTGTTCTCAGTAGGTTCTCTTTCTCTCTTCACCAATGAAGTGGCAGCATTCTCTAAAGCCATTTTCTTGGTCTTTTCCTCTTTTTTGTATTGTAGAGATGCCATTGAGTGGCCTCATATGGTTATAAGACCTTCATTTCCAAAACTGAACACAAATCTGACATTCAGATCCAAACATTCAATACTAACTGGATAGATTTCTATGAAAAGTCCATAGATTTCCTATTAGCTAATTTTTTTCATATACTAGTTATGATTTTTGAAGTATAATACATATATTACAGGAATATATTTTTAAATGGCATAAAATTGAAAGCATAATTCACTTTTGCTACCACTACCCACTTAGTATATACACAAACATAAACACATACACAGCTTATATTCTTTGTTTTGAAAGCATAATATTTTACCTACCAGAAATGTGACTGTTTAGAACACCAGAACATTTTTTATTAACCAAACACAAATGTTGTAACTACTTATACATAAGCTTCATACCAAGTAAATTAGACCATTTTTGAACAAGAATCTGTTTCTTTCACTTTTATTTTCACTTGGCTGCATTTAAATTACAAAAGAGTATGTGCAGCATGATAGAGATCTTTCTGGTTCAAAGCCAGTACACAACATTACCCTTGAGTTACAGAGTATGGCTTTTCATAAATATATTTCCTTCTGGGAACCAATATATACTGTCCAGAAAAAGAGCAGAGATCTTCAGTGTGACATTTAGTGAAAATTCAGTTTTGAAATGGACATGTAGCTTCAAACTATTATCTCTCTTGTATGCATCTTAGACCAAGATTAATTGAAAAGCTGTTTATTCTTAAGACCAAATGTCAGTGGAAAGTGTTCTGGGATTAAGGTGATCCTGAAGAGTTTATGTGAGTGTGCATGTTTAGTGTGCTTACATTTTTTTTTTAAATATAAAATTGCCAAAATATTTTAACTATGAAAAAGACATTTTATTTTTAATATTTTGATTGGTACAAATTACAGCTCCAAATCTAAATAATTTCAGATATAATGTCTTAAAGGTGAAATATAAAAATATAGCTGAAAAACTTAAGAAATGAAGTTAAATGTAAAAAGAATTTTCTCAAGTGTGGATCATTAAAGAAGGGGAACCACTTCTATAGATTATTCTGTATCACACATCTTTTTAGATGCCTACTCAAAGCTTTTATTTTAAAATTAAAGTCTCTCTTTTAAACAGAGAAAAGTTTTACAAATAGTGGGGATTTGTTTATTTTTGTTTTCTATGTCACCTACCTAATTCAGCACCTATATGTGCGTGTGTGTGGGAGTGGATGTGTGTGTATCTGTATTTCCAAAACTGAACACACCTCTGAGATTCAGATCCAAATATTCAATTTAAATTACAAAGGGGTAAGTTAAATTACACCAATTGGATAGTTTCCTATGAAAAGTCCATAAATTTCCTGTTGGCTAATTTTTTATATATTAGTTATGATTTTTTGAAATATAATACATATATTACAGAAATATATTTTTAAATGGTATAAAATTGAAAGCATGAATCATATAGTATAATATATATGTGTATATATATATATATATATATATATATATATATATATATATATATATACCATATTATAAATATAGGTTTATGGAATGCTTCTAGAAAAGCAGAAAAATGCAAAGCAGACGAATAAATGAGTTTGATTGCAATCTACAGAGTTATGAACTCTCTGAAGAAGATTGGACAATGTGTAAAATTCATACTATGAGAGTCAGTGGCAGGAGAGCAAAGCGTCCTCTCTTCTGTCAAATCACTTTGTATTGACCAAGAAGCAGCTGCCTCTCAATGAAATTTGGATGTGTAACTCTCCTAGATTTCTCTGTTGTTTAAGGTAAATCATTAGTACCCACCAAAGTGGACCACCTGGTTTTCAGTGTAGACTAAACTGATCCCATGATGTTGCATGTTCCCATTTCCTCCAAGCCTCAGGATATACACTTATGACCTCATCTACCAATTTCTCTTTGCCTCCCACAATCTGACCCAGTATCTACATTCTAAGCACCACTGATTGTTTATCTGGAACTTCAAATCAGTGAGAATAAAACTCCCTGGAATTCCTCTTTTATAACAACCCTCTTTTATAACAATTTTCATCATCAAATCTTCCGCACCTGAAATGTTAAAATACAAATTAAAAAAAAAAGTTTCCCTTCAGTTTGCTTTTTCAAATAGTCACAGTTCAACTCTTATACCATTTCTGTCACATTAACTCCACTTATCTATATATCACTTGTTTATAATCTCTTCAATATTTACTTCCTCCCTCCACAATCTTTTTGGGCAAATTTTAGGGTCTATGATCAGTCAGTATAACGACTCCTCTGTAAGAGTTCTGAAACCTTTGCCTACTTCCTGATTTATCCCCTTCCATAATATTTGCCTTCTCAAATTATTAATCAGAGTAAACAAAAACTTGTGGCTTAACTGGGTCTATGATCAAGAAGCTAAATTACACCAAGCAGAAACTCTAGTCCCAATTAAGGTACAGTATCTCAGGATTCAAAGAGGCTGACGACGCTGTCTGATCATCCTGCTGTTTCAGTGGTAGACTCAATTTCCTTTTCCTGAATAGAACATATTATGTCTTCTTTCTCCAAATATGTGTTACCTCACCCTCATTCTGCCATCTCGCCAGGTAGGCCTGGCCCCCATAGAGTGCAGAAAACAGAAATCACAAGATGGGAATTTTTCATTCCTCACCTACTAAAACCCATCTGGAGAAGGTCACCAGTGACTTGCCCGATGCAGTGTTCTTCATTCTACCTATGCTTTATACATTGAACAAGTAGAACATTGACTTATCACTTCTGAAAACATTTCTTGCCTGAGATTTCTTAGGGTATTGTATCATATTAGGGCATATTTTTTATTTGCTTCATAGTATATAGTTTATAAACATCTTTGTGTGCATGTGTATTTTAACGGGTTTAACATCTGCTCCTATAATGTCAGGAACTAATTCACCTATATTTTGCTTTTGAGGATTCTAATTTTCTTCTATGTTCTGGTCACTTTGTCTCTGCTACCATTACATTTCACAGGGCATTACACACAGCAGATATATTTGTTTGTTGAATGAATGGATAAATTGAAATACTCATGACGTTATTACAGCAACAATATTTGGAGTTACATGGATGAAAGCATAGAGAAGAGGTCAACTATTTGCTTTCATTTTTTTGTGTGTGTTCATGATATTTAGAAACAGCAGGCTTTCAAATGCTCCTTTCTCTCCTTGAGTATAATCCTATCTTGCTATTATATTCTTGTTCCTGCTTGAAAGCTGTAACTGGCTGCTTTCTCTGCTTTTCTTAAGATACTGTGCCTATGTGAAAGCCCAAGTCTTTACCTGCTCCTGACTGGAAGTAGGAAGCTCTGCTGCAAGGAAAAAGTTGCTCTCACTTTGGTGCCTACAGGGCATCTGACATGATTCATTTTGATCAGACTACTTTCTACCTTATTAGTGATGCTACATGCTTCATGGTGCAGGTTAATTTTCTCTCACAGATCTGCATAAATTGTCAAAATTATCCTATATCTCAACTACATATTCCTTTAGGGAACTGATCAGCATACCTTCTCCCATTTAAATGTTATATTTAAATTCCTTGTATATCGGTAGTGGTGGATGCTTAAAAAATACATTAATATAATTTTATGTGTCAACAGTACAAATATTGGCATAGTTCATCTTCTTTTTTTAAATAAAATGTTAACATCTTCCTGTTCGTTTAAACACAATCTCCCTTTTCTCTAAGATACTATTTAGTATTATTTTCACTGCTATAAATAATTTTTTTAAATAAAATGTTAACATCTTCCTGTTGGTTTAAACACAATCTCCCTTTTCTCTATGTTACTCATCATTTCAGATGGAGATTAAACTGTAACCAAGTTATTTTCTAATTTTACATTTTGCAAGTTTAAGATTTGGAGTATCATCCACTTAGTAATACTATAATAAAGAAAGGTAACTTCTCTTTGAGGAAGTGTGTCAAGACTGGCATAATCACTCTCTAAGAAATGAAGAAAACATGAACACGAATCAACTAAAGTAAAATGATTCACTGCTATAAATAAGTTCTCAGATTCATGGTTTAAACCAATTTCACATGCAGAAGAAACCACTTCAGATGTGTTTTGTTTGTCTCTATTGTTTATTCTTTTAAAGGAATGTGTGTTAGCAGTTTAATCAAGGTTTTTTTTTTTCCCCTAAGTCTTGATTTATACCATGTTTCAAGATAAGTTCAATGAAGGAAATATGAGTCACTAAGATATTTTCATACTATTTTAATATGAAGGAAGACATGTTTAGGAAAGTATTGGAAGGTCTGCAGGAAATAAAAGAATAAATCTCCTAGCAGAATTCTCAAAACAGAATCCATGTTCCAGGGGCAGAAAGTTGTGATGAATGTCTAATCAGAAGATGGGTTACTAGGAAATTGCCACCAGATTTATGGCAATCCAAAACATATCCCCTGTCTACTTCCTGGGAAGCTGGAATTAGAAATAAGTGTGTCTTCATACAAGTTAATTCTGGTTCATTGATTGATGTGATCTCCTCTTAAAATCCACAACTTAAGCATAGTACGTTGTTTCAGACAGAACACTTCTGCATCCTTGCTTTCCAAGAGAAAACAGCTAATATAACCAGAAGTTTGTCTGTTTCCTTTCTCCCTTCCAAATCTAAAAAACAAAAAACAAACAAACAAACATTATTTCTTGCTCTATGGCATTTAGAATACCATGAACCTTATTAGAAGGAAATGTGAGTGGACGCTCTATTCATTGACCAAATCCACCATAACCTCTTTTTGAAGAAATCAACGCTGAAAAGAAGCTTATGTGAGAGCTCCATTACGCCAGCAGGTCACAAGATCCCACTTCAATTATTTTGTAGTTTTAAAATAATATAACACAAAAAGTATAAAATTACTTCTCTATTCTTAACTCATATTATATTCAAATATTTTAATCTTCTAATATTCCAGGTCTTTGTTTGCCTCTTAGCTTGCTTCTAAAGCCAGGATGATCATTCTATTCCCACATCTCACCAATAGCCCTACCATTCTCCTTCAGGAAGCCTTATTTTATCTCCAAGTTCATTTCCATTTACTCCTTCCTATATTCTTCAAATCTATCAATGTGTGTATCTATCATAAAATTATCTTCTATCACTTTGCTTTTATATCCCAATAAATCACAATAAAGCTTTTAAAGAAATCTTCTATACTTGGTGTGTAAAGTAGGTGCTCAGTAAATGTTATTTGAATCATGTTCAAATGTCCCTTTGAGGATTCTTGGTACCATTTAGCTATGAGATATTGAGCATACTTTCATTTTGCTCAAGAGGCCATATTATTGATTATATGACATACCAAATAAATAGATGCTTGTCTTCAGTTTTTAGTTTAAGGATTTTGACCTATTAGGTAAATTTAATTATGTTTTTGTCAACTTAAGACACTTGAAAGACATGGTTTTTTTCCTCTTAAAGCCAGGTGTGCTAAATAAATCATGCTGAGTTTTATTCATAGACTTTTATTTATTTATTTATTTATTTACTTACTTAGTTTGCATTACGATCCTTATTATACATACAGAGCACAATTTTTCGTACTTCTATACATACAGTATGTTCAAGCCAACTGATGTCATTATACATGTGCTCTTTTTTTGCATTACAATCCTTAATACACATATATAACACAATTTTTAATATCTCTGTATATAAGGTATGTTGGCCCCAAATTCAATTCTTCATACATGTATTTTGTATAAGATGACCAGCACATTCCATCATCCTTGTTAATCCCCTTCCCCCTCTCTTTCCCTCCCACCTCTCTTCCCTATCTAGAATTAATCTAATCTTCCCATGTTCTCCCTCCCTTATATCAGAGAAAACATTTGGCATTTGTGGGTTTTTTGTTTGTTTGTTTGTTTGTTTGGATTGGATAATTTCACTTAGCATTATCTTCTCCAACACCATCCATTTACCTGCAAATTCCATGATTTTGTTCTTTTTTAGTGCTGCGTAATATTTATATTCTTTTAAATATAATTAATGAATCAGGGCAAAAAATAGAAGTTGTCTTTCATCCTTAGGACTGCTATCACTAACACTCGTGTCTACCACTTAGTGACTAATTTCTAGCAGCAAATAACATAGATTTTTTTTTGGGGGGGGGTAGTGGGTATTGAACCCAGGAGTGCTTAACCACTGCTTAATCATGGAGTCACACACCCCAACCCTTTTTTATATTTTATTTAGAGACAGTGTCTCACTGAGTTGCTTAGGGCCTCTCTAAGTTGCTGAGGCTGGCTTTGAACTTGTGACCCTCCTGCCTCAGTCTTCTGAGCCATTAACATTACAAGTATGGACCACCTTGCGTGGTTAGACAGGATTTTTGAGTGGGCATGGAGATCTTACAGTAATGTATGAGAGAGAAAAAGAAAAAGAAACATGCTTTATGAGAATTAAAAAATCTACCAATAAAAAATAATAAAGGCAATTCATTTCCCTAGCCAGAACTCTACTTTAACCTTACCTCTCACTTTTTGAGGACAAATCGGCAAAATTCAGGTTAATTTTTCTGTAGGAAACTTCCAACAATATTATGTACTTTGGACATTGTTAACAATATGACCGATTTTCTGAAATATTTCAGGTGTAGATGAAGGTTTATAACATACTATTTATTGTATACTCTTTGTATTTAGAAGTTGTTTATCTTTACTTTATATTGGTTTGTGTTTTCAGTGTAAATTCAGGAGCTATAGGAGAAAATCTTTGAAAGTAACATGTTTGACTAAGACAGACCATCATAATTATTGCAATTAATAAATATTTTAATTATTATCATATGTATGACTTTGTATATCATGATCTCAAGTACAAGTGTTGATGCAGAGAACCAAAATCCCAAATAGAATGACAAATATTTTTAGAGTAGAGAATAGAAGAAAAAAACATGTAAGTATTCTAAGAGTTACTTATACCTGATCATAATAATTTCTAATAATTGCAGAGTATTTGGAAAGAGAAAAATGATTTATGCCTGTTTATACTATTAATAGCTAATCAGTTAATATAGTAGAAATTATTGCCCAAGGACTGAAAACCAAAAGTTGGGCAGAGACTTAGGGACAGAGGAAGCAAAGGACAAACAAAATAAAAGGAAAAATAAATTAAAGTGAAATTAAGGTAGATTTTTAAATATTAAATCTCAGAATTTCCATTTTGGTTTAAATATATTCAAAGAACAACTTCAAGTAAATAAATAAGTAAATTAATAGACGAACTCTAGGTAGGCTAGAGGGGTGGGAGGGGAAGGGAGGGAGCAGGGGATTAGCAATGATGGTGAAATGTGATGGACATCATTATCCAAAGTACATGTATGAAGATAGGAATTGGTGTGAACATACTTTATATACAAACAGAGATATGAAAAATTGTGTTCTATATGTGTAATAAGAATTGTGATGCATTCCACTGTCCTGTATTTAAAAAATCAATTAAGTATTTAAAAAACTAACTAAATAAATAATTTTTATTCTTATTAATTATTAAGTTGTTTTAATTATTTAAAGATAATTAAAGTTTCTTAAATATATTATTCAAGATAGGCTGAAAGAAGACAGTCTTTGGGAATTTGTCCTAGGGATATGTTTGCAAAAGTTTACCTGGATTCACTTTGAAAGATAATTGAAAACAGGAAAATCCCATGGGGATCATTACTATCTGGTGCCATCCACTCTGATGACATTGTTTCTTAAGTCACAAATTTCATTGACTTAAACAAAAATGAAATATGATTTCAAGCACCTGTTATATAGAAAGACTCGTGGATTAAAAAGTCTGTTTTCTCATCTTTTTTTATTCCTTCTCCACTTTCTTTCTTGCTACCTTTCTTCCTCTTTATATTATGGAACTGAAAATTAGCTGCATTTTTGGAGGTGAATGATATTACTTCAAATTGCTAGTGTATGTGGTATTATACTGGGAAATATATTTATACTTAATATATACTTAATATAGTATATACTTAGTATATATAGTATATGATATATAATTATGGCTTACAATATATCACACATACTTAGTTTAATACTTATTATATAAGTATTATACTAGTTGTTATGTTTCCAATTTTGTGATTTCAATACCACATCATAGTACTGTGTGGTATTTGACTCTCATGTGACTACCAATAAAATTTTTTTATTGAATAAATGAGAGAGTATCAAAAAATGATTTCTTTGTGAAGCTTGCCCATTGCCCATTTCTGGAGATTAGAAATTCAACACACACTTCAAAAGACTAAAATCAAATTGTTAGCAAGGCTGTATTTATTACTGGACACTTTGTGAAAGATTACACATCCAGGCTACGTCATTGGAAGAATACAATTCTTTGCAATTGTGGAATTTAAGTCTCTGCTTTCCAGCAGACTGATGGCTTAGGTCACTCTTAACTTCTTGAGTCCTCTCTTCTGTCCTTGTCTGTGGAGCTTTTCATCACTAAGCTAGTGAAAGAGCCTTCTTCTTCTGTTCTGCCTACAACTGAAGTTACTGGTTTTAAATGACTCAATTATTTGGACCAATCTAGATAATTCAAAAATCTTTCCCTATTTTAAAATTTGTAAACTTAATTGGCTCTGCAAAATTCCTTTTGCCATATGATATAAAACATTCACAGATTCTAGATATTAGGCCATGGACCTTTTGTTATTGCTACTATGTTACCAACTCTACCCATGTTTTCTTTACTACTGCTTTGATTCCTTACATGACTGATGTCAAAGCAAGAAATAACTTATTTTTGTGTGTGTGCTTTAGAATGTTTGAAACAAACCAAAAATTGTGCATGGAATCTTGGAAGGAACTTCCTTACTTCTGCAACATTTTATTTGGTGATAGATATTGCTAAATATTCATCAAGGTTGAAGTAATAGAAACAAGTGTTTCACCGTCATTTCTTAAATTTACATGAATGTGTACTTTAGAATAGCATTTTCTTAATTTAATTTGTAGAAGTATTACACATAGGAATGGCAATGATCTTGTGTAGCTAGCAGTTAGAAGTCCAGAAACAAGACTTAATATTGATGAAATAAGTCATGAAACTCTCTGTGAGAGTTTGTAAGTAACTTGCAAGATGATCTGTATTCTATTGTGAAAAGAGTCAATCAGTTGTTGTAGCAGGTGGCTTGGTTTGTATACATTACATTTGATACAAATAACATTTTTAAATATGAGATTAGTATAAAGATTATAATTTCAGGGGTTCATGTTAAATAAATTTAGCTTAAGAGTAATACCTCATTTATAGTGCTTTATATTTTAGAAAATGCTTTTTTAATATTAATGAATATAATTCTTACAACCAGTGAAACTTATTATGAAAATATGAAATCTCTAGTCAATGGTTGAATTGGCATGTTGTTGTGATCATAAACTGGATCTCTTACTTCCATCAGTTTTTAGTTATGTGTTTGTGTGTGTATATTTTACTAAGAATATTAACCAAATAGAACACACATACACATACATTCTATATAATTCTAGATAATTCAAAAAACTTTCCCTATTTTATGTGATAAAGATTACATAGTTTTTCTTAAAGGCAAAAGGTGAGGAAAATGGATTCTGGAAAACCTTTTCTTCAAGCTCTGTGTTCAGATATCCATCAAAGTGGGAGGGAAGTGGTGGTGAACATGCTAAACATGTTGGGATAAGATGCAGGTTACTTTACACTCCAGCTATTTTACAGTTCTCCCAATGTCTAAAAATTTGTTAAAGTTCTGTTTGTTTTCTTTGGCAATCATGTGAATTTTGTTGATGTCTATAGCCATACAAGTTATATAACTTCACCGCAAAACACTTAAAATAAAGTCAATACTACACTCAAGGGTGAACACATGTCAGTCACTGTATGTCACATACTTTCTTGTGTAAAATTATTGCTTATTTACTCACAGCAGCTTGAGGCAGAATAGCTTTGAGTTATAGCTACCCAAACTCAAGAAAAATTAATTATTTTGGTTATTTTATCAACCTAGGCAGTGCAAAGCAGTTAGGTTAAAAAAAATTAAATTACAAAAAAAAAAAAAAAAACCCAAGCAGGAAATTCCCAGCATAGTCATCTATCATAGAAGTAAACCATTAAAAAGGGGAGGGGGAGGGGACACCTATTCCAAATATGAAGTCTTTAAGTCAGTTTGTGTCAATTCTATATCCTGCTTTGTTTTTACAGAAATTAATCTCTTGTGCCAATTAAATCTCAACTTAATTTATATTGTACTAATATATCCATCTTAGCATTCCACTAAATATTTGAAACTTATTGTGATAATTATCTCCAAATGTGTATTTGTTTAGTAATTTGCATTTGCTGACATTCTGATTGATATTGAATGTATATCTCACTATAATTTACTAAATCTTTTCATGGCAACAAATCATGGCAACTCATAAAATACTTTGCATGATTTTGTTTATTTCAAGGACATTTGTCAAAACAAGAAAAAAAAAATGCCAGAGGTTCAGATAAGCCACTGTTTAAACGGAATACTACTTAGTTTTGTGAACTTTATTCCTTGAGAGGTGGAAGTGAAATGACCATCTGGGGTGTAACAAATACAATGAATTAGGAAAGGTGTCTTGGTCTTTAGCACTTTCTTGAAATGGTTTCCTTAATCATTAAATCCTGACCTAGTCTAGGAGGGAAGTTAATGAAATCTAGCTGGAAATCTATTGCACTTCACCAAATAACCTTAATCTTTTCCTTCAGCATCACTAAACTTCAGACAGGCTTCTTCCTGATCCTTAGCTCTTCACCAGCATTTTCTTAGAGCATTTATTTTAGAGTTCTTTTAATTGTAAATTCTTTCTTAACCCCTTTGAGGTGTAAATCTGTTTTAAAAAACAACAACAACAACAAAAACCTTGCCAGTTTTACAACCCAGGGCAGGATTATTCCAGGAGCAATCTTTTAGAAAAGTAAACACCAAGCAAAATATTTCACACTTTTTTCACTCTTTTTGTGGGAAAGTAGGAACCCAGCTTCTGTTAGAGTATCAATTCACAGGTAGTTTAAGTAATAATAATGGTAATTAATAATAATAATAACAGCAACAACAACAAAACCTATCTCCTGTCCTGAAGGTAGGAAAAAGTTTATCTTTTGAATAAAGCCAATTAGCAAATACAGATGGCATATAATGTGCCCAATTCTACAAACTCTCCCACATCTTGTTTCAACAAGGTTGAGTTCAGCATCTGTTCTGTTCTCTCTCACTTATTTCAAAAGCCTGAATAACATATCCTTTTCCCTTCGTTTTGTCAGAGCTAATTTGGCTTTGGCACTTACTCAGACAAAGTATACTAATGAAAATCAGAAAAGGAGGCAGAAGAATTGACTTTAAGTTATACAGCACTAAAACTTGGTATAATAAAGTATTGTTGATTCATGACGAAGTTACACATAATTTTAGGCATATGTATGTGATTTCCTATTTACTAAATATTTCGCTAAAATGAAATTTGAACGTAGAGAAAGAAATTCTTAGTAATATAAAAAAGGTGTTGATTGGGTGAAGGAGCAATTTATTTACAATAATTTATTACAGAATTCATGAAATCTTGTGAAGTTAAAAAGAATGTGGAGAATGCTGAAGCGGTGATTGCTAGAATTGCATTGCACACATCTCTGTATTATGTAACAGTAATGTGCCCAGGGCAAGGAATACTGGCAGGACTTTACTTGGATCAGTAAGAACCAGAGAGGACAGAGATGAGAAGCAGGGGCTGACACTGAGAACTGACTGAAGGTTAGAAACCTATGCAAGGGAATCATTCTGTTCTCCCATTCTGGGACTAAACACAGGCTATAAAAGCAAAGACTGGGAAAATGTGAGATGTCTTTTCTCCAAGCTGAAAAACAAACACAACCAATTAACTCAGAACATAAACAACAGCAAAATCCAAAATGTTTCTTTGTATACCAAGGCATGGAGGAAGACATTTCATCTCAGGGATTTGGAAACAGCACTCCGTTGTAGCAAAACCTACCATTGGACAGTCTCTGTGCTGTCTTGTTTCACACAATTGCTTTCCAGAATTCCTAATCCCAGGATACCAAAAATTCTTTCCAGACAATAGTAAAGGGAAAAAAATTTCAAGTGTACTAATATTTTAAAAAGTCTGAATGAACTACTCTTACTCATGTTTCAAAAAAAAAAAAAAAAAAACTAACCGCATAAAAAAAATTAAAGCACAACAAATAAATAATTTTCTTCCTTTAAAAACTTTATACAAACTCATGGTACAAAAATAAAGGAAATTATATAATGTAAGAATAGAACCCATTATTTGTATTTTCATGTTTCTTTTTTATTTATTTTCTGTTTGTTCACTCTTGAAAATTCTATGTACTTGCTAGTATTAACCAGTAAGCATTGTTGTTTATCTTCTGTGTGAGTCATTTTTTAGGCTGTCTTGCACATTTAGCAGGGCTTAAAAATCTGATGCAACTCAGGTGAATCCACATTGGCTCCTGCTAAGACCTTTAATGTGGCCATAAACAAAGACGGCACCAGTGAGAACAAGCTTAGGCTATTTATTCAGAGCTTGCTATAGCAAGAAAGGCAGCCATCATCATTTGCATTTGGAAGAGACACAAAGGCAGGTAAGGGATTGGAAAGCTTTGAACTGGAAAAGTGAAAAACTCCAGATATGCTGTAATTGGATTTTGTTGGCATAAATTCCAGCTAGACAGATGTGGAGCACCCTATATGACTGGTTTGGAGAACATGTTTGGATTTCTCTTGTTGGTCCTGAGTTGGAACAGAGGAGAAATACTTAGGAAAGTGAGCAAATCTGTACTTTGGAAGATGATATGACTTCTTGAGCTGCTTGCTACACAGTTTGTGGGTGAGAATTCTAACTTTATATATGGTTACATTATTGTCCTTTTTATACTAAGTCTTTTGAGGATTTTAGATCCCCCAGTTAGATTTCTTGCTATATATCTCTGCAATATTCTTGCTATATTAGCTCTTCCTGTCACATTAACCAAAAGTCTTTATTATACTTAAAAAATAAAAGTTAAAAGATGAGGAATTAGGAAATAAAAATAACAGAGCAGCATGTCTCATAATACCATTTAATATTTTTGAGTGAAGAATTCAACATGAGAATCTAGTAAGTCTACAAAGAAAATTATTAGAAGTGCAATTTCTAAGGCTAGCCTATGAAGGAAAATATGGAAAAATTTCCTGTTAGGAACTTGACATATTCAATTTTCCATAATCATTCTCCATTATTAGGTGGAATATTTTTCAATGAAGTCCTCAATTTTAGATGCTGTCTTCAACATAATTCTTTTTCTGTCTTTGCATTCCATACCTTAGTCTGCAACATCATGTACTCCACTTACCACAGTTGTCCACACAAAACAGCACTCTTTTCATTAAGATTAGCAAACTTTTTTTTTTCAAAACTCATCTTGTAAAAGCAAATACAAATTTAAAAGTAGGAGGTTTATCTCCTCTCTTTGAAAGTAAGGGAAGAGACTCTCTTTTTTTTTTTTTACATCATTTACCTGAAACATGTCAATGTCAAATGGTTTACTTTGAAAGTGTGCAAATCTTCCCTATAGGCTAAAAAAGCCTCTTGTCCACTTTATAACCCAGAAACGTCTTTTTCAAGTACCTGGGAACCATCCTGTAAAATATAATCACCAAGGGAGATAAAGGTCCAACCTCCCAGCTTCTAAGGAGGCCAGAAGCCTAACTTTTGGAAGGACTTTAACTCAAGGTGCTAAACTATCTCCTGGCATAAAGATAGGAGAGGTTTGTTTTTCCTATGGCTGAAGACAATTTGCAAATGCAGATGACTACCCCAAATACCAGGCGAATCAAGAATGAATCATGTGTGACAAATGGTGCTTGTATATAATTATTTATTTATTTTTGTTGTACATGTCTGATAATATACAAGGATGAGATTTCTGTGTCTATATTTGTTTTTCTTTTCAGTCTCTCAGCATATTATTTGTGGTAAACATCACATTCTGGTTTAATGCTATTTAGTAATAAAAAATACTGTTTTCTTTCCTTTTAATCTTTTTGGAGAAGTTTGGGGAGACAGGAAGAAATTTGTTTTACTTTAAATCTCCCCAGCAATCTCCATTCTTGACAACAAGTTTCTGAGGACATATTACAAGAAATTCAGATGTTGCCACTAAACAGAAATAGAAAAATTCTTCTTCATGGACTTGTTGCTAGTGACAGAGAAAGTTTTGGTCCACATAGAAGAATTAGGAAGACCTTGTATGTCCTAAATCCAAGAGTGTGAGAGTTGAGATCAAGACCCAACTGAGAACAAAATGAAACGATATACATTATCAGTGTATTTCAGGATAGACACCTCAACAAGCCAAAACCCAGAGCCATCCCCCAACTTTTGTTGGAATGAGGATTGCACTTTAAAATCCATGGAACTGATGAGTAGATCCCAATGAAGTCAAGGCAAGGCAAATAGAGGAGAAAACAAAAGGTCAAAAGGGAGAGAGGTTTAGAATCCTTGTGATATCTTTGGAATACTTCAGTCTATCTTTTAGAATCAAAATAATGTAATTCATATTGATATCATTTTTATAAGAAAACTCTAAACTATTGACTTTACCACCTATTGTGGTTTCACATGAAAAAATAATTCTGAAATATTGAATCTATACATTACTTCATTTACAAATGTTTACTGCACAACTCTCATATGACAAACACTTTTCCAGTACCAGAGATTTGTCAGTGAACATATTAGAGAAAAATTCCTGGATTCAAGCAACTTGTATTCTAGTGAAAATGTTAAGCAATAAACTAGATAAATAAGCAAAATGCATAGAGAAAATGCAGAGGTAACAAAATACTGCAAAAATAAAGAGATGAAATATTAGGAAGGTGGCACAAAACTCAGATAAAAAGTCCAGGCAGAACTTGAATAAATGGAAGTTTTCTAATAAAGGACTGAAGGAGTAAGATGGATGGCCAGGAGTATGTCAGAGGAACAGCATCTCAAGCAGAAAGCAGCGACAATGCTCTGAAAGGTCACTTTTTCTGGTCTTGTTGAAAAAGCATTGACTAGACTGTGGTCAATGAGAGAGTAAAGGAGATCAGGTGGAGTGTTATCAGAATGAAGTTTTGTGTTTCTAGGAAGGACTTTTTTTCTGAATGAGATGGGAAAGCACTATGAATTTAGCAGAGCCTTGATATTAGGCTTAAATATTAAATTATATTGTTTGGGTTCATCATTATGTACTTTTTGGTAATCTTATATTTGATTATAGTAACTTGTGGAAGGCCACCACATCAGCATTTTCCTTTCCTGATTGGTGAGGCTCTGTCGGTCACTTCCTGTGATCTGGCCACATCAAAGTGGCCATGGATAGTGGCCCCTATCTTGAAAGTCATAAAAATGTCGCCAAATGTGTCTTCATGAATGGGCGTGCCTTCCTATATGGCCAGGGATCCAGTTACCTTATCTCTCCTTGTAACCCCGCCCTCTTGATCTTTATTGGATGGAAATTTTTAAAGAATGAGAGTTCCCAAATAAAAGACCACTCCCTAATGTTTCATGTTTCTCTCTCTCTCTCTCTCTCTCTCTCTCTCTCTCTCTCTCTCTCTCTCACATCAGCCTCTCTGACATTCCTCGCTCTCCCATTTGGGGAGCTTGAGGCCAGCGGAGGGCAGAAGAGTTGTTCTGGGGCTTGAATTAAAGGTAAGTTGTGTGCCTGTGTTTTATTTGATACCTTAGGAAATTCACTCAATTGACCCTAGTTTAGCTGCCTGAGCTGGGTGAGGGCAGCAGTAACTATTTTCCCTATGCTTCATTTGCACCCTAATTATTTCCTTTTCCTGACATTGAGGATTATAGTTCCATTGACTCAGGGACTGGATACCATGTCAGAAAAGCACACCTGTGGAAATAAAGGTTCAGAGTGGTAGTCACCCCTTACTTTAGTCCCAATGTTTCATTTTTTTCTACAAGGAAATATACTTGTGAATTAATTATAATGACTAAAATTGATCTTAAATGTTACTTGATTACATTGATGATCAGTATAAACTATGGAAACTTTATACTTTGCCTATTGTACATTGGGTACAGAAAAAGAACACAAAACAATAAATGAGGTTAAAATGATAACTGGCAAATTTCTAACATCTAAGTCATCCAAAAATAAGTAAATAAGTAAATAAATAAAAAGAAAACAAAACAAAAAATACAAGGATATGCTGTAAGATCATTTTTTCTCCAAAATGTTTATTGAAAAATATAATCCCCAAATAGATTTTGTTTTGCTTATAATTTAATTTCTTTAAAAATAAATATTCTTAATTACAATTTTATAATATAATCATTTTAAAAGTATATATGTGTATGTAGTGAAACTTGGTTTAATATGCTACTAAGTAGAGTCATCAAGGGACATCTTATCTGGTACCTGGAAAAATCAAATCTCCTCTTAATGTTAAAGCCTAACCTTTGAGGTCTAAGTCAGTCTCCCAGAAAGTCACTTTTAGGTTAAAAATATTTGATTCATATATCCTATTTTTTCTCTCTTGATGTACTATCATGTTGTAAATTCCTGAGTGTTTTCTCTAATTTGTAGTCTAAAATGCTTCAGTCCCTATTTTGCTTAAATTAATAAAATCAATTGAGAAACACTTTTCTCATCTTTTTAGATTAGCTCTCTGATTTCAAAAAATAAAATTCGGAAATAATGTTTGATTCTAGTCAAGCTGCTTTAGAATGGGATAACCCATTATGAATTTCTACAATTTGTATTTCCATTCTCCTAAAACCATTCATGTAAAAAATAAAAACACAAAACAATATAGTGCCACACACACATGTACATGCATACACATTCTTACACTTATTTGCCCATTATCAGTAGTGAAAATTGATAACATTAAAAGAACATATATTGCATAAGACAAAATCATGGTGATATTACATCCAATCTTCCACAAAAGGTGTTTTCTTTATGTTATTAAATGAATAGGAGGTCAACTTCTTTTATGCACAGATCTGAAATAATAACTATAAGTTTTTTAAATGACAGACTTGGTACATTTGTTCTAGTCAGTGGTCTGAGTAAGAAGCATCATGTTTGATTGCTCTGAATTGATTCCATCCATCACATTGACTTGTGACAATGTGGTTACAGGAATTACCCCCAGTTCCAGGGTAGGTCCTCATTAGGTTAAGCCAGAAGTTGGAATATTGTGTTTTTCTGTAGAGATCTAATTAGTGAATATATTAGGCCTTACTAACCAAGTGAAATAATGATGGATTTTATACAGATTCATAAATAAGAAGAGAGAATATTTTCTACATTTTGTATTGTGAAAATCAAAATTTTAATTTATGAACACTGATATTTGAGTTTCTTATAATTTTCATGTCAGAAATGTTATTTTTTTACATTTAAAAAATTTAAAATAATTATCAATTCATGAGGGGTACAAATATATAATATACAGTCTGATTCATTTACCTCTTGTTTTGGTTCTAGTATTCTCTTGTTTTTCTCCATTTGGGGATTTTTGTCCCTGTTAACTTAAAATGAACAAAATATTAATTCTTAATATAAGTAGAAGGACTAACTCTGAGTTTTATGTTAAAAAACACATAAAGACACCTTGTTCATAGTACTACATGTGAATTATTTGCTAGCTCCTTTCATACCACAACTACAAATGAATCTCCTTTCTCCCATCCTTCCCCCATCCCTCACTCCAAGGCTATTTGGGAAAAAGCAATCCCTCTATCAAGTATGGCTAGCCATTATATAAGATAAATTAAAACAAGATTATATGTCTACAAAACACTGAGTAGATAAAATGGAATAATTTTATATTGATATTATAGAAATTACTGTCTTAGCTTTTTCTCCATGCTTCTGGAAAAATAAATTGCAACTCTGCAGCTTTCCCATAAAATCCCCAGGCTACAAGCAACTGCTTGCTGGCATACCAACTGAAAGAGAAACGGGTGGGTTAAAAAATAAGTAAATTAATATTTGGGGACCAAAGCATATTAGGTAAGTCAGGAATAACTGATTACAGAAAAAATAGTTTAACAAAACACTTGCATATTAATTTTCTGAGAATGGCCCCATAATTGTGTCTGAGGGAGAAACATTTTTAGTCAGTAAGTTTTAAATAGAGAAGCAAAGATTTTCTTGTCTGTGCATTAAAAAAGTATTGTTTATCATTTCATCTGTGTTCATTATCAAAATCTTTACCTTTGTTTTCAACACCTAACACTGATGTGAAGAACAGAAACACAATTCAATAGCAAGTTATGATTAGAAACATCAAAAGGAATGTCTCATCAGAAGAGCGTTAACAGAACATTAAGCATCACAGATGGATCATGTAAAAACAAAGTTGCAAGCAAAAGAAGACCATAGCTCAGATTCAAAATCTGGCTCCAAACTGAACTTGCCCTATGATCCTGAATAAGTTAACTACCTGTCATATGACTTAACTTATACATTTCTGAAATAAAATTATGCAGACTTGTTTACAAAATAATCAATGTAATTTATGTATCTACAGTTTTCTCCTACCTCTTTTTATTTACTCAATAAAATTATTATTTACCTTGAAACGTTCTAGGTATAGAGGGCTCACGGCTTCTGAATTTTAGAAAGATCAAAACAATATTGAGAAAAATATTCACTTATAATAGAGAAACCCTTTTCTCATCAGAGTTGATTTAGCAGACAGATATAAGAATACACTCAACTTCATACATAAGACACTACCTCCCATAAAATTTGGAGTTTTATAAAACGACCATCAATAAAGTCATATATTTGTATTTAGAGATCAACTGATTTTAAATTTCAACTAATACCTAACATGATAAAAAATCTTGATGAGAAAAATAGTTATAAATAAACATTTATGTACTTTTTATTTTTAAAAGTCATTTCTATCTACTGAAAAATATTGTAAGCAAAAAATTCACTAATTAAAGAAAATACCATAAAAAATTTTAGTAATGAAAAAGTGTTCAGCTCTTCATTTGGAAATTAATTTGATTTCTCATCAACAGTGTATTTAACAAATTCTTATGCTAAATGTTTTCTCAGCAGTGAGTGATTCTCCATGACACCTTTAAGCACAGTTTCTTTTTTTATATATTTTGTATTTTAGAAAGGATCTTACTTTGTTGCCCATGCTGGTCTTGAGTTCCTAAGTTCAAGTAATCCTCCCACCTCAGCCTACTGTATAATTGGAGCTACCTTCCAAACCACCACACTGGGCTAAAGAATACTCTTCAATAAATGACAGATTTGCTCAAGCACTTCCTGATATTGTCATTCATATTTCTCAGGTACCATTACCAGGACACCACATTTATACTGCTTCTTCCACTCATCCTTCAGAAATAATCACCCTTCAATATCCACATTTATACTTTAATATTTGTTATTTTCATAATGCATTCTTTTACATTTTACTTACAGGACAGCATGTTTTAATTGCAAAGTAATTTGACAATTTAAAGGAAAGACAACTTAATCTTTTGGAGAAAAGTTATAGACAACTTTTACAGAGGAATATAGAGTCAGTATGGTGCTGTCTTGTACAATTAGTCGTATTATTTGAGACATTTGTAATATATATGTATATATAGAGAGACGAAAGAGCAACATCTCATTTATAATTCAAACCTTAGTATTTTAAAAAATGCATAAATAACAGAATAACATTTTACCATTCATGTACCTTTGCTTATGTTTTAAATTAAGCCAATTTATGAAAATTTACTTTTACAAAAGCCAAAATAGCCATTGTAGCTTTCTCAGCATAAGAGATTGCCAATGAGGCAAGGCCAATAAGAAACCTTGATGTTTCTGTTCCCAAGTCTAGGTATCTATTAATGTTAACTCTGTTCTTGAGGGTAGATTGATGTTACTGCAGTGTCCTCCTGATGGATTTGCACAATGACTTTGGCAGCTAGGTGTACTATTTCTGGCTTTGATAGTTTGTGCCAAAATACAATAGTTCCTAGGTACATTTAGGAAAGGTACCTTCTAAAAATAAATTGTTACACGTATGTCTGCAAAATCTACTTTAAAAAGAGCAAGGTTTACATGTTAAAATATAAAGAATATTTGATATTGATCTCTAGAAAGACAAAGTAAATGGCCAATCGTTAATTATTTGGAAAAATTTTCTGTAATGATGCCATATTTTTTCACAAGATTGAGACATGTTATTCCAAAGTCTTCTAGAAATATTTACTCAGGTTATAGAACAAACCAATAAAGACAATTTATAACAAAATTACTTATATTTAAAAGTAGATTTATATTTCATTCTTACATGCTTATGGCTAAACTTATTTGGAGTTATCCTGCTATTCTTAGGTCATACTTGGCACTGGTTTTGAATTGTAATATAAAAGGCTCAGGGTCACTAGAGCAGGGACAGCTATTTTAAGAGAAAAGAGAAAAAAAAGATTGAAAAGACAGTAGTAATGGAATATGCTATTTTGGCAGAGTGTCTTGACATTAATAGAGCTGAGCCATATATATATGTATATATATATACACACACACACAGCATTAAGTATTTACTATAAATATATATATGCAGCACTTAAGTATTTAGTATAGAAATCTTAGTGATAGCTAGAAATATTTGGAAATGTTAGTGATATTGACATAGAAGATAATATGAAAAAAATCAGATTATTCTTAAAAAGATTTAGAGTAACTGACTGAAAGTTTGTGTAAATTTGGAGAATTTGCTAAGAATAAAGTGGGAAAATAAGCACTAAGTTTAATTATCTTTATGTCAAAGGTGTGTGAGTTTTCTGTCTGGCAAAACTTGTCATACAAGAGCAGACAATTTACCTGCACAGAATATGCTTTTAACTGACTCTTACTACCTACGTGACCCTAGAGAATTTACTTAACCTTGGTGACCTCAGCTTCTTCACATGTCAAATGAGGACTATGTGAGTTTATATAAACCTGGACAGTATATAGTTGATGAATTGTAATCATTATTAGCATAGGAGAATGAACCATTTTAATTATTCAAATATTCTGACTAATAAGGAAATATTACATATATGTGTGTTTATAAACACAGGTGATCATTTTATTACAATACAGATTTGACTGAGAACTTGCAAAATAGAATTAAACATAATTAGAAATTTAATGTTTTAATTAAAAAGTCATGTAGATTACCATTTTGCTTTTTTTGAGATTTTGATATTGGCTCTGGTTATCCTGGTGTTTTATTTGGGATTTAATATTTTTTGTCCATTTTTCAAAATTACTAAATTCTCCTATGACATAATCTCTTTTGAGTGCATGCCAATTTTATCATTTTATTCCTGAATATTTTGTCTTCTATTCTATAATCTAAATAATAGGAAGAAGTAAATACATTCTGTAATTCATTTCTTTTATTTACTATAATTTTTAGTGGAATATAAGCTAACTGTACTAAGGAACACAGTAGATATTCTATTTTTTTTACTCTAATGACATGATAACATCTTGAAATATGAATGTTGTTCAATAAATAAATGACAACCCATTGCTCTATGTAAATATGAATAATGCACATACATATATATCTTTAATGGTGCATAACTCAGGGTTAACACATAAAAACATCCCGCCATTTTTTTTATTGCTACTGGACTTTAACTTTGCTACCTACTACTGAAAATATAAAACTGCTAGAGATGTTTATGGGGAATAACAAGATAATCAAGCAAATTTCGATCTGGAGATTGTCCTAGATTTGTTAAATACTAGAAATAAGATGGTAGCAGGAAGAACGTATGGGATGATTACTTCCAACCTCCAAAAGGATACTTCCAACAGATATGAGTGTTCTGAGCTCAGAAAGAGTGTAACCGAAAGGCCAGATCCAAATATCTTTAGATGGATAGTATTTTACTTGTGAGAGAACTTGAAGATATTTTTACTTCCCTTTATAGAGAACATTATAATTGATAGGCTTGGGCTCACCACAGAAGTCTTCTACAAACAGCCCCTTGGATATATTGTAGGGAAAAATGAGGCAGCAGATTACTGCATCATGGTCTTCTCTGTAAAGTCTGAAGATGATACAAAAATAAAGATTCTGAAAATTGAGCTGATTTCAATAAATAAAATGACATTCTAAGATCTCCATTTGCAGGAGGAACAAGGAGTTTAGATGCCTTGTTCCACCACTTCCCATGTAAGACACTTGAGAGCAGAGGACAATCAGACATTCACTGTCCACATGGTACCCAGAAAGAAGCACACAAATGCTGATATTTCTCATTGAAACAGGAGAATTAAATTCCATGGCAGAGAAATAAAGTAAAGTAAATGGTCTATAAACTGGGTAAGAGCCTGTGGTACCAATATAGTTCCTCAATGAAAACTTACTTTCTGATATAAGAAAAGGAAATAACAGGGAAACAGTCCTTACTTAGGAATTTTAAAGACAAGTTGTAACAACGAATTAAAAACTCAGTTATTTGAATGCTTGGTAGTGTATCTCCATTTACAATCCCGAAAGCCTTGCAATTAGATGTTTAGTTTATCAGGAATAGTCCTTCTTTTACTCTTCTGAGTTACAAATAGATAGTTCAATGCTTTTTTTTTTTTTTTTTTTTTGCTAAAATGATTCTATTTCCTAACCCTGCCATAATATGAATTTCAAGCTTGCTAGTATTTCTAAAAAGAAAAATCATCTTAATTATATTCCTTTCTAGGAAAATTATTTTGCATGTGTCTTTAAAAAGACAAAAAAATCACCTTAATTAGTGAATTGTCTGATGGGTTTACATATTTTGATTAGCTAGACACTTTAGAATGATTTTTCTTCATTCTCTCTCAGTTTAATATAAAAAATAATGTATGCCATTTAATGTATCTTTGAATTTAATATTTTTACCTATAGGTGGCCTTCTTAAGACTCTATTCCATTTTTGATTAGCATTACAATATTAGTTATCATTCATCTCAAGTTTTTTTTTTTCTTCTTGTGTGTGTAAAAAAGAAAATCTCCTCTTTAAATGGTAGTGTTTGTATAACATTTACCTTCAGCTTTTTTAAAGAGCAATCTACCATTTATATTTTTAATGTATTTGCCATTTTGGTATTTCCTTTTGTTTGCTTCATTAAGGAATATTGGTAGAAGAGAGTTTCAGAGAGTTTCTGTGATATCAAAATGATATGCCGAATCAGGGCATATGGTCTACAATACTGGAATTTCTTATCCTGTTTTGTATCTGCTCAGTAAAGGGAATACTCTGGGTTTTAAAGCATGAACTCAACAGTTGCTCTTTATCATTTAAGTATTTATTTTAACTTTAAGTATTTATTTTGAAAATGTGCTATATTCAGTAGTCCTTTTTTAACTTCACTGACAAATTTCTTTCATTGAGATTCTTGTAGAATCCCAGATAACATTTCAGATAAAAGAAATAGAAAACATATATACCTGACTTAAGTTATTTATTTACACAGCACATTTTTTCAATCAATTTATTTATTTATTTATTTTACAATAAGTATCTATTGAAATAGTTGACTATGAAAAAATAGAACTAAATCTCTGAGGATTACATTATTTTCAAATATCTTGAATTTAGCCAAATTTGCTATAGACTTTAACAAATTCAAAATATGTGAATATCATATGTCATTATAGATAATATTAAACCAGTGAATTATGTAGAGCAAATGATTTGTGAATCATCTGAGTGAGCTTCTAAATATATGAATGCATTGCCTTTACAGACTTTAATAGAAGTGTAACAGCTCATCTTAATTTATATTCTTAGGAGAGTGATTATGAATTTTTCTAAGTTTAATCAGTAAATGTAATCAGTTGGTGACCAGATTTATTATTGTATTTTTTATGTTTCCACATTTATCTACTTCTAAAAGAGAAGTGAAAGTTTTATTCAAGTTAATAATATTAGCATTTCTCCTTCTTATTAAATTCAATTCTAAAAGTTGGCCATACATTCCATAATTGATTAGATGCATATATTCTACATTTTATTTGTATATGATTATTTAGGGACTACTATTTCTTAGAAAGTATTGAATACAATGCAAAATATAAGATTTGAAATTGTTCCATCTCTTAAAGAAGTTGCTGTCTATTAGAGTGTTCTTGGAACTTGACAGGCATTACTTGAAAAGCAGTAAAAACTAGGATGCCTAGGTTTCTGGTTTTACTATTTATACTGGGGGTTCTATCTCAGGCATTTTAATATAATTGGCACAGATAGCATTAATGCTACAAGTTCTTTAAAATTCTCAGGTGATTTTTTTCTAAGTTTTTTTTAAGGAGCAATTTAAGGTTCATAGGAAAATTGATAAGAAAATAGATATACTCCCTTTCCATGCACATGCATAGCCTCCCCTATTAAATTAAATAGACAGCCCATAGAGTGCTTACATTGTTACAATTTATTGTTACACCTGACAAATCATCATTATCCAAAGTCTGGTTTACATTAGTGTTTACCCTTGTTCTTTGATATTTCATGTGTTTGAACAAATGTATAATAACATATATTCACCATTATCATATCATACAGAGTATTTTTGCTATCCTAAATATCTTCTGCATTTAATCTGTTCATATGTTCCTAACCCTTTTCCCAAGGAAACACTGATTATTGTACTCTCTCCATAATTTTGCCTTTTCTGGAATGCCGTATAAGTAGAATTATACAGCATAAAGCTTTTTCAGATTTGCTTCATCCATTTAATAATGTAAAAATGTTTCTGCCATATCTTTTTATGACTTAATAACTCATTTATTCTCAGCATTAAGTAAAAGTACCACAGTTTACTTGTACATTCACCTACTAAATAATATCTTGATTGTTTCCAGGTTTTGGAAATTAAGAGTAAAACTGGTGTAGACATCCATTTACAAATTTTTGTGTTATTAAGATTTTTCAACCACTTTGGATAAATACCAAGGGCTGTGATTGCAGGAATATATGGTAAAACTACATTAAGTATTTTTTTATTGATTTAAAAAAATGATAGTGAAATGCATTATAATTCTTATTATACATACAGCACAATTTTTCATATCTCTGGTTGTATATAAAGTATGTTGACACCATTTAGTGTCTTCATACATGTACTTTGGATAATGATGTCTATCACATTCCACCATCCTTGTAACCCCCTGCCCCCTCCCTTCCCATCCATCCCTCTGCCCTATCTAGAGTTCATCTATTCCTCCCATGCTCCCTCTCCCCACTGCACTATGAATCAGCCTCCTTATATTAGAGGAAACATTCAGCACTTGGTTTTTTGGGATTGGCTAACTTTAATTAGCATTATCTTCTCCAATGCCATCCATTTACCTGCAAATGCCATGATTTTATTCTCTTTTATTGCTGAGTAAAATTCCATTGTGTATATATGCCACATTTTTTTATCCATTCATCTACTGAAGGGTATCTAGGTTGGCTCCACAGTTTAGCTATTGTGAATTGTGCTGCTATAAACATTGATGTTGCTGTGTCCCTGTTGTATGCTGATTTTAAGTCCTTTGGGTATAGTCTGAGGAGAGGAATAGCTGGGTAAAATGGTGGTTTCATTCCCGGTTTTTCAAGGAATCTCCATATTGTTTCCCATAATGGTTGCACCAATTTGCAGTCCTACCAGCAATGTATGAGTGTACCTTTTCCCCCACATCTTTGCCCACACTTATTGTTGTTTGTCTTCCTAATAGCTGCCATTCTGACTGGAGTGAAATGATATCTTAGAGTAGTTTTGATTTGCATTTCTCTAATTGCTAAAGATGATGAACACTTTTTCTTATATTTGTTGATTGATTGTATATCCTCTTCTGAGATGTGTCTGTTCAGGTCCCTGGCCCATTTATTGATTGGGTTATCTGCTTTTTGGTGCTTAGCTTTTTGAGTTCTTTATATACACTAGAGATTGGTGCTCTTAAGGTATTGGCACCAAAACAAATTTGTAGATCAATGGTATAGAATACAGGACACAGAGACTAACCCACAAAATTACAATTATCTTTATATTAGACAAAGGTGCCCAAAACATGCACTGCAGAAAAGATAGCCTCTTCAACAAATGGTGCTGAGAAAAATGGAAATCCATATGCAACAAAATGAAATTAAATCCTTATCTTTCACCATGCACAAAATTCAGCTCAAAGTGGATCAAGGACCTAGGAATTAAACCAGAGACTCTGTGTCTACTAGAAGAAAAAGTAGGCCCTAATCTTCATCATGTGGGATTAGGCCTCAACTTCCTTAATAAGACACCTATAGTGGAAGAATTAAAATCAAGAATCAATAAATGGGATGGATTCAAACTAAAAAGTTTCTTCTCAGCCAAAGAATCAATCTGTGAGGTGAAAAGGGAGCCTACATCCTGGGAGCAAATTTTTACCCCTCACACATCAGATAGAGCACTAAAACTATGTTAAGTTTTACAAATATAATTGCCAAACTTTGTTCCAAAGTGACTGCACCACTTTGCATTCTCATCTGCAACAGATGAAAGTTCCTGTCACTTCACATCCTCACCAGCAGTTGGTGTTGTCAGTGTTGTCAATCCTCCAACTTGGTTCTTCTCTATCAATATAGCATCGACTATTCTGGTCTTTTGCCTGTCATGTAAACTTCAGGGTCAGATTGTCAATCTCTATATAGCAACATTTTGGGATTTTGAATGTGATTGCATTGAAACTGCTAATCACAGTAGAAAGAATGGATGTCCTGATGATTTTGAGTCTTCAATTCCACCAATATGAATACCTCTTCACTTATTTGATTTATTTCACCAGTTTTGTGATTTTGTTCATGTATATCTTATACATATTTTATTATATTTATTGATAAATATTTTATTTTGAGTGTTATAAAGTAAATATTATTGTGTTTTCAATTGCAAAGCCAACTCATTCATATTGTTTTACAGGGAAATAATTGACTTATTGATTAACCTCACATCCTGTAACTTTCCTAATAGCCTATTAGTTCCAAGAAATTAATTAAAATCTTTTCTCGTGATTTTGCATGCAGGCAATAATGTTATTATCTATGAGAGCAGGAACAATTTTGTTTCTTTATTCCATAACAGTATTCTCAGTGGATTTTTCTACCTTTTTTTTCCCTCTTATTTCATTGACTTGGACTTCCATTATGACTTTTTTAAGCATTGGCAAGAGGGAACAAACTTGTCTTGCCTCTGATCTTAGTGAAAAAAGCTTCTATTTTATCATCATTAAGTGTGATGTTAACTGTAGAGTTTTTTGTAGACATTCTTTATCACATTAAGAAAGTACTCTCTACTCTGAGATTATAGAAAGTTTTTCTCATTAATAGGTGTTAGTTTTGTAAAATTCTTCTTTTATGCATCTGCTGCAATGAGCATGTTATTTTTCTTCTTTTGCCTCCTCAGTAATAGATTGAATTAAATAATTTTTATGTATTAAACCAGCCTCACATATTTGTGATGAATTCCCCTTATCATTATCATATAGTTTTCTTTATATATGGTTAGATTTAATTTGTTTGTATTTTGAGAGTATATTTATCAATATTCATAGAATATATTGTTCTGTAGTTTCTGTTCTTGTGATGTCCTTATCTGATTCTGGTACAGGGGGATACTAACCCCATAGAATCATTTAGGAAGTGCTCCCTCTACTGCAGTATTTTGAAGCTCACAGAAAAAATTAGTATAATTTCTTATTTAAATGTTGGACAGAATTCACCAGTAAACTCATCCAGATCTGGTTTTGGAATATTACTTATTGATTCATGTTTTTAATAGAGAGATTATTCATTGTCATATGCTTTTTAATATACAAGTAATGTTTAGAACTGCAGATAATGAAATATATGTTACCAATAGCAAACTGTAATCTAAGTAATACAATTGAGATGTGTGACAATTTTTTCTGAAAAAAAACTTCATCAAAGATGTTAAATTGTACCTTGAGTAAGGAATAGTTACCACTAGTTAGCATGAAAAGCAATTTTGAAAGGATAGTCCATGGTAGTGACAGTGTGTGTGCATTGAGGAGCATGCTGAATTGAGTGTGCTTGATTGGACAGTATGCTGAAATACAGAAAGTACATAAAACTGAAAAAATTAGGTGGAAAATAAGTAATGAAGTTGTTTTAGTCAGCTTCACATTGCTGCAACCAAAATACCTGACAAAAACAATGTAGAGGGAAAGTTTATCTTGGATCATGGTTTCAGGTTCAGTACATAGTTGGCCAACTCTATAGCTCTGCACCCAAGATGAGGCAGAACACCACAGAAGAAGTGCATGGTGGATGAAAGCAGCTCAGAACATGGCACTAGGAAGCAGAAAGCTCCACTCACCAGCAACAAAATATGTACCCCAAAGGCATGCCATGAGTGACCTAATTCCTCCAGCCATACCCTACCTGCCTATAGTTACCAACCAGTTTATTCATATCAGTTGATTAATCCAGTGATTATATCATAATCAAATTTATTACATTGTCTCAGATATGAGACACATATCCAAACCATAACATTCTCCCCTGGCCACCAAAATCTCAGTTTCATCTTCCAGTTCCAAATATATTGAATCCATTTGCAAGCATTCCCAAAGTCTTAACAGTTCTAGCATTAAAAATGTCCAAATCCAAAATCTGAGACTCAAGGCAAACTTCTAGCAATTTTCCCCTATAAAGATCAAAAACAAGTTACATGCATCCAACATATAGTGGCACACAGTAAACATTTCCATTCTGAAAGAGAAAAAGAAAGGCATAGAAAGAAGGGACCAAAACAAGACTAATCCACTGGCCAATCAAGTCCTACACACTACATCCAACATCAGGGGCACAAAAAATTGTGATATTCTTTTCAAAATACTTATGCAGCTCTTCCCCCTATGACATTGCTGATTCCAATCTACATGATCTCTCTTTGAGTTTATTTCTACTTGATTCCTGCAGCTTTCCTTAGCAGACATCCCATGATATTAGTATCTCTTAATCTCAGATGTCTCCGCTATAGATTTGCCTTCTTCATTTGACCCTATAGGGTTTTACCCTGCCTCACTTTGCCTGACCTCTCAGGCCTTCCTGTGAAATCTGAGTGGAAGTCTCCATGATCCTCTAACTCCAGCACACTATATTCTTGTAGATTCAGCACATGTTTTTGACACACAGGTCTGCCACCATCTCAAGAAGTAGCCAAGCCCTGAGGGACTATGGCTGCAGTAGCCTCTGAGTGCCTATGTGGCTCAGCATGGTGAAACAACTCCCTAGGCCTCCCTCTGCAAGCAGCATGCCCCACTAATATCTTTTCAATGAAACTTATACCTTTAAACTCTTGAACTGGAGATGGGTTGGTTATGCCAATTCCTGAGATGTCCTCAAGTTATCTTTCCTATTGTAAAGCATTTAACATTTCTTTAGTGGCTCTATGACTTTAACCAGCACAACTTCCTTAGCCCCAGTTTTGCTCACAATTTTATGGCCCAAGTCCAATAGTTAAAACCTTCTGCTCTGTTTTCTGCTCCCATTATCATAGTAAACATAGCTAAAAACCACCAGCAATATCCATGCCACCTCCTAAATGCCGTGCTGCCATGAAATTTCCTCCACCAGATTAATTAGTCAATCACATTTAAATTCAGCCTCACAGAAAGTGTCAGGATATGAACAAAGATCTTCTTTGACAGAATGTAACACAAATGACCACTACCCCATTTTCCATTAGAGTCCTTCCTCTCTGAAAAATCACAAGTCTAGACTTCACTTTCTACAGTCTTGTCAGCATTCTGGTCTTCTGTGCCCTGACCAGAATTGCCCATTAACCTCCACTTATAGCATTCTAAAGCTTTTCCAGGCCGCATCTGTAAACTTTTCAAAATTCCTCCCACAAACTTCAAAAAACTTTAAAAGCTTCTTAACTACATGGTCAGGTTAGTCACAACAATGACACCACTTCTCAGTACCAATTTCTGTTTTAGTCAGCTTTCCATTGTTGTGACCAAAAGACCTGACACCCCACCAAAAAAAAAAAAAAAAAAAAAAAAGAAAACATTTATTTTTGCTCACAGTTTTTTCAGTTCATTGTGACCAACTCCATTGATTGCCGCAGTCTGGCTGGGCACAAAATCAAGAGCCACTCAAGCAGGAACAAACTTTATTATTTTTTGAAACTGCCGCCAATGTCGGGTTCGCGCCCGGGAAGATTTTTTCCACCCACGCGGCCTCCTCCCGGACCCACAGAGAGAGCTCCTCCCCCGGAACTCCCTCCTACTGTACTTCCCCAACCAATGGGAACTCTCCAGGAGTCCCATAGCCGGCCTAGGTGAACAGCAGGAGTCCAATATCCATATGAATGCAAATCTTAACATAATCATATCATCTCAATGGCTAGCTGGCGTCACCTTTGGACCAAAAATGCCATGCATCATATACTTGGCTCTTAGCATCTCCCCTCTTCTGTTTAAGTAACAAGCAATCTGGCTAGGGACCATGCCTGTTAGGTTTGTCCAATTCAACATATGGTTCTTACCCGTCATCGGAAAACTGACTTTTAGGCGTCAGCCTCCTGTCTTAGGTTGATACCACTGCAATTGGATCATACCGGTCACTGACTACTGGTCCAGCACATAGCCATACTTGTGGATAGGCCTATGTACCAGTGGGGGGGTGAGGTTCTTTGCCTCACCTGTGTTGGCCCCCAAATTTGGCCTTGGTGCCGGTGGGGGGGTGAGGTTCTTTACCTCACCTCTGTTGGCCCCCAAAATTAGACCATCACTAGTAGAAGGGAGGAGGATACAGAAATGTCATGACACCAAGTCAATTAACGGCTCCTAGGAAAAATTGCATCACTGGTGACACATCAGCAAAGATACGCTAGCACTACCATAATTCGCTGCATCAACAAATAGATCACAAAGCATACAAGTGATACATAGTCCAGGCAAGTTCTGTAAGCAGTTCAAAGCAGAGGAATCTATCAATATGTCCATATCCTCCCAAAATAAAGCATACAAGTGATACATAGTCCAGGCAAGTTTTGTAAGCAGTTCAAAGCAGAGGAATCTATCAATATGTCCATATCCTTCCAAAATAAATAGACTCATTGATTGAGCATTACTTGTTGAGTTATAAATCATTGATGTATCAGTTTACACGGTTTGTTGTGATAACTCTTGAAGAAGTTGTAGTTTGGTTTTATCTTTGTCTTCACCGGCACTGGGATGAAAATAGGAATTTTGACAATGATTCTAAAAAAAAAAATATGTAGCATTTCAACAGGTACTAAGAAAACAATATTTAGAACAATTTACATTATCCTGAACAGAATTATTAAATATAATGAAAAGGAAAGGTGAAAGTAAACAAACAGATCTGTTAACCTTCTATTTGTTCATATATTAAAACAATCCTCAACAGCTGTTTACCCAAATTAAATTAAACTATTAAAATCACGTGAATAATAAAAAAAAAAAATTTGGATCCATGTGCATGAGCGCTCCTCATATGTGGTATATGGACATACGCACATACAGACATACAACACAAAACAGAAGTGTGCACACGTAACATATAACACATAAGACAATAGTAAAGGCCTAGTAGCTTTACCTAGGTGAAATCTCCATTGCAATGTTCAAAAACTCCACAGTCAAAAAATAAAACTGATCAGAAAAAACATTAACCTAGGTCTGTATGAGCTCAAAAATAAAATAGAACTTTATGATGTGGGAAAAAGCAATAATAAAATAGATATTGAAAAAAGCATCCTGGTTAATCACTGTCGCAGATGTAAGAATAGCCAAGCTGGAGATCTGGATATCAGCTGTTATGGATTTGAGTCGAATCATCTTCCTTTTGGTCTGTAGAAATTGTTTTAGTTAGTCTCTCTGGAATCCAAATCGGCTGCTGTTCTTCCTGTGGAAAAACACAAACAGAGCCCCGACTCCAGACTATCACTGGGTCAGGACCTTTCCATTGTCCTGTTAGAATATCTTTCCAAAGTACCTTAGGCTTATGTACATTTTTTGGATACAAATGTCTTTCCGCAGCACTAAGCCCTGATGAATCCAAATTTTAAAAGTGTAGAGTAAAAAGGGTTATTTTAAGTTTATCTTTGGGGGATATATACCCCTTTCCAATTCCCTCCTTTTGTTTTAATAAGTACATTTTAATAGTTTGATGAGCTCTTTCAACTATGCCTTGTCCTTGTGGATTGTATGGAATTCCTGTTATGTGAGTAATGCCAAATGATGAGAAAAATTGTTTAAAAGAGGTGGACGCATAACCAGGACCATTATCGGTTTTTAACTGTTTTGGAACACCCACAGTGGCAAAATTTTGTAAGCAATGAGCTATAACATCTTTAGTTTTTTCTCCGGCATGAAGGGAGCCCATCAGAAATCCAGAAGAAGTATCAATTGTAACATGTAAATATTTTAATTTTCCAAATTCTGGCAAGTGTGTGACGTCCATCTGCCAAATATGGTTAGGTATCAGTCCTCTAGGATTGACTCCAAGATTAACTTGTGGTAAAAATGTCACACAATTTTGACATTGTTTTATTATATGTCGGGCTTGTTCTTTAGTTATTTTAAAACACTTTTGTAAAGTATTAGCATTGACATGGAACCTTTTATGAAAATTTATAGCTTCTTCTATTGTGGAGAAAATATGTATGTCATGTGTAGATTTATCTGCTAACTCATTGCCCAAACTAAGGGCTCCAGGCAATCCTGTATGTGCCCTGATATGTCCTATAAAGAATGGATCTTTTCTGTCCCAGATGAGACTTTGTATAGTGGAAAGCAAAGAGAAAACAGTAGAAGAAGGGGAAATCCTACCAGCATCTTCAAGGGATACTATAGCATTAACTACATACTGACTATCAGAAAATAAATTAAATACAGAATCTTTAAACATCATAAAAGCTTGTAATACTGCATTAAGCTCTACCTTTTGAGCTGATTGTTTGGGTACTAAAAATGTAAAAGTTTGATCAGGGGTAACTACTGCTGCTGTACCATTATTTGACCCATCAGTGAATATATTTGGAGCATTCATGATAGGGGTTTTTTTGTCATTTTTGGAAAAACTACAGGATGTTTAGACCAAAAAGACAACAAAGGATTAGACGGTAAGTGATTATCAAATGAAACATTAGATTTACACATGATTATTGTCCAAGTATTTAACTCATTAGCTAACTCATCAATTTGATCCATAGTATATGGAGTAATAATTTTATTGGGAGAAATCCCAAACACTCCTTGGCTGCTTTTATTCCTTTGAGTATTAATTGTCCTACAGCCTCAGGATATCTAGTAAGAATAGTGTTAGGAGAATAACATAAATGTATCCACAATAATGGACCTTCTTGCCAGAATACTCCTGTAGGAATATTTTTTTGTTGGCAGTACAATAAATAATAAAGGCAAACTTATATCAATTCTATCCAAATGCATATTTTCCATATATGTTTCAATGATTTTTAATGCCTTTCTTGCTTCAGGCGTCAACATGCGGGGTGAATTTGGATCTGATGGACCTTTTAGAATATCAAATAAAGGTCCCAACTCTCCTGTTGGTATGCCTAGATAAGGCCTTATCCAATTTATGTCTCCTAATAACTTTTGAAAGTCGTTAAGTGATTTGAGTTGATCTACTCGTATTTGAATTTTTGGTGGACGGACCATGGTTGAGGATAATAAAACCCCTAAATAATTAATTGGAAGATTTAATTGTAATTTATCTATTGCTATCTCTAGATTATAATTTTTTAATAAATTTGTAAGTGTGGCATAACATTCTAGCAATGTGTTTTTATCTTTATGTGCCAATAACACATCATCCATATAGTGAAATATTTGTAGTTCAGGATTTTGATTTCTAAGTGGCTGGATTGCTTTGTTAACACAAATTTGACACATAGTTGGACTATTAGCCATCCCTTGAGGGAGTACTTTCCATTCTTATCTCTGATCAGGACCTTCATGATTTAGTGCAGGGATAGTAAATGCAAAATGTGGACTATCCTCGGGATGAATTGGAATTGAAAAAAAAACAATCTTTAATATCTATAGCTAAAACATACCAGGTTTTTGGTAAAGCAGACAATTGGGGAATCCCTGATTGAGCAGGTCCCATAATAACCATCTCATTATTAATGGCTCTTAAATCTTGCAATAATCTCCATTTACCAGATTTCTTTTTAATGACAAAAATGGGAGTATTATGGGGAGATACGGAAGGTTGTATATGTCCCTCCGCTAATTGTTGTTTGACCAGGTCATGGGCTATTTGTATCTTTTCTTTAGTCAGGGGCCACTGAGGAACCCACACTGGTCTTTCTGATTTCCAAGTAATTTTGATTGTCTCAGTGGCCCTTTCTGAAAACCCAATCCATGTCTATTTGTTTCTTGATATATTTGAATTGGTGCTGTCATACCTTGTTCTTGTTTTCTTAATCTTTCTTCTTTCCTAAAGCCTTGTCTAGTCCTAGTAGTGGGCGCATTAGGATTGATGTTATTTGTTAATGTCAAACCTAATTGATCTAGGACATCTCGTCCCCATAAATTTATAGCAAGATGATCCAATACATAGGGCTGTATAGTTCCTTCACATCCTTCAGGATCCTTCCAATCTAATACCATTGCACTTCTATGGGGATTAGTTGCCACTCCTAGGCCTCGAAGCGTTTGAGTGGCTTGCTGTAATGGCCAATGTTTCGGCCATTCTTGATGAGAGATGATGCTAAGGTCTGCACCTGTATCAAGTAGCCCATTAAAGTCATGTCCTTGAATATTTAGTTTTAGCATGGGGCGAGAATCTAGATTTAAAGACAGCATAGCCCAATCTACACCTGTGGAGCCTAATCCCTTGGAACCTCTTTCTACAGTACGACTGGAAAATTTATCATGTAGGCTGGGTATTATTAATAACTGTGCTATTCTATCTCCTGGTGAAATTACTGATATATCTCTTGGAGAACTAGCTATAATTTTTATTTCACCCTCATAATCGGGATCAATTATCCCAGGACTTATCATAAGTCCTTTTCGTGTTGAAGAACTGCGTCCCAATAATAAGCCTATTGTTCCTTGGGGAAGAGGTCCTTTTACTCCTGTGGGAATGATTTGAACTCCCATCTCTGGAGTTAGTACTGCTCTGGCAGAGGCGCAGATGTCCAACCCTGCGCTCCCTCTAGTTTGTCTGATGAGGGATTTAATGGATAATGCGTCCTGGGCACTACCTTGATGGTGCTGCTGGGTTCCTCCATTGCCCAGTATATTTGTGGTTTTGGGCCCCGGAGCATTGGGCCCTCCAGTCCGTTTTTTTGGCAATGGAGCCTGATGTCTTTCTCCACGATATCATGGGTAAACACTTGGTCCTTGTCTGTTTTTTGATAACGGAATACCCTCTATGGTGGTTTGAGAATGGCATTCATTAGCCCAATGTTTCCCTCTATGGCATCATGGGCAAATACCCGGTATTCTATTCCTTTGATACCTAGCCTTGTTAAACCCTCCTCCTATGGGGCAACTCCTTTTAAAATGTCCTGTTTGATCACAATTATAGCATGTTTTTGGCCTGGCATCTAAAGCCTGTTGTACTGCTGCTAAGACTTGCCCTTGTTCATTAATGTCTCTACATAATTTAATATATGTGTTTAAATCTTCATGTTTCCATGGTCTGATGACCTCTCTGCAGCAACGATTTGCTTGGTCATAAGCCAGTTGTTTTATAAATGGCATTGCCTGTTCTGTATCTCCAAATACTCTAGAAGCTGTCTGAATAAGCCTATCTACAAATTCAGCGTAAGGTTCATTAGCTCCTTGTATTACCTTAGATAATTGTCCTTGTAAATCTCCATGCCCCTGTAAAGTTTTCCATGCCTTAATTGCATCTACAGCAATTTGTGCATATACGCCAGGATCATATTCAATTTGTTGCCGTTGACCCTCATAAGGTCCTTTTCCTAATAACATATCTAGATTTCTTTGAGGGTAACCAGCTGCTGCATTTCACCTAGCTGTCTCCATGCAAAATTCCTCATTGGTAACCTTCCATAACAAATATTGTCCTCCATTTAGCACAGATCAACACATGTTAGCCCAATCTGCTGGCGTCATGTCTAAGTTGGTAATGGATTCGACCATGCTCACAGTGAAGGGTGCTTGTGGCCCGTAGGTTGTTACAGCCTCCTTTAATTGCTTCACTGTTTTGAAATCTAAAGCACGGTGAATTCATTGCCCTCCTTCCTGCTCAAGTACAGGGCATGCTAATCTTTGGGGTCCTGCCTCAGGATTCCGTCCATCAACTATGGGAGTTGAGGGCTGCTCAGCTGTAGATGGAGCTGTTGGTTGAATTACGCCCTCTGGTGATAGAACGGGGTTAGTAGCAGCCTCCTGTTGTAATTCCCCGCCTGATGGTTGTTTTTCCTCTAAGCTTTCTTTCTTCAAATCTTCCTCTGTCTGACTAGCTTGAGAGACCTTCTCTTTCGCTTGACCTAACATGTTTTCTACCATAGTCTGGACCTCTAACAATTTACTTAACAGTCTTTCGGTTTGTTTTTTACTAGTTTCTAATCTACTATAAAGGTAACGCAACCCAATAAGATAGCATAAAACAAAACCGAAACAGAATGAAACAAAAACCGAACAAAGAATAGTTGTATCAATTTTCTCTTTCTCAGGGCCGAACAACTTCAAACCTTGAGCCAACCATTTTTCCCAGTTTGCCTGAGAAAATTCTAGGGATAGGCAGCTTGAAACAAAAACAAGATAAATCAAAACGAGAACACATTGTTTTTTGAAATGGTCACCCATTTTGTTGCCTTCCCTCAGGGGCGAGCAATTTTACTCACCTCCAAGCTTCAGGCGTTCCCCGTACGGGCCGCCAGTTACCACAGTCTGGCTGGGCACAAAATCACGAGCCACTCAAGCAGGAACAAACTTTATTATTTTTTGAAACTGCCGCCAATGTCCGGTACGCGCCCGGGAAGATTTTTTTCCACCCATGCGGCCTCCTCCCGGATCCGCAGAGAGAGCTCCTCCCCCGGAACTCCCTCCTACTGTACTTCCCCAACCAATGGGAACTCTCCAGGAGTCCCATAGCCGGCCTAGGTGAACAGCAGGAGTCCAATATCCATATGAATGCAAATCTTAACATAATCATATCATCTCAATGGCTAGCTGGCATCACCTTTCCACCCAAAATGCCATGCATCATATACTTGGCTCTTAGCAATTGATCAAGGCCTGAGTGAGGCAGAACATCATGGCAGAAGGGTATGGCAGATAAAAGCAGCTCAGCACCAAGAAACAGAGAGTAAGCTCCACTCATCAAGGACAAAATATAAACTTCAAGGTTATGCCTCTAGTGACCTACTTCTTCCAGCCACACTTTACTTGCTTACATTTGCACCCAGTTAATCCACATCAGTGGATTCACATGAATGGATTAGTCAGTGGTTATACTTCTGTAACCTAATCATTTCACCTGGGAAAATTCTTGAATTGTCTCAGGTATGAGTTTTTGGTGGACACATATCCAAACATCATAGGAGTCATAGCAGAATATCCAGTATGTGAAGAGGCAGCTCAATAGCTTTCCATGTTTCTATATTTTCTTTTAATTTGGCAAGTATAGTCTCAGTGGAAAAGAGAGAGTGGAACAAGAACAATTAATGTACCTGGAGGGAAGTACCAGTTTCCAGAATGTGGTTAGTATCAGAAATGTTTCAGAGAATAGGTCCCTTTTATTTCATAACAAAACATTCCTTGAAAGATAATCTCTTCTAGCTTCTGGAGGTATAACTAGTAAATAAAGGATAGTATTGTACTTAGTAAGAGGTGAATTGGCCGTACAACAGGAGGGACAGGTTGTTTCAGTGTTCTGTGAAGGATTCTGAGTGAATTCTTTACAAATGAGTGAGTTTTAGAGGATGACAATCACATTTAGAGCTAGTGATTGAAATCTAGGGCAGAATAAATGTAATAGCCAATATTTGGTTTATGTTTACTTAAACTTTAAATCCCTTAAGTTTCATGTTTTCCATTTTGTTTGTTCTTAGGTTAACTCTGTGCCTTTTCTCACTCTTTTCTGTACCATAGGAAGATACTTTCCCCCAATTACAATTCTCAAGTTTCCTTTCCAAATTATTTCCAGTGAGGTTCAGGTAAGGGAGGCTCTAGTGGGAAAATGATTTCCAAGAAGTGAAGTATAGTGTCTTGCTCTGCCAACTGTCTCTGATATAGCAGGGCCAGAATGATGCTAGCCCTGTTGTTGCCTAGAAGCTCCTCACTCTGTGTTTCCAATTCCAGCTCCTGAGGGAGCACACGCACCTCTTAACCTTAAGCCTTGGGGATGAGATTGTCTCCTCTAGTTTGACACCTTGGTTACCTCCCATTCTGTTTGTTCCTTTGACACTCAAATGCCTTTGTAATCAATACCTTATCTTAAATTCCTCTTTCATTTTATTTTGCTTAGGTGTTTTCTTTCTAGGACTACAGTTGATACACATTTGTTACATTTTATTCTCACAGCAATCTCTTGAAGTAGGTGATATTCTGTTCATACCTATAGATGAGGTGAGATACAATTTGATTATACTCCAAGACTACTGCACTCACACGTACATTTTTCAAATATTTTACAAAAGGAATACATTTTTATGTATAAATCATAGTATGGTGATGCTTTACTGGATTTTGAAATGCAACAAGATTCTTTAGTAAAAGTTTCTTTTTATTCACATAATTGTGCTTCAAGAAGTCAATTTGAGAACTAGAATCCTCTCTCCACTGTCTGCACATCATACAGAATCTTGTTGTCCTTCACTGAATCCTAGTCAATGTAGAATAAAAGAACTAATATACTGGTATATATTTTCAGGCATATATATTTTCTTATCAGTTTAAATTTGAAGGTGACAAACATCTTCATTCATATTTCAATGGTCATAAGCAGTCACCACCTCACTTAAATACAAGAGGTTTTGGATTTATAGTCTAACTTGGGTCCCTAGGGTGAAAATCAAAAGTGTTTGTGGATCCTAGTATTTTATATAATGTTGAGTCCTCCTAGAAATCTGTGTGAACTAAAGATTGCCATCATTTTTTTTTTTTTTTTTTGCCAATCCTCTACTTAATAGATAAAGTATACTTTCCATACCTTTACATCCAGACTGGACTTGATTTTGTTTTAACCAATAGAATATGGCAGGAGGGATTCTATATTCTATAGTTTTTAAGAGGACATAAGAGTGCTCAGACTATTCTTCCAAAGAGAAAGTTCATATACAGAATCATTGAAAAATGAAGTACAATGAGTGGCAGGGAACACATGAAGCCCCAGGCTACAGTCAACACCATGCACCCAAATATATTAAAAGCCACCCAGGTGCAATTGAGTTGGTGATTCCAGTTGATACCAGGTAAAACAAACTAACTATCAAACTCAGAAATTACAATAATAACTTTCTGCTTTTTATGCCACAAGACTTAGGCAGTTTGCTATGTAGCAAGAGAAAACTAAAATATCAACAAACATAGATTGATTTCACTTTTTGTCACACACATGGAACATTCATCATTTTTCTAAGGGAGAACACCAACATGACATTCAACTTTTGCAGCCAATAAAAGTCCATGGATCTCCAGATAACACAGAGCATTCTTCATGTGGTCTATATGTGGCTCTTTGAGGTTTAGCATTGATCTTCAAGGCTCTGGATAAACCATAAATTCAGTGATTGTGTGCTGTGTTATTTTCTAAACTACTCTATCATAGTATATTACATCTTATTTTATTAAAATTGGTTGTCACATGACACACTAAATTGATTTCATGACCCACTAATATTAGATCATAAACCAAAGATTGAAAAATATTTATAAGACTACACTGCCTCTCGTAAAATGGATTCATTAAGTTTTTTCTGGCTTGGGAAGGACAAGTGGATAGAAAGGTCACAGTATGATTTTTTTTTTATTCTTTTTTTTTAATTTTTTTAATTTTTTATTGTTGGCTGTTCAAAACATTACATAGTTCTTGATATATCATATTTCACACTTTGATTCAAGTGGGTTATGAGCTCCCATTTTTACCCCATATACAGATTGCAGAATTACATCAGTTACACATCCATTGATTTACATATTGCCATACTAGTGTCTGTTGTGTTCTGCTGCCTTTCCTATCCTCTACTATCCCCCCTCCCCTCCCCTCCCCTCCCCTTTTCTCTCTCTGCCCCCTCTACTGGCATTCATTTGTCCCCCTTGTATTATTTTTCCCTTTCCCCTCACTTCCTCTTGTATGTACTTTTGTATAACTCTGAGGGTCTCCTTCCATTTCCATGCAATTTCCCTTCTCTCTCCCTTTCCCTCCCACCTCTCATCCCTGTTTAATGTTAATCTTCTTCTCATGCTCTTCGACCCTACTCTGTTCTTAGTTACTCTCCTTATATCAAAGAAGACATTTGGCATTTGTTTTTTAGGGATTGGCCAGCTTCACTTAGCATAATCTGCTCTAATGCCATCCATTTCCCTGTAAATTCTATGATTTTGTCATTTTTTAATGCAGAGTAATACTCCATTGTGTATAAATGCCACATTTTTTATCCATTCATCTATTGAAGGGTATCTAGGTTGGTTCCACAGTCTTGCTATTGTGAATTGTGCTGCTATGAACATCGATGTAGCAGTGTCCCTGTAGCATGCTCTTTTTAGATCTTTAGGGAATAGACCAAGAAGGGGAATAGCTGGGTCAAATGGTGGCTCCATTCCCAGCTTTCCAAGAAATCTCCATACTGCTTTCCAAATTGGCTGCACCAATTTGCAGTCCCACCAGCAATGTACAAATGTACCCTTTTCCCCACATCCTCGCCAGCACTTGTTGTTGTTTGACTTCATGATGGCTGCCAATCTAACTGGAGTGAGATGGTATCTTAGGGTGGTTTTGATTTGCATTTCTCTGACTGCTAGAGATGGTGAGCATTTTTTCATGTACTTGTTGATTGATTGTATGTCCTCCTCTGAGAAGTGTCTGTTCAGGTCCTTGGCCCATTTGTTGATTGGGTTGTTTGTTCTCTTATTGTCTAATTTTTTGAGTTCTTTGTATACTCTGGATATTAGGGCTCTATCTGAAGTGTGAGGAGTAAAGATTTGTTCCCAGGATGTAGGCTCTCTATTTACCTCTCTTATTGTATCTTTTGCTGAGAAAAAACTTTTTAGTTTGAGTAAGTCCCATTTGTTGATTCTAGTTATTAACTTTTGTGCTATGGGTGTCCTATTGAGGAATTTGGAGCCTGACCCCACAGTATGTAGATCGCAGCCAACTTTTTCTTCTGTCAGAAGGCGTGTCTCTGATTTGATATCAAGCTCCTTGATCCATTTTGAATTCACTTTTGTGCATGGCGAGAGAAAGGGATTCAGTTTCATTTTTTTGCATATGGATTTCCAGTTTTCCCAGCACCATTTGTTGAAGATGCTATCCTTCCTCCATTGCATGCTTTTAGCCCCTTTATCAAATATAAGGTAGTTGTAGTTTTGTGGGTTGGTTTCTGTGTCCTCTATTCTGTACCATTGGTTCACCCACCTGTTTTGGTACCAGTACCATGCTGGTTTTGTTACTATTGCTCTGTAGTATAGTTTGAAGTCAGGTATCACTATACTGCCTGATTCATACTTCCTGCTTAGCATTGTTTTTGCTATTCTGGGTCTTTTATTTTTCCATATGAATTTCATGATTGCTTTCTCTATTTCTACAAGAAATGCAGTTGGGATTTTGATTGGTATTGCATTAAACCTATAGAGAACTTTTGGTAATATCGCCATTTTGATGATGTTAGTTCTGCCTATCCATGAACAGGGTATATTTTTCCATCTTCTAAGATCTTCTTCTATTTCTCTCTTTAGGGTTCTGTAGTTTTCATTGTATAAGTCTTTCACCTCTTTTGTTAGGTTGATTCCCAAGTATTTTATTTTTTTTTTGAAGATATTGTGAATGGAGTGGTTGTCCTCATTTCCATTTCAGAGGATTTGTCGCTGATATACAGGAATGCCTTTGATTTATGCGTGTTGTTTTTATATCCTGCCACTTTGCTGAATTCATTTATTAGCTCTAACAGTTTCTTTGTAGACCCTTTTGGGTCTGCTAGGTATAGAATCATGTTTCATCTGCAAATAGTGATAATTTAAGTTCTTCTTTTCCTATTTTGATGCCTTTAATTTCTTTCGTCTGTCTAATTGCTCTGGCCAGTGTTTTTAGAACTATGTTGAACAGAAGTGGAGAGAGAGGGCATCCCTGTCTTGTTCCAGATTTTAGAGGGAATGCCTTCAGTTTTTCTCCATTCAGAATGATGCTAGCCTGAGGCTTAGCATAGATTGCTTTTACAATATTGAGGTATGTTCCTGTTATCCCTAGTTTTTCTAGAGTTTTGAACATAAAGGGATGCTATCCTTTGTCGAATGCTTTTTCCGCATCTATCGAGATGATCATATGGTTCTTATTTTTAAGTCTATTGATGTGGTGAATAACATTTATTGATTTCCGTATATTGAACCAGCCTTGCATCCCAAGGATGAATCCTACTTGATCATGGTGCACAATTTTTTGATATGTTTTTGTATCCGATTCACCAGAATTTTATTGAGGATTTTTGCATCTAGGTTCATTAGAGATATTGGTCTGTAGTTTTCTTTCTTTGAAGTGTCTTTGTCTGCTTTAGGTATCAGGGTGATGTTGGCCTCGTAGAATGAATTTGGAAGTTCTCCCTCTTTTTCTATTTCCTGAAGTAGCTTGAAAAGTATTGGTATTAGTTCCTCTTTAAAGGTTTTGTAAAACTCTGCTGTATACCCATCCGGTCCTGGGCTTTTCTTAGTTGGTAGTCTTTTGATGGTTTCTTCTATTTCCTCAATTGATATTGGTCTGTTTAGGTTGTCTATATCCTCCTGACTCAATCTGGGCAGATCATATGACTTCAGAAATTTATCGATGCCTTCACTATCTTCTAATTTATTGGAGTATAAGGATTCAAAATAATTTTTGATTATCTTCTGTATATCTGAGGTGTCTGTTGTGATATTGCCTTTTTCATCCCGTATGCTAGTAATTTGAGTTCTCTCTCTTCTTCTCTTCATTAGCATGGCTAAGGGTCTGTCGATTTTGTTTATTTTTTCAAAGAACCAACTTTTAGTTTTGTCAATTTTTTCAATTGTTTCTTTTGTTTCGATTTCATTAATTTCAGCTCTGATTTTAATTATTTCTTGCCTTCTACTTCTTTTGCTGTTGTTTTGCTCTTCTTTTTCAAGGATTTTGAGATGAAGTATGAGATCATTTATTTGTTGGTTTTTTCTTTTTTTAAGGAATGAACTCCAAGCAATGAATTTTCCTCTTAGAACTGCTTTCAATGTGTCCCATAGATTCCGATATGTTGTGTCAGTGTTTTCATTAATCTCTAAGAATTTTTTAATTTCCTCCTTGATGTCTTCTATAACCCACTGATCATTCAGTAACCTATTGTTTATTCTCCAATGATGTATTCTTTTTCCTTCCTTCTTTTATCGTTGATTTTCAGTTCCATTCCATTATGATCAGATAGGATGCATGGTATTATCTCTACTCCTTTGTATTGTCTAAGAGTTTCCCTGTGACGTAATATATGATCTATTTTTGAGAAGGATCCAAGTGCTGCTGAGAAAAAAGTGTAACTGCTTGATGTTGGGTGGTATATTCTATATATGTCAATTCAGTCTAGGTTATTAATTGTGTAATTGAGTTCTATAGTTTCCTTATTCAACTTTTGTTTGGAAGATCTGTCCAGTGGCGAGAGAGGTGTGTTGAAGTCTCCCATGATTATTGTATGGTGGTCTATTAGACTCTTGAACTTGAGAAGAGTTTGTATGATGAACATAGCTGCACCATTGTTTGGGGCATATATATTTATGATTGTTATGTCTTGTTGGTGTATGGTTCCCTTGAGCAGTATGTAGTGTCCCTCTTTATCCCTTTTGATTAACTTTGGCTTGAAATCTATTTTATTTGATATGAGTATGGATACTCCTGCTTGTTTCCGAAGTCCATATGAGTGATATGATTTTTCCCAACCTTTCACCTTCAGCCTATGTATGTCTTTTCCTATCAAATGCGTCTCCTGTAGGCAGCATATTGTTGGGTCTTGTTTTGTGATCCATTCTACTAGCCTGTGTCTCTTGATTGGTGAGTTTAAGCCATTAACATTTAGGGTTATTATTGAGATATGGGTTGTTCTTCCAGCCATATTTGTTTATTTATGTTACTAAACATGGTTTGTTTTCCTCTTTGATTATTTTCCCCCCTTTAGTGTCCTACCTCCCACTGTTGGTTTTCATTGTTATTTTCCATTTCCTCTTCCTGTAATGTTTTGCCGAGGATGTTTTGAAGAGATGGTTTTCTAGCTGCAAATTCTTTTAACTTTTGTTTATCGTGGAAGGTTTTAATTTCATCTTCCATCCTGAAGCTTAATTTCACTGGAAACACAATTCTTGGTTGGAACCCATTTTCTTTCAGTGTTTGAAATATGTTATTCCAGGATCTTCTAGCTTTCAGAGTCTGTGTTGAAAGATCAGCTGTTATCCTGATTGGCTTACCCCTAAATGTGATCTGCTTCCTTTCTCTTGTAGCTTTTAAAATTCTCTCCTTATTCTGTATGTTGGGCATCTTCATTATAATGTGTCTAGGTGTGGGTCTCTTATGATTTTGCACATTCTGCGTCCTGTAGGCTTCTAGGATTGGGGATTCTGTCTCATTCTTCAAGTCTGGGAAGTTTTCTCATATTATTTCATTGAATAGATTGCTCATTCCTTTGGTTTGAAACTCTGTCCCTTCCTGTTTCCCAATGACTCTTAAATTTGGTCTCTTGATGTTATCCCATATTTCTTGGATGTTCTGCTCATGGTTTCTTAACAGTCTTGCTGAGCTGTCTATGTTCTTTTCAAGTTGAAATACTTTATCTTCATTGTCTGATGTTCTATCTTCTAAGTGTTCTACTCTGCTGGAAGTATTCTCAATTGAGTTTTTAATTTGGTTTATTGCTTCCTGCATTTCTAGGATTTCTGTTTGTTTGTTTTTTATAACCTCTATTTCCCTGTATTGTTGATCTTTTGCTTCTTGGATTTGTTTATGTAATTCATTGTTGAAGTGATCTTTCATTGTCTGATTTTGCTGTCTGATGTCTTCCTTGAGACTCCAGATCATCTGAAGCATGTATATCCTGAAATCTTTATCTGACATTCCATCTGCTGTAGCTATTACCTCTTCTAACGTTGAGTTGACCTGCATTGCTTGTGGTCCTTTCTTTCCTTGTCTCTTCATACTGTTCGCGTTACTTTCTACTTGGTGAAACTGTTGTGCTATTGAATTTTCCCCCTATATATTTAGATTGGTCTTGTATAGTTGCAAAATCTCCCTCGCAGGCGCGGGCGGCGGCTCTGCCCCTCCTCCAATTGGGGCAATGTGCCTACCACGCCGGCAGGCCACTGGGCCTGTTCTGCAGGTGGGTAGCAGGTCCGCCTACCTTGCAGGCGCGGGCGGCGGCTCTGTCCCTCTGCGGGCCGCTAGGCTTGTTCTGTCGGTGGTCGCAGTTCTGCCTACTTTGCAGGCGCAGGCAGCGGCACTGCCCCTCTGCAGGCCTCTGGGGCTGTTCTGCCAGTGGGTCGCAGGTCCACCTACCTTGCAGGCGCGGGGGGCGGGGCGGCTCTACCCTTCCTCATGCCGCTGGGCCTGTTCTGTCTGTCGGTTGCAGGTCTGGCCTGTTCTGATGGTGGTCACAGTTCCGTCTACCTTGCAGGCGCGGGGGGAGGGGGCGGCTCTGCCTCTCAGCAGGCCGGTGCTCCTCTTCTGCCGGTGGGTTGCAGGTCCGCCTACCTTGCAGGAGTGATTGGAAGCTCTGCCCCTCCGCGGGCCACTGGGCCTTTTCTGTCGGTGGTCACAGTTCCGCCTACCTGGCAGGCGGGGTGGGGGTGGGGGCGGCTCTGCCCCTCAGCAGGCCGCTGGGCCTGCTCTGTGGGTGGTCACAGTTCCCTCTACCTTGCCGGTGCAGGGGGAGGAGACGGCTCTGCCTCTCAGCAGGCCGCTGCTCCTCTTCTGCCCATGGGTCGCAGGCCCGCCTACCTTGCAGGAGTGATTGGAAGCTCTGTCCCTCTGCGGGCCACTGGGCCTTTTCTGACAGTGGTCACAGTTCCGCCTACCTGGCAGGCGCAGGGGGTGGGGGGCGGCTCTGCCCCTCAGCAGGCCGCTGGGCCTGCTCTGTGGGTGGTCACATTTCCCTCTACCTTGCCGGCGCAGGGGGAGGGGGCGGCTCTGCCTCTCAGCAGGCCGCTGCTCCTCTTCTGCCCATGGGTCGCAGGCCCGCCTACCTTGCAGGAGTGATTGGAAGCTCTGTCCCGCCGTGGGCCACTGGGCCTTTTCTGACAGTGGTCACAGTTCCGCCTACCTCCACATTATGATTTTTAAGTGGGGGAATTAGATGACCGATTTTGCTTTGGAATAATCATTATAGAAGCACTTTTGAGAATTTATTGGAAATATCCATGAGTGGTAGTAGTTCTCTCAATAAAGAGGAAATGGAGAATTAGATGATATATTCCATGAAAAGAAGTAAAATAGCATAGACATATATGAATTTATAGTTTTGAGATCCTTTCTTACATGTGTGCCATTAGCCAAGGAGAGGAAGATAAGTACATTCCTTTTTTTTTTTTTAGCTGTAGATGGACCTTTAATTTTTACTTATCTATTTTTATGTGTCGCTGAGGGTGGAATCCAGTGCCTTACACATGATAGGCAAAGTCACATGCTCAGCCCACCATGCCAGTTCTTGCTGAAGTGATGGGGGGGATTCTAAGAAGTGCAGCATATTCTATTTAGTATACAATTTTATTAGACAACATAAATTATTTTACCTTTATGAAGCACCACCTCAGGACATATATGTCTACAACAAAAATTTATAAGGATATGATGATGACAATCATGAAATGAAATAAGTAAAACTGATAAAACTGTAAAAATCTCTAATTGCCTATAAAGCAGAATTCTAATATGAAAATAGAAATAATCAAAATTTTCAGTGAGCTCCTTCCTTTTCTCTGAGTTATATTAGGAAAAAATAAAACGGATTGCATGGGCTTTGTGGGCTTTGAGTACACCTAGCAGGAGCTCTTTTTTTCCACACCAAAAAAAATTCTCTTATTTAATGAGAACAAGCTTTCTTATTGGTGCCTTCAGGGCAGAAAATCCATGGTTACTAAAGAACTCAGAATTGTGTCTATCATACTATATTTTTAAAGATATATAACAAGCAATTATATTCTTAGAAAATATTTTTAAGAAAAAATTTTCTCTTGTAAACCTCATTTAATCAAATAATTATGCCTCTGGGATTTCATATAATGAAGATTATATAGTAGCATCAGAAGAAAAGTTAGATTTCATGAAGGGAAATGGCTTGGACAATAATAATATTTTTAATATAATGCATCATTTAAGGTAATATAAAAATGGTGTTATTAATCCATTCAAACTCTCTGCATACTATGCTGAGTTATGCCATGCCTTTCTGCATAAGATCATCTACATTGTAACACCCCCTTGTTATTGCTATCATGATGATTTATGTACTGGAAACTGCTGGGCTTAGCTTGCTATTTTTGCTTTTCAAAAAAGAGCTATGCTATGAATCATCTTAAATAGTTGGAAATGTACTTTATAAAAAATGTTTCCCTTAATTTGTTTTTCTGTATACTGAAGAGGAAAGGCTATAGAAATGCAAAGTTTGTACTATTTCTTCAAAGGTGTTTGGGTGAATTAAATTTCAAAAGAGTTGGTGGGAATGAGAATTGGACTACATATTCTTCTAGATATCTATTTGATGAGTATAGAAATTTATTTTTGTTATGATTCATTCAACTGACATTTTTAACTGTTTTTTTCACACCAACCTACCCACATTTATGAGTCTTATATATTATGTAAAATCATTGCTAAATAAATAAGTTGAATATTTAGTCCTATAACAAATCACATGCAATGCACACTTGCATTATTTATTTTCATTTTGAGTAGTTTAACATTTTTGCAAATTTCATGCATATGATCTGTGATACTTGCTTGTCCAGAACAGCATAATTGAAGCTTCAAAATGAATTTCTTCTAAATTTACTGAAAAATCCTTCCTAAATTATCTCGATATAGAAATCTTCTGCAATTGACAATGAAAACTAAAGACCTGTTTCTTAATTTGATTACTATGTAATTATAGAGATTTCAGAAAGATGCTATTATCCATTATTTTTATATTTTTTTCTTTTTAGTAATACATGACAGTAGAATGTATTATCACATATCATATATACAAGGAGTATAGGATCCTATTTTCGTGGTTGCACATGATGTGGAGTTACACTGGTTGTGTATTCACATATGAACATATGATGTTATGTTGGATTCATTCCACAGTCTTTCCCAACCCCCTCTCCCAGACTTTGCCCTGTCTACTCCTCTGAACCTTACCTTCTCCTCCCACCACTGCCTATTGTGAGTCAGCATCCACATATCAGAGAGAACACTCAGTCTTTGGTTTTTCAAGATTGGCTTATTTCACTTAGCATGAGCAATTTCAAGCAATGAAATTGATAACACCACTAAAAACCTACCAAGAAACAAAAGCCCAGGACCAAAACAAATTCTCAATGGAGTTCTAGCAAACCTTCAAATTATTCATGAAATAGAAAAGGAGGCTACCCTTTCAAACTCATTTTCTGGAGCTAGTACCAGACAAAACACAGCAAGGAAAGAAAATTTCAGACCAATATCCCTGACGAACATAGATTCAAAAATTCATAATAAAATACTTGCAAATTACAAACAAAAACATATTAAAAAGTGCACCATGATCAAGTGGGGTTCATCCCAAGGATGCAAGGTTGGTTCAACATACGTAAATCAATAAACATAATTAATCACATAAATAGACTTAAAGATGAGAATAACATGATTATCTCAATAGATGTGCAAAAAGCATTTTACAAAATACACCATCCATTCATGTTCAAAGCACTACTATTCATAACTATATTATTAAAAAAATGTTGAAGAATTTGAGTAATTTGAAGTAAGAGTGTATAATCCAAACTATTTATTATGAGAAGAGCAGGATATGAAAACATGCAGCCAAGATAATGCATCTCTAAAAGTATCAGTATTCATCTGGGTTGAAATTAACAACTCAGTAGGATAAAGGATAGCAAAATGGTTTCAAGTCTAATAAAAATGGTTGATGTCATTAGATTTACAATTGATATTATAGGGATACTAATGTACAATCATTAGTAAGAATGTTCAGAGAAGCTCAGATGATTGAGTACTGTTTTCCTTACAGTGTTATAAGCACTTTGGATATATTAAACAATAAGCTTCACAAACACTAGAGAAGATAAATAGATGAAGCTAACTAGCCACAACTAATCAAAAAAGTCTATTGACAGTGCTAATTTTGTATCTATTGTTATCTATTGGACCAGGTCCAATAGATAATCTATGACTGACCTAGAAGATTGCTTGACGTTGTCTACATTTTTAAAGCACATTTTTAGAAGAAAATTATGAACAAATATAGAGAAAAATGTTACTTGGAATGTTTGTGTGCACACATTTCATTAGAAAAATAGAACTAACTAGATCTTTAAATTCAAGGAAGAAATGAGCACTGAGTGATTAATCAAACAGTTTGAATGAAAATAAGATACATGACATTTTTTCTATGTACACAATGATCAGTTTTTAGAATTTTAACTGCAAGTATAGAATTTCCTCCTAAAAATAATTTGCCTGAACTTGAATCTAGAGTTGAAAACCCATGTTCATTTTTTTTCCTGTTCCACTTTAAAATTCAAAGTCTCCAACTTGACACATAACCAAATCTTATTATTAATACCCTACTTGGGATTGGTAAACATCCCAAACTCCATACAAAATGCCAATTTGAACTATTGGTATCTCACAGTTGAATAAAGCTAAAAGAAATATAAAGAAAGGGGGGATGTGAAAGAGAGAAAGAAAGAGGAAAGAAAGAAAGAAAGAAAAAGGAAGGAAGGAAGGAAGGAAGGAAGCAAGGAAGGAATAGAGGAAGGCAGGCAGGCAAGAAAGAAGGAAGGACAGAAGGGTGAGGAGAGAGGGAAAGAGAAAACAATAATTACTGGTAATAAATTCTTCTAAAAGTCAGGTTGTTTCAAATATTTTAATTCAAAAAATTAAGTAGTACCTAAAATATAAAAAATTAAAAATTGTTCACTTCAGAACCTTTGGTATTAAACTTGAAAGAAGTATCAAGAATTTTTAAATTCTTATAAAATGAAACTTCTTCTTTTCCTGTGTATTTTCACGTTAAAGAAATTTATTAGATTTTGCTCAACTAAGAATTAGAAATAAAATTTTAGTAATTTATAATTTTAAGTCATATTTCCTATCATACATCACATGGATCACAAAAGTATTAGACAAAAACTCCAGTATCTCATTTAAATACACATTTGTAATAGTATCTTACTTTTTATGTTTAAGTTATTTATCAAAATCTGTAATATATTCTGTACATGGTGGCACACGTCTATAATCCCAGCAATTTAGGAGGCTAAGTAAGGCAGGACGATTGAAAGTTCAAGGGAAAACTCAACAATTTAGTTGAATAACCTAGTGAGACCCTATTTCAAAATGAAAAATAAAAAAAAAGGTTGGGGCTGTGGTTCAGTAGTTAAGTGCCCCTGGGTTCAATCCTTGTTACAAAAAAAAAAAAAAATCTGTAATATATGTATAATACATGGCTTTTGAACAATTTTATACTAATTTTATTATTAACTTCTAGGTTATTATAGCCTTAAAACTGAAAAATGAACTCAATGTATAAGTGAAAAATAAATTTAATATATTTTTACCATAGATAAATTCTTAACCTCAACTGGATCACATATCTCACAAGAAAATATTGTCATTGGTGTTAATCAGCTTTCTGTCTGTAACAAATACCTGAGAAGATCAATCCATAAAAGTAATATTTACTTTTGGCTTTTAATTTAGAAGGTTCCAATCCATGTCTATTGGGCCTGTTGTTTTTAGGCTTGTGGTGAAATAGCACATGTCAGTGGGAATGAACAGTAGATCAATCCATTCATCATATAGCTAGGAAGTAAAAGTGAGAAAAAAGGGGCTAGGTTCTTATAATCTCCTTTAAGGGCATGCCCCCAGTGACCTAAAAACCTTCCATTACTCTATCTCCTAAAGGCTCCACTCACTTCCAATACTATCTCCCTGGTAAGCAAGTCTTTATTACCTGGACCATTAAGAGACACTTATATCCAAACTATAACAACCTCATCAGTGTGAATTATAAATTATCTCCCCTCCAAACACATATACACACTCACATCATAGTCTCCGGAGTGTTTAATTAGTGTCTGGTTTATACAAAGCGTTAGTAGAAAAATATGGCTCATGCTCTCTGAGGATATAATATACAGAAATTACCATCCAGAACCACAGAAACATTTTCATGAAGCTAAGTTGGGTACCTATTCTATTATTGGGCTACCACAGAAAGATGCGACTATGGAATTGGGCTTTCTACAACCATGGGGATGATAGTACCAGTGGAGGGCAAAAACATTTAACCTAACAGAGACAAACTATAGAATAGGAAGCAAAGGTTAATGGATGCCATGATTCTCTTATAGTGCAGACTGTCAAGATTGGACTCTTGTGGTAAGTAGAAGAAAAACAGAGAATGGGATGTGGATTGTTTTTAATGAGTGAATTCATAGTAACTAACATATATTCAGAACTTTTTGTTAGATGAAGAATTTCATATTTACCACAAAGGAAAAATGTAAATTCTTTCCAGCCACCATTTTTCTGCAACATCATGTCAACTAATTCATATAGCACCTGAACAGTCAACTGTGATATTAGTCACCATTATTCCTCTTCATGAAAGGTAGCACCAAAAATAGGGAAGGAATAAAATGATATATAAGCCAAATCGGCAATTTCAATCTTCACTTCCATAACAAACCACAAGTCCATGTTGGATAATCCTTGCTTCCCTTTTCTGCAACACATTCCATATTTGTTTCAAATTCTCCCTGCACCTAAATTGGTCTTTTAGTTTTTATATTTTGCTGAGAATTTCTAAATTATCATTACAAAAGATTCTGTTTCCAATTTTTATCAAATAGTTGTGATTTTTATTAATAGGGTTCAATGTGGAATATTATGTGATATTCCTGTGCATCTCTAAAAAGGATCCAGGTGGACTCCTTGGGAGTCTGTACCTAGTTACAGACACAGTCCTGTTAGTTTCAACTGTACGACAGCAATCCCCATAAATTTCATAATACTGTCAGGTAAGGACAAATAGTTAATATATAGACGGATGGTATATAAATAAATGCATGGGATGAAGCAGAAAAAAAAAGATAGCAGGGCTTCTTTAGAGTCTTGAGACCTAGAGAATATTTTATTCCACAAGGGTTTCCCAAAAACTTTACAAGCAAATGTGAACAGATGTAATTGGAAAGATCAATAAGAAAAAATATATATACTGGAATAGTAAGTTTGGGCCACATGTGGTATTTGCCTTGTTAACCAAAGTCCTTTCAGAAAAAAAAAAAAATCCCTATTCTTAAATGAGTCAAAGAGCTAAATTAAAAATGAGCTCTCAACAGATAGTACAAACACTTTTAACAAATTTATTCCTAGATATTTTAAAATTGTTATAATAGTTGTTTTTATTATATTACATATTATCAGGAGATTCCGAATTTTTTTGCATCCATTATATTATTCAACTGTCAAAATATCTCTAAGTACTTTTCTTATCTCCATATTACTGATAATACACCTGAGACACAGAGACACAAAGTGACTTGCCCCAAGTTAACCTGTTATCAAGTCATGAAGTCCAATTATTAGCTTCTAACTAATAATTTCTGACTACAAAAATATGTCATTAATGACATATTTTACACTACTCCATCTTCTAAAGGCTCTACTCACTTCCAATATGATCTCCTTATATAGAAGGCTCCTTATTTACAGTGGTTCAACTTATGATATTTTGGCTTTTGGTGGTATGAAAGCAATATACATTCAGTAGAAACTATACTTGGAAATTGAATCTTTATATTTTCCTGGACTAGCAATATATACTATGACTATCTCTCTTGATGCTGGATAGCAACAAAAACTATAACATCCAGTCAGCCATATGATCACAGGTTAAATAACCAATACCCTACAGTGTAGTGTATTGGTAAGCCATGATCTGAGTAGGTTAGGTGTATTACATTTATTTTTTACTTATGATACTTTAACTTAACAATAAGTTTGTCAAAGAATAACTCCACTATAAGATAAGGAGCATCTACATTATATTTAACTTCTCTAAATCCATTTCCTCAACTGAAAATCAGGATTTCATATTTATTGGAAGGATTAAATGAGGCCATGTACCTATGAAAAATTATCAAAAGAAATGATTAAAAGTATAAAAATCATCTGTGTTTCTGTTGGGGATGCACCAAAGAGAAGTAGTGACTGAACCTTTTATATTTTAGTAGAGTCTGCCCAATAATTCTTTAAAGTGCCACAAAATTTATATCCCCATACACAATGCAAAAGTTTTTGGGTTACTGTCTCTCTTCACCAACTCATGCTTTATTTGGGTTTTCATTTTTAGTTGTTCTGATAGATAAGCAGTAGGATATCTGTATAGTTTAATATGCATTTCACTAATAAAAAAATGAGATTAAGTATTTTTCCTTCTGCTTGTTGTCCATTTGGATAACCATTTTGTGACAGTATTTTTCATATAATTGCCCATTTTCACAAAACTGATGTGTTCGATTTTTCTTACTGAATTGCAAGACTATTGTCAGATAAATGAGTATACAGAAGCAAAAAGGCACACATTCCTCTCATTCATGTCAAATTTGAGTGTGACATGGATAGGAAATATACTTTTCACATGTTAAATTTTATTGCATTTATTTTAATGTAAGAGCAACAAGCCTGGATCTGATTATTATTCTTTGGACACAAGTTTTTGTTGCTTGTCCACATAACTACTTGTTAGTACTCTATGTTTCCTAGATCACTGGATTTAACATCGTTATTTCTTTGCCTGAATTCCTTAATGCACATATATCTACTTCATTTGTTTTATCTAGTTACGTATGACATAAGAGCTATGTTATACATATTAATCTCCTTAGTTAATTTCCCAAAATTTATTCATGTAGGGAACATATGCCCTTAGCTTCTTTTCCTTATGACTATTTCTTCCCTTTTTATATATTATTTTTCAATTCAGTGGACTTTTGGGAAGAAATAATAGATATTATGAAGATAACATTTTCTCTACAAAGGTTTCTACTGAGTTTCTTATGTCTTTCATATTATTTTTCTGCATACACTCTATATTCAAAAGTTTTTTAATGGTTTCTAGTTCACATTGCCAAACAGAAATCTCAGTTTATTAGCATTGCATACAATATTCTCATATTCTGATCACCTTTTGCCTCTCTTTATGGTAGTAAAGGGATATTTAGTTTCCCTCCAAGCCTGTGTTCTTTCCTCCTTCTCACCTTTGCATAAATCATTTTCTAAAGTATCCTTTTCTATTTTAAAACATTTTGTGATCCTTCCATAGTAATTAGTCAAACTTTCAACTGTGTTTTCAGAGTATTTTACATATGCTTTTATTATGAAATATTCTATGTTTAGCAAATCGTTAAGTGCACCTTCAATCCTATTAGTTGCATTTAATTAATGGACTGTACTAATACCAAAAATGTGATTTATTTCACTCTATTTCACAAACTGATCATTTTAATCACTCAAACAGTTTTTTTTTTAAATCACATTTAATGCATGGAAACTTATCACTATGACTATAATATTTACTAGATTTTTTTAGGGAGAGTGCCATGGAAAATAGGAAACTGTGGAAGCATTCACATGTTTCTTTTAGAGAACTTCGGCTTAATTTTTTTTTTTTATTTCATGTATTAAAAATATTTACAGAAAAAATGATTATTCTCTACATTTATTAGCTGGATGTATTTGACATTGAGATTTTCTATGTTACCCATCAACTTAGATATTGGTAAAGATATTTTTATATAGATGGTATATAATGCATTTATGTGGGTTGATATCATTTCCACTCAGAGAAAATATGTTGGATAAGATTATCCAGAGTAAATGAAACGATTATAAGATATCTACTAATGAAAGATATCTACTAATGAAAGAAGTGGCTTTCTCTGGCCTATATTTTTGTATTAGGTTGTAGTTCATTGAAAGTTTGCCAGCACATTTGTTTTGCTTTTGTCTGCTAAAACCTGGTACCATTTACCCCAAAGAATGACACAACTTTTATCTCTTAAATCTTTTGAACAACATAGTTCCACAATCCTTATAAGATTGGGAAACACAGGTGGTTGTAAACTGGAAACAACATCTTCTATCCAATTCAATTAGTTTCATAGTTTATAGTAAAGGCTCTTTCTGCATTAAGCCAGAAGAAAAAAGGAAAAAAAAAACACAATTTTTTCATGAACAAAATGACAATATTATAAATAGAGTAATAAAAACCACTGTTTTCTTCAGGCTCAGTGGTCTTTTAAAGCAATGATGACTCCCTCGGGAATGCCTGTGTTTATGAAAACCTGCCAGTGTTTTTGAAGGGGAAATGCCTGTTCTAGTGTCATAGAAATAATATCAACATGTACCTGAAGCAGCTCTCAATCAGCTCTAGTTTCTTTACTGACTCTGATTCTATCTGTTTGAAAGACAGTTGCCAGTTGTTTTAGCTGGCTAGTTCATTGCTGCAACTAACAGAACCAACCAGGAAAACTGTAGAGGAGGAGAAGTTTATTTAAGGGCTCAGGGTTTCAGAGGTCTTAGCCCATGGAAGGCTGGCTCCATTCCTTGGTGTTGGAGGTGAGGCTGAACATGATGGCAGAAGAGTGTGGTGGAGGGAAGCAGCTCACATTAGGAAAGGGAGGACCGAATCTCCAGATACAAAATATATATCCATAGCCATGCCCCCAATGAACCATTCCTCTAGCCACACACCTGCCTTCAGCCACCACTCAGTTAATCCCATCAGGGATCAATTCACTGATTAGACTAAGGATAGAGCCCAATCATTTCTCCTCCAAATCTTCTTGCATTGTCTCAAACGTGAACTTTTGGGGGACACCACATCTAAACCCTAACACCAGTCTAAGAGGTACATGTTGTTGTGCATCTGAGGTTCTTTGTTAACCATTCTGAGAAGTCCTATAACTTACATTTCCCTCTTTACAAATGCATATTTCAAATAATTAAAACATTTAGTTTGAACAGGAAAATATTTACTGAAAGAACAATATTTTATTTAGGGAGCCTAAAGTAAAAACATTTTGACTCTTAGTGGTTTTACCTTTGCAATACCTGAAATTTAATTTAATTTTAGAATTCCTAAGTGCCATTATATAAGCATGTCAGAATCTATTATTTTACTTATTTGAATATATGTGTTTAAATAGACATTGAAATCATTTTTTATATTTATAAATATTTTTGAAATATGGAAAATGTAGATAATACCAACTTTATAAAATGTCTAATTCAATGTGTTCAAATTAGCTTAATTGTCTAATTAACTGAACAAGCCAAATCACAATACAGCACAATACAATCAATAAATGTGTGACTATGTAATATTGGGTTGCTGTAGATGTAATGGCAGAATAATGAAAACTACAACAATAAAAACAGTATTTGTAAATGAACTTTTAAATATAACTTGAACTTTAATTTCTTTAAATTGTATTAGCCCGAGAGTCCTCAGCCTTCTGTTATATTGTGAGGCCCATTTATTCATTTTTTATTTCCTGCCTGACATATATTGGCTTCTACTTTTATTCATTACCTTACTGAGCAATAGCACTGTAATGAAGATAATATGCATAAGCCCACTCTTAAAGATAAAAATAAGACACATTCAGAAGTTAGGAGAATTGTTCAAGTCAGTCATGGTGGCATGCCTGTAAACCTAGCAGCTTGAGAGGCTGAGGCAGGAGGATCCTGAGTTCAAAGCCAACCTCAGCAACTCAACACGGAGCTAAGCAACTCAGTGAGACCCTGTCTCTAAATAAAATATGAAAAATGAGATGGGGATATGGCTCAGTGGTTAATTGCCTCTGAGTTCAATCCCCAGTACCAAAAAAGAAAGAAAGAAAACAAGATAAAGAAAAGATCATACTTTATAAGTAAAAAACCAGATTTATAATATATAGAAGTCATATATCTAACTACCTCTCATTATAGCACTAATTTTAATGATGAAATTTTAGATATCTAGTTAGGTGACCTTTTGCTGGCTTAAAAATTAAAACAGAAAAAGGTGTTTTTGTCAATAGAGATTACCATTTCAGTTCTTATTTTCAAAGTATAAAGACTTTCTTTTTAAATGAAAACAAAGTGAGAAAAGTGTGATCTTTTAAAATTTCACTTCCGAGAATATTTTATTCATGAAAAGTGTGTTTTTGTGCTACAAGATAAACCAAATGAACACATTTTAAATTTAGATTTTCTTATTCAGCATACCTTTTGATATGCAATAATTCCTTTCGGAGTGCAATGAATGTTAATAATTGCATACATAACAATCTGACCAGATGTTTACATTAGATGGAAGGAAATATAAAATGACAAAAAATGTGAAAATAACACATTCATGTAGAAATTATTTAAAATAAACCCTGCTAGTTATTTTATGAATGGAAAAAAAATACTTCTTTTGAAGTCAAGAAAAGGGGATTATCTATCTCTCTCTACAATTTCTTAGAGGATGTAAGTTTTGCCATCTAAATAACAAAAAAAAGAAGAAAAAATCTGAAAAGAGCAGAAATTAAAGTATTCCATGAATACTAACATCATATACGCATCAGTGTGTGTCTGTGTGCCTGTATACCACATTTATTTCCTACAAAGCTGTTGTTAGCATATGAGAAACTATCAATAATAAGAAAGAACCAACAATGAATAATAAGAAATAAAAGCACTGGTAGAAAAAGTCAAAAGGTATAGAAAAAGAGCATATATAAGCAAAACAACTCTATATTTAGAAATATCTACTTTGTCAGGCAAACCCCTCATATTAAAACTTCATTTTGTAAGTAAAAAGTACAGTTTACATCTTTGTACCATCAGTCAGTATTTATTGATGTGAACCATGTGCCAGATTATAGGCTTCAAGCTGAAGAGAAAAAACTGAATAAAATATGACATCCTCTCTCAGAGAGCCCACAATAAAATGAGAGGCAGGTGTGAACAAATTATTGTAAATAAAATATGGTGAGCATAGGTATAAAACAAGTACTACAAAAATATCAAGTAAAGATATTCACAGAAAAATTCAGTAAGATACAAGCATTTGAGCTGAAATTTGAATGTGAATAGGAATTTACCAAGTGGGTCAGTGAAGGGGACAATTTCCAATAAAGGAGAATGGTATAGACATCATTGAAAATATGCGAAGAAGGGGAAGAACAATGATGCGATTTCATCATGGGAATACATTGTGCTGAGAGAAGGAAAGGGTGAAACACACAAAACCAAACTAAAAAGTCCATGTGGGTGGGCTTTACCTTTAAGTATTAGTAAGTTGATAATGTTTTTAATGGACACGTGTTTTTAATGATTTAGATTCGCTTAATCACTAAGACATCCTGGAAGACTTAGTAAAATTCTTCTTTTTCTATCTTCATGCAAAAACTTATCCTTAGCTCTCACATTATGTTCCTTAAAAGACATAGCTGACTCAATGGCACCTCATTTTTGGAAGTAGAAGTTGGAGAAGAGATGACATTGTGAAGAATAATGGGTGAAGAAAACAATGTGGGTAGAGGACCTTTTATCTTCCTCTCTTTATAGATCTCTGCTAACATTGCCCTGTCTCAATCGTGGAAATTATGGACACTCAAAGTCCAGATTTTCTGTCTATCCTTAAGTAATTACATCATCCCAAGTAACTTTAATACTTACAAAAATGACTGAGATGGTGACACATCCCAACAACTCTGGAAGCCTTTGACAGCATTCTACACCCTTATTCTTGCACAACTTTATGAAGCAAGACACTCACTGACAGTTCAGGGATGAAATTCTTGCAACCTTCTTACTGACCAATTCTTTGTATGGCATTTCCTTCTCCTTCTTAAGGAACAATCTCATGATCTCCATTGTCCCTTTGATATTTTAGTGCAGATTTGTTCTCAGGAGGACAAATTTCATGGTGGTATAGTCACTTAAATGACAAAGTTAGAAAATTTTCATAATAGAAGTGATAGAAAACTCAAGAGAGAAGCATTGGTGAAAGGTCATATTTTTTCTTTACAGTCAGCGAAAATTCCATTAAGAAGACTGAACTGAAATTTTAGAGATCAACATATTTTCCAGGAACACAATTAGAGGAAACACTTCTATGCAGAAGAAATGACTTTTTCTACCAGTGCAAATCAGAACCCTGTGAGAATGAGAATGCATGACCTGAGCAAAGAATCAAATTTATGCTACTAGTCTATACGGTGAAAAATGCCTACAGTGGACATGTGTTCAATATATTAAGAGCCAGGGTGTAAAGAACCTTTAGTGTCATACAAGGAAGCTAAAATATGAACACCATAGTTCATTTGGATCCATAGAATAATTCTGAGTATGAAATGGTTCAATCATTTTACAGATGTCAAAACAATCTTCTGATTTCTAATCTATTTCTTTTCTTTTTAATTAATTTATTTATTGGTAGTGGGGATTACCACTGAGATAGACCCCCATCTCTTTTTTTTTTTTTTGGAGGGGGTGGGCTAGACAGTTGTTTAGAACCTACATGAATCGCTGAGGCTGGACTTGAATATGTGATTCTCTTGTCTCAGCCTCACCAACCAAAGCCACAGGATTGACAGGCATGTAACCACTCTCCCTGCTCCAATCCACTTATTAGACATTTCTATCTCAGTCTTAATTGCCATTTGAATGTTAACAGCCTTGCAAACTCTTCCAATGCTTGGAACATGAGTTTCCAATCCCAAACTTTTACCCTAGATTTCAAGACTATTTATCTCATTACCTTTAGAATATCTCTATTAGGCTACTGTTAGAGAGACACCTACCTGTATGTTTCTGTAGAAGCTCCAAAACTCTCCTCTCTTCCCTGATCCACCTTCACTAGTTATAAATTACCCACAAGGTCACATGAAAGTCAAACTCCTGAGGATCATACTGAATTCTTTAACTTATCATCTATACCTATAACGTTTATAAAAAAACTACCATTTTATCTTCTGAATATTTTTTAGCCATAACCTTTCCCCTGTAACATCAATGCAACTACTGTATTTTAGACTTTCATTCTCTCTTCTCTGATCAATATCTACTGGATGTGCTTATCTGTACTACCAGTCAAACCTCATTAAATATTGTCAGATGAATGAAAAGGAAAGTATTTAAGTGGACATGTAATGGCTTTTATTACCAAGCCATTATACAGACATATTTTTCCTGGTCTGGAACAACTATAATGAATGCATTAAACTGACTGAATTTAGATTGATTGCTAGGAAGTGTCAAATAGATACAAACAATGGATATGATATTCTTAGTTTTAATAGTTTACAATGATTTCAAATTTTAATTTGAATTGTAGTATGTATTGATTAAGTACACACTGCCTTAATAGAAAAATTATGTGTAGGTATACATAGGTAATTATACATAAAAATATACATCATTTCTATAAGATAATATGAATAGGGAAAAGTTCACAAATCTAAACTCTGATTATGTTATTGAAAAAAATAAGACTGTACAAATTCTTACTACATAAATCTGATAATGTAATATATTGTCATCAGACATATTGTAATGCCAGGATAGATGTTAGTTTGATTTTCTAAAGTTAACTCTACAAGTTGAAAATTTATGTCTCTGAAATAATATAGGAAGAGAACACCATTTCTAAAAATTATATTGGATGTGTATTATGGAACCATATTTTTAAGAAAAAGATACAAAATACTCTGATTTAATCCATAATAACAAAAAAATCTAAAGCACAAATAGTGCTTTAGATTTCATGTTAAAATGTATTTTTATTGTTTTGGGTGAAAACAATGAAATATTAAGTATTAAACACACATATTAAATATGTATATGAAAGGTCCACAAGTATCTTTATATTTGTTTATATATAATACATAGTTCTACACAGCTATATTCATATGTCATATCATTTTGATCCTTACAATATTTCTTTAAGAATTACCCACATTTTGGAGAGGATAAAAGAAACACACAAGTTAAGTGACTGTTTAAAACTCAAAGAATTAGTAAGTGAATAATGTCAGATTCGAGCTGAAATTTGACTGATTTCAAAAGTGAGCTTCTTTCCACAAATCTGTGCATGAAGTAGATAACATTGTTTTTTAAAAGCTACTATTATCTATGAGCATCAAGCAGATGATTTTTATATTATCCATCATCTGTTACAAATTTACAAAGACATAGATTTAATAGTGTTTAGAGTTGGGGTCTTCTGGGAAACTGAGGCAGTGTGAAGACCCCCCCCCTTCAAACCCCAATACTTGAGATCAAGTCAGAATGATTCCAGACATGTCACTTAGAGTTATAGGAATGAGTTTACTTAAAGCACAGGAAAAGGGAAAGGGGGCACTCTCAAAGGGGGCACTCCTATAGGAGAGAGTGGGTCCTCTCAGAGATGATATGAATAATGTCCATCTCCTGCACTCCAGTTTTATTGGGGATCCCAGAGTAGTTTCCAGAGAGTCCTACCCAGGTCCACCTCTTAACTTTTGACTGACAGAAAAATGACATCAGACTTTCAAATCCCCACTGCCACTCTTGGTTACCTTGGCTCATGCTAACCAGTTCTAATTGAATTTTTAACCTATTCTTATCTCCCAGAATTTCAGGATATGGTCACAAAAGTCTTCCTCTTCAAGAAAACTTGGGTTCTTCTGATCAACATTATTTTGGGCCTGCATTTCTCCTGCAGTGAACGTGTAGTTTGTAGAGGAATGTGATATATCCTGTCCACTTAGGCAACAGGGCTGCAGGTAAATTTCTTCTTGGAAAAGAAAATATGTGGGGTCAACACAGGGGGCCCATTTTATAGAATTATTCCCTTAACAATAGTAAGAAAATACAGAAAATATTGGAAAATTTGTTCTATAAGAGACAAGATAGTAAATATATTTGGCATTGTAGGCCATATGATCTCCATAGCAACTATTCAACTCTGCTTTAGTATAAAAGCAGACACAAAAATACATAAATGAATGTGGTTGTTTGCAATAAAACATCATTTACAGACAGTGAAATTTGATTTTCAAATGAGTTTCACATGTCAAGAAGTATTTTTCTGCTTTTTTTCAATCATTTGAAAATGTAAAGCCATTTTTTTTTTTTTTTTTTTGCTTATGGTCTATTCAAAAATGGACAGAGGGCAAGATTCAGAATATAGTCTGCCAATGTCCTCAATAAAGGATAATTAAGTTATACAATCAGGTACACAAAATAGAGGGCTAAAATGTTTATCAAAACTTATTTTGGTCTTTGGTCTGCTAAAAGGATTAAAGTTTTCTTTAGAGTTTAGCTTCATTCTATGAAGGAAAACAAAGAATAGAAATTATTAGGAATTAAAAGACTCCTGAGATCTGAATAGAAATCATTAGACCCCTGAAATCTGAATCTGCTCTGCTCACTGCACTTCTTCAAATGAAGTAGTCACCTTTCTCTTCCCTCAACCACCACCATTCTGAGAAGCCATACCTTCCAAGCCACTTCCACACCCACATCGTATCTTAGTGTCATACCTATAAGAAGCATAGTAAGCTTTATGATCACACAGAAGTTAAAGTCCTGTGGACATATTTAGCATTTTAATTTTTTTTACTTGGTTTATTTTATCTTATTTTTTCATGATTTTAATAGTAAAAATAATATGCTATACTTTTTCTCAGCAACTCTCAAAATGTGCTGAGGTGATAGTGTGTTTTAAAACAAAATCTTTCAAAAATAAGGTCAATGTAAGTATCAAAATTTAGAATCTCAATCAGATTTTAGAACCTCATCTTCCAATGGCAAGGGCAACTGCCAAGGTGAAGGGGTTCTCCAGAGGTCTGCTCATTGATGCCAACTGTAAAGTCTTTCCTAAAAAGTAAAAGAAAATAAAGGGGGAATGCTTAAAGCACTGTAATCTCTAAAAAGCTAACAAGAGAGATATGTGCTCTACATTAAATGGAAAAGTCATTTGCCTTTTCTTTGAAAAGAAAAAAAAAGATCTAGCTATCAATAATAAAGATGTTTTTACAACTGCCTATAGCATGTTATTATCTCAAAATCTAGATTGTAATATATTTAAGGCCAAATCAGAAAATGATAAACTTTTGATTTATTAGCTTTCAGCTCTGACAAGGTGTGAGACTCTGTAGTTTTTACAATCTCAATGACTGTAGTTAACATATTATAATTCCTTGAAAATAAGATCTTAAGCGCTTTTTTTTCTCCCTTTTGTAGGAAAGCTCAGACAGCAAGCCTTTGAAAGAGATCTTTTATCTTTGCCTATTCCCAGCAAATGAGTCCTGCCTTTCTTTTGGGTTGTTTCTCTTATTAACAGAAAACAAAATAGAACAGTTACTAATGTTTCTGAGTATACAAGATCCTAGGTAGATTGAATCATAAGGCTTTTTATTTTACAACAATGGATTGTTAAAATTTTATGTCCAGTGTTACCAATTGAATCTAACTAAATTTTAATTATAGGTAAGTAAAGCTGTTGATTGCTTAATTATATTACTACTGATTTTATAGTTTGCATTGGCAAGACAAAGAATTGGTACTTGTATTTCATATCCCAGCAGTATAAATGAAAGGCTTGTCTAGGATTTTCCATGGATCCTGGGGGTAATTTCACTTTTGAGATATTCTTTTATGTGACAGGCTTTTAATCTTGTAACCTATTCTGAACTGCTCTTGGAAAGGACAAATACAAACTCCTTTTAGTATAACATGTCAGAGCACAGTGAACCCCATCTTCTATGACCCCAATTCTTCAGAGGCTTTCTGCTGCGGCTAAGGGCTGATCACCTTTCCATTGTGATACATTTGGATGCCTGGACTCAATGCACTGTTCACAATGGTAGAATTTGGACATCTGACTAGGAGTAGAAACTTTGAAGATCATTCTCGCATCATAGCACAGCAGTTCAAACTAAGTTCCTCACAATTTTTTTAAAAGCCTGCTGTGTTGGTCTACAAATATATTGTGGCATTCTAACTAAAATGTTTATATGTGTATCTCTTCTACAAAAATGTATTTACAGGTTTCTCTTCTACAAAAATGTTAAAATTAGGTATATGTCCAATATTTCAATATAAATTTCTTTAATATCCTTCTAATATTAAAAATTTTATCTACTATACTACAGGAACTATTACTTTCTTATTTTGTCTAATTTCCTTCAAAATTTTATATTTCTCTTTGGTTTACTGCATATCCAGTTTAAATATAATAGGGTAGGTATAGTTTCATTTTTTAAGATATGTTTTTCAGTGTTCCCTGATATTTTTGGATTTGTGGCTTGCTCTCTGTTATTTTTGGAAAATTGTCAACCATTGTTATTTCAAATATTCATTTTCCTTTGTTCTCTTTATCTTTTCCTTTCAAGGTATGTCATGCTTGTTGAAATTGTGCCACTTGATCTTGAATGTTCTTTTCTTTTTTCTGTTTGTATTTCAGTTTTGTTCTTTCAACATTTTCTCAAGTTCACTGATTCTTTCCTCAGCTGAGAAGCTACTGATGAGACCATCAAAAATATTATTCTTTTTATCTGTACCAATTCATGTTGATTGTATCATGTGCTAAATTTATATTTCATGATTTTACCACTGCAGTATGTATATAGAGAAAATGCATTTAAAATGAATCACTAACTACATGTTCTCATATTATGGATGTGAATTTCATTAATAAAAGTAATGACAGAATACTTTTAAATTATCTTAAATAGTCACTATATTCTGGGTTTGGTAGTAGACAGTAGGTGCCAAGAAACAATGTCTGAAACCCAAGAAATACAATTATAATGTGGCTGGTTATCTTGGAAAAAGTCTAGAAGGTAGAAATTTCTATTTTTTAAAAATTTTTGAATGTCAAGCTGGATAATCTATAGAAAAGCTTTTTTTTTTTCCAACCCATAAGACCTCTATTTGGCTCCTTTAAAAGGACAGAGATTTCTTTCTGAATCTATAATCTAACAGACCTCATAATGAGAAAATTTTATTGTTAGAAATTTATGATTCAGTTGTATTTTCCATATTCTAAACAACACACTGTAATGCCTGATCACACTCCTATTAAATACAAATTAAAATGGATAATGAAGAAACAAAAATAAAAGACATTACTCAATATTATTTGGAAACTACAGGCCAATAGTTCAAATATATGTAACTATTTGTTGTACATTGACATTTATTTTTAAAATTCTTAGTGAAATTATTTTAAAGAAATGCTTTATATAAATCCACCATTTCTGATATAATAAATATTTTTCTTAAATATAAAGATTATTCAACCCAAAATAAATAGGGGATATTTTGAGGAGCTCTTTCATTTTTTTATTTCCTATTTTCACATGTTTTAATGTCCATTTTATGTTTGTATGGAGGACATTTATGTAATTGGTAAATGAATTCAATGCATATCCAGAGGTACATATCCTCATACAAATATAATTTTTTAACTGGTAGGGTTATGCCCACATACACACAGATTAGTATCTGCTGCCTCTAGATTGCCAAGCCAACTTGTAACATCTAACTCCTCTAAAATATCTATCTATTCTTATGGTTAATCAAGCACTTTTGAGCCATGTTGAAGGTGGTCCCCTCCTTTGCTCTTTTACTTATTATTATTTTTAAATTATGTATTTATTCTAATTTGTTATAATTGACAGCAGAATACATTTCAATTCATAGTACACATGAATTGTAATTTGAGCAAAATTTTTCATGTCTCTGTACACAAAGTAGAGTCACAACATTCATGTTTCCATACATGTACTTTGGGTAATGTTGTCCATCTTATTCTACTATCTTTCCTACCCCCATACCCCCTACCTCCCTTTTGCCCTATCTAAAGTTTATCCATTCCTCCCAAGCTCACACCCCCGTGCTCATTATGGATCAGCATCCGCACATCACAGAAAACATTCCACTTTTTTTTTTTTGGAGGGATTGGCTTACTTCATTTAGCATAATATTCTCCATTCTGAAAATGCAATGATTTTATTCTTTTAAGGCTGAGTAATATTCCATAGTGTGTATACACCACAGTTTCTTTATCCATTCATCTCCTGAAGGGCATGTAGGTTGGTTCCACAATTCAGCTATTGTGATTTATGCTGCTATAAACATTGATGTGGCTATGTCCTTGCAGAATGCTGTTTTTAAGTCCTTTGGGTATAAACTGAGGATTGGGATAGCTGGGTCAAATGGTGGTTCCATTCCCAGTTTTCCAAGGATTCTCCGAACTGCTTTCCAGATTGGTTGCACCAATTTGCAGTCTCACTAGCAATGTATGAGTGTGCCTTTCTACCCACATCCTCACCAACACTGATTGTTGTTTGTTTTCTTAATAGCTGACATTCTGACTGGAGTGAGATAAAATCTTAGAGTATTTTTTATTTGCATTACTCTAATTGCTAGAGATGTTGAACATTTTTTCATATATTTGTAGATTGATTATATATCATCTTCTAAGAATTGCCCGTTCAGTTCCTTGGCCCATTTATTGATTGGGCTATTTTTTTGTTTGTTTGTTTTTGTTTTTGTTGTTTTTTTTTTTTTTTGGTGTTAAGATTTTTGTATTCTTTATATATCCTAGAGATTAGTGTTGTATTTGATGTGCATGTGGTAAAAAATTTGCTCCCATTCTGTAGGCTCTCTCTTCACCTCACTGATTGTTTCTTTTTCTGAGAAGAAGCTTTTTAATTTGAATTCATCCCATTTATTAATTTCTGATTTTACTTCTTGTGCTATAGTAATCTTATTTAAGAAAAAGGGGCCAAATCTGACATGATAGAGATTTAGCCCTACTTTTTCTTCTATTAGGCACAGAGTCTTAATCCACTTTTTTAGTTGAGTTTTGTGCATGGTGACAAATAGAGGTTTAATTTTATTTTGTTGCCTATGCCTTTCCAGTTTTCCCAAAACCATTTGTTGAAGATACTACTCCAATATATGTTTTTGGCATCTTTATCTAATATGAGATAACAGAATTTATGTGAGTTTTTTTCTGTGTACTCTATTCTGTACCATTAGTCTATAAGTCTATTTTGGTACCAATACCACATCATTTTTATTACTATTGTTCTGTAATATAGTTTAATGTCTGGTATAGTAATGCCACCTGCTTCACTCGTCTTGCTAAGGATTGGTTTAGCTTTCTGGGTCTCTTATTTTCCAGATGACTTTCACGATTGCTTTTTCTATCTCCATGAGGAATGTCATTTGAATTCTGATTAAAATTGCCTTAAATCTGTAGTGCTTTTGGTAGTATGGCCATTTTGGCAATATTAATTCTGCCTATCCAGGAACAAGGCAGATCTTTCCATCTTCAAAGATCTTCTTTAATTTCTTTCTTCAGTGTTCTTTAGTTTTTATTGTTAAGATTTTTCACCATTTTCATTAAGTTTATTCCCAAGTGTTATTTTTTTAGTTTTGGTTTGTTTGTTTGTTTGTTTGTTTTGTTTTATTTTTTGAGACTGTTTTAAATGGGGTACTTTTCCAAGTTTCTCTTTCAGAGGATTTGTCACAGATGTACAGAAATGCCTTTGAATCCATCATTTATATTTATAATATTTTTATGGGTGTTCATTTTATATCCTGCTACTATGCTGAATTAATTTATTATTTCTAAATATTTTCTGGTGGAATTTTTTGGACCTTCTAGGTATACAATCATATCATTGGCAAATAGTGATAATTTGTGTTCTTCTTTTCACATCTGTATCCCTTTAATTTCTTTCATCTGTCTAATTGCTCTGGATAAAGGTTTAAGAACTATGTTGATAGAGTACATTCCTGATTTATTCCAGTTTTTAGAGGGAATGCTTTCAGTTTTTCTCCAATTAGAATAATATTGGCCTGAGGCTTAGCATAGATAGCATTTACAATATTGAGATACTTTCCTGTTATCCCTAGTTTTTCTAGTGTTTTGAAAACACTAGAAAAAAAAGCAGTATTTTGTTGAATGCATTTTCTGCATCTATTTGAGATTATCATATGATTCTTATCATTAAGTCTATTGATGTGATGAATTACATTTTTTAATTTTCACCTGTTGAACCAATCTTTTATCTCTGGGATGAACCCCACTTGACCATACTGTTCTATTTTTGATATGTTTTTGTATTTAATTTGTCATAATTTTATAAAGAATTTTTTCATCTATGTTCATAAGAGATATTGATCTGAAGTTTTATTTTTGTGATGTGTCTTTGTCTGGTTTTGGAATCAGGGAGATATTGATCTCATAAAATGAGTTTAGAATTGTTCCTTCTTTTTGTATTTCATGAAATAATTTGAGGAGTATTGGTATTAGTACTTCTTTGAATGTCTTGTAGAACTCAGCTGTGTATCCATCTGGTTCTAGGTTTTTCTTGGTGGGTAGACTTCTATGGTGTCATCTATTTTATTGCTTAAAATTGATCTCTTTATCTTGTGTATATCATCCTGATTCAGTTTGGGTGAATCAAATAACTCTAGAAATTTGTTGATGCCTTTGATCTTTTCTGTTTTATTGGGGTGCAATTTTTCAAAATAGTTTCTAGTTATCTTCTGTATTTCTGTAGTTTTCATCATGATATTTACTTTTTATTCAGGATGTTGGAAATTTGAATTTTCTCTCTCCTCTTCATTAGCATTACTAAGGGTTTGTCAATTTTATTTACTTTTTCAAAGAACCATTTTTTTGTTTTGTCATTTTTTTAATTGTTTCTTTTGTTTCAATTTCATTGACTTCAGCTCTGAATTAATTATTTCCTGTCTTCTACTACTTTTAGTGTTGATTTGTTGTTCTTTTTCTAGGACTTTGAGATGTAATGTTAAGTCATTTATTTGTTGACTTTTTCTTCTTTTAAGGAGTGAACTTCATACAATGAACTTTCCTCTTAGAACTGCCTTCATAGTGTCCCAGAGATTTTTTTAAATATTGTTTTTAGTTGTTGATGGACCTTTATTTTATTTCTTTATAGTTTATATGAGGTGTTGAGATTTGAGCCCAGTGTCTCATACATGCTAGGCAAGCACTCTGCCAATGAGCCACAACCCCAGCTCTATCCCAGAGGTTTTGATATGTTGTATCAGTGTTCTCATTTACCTCTAAGGATTTTTTAATATCATCTTTGATGTCTTTTGCAACTCATTGTTTATTCAATAGCATATTATTTAGTCTCCACGTCTTGGAGTAGCTTCTATTTCTTATTTATTTTATCATTGATTTCTAATTTCATTCTATTATGATCTGATAGAATACAGGGTAGTTTCCCTATTTTTTTTGTATTTGCTAAGAGTTGTTTTGTGGCATAATATATGGTCTATTTTAGATAAGGATCTATGTGCTGCTGAGAAGAGAGTGCATTCACTCATTGAAGGATGAATTATTTTATATATGTCTGTTCAGTCTAAGTTATTGACTGTATTATTGAGTTACATAGTTTCTTTGTTTCATAGTTTTGTTTGAAAGATCTATGCAGTGGTAAATGTGGTGTGTGCCAAAGTCACGCTGAATTATTGTGGTGTGGTCTATTTCACTCTGGAACTTGAGAAGAGTTTGTTTGATGAACAAAGATGATCCATTTTTTCAGGCATATCTATTTATAATTGTTATGCCTTGTTGGTATGGTTCCATTAAGCAGTAAGAAATGTTGTTTTTTATCCCTTTTGGTTAACTTTGGCTTGAAGTCTACTTTATTTGATATAAGGATGAAACTCCAGCTTGTTCCCACAGTCCATGTGAGTAGTAGGTTTTTTCCCAACCTATCACCTTCAGTCTGTGGATGTCTTTTCCTATGAGATGAGTCTCTTGAAGGAAACATATTTTTTTTTTTGCATTTTTCTTAATCCAAGCTGCCATTCTATGCCTTTTGGTTGGTGAGTTTAGGCCATTAATATTCAGGGTTATTACAGAGACATGATTTGTGTTCCAGGTCATATTTGTTTATTTTTGGTATTTAACTTAATATGGTTTCTCCTTTGCTTAATATTTTCGTTAGGATAATACCTCTCTTTGCTGATTTTAAAATTATTTTAGGAAACAGAAGAAGAGGGAGTACTTCCAAACTCATTCTATGAGGCCAATATCACCCTGATTCCAAGACCAGACAAAGACACTTCAAAGAAAGAAAACTTCAGACCAATATCTCTAATGAGCATAGATACAAAACTCCTCAATAAATTCTGGCAAATTGAGTACAAAAACATATCAAAAAGATTGTACACCATGATCAAGTGGGATTTATCCCTGGGATGCAAGGTTGGTTCAACATATGGAAATCAGTAAATATAATTCATCACATCAATAGACCTAAAGATAAGAATCATATGATCATCTAAATAGATTAAGAAAAAGCATTTGACAAAAAACAGCCCATCTTTATGTTCAAAACACTTGAAAACTAGGGATAACAGGAACATATCTCAACATTGTAAATGCTATCTATGCTAAGCCTCAGGCCAGCATCATTCTAAACAAAGAAAAATTGAAGGCATTCCCTCTAAAATCTGGAATAACATAGGGATGCCCTCTCTCACCACTTCTATTCAACATTGTTCTTGAAACACTGGCCAGAGCAATTAGATACAAGAAAGAAATTAAAGAAATAAATATAGGAAAAGAAGAATTTAAACTAGCACTATTTGCTGACTATATGATTCTATACCTAGAAGACCCAAAAAACTCCACCAGAAGACTTCTAGAATTAGTAAATGAATTCAGCAAAGTGGCAGGATATAAAATCAACACCTATAAATCAAAGGCATTTCTGTATGTCAGTGACAAATCCTCTTAGAAGGAAATGAGAAAAACTACACCATTCACAATAGCCTCAATAAAACAAAACAAAACAAAACAAAAGATACCTGGGAATCAACTTAACAAAGGAGGTGAAAGATCTATATAATGAAAACTATAGAACCATAAAGAAAGAAATCAAAGAAGACCTTAGAAGTTGGAAAGATATACCTTGCTCTTGGATAGGCAGAATTAATATTATCAAAATGACCATCCTACCAAAAGCATTATACAGATTTAATGCAATTCCAATAAAAATCCCAATGATATTCCTCATAGAAATAGAAAAAGCAATCATGAAATTAACCTGGAAAAATAAGTGACACAGAATAGCTAAAGCAACCCTTAGTAGGAATAGTGAAGCAGGTGGTATCACTATACCAGACCTTAAACTATATACTACAGAGCAATAGTAATAAAAACAGCATAGTATTGGCAGCAAAACAGACTGGTAGACCAATGGTATAGAATATAGGACACAGAGTCTAACCCACAAAACTACAATTATCTTACATTAGACAAAGGTGCCAAGAGCATGCATTGGAGAAAAGATAGCCTCTTCAACAAATGTGCTGGGAAAACTAGAAATCCATATGCAACAAAATAAAATTAAACTCCTATCTCTCACCATGCACAAAACTCAACTCCAAATGAATCAAGGACTTAGAAATACAACCCGAGACTCTGCATCTAATAGGAGAAAAAGTAGGCCCAAATCTCCATCATGTGGAATTTGGACCCAACTTCCTTAATAAGACTCCTGTGTTGCAAGAATTAAAATCAAGAATCAATAGGTAGGATGGACTCAAACTAAAAAATTTTCTTCTAGCCAAAGAAACAATCTGTGAGGTGAAAAAAGAGTCTATATCTTGGGAGCAAATTTTTACCCCTCACACATAATATAGAGCACCAATCTTAGGGTATATAAAGAATTCAAAAAGCTAAACACCATAAAAACAAATAACTCAATCAATAAATGGGCCAAGAACCTAAACAGACACTTCTCAGAAGAGGATATTCAGTCAGTCAACAAATATATGAAAAAATGCTGATCATTGCTAGCAGTTAGACAAATCCAAATCAAAACTACTCTAAGATTTCATGTCACTCCAGTCAGAATGGCAGCTATTATGAAGACAAACAACAATAAGTGTTGGAGAGGATGTGTGGAAAAAAGGTACATTCTTACACTGCTGGTGGGGCTGCAAATGGTGCAGCCAATATGGAAAGCAGTATGAAGATTTCTTGGAAAATTGGGAATGGAACCACCATTTAACCCAGCTATCCCTCTCCTTTGCCTATATACAAAGGACTTAAAACAACATACTATAGGGACACAGCCAGATCAATGTTTATAGTAGCACAATTTACAATAGTTAACCTGGGGAAGCAAATAAATGCCCTTCAATAGATGAATAAATTGTAAAAATGTAGCATATGTACACAATGGGATATTACTCAGCAAGAAAAGATAATGAAATCATGGTATTTGCTGGTTAATAGATGGAGTTAGAGAAGATAATGCTAAATGAAGTTAGCCAATCCCAAAAAACCAAATGCCGAATGTTTTCTCTTATATAATGGGGCTGGTTCATGGTGTGGTAGGGAGGGGGAGCTTGGGAGAAACAGACAAACTTTAGATAGGGCAGAGGGGTGGAAAGGGAAAGGAGAGTGTATGGGGTTAGAAATGATGGTGGAATGTGATGGACATTATTATCCAAAGTACATGTATAAAGACATGAATTGGTGTGAATATACTTTGTATACAGAGATATGAAAAATTTTGTTCTATATGTGGAATAAGAATTGTAATACATTCTGCTGTCATATATAACTTTAAAAATATATTTAAAAAATAAATAAAAGATTATTGACCAACCATAATGGTTCTGCACAATATTAGTGAATAAAGAGAGGTAGTTTTTCTGGGTTACATTTCTATGACAGAAAGAACAGATGAATGTTTCAATATTAGAGAAGTCCTTAATGAAGGACACAGATAAGATTTTATCTGTTAGATAATAAAATGCCTTGTAGGTGAGCTAAGAAAAAGTATACCATTTATAATTACACATAACCAAAATCAATGATGTACTAAATGAACATTGACCATTTAATTTTAGCTGTTTGCCTAGTGTCTTATAATATATGTAATATGATTTCCAAATTGCTTTTCTTTTCTTCAACTTATTGAACAGAATATGGAGCTCAAAAGTATTCTCAAACTTGAATAGAATCACTTATGGGAAATAAGTAGTGCCCCACAGTAGAAAAACAATATATTTTTCAATCAATAAGGCTTTACCAATTGGCTATGCATTTTTTTTTAAATATGAATCTCAATTTTACTTCAAAAGCAATTTTTGATGATTAATTGATATACACAAGAAATAAAAAATTAAAGTTTCTATAAGATAGCAGATAAGAATATCTATGTAATCATAGGGAGGTAGAGATTCCTTAAGGATATCCAAAAATTTGTACTTTTATGACTAAAATAATCAATGATTTTATCTTCATGGTAAGAAAGACTTTTTTCACCTAAAGTTAGGTTGATAGTGAAAAGGTAACACATACTGTTAGGAAAGCTATTTGGAGCAATATGTCTGACAGATTTCATGAAATATATAAAGAAATTTTATAAATAAATAACAATAATTTTAGCCAATATAATAAAAACATGAGAAAATTTGCATACTGTTACATAAGTTATCTAAAAGTCCAATAAAGACTAGAAAATGCATAAAACTCTTATTATTTATCAGGGGAGAACAAATTAAAAGTTAAAAATGACCCTACGGAATACTCAATAGAATACTTAAGAAAGATAAACATATCAAGTATTGGTACATATGGAGAGCAATTCAAAGTGTCATATGGTGTTTGCAGGAGATTGAATTCATATAAACACTTAACACACTATTTGAGAAAATCTTCTTACACTTGAACCAGTAATACTGTTCTTTATTATGTAACTAACTAGTAGAAATGGATTCTTATGCTCATTAAATACTGGTAAGAGATTTTACAGGCTACTAAAGTTGACCAAATATTATAATCAACACCAATATTAATCAATATTGTAATTGATAATTAGGCTGCAATTTATCAATTCAAAGAATAGATAAAACATACAACACAGAGACTACAATTACCATAGTACAGCATGGATGTGTTTCTAAAACAAAAGTTTGAAGAAACCAAGAAAGTCACAAAAGAGGGCTTTTTTTATAATTCCATTCACATATAAAAATGCATTGGATATAAAGTGATAGAAATTAAACTGGCTGTTCTTTTGGTAGCACTTAGTCTGAAAAGAGCACTGGGAATTTCCAGGAACTGGTAGTGTTCTGTTTATCCGGCTTTTGTCACATGGTTGTATTCACAAACACAAACTCATCAAACACCATAGTTACATCTTGTAAACTTTTCTGTATGAATTTTTTACTTGGATAAAATTTTTAACAAGAAAAGAAAAATTACTAAGCAGTGCCATAGACATACATCAACAGGATTGCTGATAAAACTTTTGCTGAGAAGTTCTAAATTCTGTAATTTTTATCTTCAAAATATAAGTTAATTATAGACCACGTATGTTTCATACTTTTATTTTTAAAATAAGTTGAGCTTGAGGTCACTTCTGTTCACAATAATTACATGAAAAAGGGGCACAAGAGATGGAAATGTAGGGTATATGGGGGATGATTAACTTACCAATTTCAGAAAGCAGTGATGCAAGGGTGATGAGGTACAAATGGAAAGATTATTTGAAATCAAGTGATTATTTGGAATCAAGTAATCGAAAGATAATTGAGATGCCAGTAACTGAGATCTTTGAATACTCTTCTAAAGAACTCAAACGGTATGCTGGAGATAATAAAGCACTGCCAATGGTTTTGAGAAAAGGGGAATGATGGAATTTTACCTGTATTTATGAAGATAAATTTAATGTCAGTGTGAAGGACAGACTAAGAAGATTAGAATCCTCAAACCTGGAGATTAGTTGGATAGGCATCACAACAGATAAACCACATGATGAAAATCCTAACCATGAAATTAACAAGAAAAAACATTAAAAAAGAAAGGCAGGTGATGTTCAAGGCATAGTACAAGAAAATTGACAGAGTTTAGCAGAAGATTAGATGTGAGGAATGAATTAACTTTTTTATTTTTAACCTGTGAGATAGGCAAATAAAGAGGTTTTTTTTTAACAGAAATAAAAATATAGACAAGAAACTCCTTTGAGAAACAAAATAATTTATTTTAGAATGCTCGTGTTTTATTTACTTCAGTTGATAATAGTACCAGTTTGAACTGGCATTGGGAAGTTCAAGTTTAGACAGCAGGTTAGGATGAACATGTACATTTGGTGGTTTTGCCAGAAAGTTCATCTTTGAAATCATAGGAATGAGCTATAAAGATAATAATGTTTATTATTATATTCTAACATTTTATTATACAAAACTTAATTTTAGCTCACTAAAATATCTGTGTATTTCTGTTTTTGCTAATGTGAAGTAACTTTTCACATTTATTTATATATTCACCTAAAAGACCCAACATTGTGCTTGGTACAAAGTACTCATTTACCAGTAGTTATCTGGTGATCTGACCTTTTGAATATCTGACTAATGACCTTATATAGTTCCTTATTTACTATGAATGCTAAGAACTTTTAAACATTAAGATTATTTTCATTCAATTCTTCAAGTATATGTAATAGAACAACACATTACATATTTTATTTTTATTATAACAAATATCTTTCAACACTGGCTTCTAAAAAACTTTAATTAGATCTTGTAGTCAAATAAAATTTGGTTAAAAACTAAGAATACTTAGAACTTGTAGATTATTGGATTAACCTTCAACTATTCTCCTTTTCTGTGGTCTAATTATACATTTCTATTTTCTCCAGTATGGTCAATAATCACTCTGTACTGTATGATTTATATGCCTGCTTCTGTGTGGTTTTTAAAATTTTTCTTCAGATTTTCTTCTTGTACTATTTCTGTGGAGTCCTACTGTCAGGATTTACTGAACCAGGTGTGGAATAAAAAACAAGATTTTAATAGAGGAAAGATGGCTGTGTTCCAAGAGCTTATCATTAGGGATATTATTTTATTGTTTAGAAAATCATCCTTCCATGAGTATCAGATAATTTGTTAATCAATTTAAGTGATTTTTCCCAGAATTGAAATCTCTACTTCTATACTTTAAAATGTAACAATGTGATTTTTTTCTCTTCTTTCTTTTTTTGGTTCTAAGGGATTGAACTCAGGGGCACTCAACCACTGAGCCACATCCCCAGCCCTATTTTGTATTTTATTAAGAGACAGGGTCTCACTGAGTTGCTTAGCACCTTGTCATTAGAGAGACTGCCTTTGAACTCATGATCCTTCTGCCTCAGCCTTCCAAATTGCTGGGATTACAGGCATGCACCACCACACCCAGCAACAATGTGATTTTGTTTTTACCATTTAATGCCAATCTTTACAAAAGTAATAATGCATTTTGTTACTTATCATATAATACACACAAATGTAATTAGACTTTAATTTAATGAATCAGGACCCTTATTACTAAAATTAGTTAGCTCTAACTTCAGTGTTGTCAGGTACCCAGCTCTTTTTATCACATTAACTACTATCCCTGATTCACTCAACATCACACATCATCAGGTTTACTTTAAGATCTGCTAACTTCTTTCTCAGCTTTTCTTGCTCACTGTAGTCTGTTGTCCAATAAGTTGGAGTGACCCTTTTAAACTTTAGTTCAGATCGTGTCACCCTCCAGCCCAAAAGACCTCTTTTGAGTCTCAGGATGGTCTACAAAGCCTTGCATGTTTTACTCTCCATTACAGCTCCCATTTCTTTTTGTAGCACTTTCTGAACAAGAGGCATGCTCTCTTTACATTAGCTATATTATCTGTTTTTTTACAGCTTATTCCATCCATATTAATGCTTGAGTTATCTAGCCTTTGACACACCCACACAAACTTACACAGACATATTTCTAATTTCTATATTTGAAGGTACTACCAAACTCTAGTAGGGATTGTAAAAATTTGTCAAAATTATACCTAAAATCAGCATGCATAGACTCTGATTGGCAGCCTATAAAAATTTCTTTAAGGAAAGTGTATAAATTTTTCAGATCAATGAATTACTTAAGTTTATTGCTTTTATGTATTGAAGTATTTTAAATATTTGACATTAATGGAAAAGTAATTGCAATATAGTAGAGTATTATTTTCTATGGCAGATAAATGGCCTGATGAAAGACTATTTGTCTATTGAATAGGAAAGGGGAAAAGTTTCATCTGTTGGTGAATTAATTTTCTAGTTACATTATTTCCATTTATATTTTTTTAAAAAATAAATGTTTGACTCATGGAAAAATGGACTTAAAATGTCATTTAAAGCATTTAGCCTATTCTTGATAGCTTTAAAAAATAAAGTTAAGAAAATAATTAGTTACAAATAAAACACAATAGGGAATTTTATCTACTCTCAGATTATCAGAATCAATCTTATTTAGAAAGATGAAAACTGAATTTTAAGATATATAGAACTAAGAAAGAATTATGCAATGTTGGCTCTTGTTATAATGAATGCTTTCACCTTATTCCCATATTACTGTGTTAAGTAACAAAATTAAATTAGCTATCTTCTCTTCATTGGAACTCTAATGAAGTGTTAACAATGCCAAGAGTACCATGATAATTCCTTGTATGGTTTAGTGTAAGCAACATTTTATTTTTCCTATTTCAATGTAATAATAATCACAATATATTATATTTGAATAGCTCCAACATCCAGCAGAAAATCCCTAAACATAAGTAATACATGCATTTAGAAATTACTATATTATCTACAGAAATAAAGACATAAGATAATTGAACATAGCATTGATCGAATAGTTTGACAACACTGTGTGTTCCTTGCTTAAGTGGTTGACTTAATTACTCTCATTTATTGCAATCCATTTAGATTGCTCTAAAATAGAAAAACCCAGATGATAGCTATTGCATTAAGCCAAGCAAGCATTGTATCATATTGGTTGTTAAAGCAGAGATATAGTCTTGAAGCCTCAACACTAAATAGTGGAACATTTTAAGATATGTTCATCGAATACAAAATGCTTGATACTGAATAAACCCAGTGACAAATATTCTCCATTATTATTATTGGAAAGTAAAATCTCTCCAATAATCAAATGATATCAGTCCATTGAGTTATTATAAAGAAAATTCATAGTATATTATTTACTTCTAATAGTAATTTATAGCAAGATACAGTAAAATTCACCTTCAACTCAACTGAAGAAGTTTTTCAATAGAAAGGTGAAGAATATCTTATTTTGTTCAATATTTAGACATTACTAAAAATATATATTTTTAAAAATTGTGCCTTGTTGTTATTTTCATATGAAAGCATAAGATTAAGAAATAAATAGAACCAAATTTTCAAATAAAAAGTGTGAGGTTTCCATAATGAAAATAAATATACAACATCCAGGTGATCTTCTCCACTCTTCCCAGAAATCAGTTTGACGATGAAATAATTGGAACCCTATGTGATCCTCATCAAATTGGTCCTGTGTTAAGAAAGTGGGCAGATTGTTGGTGGGAATTCAAATTAGTGCAACCATTTTGGAAAGCAGTATATAGATTCCTCAAAAGTTTAGGAATGGAACCACTATATGACCCAGTTATCCCACTTCTTGGTATTTATCCAAAAGATCTAAAATCTGCATATTATAGTGATAAATGCATACTGCTGTTTATAGCAGCACAATTCACAATAGTCAAGTTATAGAACCAGTCCATGTCCCTGTCACCAGATGAATGGATAAAGAAAATGTGGATATATAACAAATGAGTTTTACTCAGCCTTAAGTAAGAATAAAATTATAGCATTTGTTAAGACTAAATGAATGAGATTGGAGAACATGCTAAGTGAAATAAGCAAGACTCAAAAAGTAAAAGGTTGAAAGTTTTCTCTCATATGTGGAATCTAGTGTGTGAAGGGGGAAATATTTTAAAAATGAAGAGGAACTCACAAAAATACTAGGATGACCAAAAGAGTAGAGAAGGGAGTTAAAGAGCAAGGAAGGATGGGAGAGCAAAAAAAAGTTCTGGGAAATGAAATTTGCCAAATTATGCTATCTTATGTATGAATATGTCACAATAAATCATATGTATACATATAAACGAACATATATGTGTATATGTGTATACATATATGTATACATGTATATATAATAAGCTAATTGAAATAATAATAACAAAAAAATAGAAAGTGTACAGAACCTTTTGTTTCTCCTAAGCACACTTTGAGGAATATGACTTTGCGGCATGAAGAAAAATAAAGATAGTATGAATATGGTTCATTAAATATCCATGCTCAGTGCTTTTTAGGAGGTTATTTCTTCTACTGTGAATATTGCAAACCAACCAACCATGATTAGTTCCTGAATTGTTCTCATTCTCATTATCCTTGTCATGGTTAACATTTGTGTATATATGTATCGGACTCTATTATGTATACTATTAAACAATATAACCTGCATTAACTTCATGGAAGTTTATAATAACTGTGTGAGATAAGTTCTATTGTTTTTATTTATGAGAAAGTGACACAATTATTTCTTCATATTGGTCCCAAGACATGCAGTTAACTCAATTCATGGTATATAGATTAAGGTATGATAAATATATGAGCAAAAAGTAATTTAATTTTTGAGGAAATTTGAAAAAAAATCCATTATCATGTTATAAGTAACTAACATATCTGTGTTAAATAGTTGTATGCTGAAGTAGACACAATTAGATTAGAAAATATCTGAGCAATAGTTTGAAGCAACATGTCCTGAAAACACATTCTTCTCTTAAGTATACAGTTAATACTACAACTGACCATGTATTAGACAAAGAAGTAGGTTTAGCCCCTTTAATGTAAAAATATAAGTAAAACTAGAAAAATGAAATTATGTCAATCTATAAAGTTTTTTTTTTTTTTTTTTTTTTTTTTTTTTTTTTTTTTTTTAAACAGGATAGGAAACAATAAAGTAAAGGGATGACTTCAGATTGATGCAGAGCACAGGGCTGCTGCAGAGCCGAGGCAGTTGCAGTGTTCTTTAGTTATGGGTTTTTATGTTCAACCCAGAAAGAATACAGACACATTGCTCAGGATAGCCACCATGAGTTTATGGGAAATATATAGGAAAAGGGAAAAGGGGGACACTCTCAAGAGAGAGAGTGGGTACTCTCCGTAACCAGAGTGTAGCTTCCTGCCATCCAGTTTTATTGGGGGTCCCAGGGAAGTCCTGATTGACAACAGGGTTGCATCAGACTTTCAAGTCCCCACTGTGCATGGTCTTACCACATAGAGTGGGGAGTTTATTATCATAATGACATACTAATGATCCAAGGCAACTCTGTGTTACCTTCCTTAGTGCTGTCCAGTTCTAGTTATCCTGTCTCCTTGAATTCTAGAATCTGATCTGTGTAAAGGTCGCAAAAGTCATCCTTTAGGCTAACATGTGTTTCTATCAGTAAGAGGATCTTTTAGGGCCTACATTTCTCTACAGAAAACATTTTGTTTGCTGAGAAATGCAGCGTATCATTTTAACTTAAGCTAGGCAGGGCTTTGGGTAAATTGCTTTTCAAAAGAAAGATCATGAGATCGGCACAGTAGACCAGTTTATAGAACTATCCCCTTAACCTCATGTTCACATCACTCACATTTGTCTGTTCCCAATCAAGAATGGGAGAAAGTATTTACAAAGCATACATTTTATGAAGGATTAATATCCAAAACACATAAGGAACCCAAAACACTCAAAAGCAAGAGAATAATGGACAGATGTGCACATACATATACACACACACACACACACAAAGACAAAAGATCTAAGCAGACACTTCTCAAAAGTAGACATATAAATGACCAAGAATAACTTAAAATAATTATTAACATCACCAATCATCACAGAAACACACATCAAAACCACAATGAGAGATATCACTTCACCCAGGTAAGAATGAATATTATAAAAAAGAAAAAAGATAACAAGTGGTGGAGAGGATGTGGAGAAAAGAGAACACTATTGGTGCAAATGTAAATTCTCATAGTCATTATCTACAACAGTATGGAGGGTCTTCACAAAATTAAAATAGCACTATTGTATCATCCTAGCAATTTTACTGGGTATGTTCCCTGCAAGATAAATCAATATGCTGAAGAGACATCTAGACTTCCAGTTGGTTGCAGAACTATTTACTAATAGTCAACATATGTAATCAACATACATGCCAATCAATTGATGAATGGATAAAGAAAATGTGAAATAAAATATGAAATGTAATATTATTCACATATAAAAAAGAATGAAATCATGTCATTTGAAACAACATGGCTGGAACTAGAAATCATTGTGTTAAGTAAAATAAGAAAGCACAGAAAGACAAGTATGGCATAATTTCACTCATATGTGGAATGTAAGTTTGTGAATTTGGTAGTTTCATTAATTTACTTACTAGGGGTGGCTATACCAAATGTGTGTATATGTATGTTAATATACATTTATATATACATATACATGTGTGTGCATGTTTGTACCTATTAAGCATAAACTATTACATAATATGTGAATTATTTTCCACCTCTTATATCTGAGCAATGAGGAGTTATATACCATCTGAAGCTCTACCAGGAAAATCAGGAAGTGTTTATCTCTGACTTTTTTGACAAATACTTATTAAAGATGTACATGCAAGTGTTGGATAATAGCTATTGTCCTTGTCACCATAAAACTCTAAAGATTTTTTTTTCTTTTAATAATTCTACAACTAATGACAACTCAAAATACAGATATCTCTGTAATACTAAGGCTAGACTTCGAAATCTTAAGTGGCTCAGTATAATATTCATATAAAAAGAAATGCAAGGTAGAAAAGCAAATCATCAGTAATCATTAATTTGAAAGCCAAAAAGAAACAAACAAAAGTTGAGGAAATGGGCCTTTGAGGATGAACATGTGGGTAATGATGTATTTCTATTTCCCATTAGATGTTGGGAAAGTTTAGGGGAATGAAATGCCTGTAGAATTCTGTGACAACTTCTGCTCGCCTTCCTAGCTTTCATTATAGACACACTTCTGACACAAAATGCTTAATTCCCCTCTGCCAAATGAGCACTTTTCCGTCTAACAAGAGGATATTTCCTTTTGTATTTAAAAAAGGATTAGTTTATGTAAAATGCTGATCTATTATCACATTGTTCCTAAAAATGCATGTATGTCCTCTCTTGTTATCTAACTTAATTGTCCATGATACATTATTGTATTAGACTATAAAAACAAACTTATTCTTTAAACCATAAAGTCACAAATTATACAAAACAAAATTTCTCTTATCAGCATCCTTTGTTTTTTGTAATTTCTGCTTGTTTTTGATTGGTTTTTTTTGACATATCTGGTGATTTAGTTTTTAAAGTTAAATAACTGAATCAGTTAATGAACTGGCAAGTATTAGATATTTATTAAGGATTCCAGAGAAACTACATTCAGATGCATAAAAGAATATAAATTCTTTTTTCTAAAAATTCTTTTCAATGAAATTGAGTTGCATATGTTATAGTGTCCTGGTGAGGGCAGCAAAAGATTCAGCTTGAATTGCTTTAATTTTAAAATTTTAAAATTGTTTTAATTAATTATATATACTTGTGTCATACAATGTCTTGTTTTGATATATGTATACATTGTAAAATGATTACATCAAACTGACATATCTATCATCTCACATGCTTATCATTTATTTGTACTGATAATTTGTAAAATTTACTTTCTTAGCAGTTTTGAAATATACAATGCATTGTTATTAACTATAGCTTCCATAATGTGCAACAGATCTCAAAAATGTATTCCATGTGTTTAACTGAGACTTTGTATTCTTTAGTAAACATCCCTCAATTACTTACCCACTTCTAACCCCACCTGACCCCCACCTAGCCTTTAGTAACAATTATTCTACTCTAAATTTCTATGAAATCACGTGTGAGATCTTAAAGTAATTGTCTTTCTGTCCCTGACTTATTTCACTTAACTTAATGTCCTGGTTTATACACGTTATCACAAATGACTGAATTTCTTTTTTAAAGTCAAATAGTATTCCATTTCATATATATATATATATATATATATATATATATATATATATATATATATACCATATTTTCTTTATCAGTTTATCTAGACATACAGTTAGGTTGTTCCCATGTTTTGGCCTTTCTAAATATTACTCCAATGAACAAGGAAATGTAGATATATCTTCAACAAACAAATTTCATTCTCTTTGGACATATGTCTGGCAGTATGATTGCTGGATCATATGGCAGTTCTAAGTTTACTTTTTTGAGGAACCTTCTTATATCCTTGTTTTAAAAGACAGATCAAGTTTCAATGCACCTTAGTATCTTACAAAACATGTGGATCGTAAATTCCAAAGAAAGTATCCCCAGAAATAAACAACTATTATTTTCTGAATATTTTATGATTTTTTAAAATTTTATTTTTTTTTTAGTTATACATGAGAGTAGAATATACTTTTGGCATATTATACATATATGAAGTATAACTTATTCTAATTAGGATCTTATTCTTGTGGTTGTGCATGATGTGGGGTTACCCTGGTCATGTACTCAAATACAAGGCTATGAAACTTATGTCTGATTAAACTTATTGTCATTCGTATTACCCTCCCCTGCTCCCTAACCTCCATTTTCCTTTGTCAAACCCAATGGATTTCTATTTTTTCCCTCCCCACCTTGTTGTCGTATCCCCATTCAGGGAGAACATTTGGCCTTTGATTTGGGGGGATTGACTCATTTCACTTAGCATAATATTCTCAAGTTCCATCCATTTACCAGCAAATGCTATAATTTTATTCTTCTTTATGGCTAAATACAAGCCTAACATCATGCCATCATGTTGGCTTAGGAACTGACTTCCTCAAAAAGACTCCTAAAGTCCTTAAAAACAGCATACTATAGTAACATAGCCACATCAATGTTCATAGCAGCACAATTCACAATACCTAAACTGTGGAACCAACCTAGATGCCCTTCAGTAGATGAATGGATAAAGAAAATGTGGTATGTATACACAATGGAATATTACTCAGCAATAAAAGAGAATAAAATCATGGCATTTGCAGGTAAATGGATGGAGTTGGATAATATAATGCTAAGTGAAGTTAGCCAATACCAAAAAACCAAATGCTGAATGTTTTCTCTGATATAAGGAGACTGATTCACAGTGGGGTTTGGAAGGGGAGCATGGGAGTATTAGATGAACTCTAGATAGGGCAAAAGGGTGGGAGGGGAAGGGAGGAAGGCACAGGGGGAAAAAATGGTGGAATGACATGGACATCATCACCCTAAGTACATAAATGAAGACACAAATGGTGTGAATATACTTTGTATACAACCAGAGATAAGAAAAATCGTGCTCTATATGTGTAATGTAAATTGTAATGCATTCTCATGTCATATAAATAATTAGAATTTAAAAATGTGAAAAAAGACTCAATAAACAGGATGTTATCAAACTGAAAAAGCTTCTTCACTGCAAAGGCAACAATTAAGAATGCAAACAGAGAGCCTACAGAATGGGAGAAAATCTTTACCACCTATACCACAGATAGAGCATTAATCTCCAGATTATACAAAGAACTCTAAAAACAACACCAAACAAACAACTAAATCAATAAATGGGCATGCATTCTTTTTATCAGAGCAATCAATGAGTCATCATCTTCTACATCTCAGTACTTACATTCTTGAATTCATTCTTCATCTCATATATATATATATATATATATATATATATATATATATGTATATATCAAGCACAGAACTGACAGAGACCTTAGGAATTACCTGGTATATATAATATAAATTCTAAAGATATAAATATATATGTCACTGAGTTCTAAGATAAATGTCTATTCTTAGTATATATGAAAATGTTGCAATTGTTCACATACAATGGACTTTCAACTTATTTTATATTAGCAGTTTCTTTGAGTCCCAGACACTTTAAAATATACTTTGAGGTGTATTCATTAGGTAAATGCAATAGCATGGTCTGATAACTAATTCAAAGTCTATAAAATGGTTTAAATATTTTTGTAATTTCAATTTGCCTAAGCTAAACAGAATTCTTATATATTTGATGGACCATAAACAATAAGTAGCTGAATCTATTACATTTATTGAGGAAATACTTCATTGTTTTAAGAAATAATTAATAACGTTTTATGAACTCTTAAAGAAAAACACTACAAAGATTACTTAGAAATATTGGAGACATTATTTTATTGACTTGAAAGATTTTTAGGAAGTCACCATGTACATGATTGGAGTTTTTTTGTTTGTTTGTTTGTTTGTTTTTTGTTGTTGTTGTTGTTTTAGTTTTAACTCTAAAGCAAGATGGAAGGAAAGAATTAGTAATAGAAGAAGGGCAGAGTAGGGAAGAAGGAATGAAGAAACTTAGGTTCAAGTCTCTTTTTTTGGAGTTTCTACTACAAACAAATGTAAGGCCAGCTTTAGAAAACTGAAATGGAATCTTAAAATGTTCATTCTTTTCAGTAAGATGCTTTGTGTTTCCAATTGCAACAAAGGAAACATCATTTTGTTGAAAGTAAGACACTTAGGTTGTTTCCATGTTTTGGCCTTTCTAAATATTACTCCAATGAACAAAGAAATGTAGATATATCTTCAACAAACATCAGAAAATATCCCATTGCACACCAATTAGGTCAGAACATGTTTCTCTCCTTCCACCTTCTTACATATTTTAAAAAGGAATGGCCATACTTGAATGAATGATATGATAAGTTTGATTTTAAACATATATTTCTAGATGCTGAAATTTAGAAATTACAAATTAGTTCTGTACTCCAAGCTGCTAAAGGAAAAGGAGCAATGACATCACCATTTACTTAGGTAAGATTGCAAATTAGATGGTACTGTTATTTTTATTTGGGGGAATAGAGAATGAAAAATTACTGTGAAACCACTATGAAAGAGTATAAGATATAGTATTATTTCTACATATATGTAGTCCAGACATGGAAGTCAAGCATCAATGTGTTATAAAGAAAAGGGCTGAGATTGTAGCTCAGTGGTATAGCTCCTGCTTAGTACGTGTGAGGCACTGGGCTCAATCCTCAGCACCAAATATAAATAAAATGAAGGTATTGTGTCCATCTACAACTAAAAATTTAAAAAATTAAAATTAAAATGTGATATTAAAGATTTCTTATATCCAGAAGTTTATAATGTAGCCACGTGAGTAGCAAAGATAATAAAGTGAAAGAGAAATTAATTTTAAATTGTAATCGTCATCCATTTATTTGTTTGAAAATTTGTCTTAGATGTCTACTTTGTTTAATTTATTTTTTCCCTGTTGGCAATGTCTGGGGAAGATATATAAGGCATGAAATGTAGATCGATGAGCTTTGAATCAAAATTAAAGGACTGAAGTTGAAACACCTTCCAGGTCTCCACTCTTCTTCTTAAATGCTTAGAGATTGACAGTACATTCCTTTATGATTTTCCTATTTCTTTTCCATAATGTCCTTCTCTTAGTCTTATGTTTCCTGCAGTGCTGGCACCATAATGATAATAGTTGTCCTTATTTATCCAATGAGCTTGTCTTTAGTGAGGTAGCACACCTAAGATAATATATTTCATACTAATTTGAAAATATTACTTCAAAGACATAGTCAGTGAAAAAATCTTTTTATTGCCATCCATAGCAACATACTAACCACACTGTTATTTTGAGCACCAGGAAGATGTAGATACAGACACATAAATTCAATTTACAGATTATAATAGGAAATAATGTCTATAATGTCAGTTAGCCATGATGATTCTGGTATGGAATTATGCCATGTGAACTTTAGTAAGTTTATACTGGGGATTATTATTATTATGCATGACTTTTGGAAGCTTTTCTACGGGTTCCATCTTTTGCACTTGTCCTTTATCATGATTTCATCATAATCTCAACTATAAGCTCTTTTGATATATAAAAAAAGGTTTGAAAAAATATGATGAAAGTTCTACATATGCAATTGGGTATTGGTCAGCCAACTTCAGATGGTTATTCCTGGAAAATACTTTAAACTGTCAAAAGTAAGTGAAATAATTATACATTTAGATAACAAAGATGCGGTGATTTGCAAAGTCCCTCTGTGAACACCACCTTTCTTAATCTTCATGACATACATAGGTAATGGGTATCTTGTACACATTCACAAAGCTATTGATTAAAATCAGATGTACATTGATTTTGAGTTGCAAATTATAATGATTAGAAGTATATTTTAAAATTATTATGCTTGGGGATCTAAATTCTCATCTATTTCTATTACATTTGACATAGTCTATACATCAATGTTTATATACTAACTCTTTAGTGTTAAATTGAATTTTGATAGTTTTTAAATTTTGCAGTTCAATAGTTGACTGATACAGAAATCAATCCCGTCTGTCTTTTATTCATATTCTCCTTATTTTACTTTTAATTTTGTTTTTATATTATTCATTTATTTTAATTGACAACTGAAATTATATATCTCTAGCATGTGCAACAGGTTGCCTTGAAATATGTACAGTATTGTGTAATTAGTAATCTAAACTAATTAACACAATAGTATATTGTGAATAACTATAGTTACCATGCTTTGCAACATATCTCTTGAAATTATTTTATCTAAGTTAAATTATGTATCCTTTGGCCAACATACCAAATGACCACCTCCAAATACAATGAATAACTTGGAAATAGTTTTTAAAAAGAATTGGTGGAGGTTCACATAAAGATTGTTTCTCATAAATAAGAAGAGAAATATTAAGAATAAGGTATTGTTGTTGAAGACACTGACATTTGTATCTCTAGCTCTACATGTGAAATCATTCATATTTACAGTTATTTTTTAACTTAATGTTTTATAAAAACAGATTGATAGTTTCATTATAATGTACCATGGAGGGAGTTTATAAAGTATATGGAGTCCACTTACATTTCAAAATAATCAGCAAGGTAAACATGAGTTAAACCAGATAGTTACAGAGTTTTTTATTTGGATTATTCTGTCTTAATATCTAACAATTACTTGGAGCCTAGTAGTGCTACTTCAAAAAAGATATTAAGAAAAGAGCCTTAAAAAACCATTCCTACATTTTCTTTAATTAACTATTATGTCATACACATTATTGACACATCTTAGTGTCTTTTACAACTTATATTGAAAATATATATTTCATTTCAATGATTTTAAAAATATTTGACTTTCCTTATAAAACCATATCTTTCTCCTAATTTTATGAAGTATGTCCTAAGATGATATTTATATCCAGCATTGAACCACCCAGGAAAGGACATTTAAAAATATTTTGCATGTCTATACTTATTTATATATGAATATACACTATTTTTAAAGGTGTGATGTATTTGTTTAAAAGAACAAGATATGAATCGTGGTGATTAACAACACAATATAAGCACAATATTTTCTGATTGTGCTATCCTCTCTGACAGAGTGTAGAAAGAGAAAACATCACTGTAATTCTATGATTTTGGTATCCTGTAATTTTGCAAATATGAAATACATCTTACACAAAAGCATGCCCCATAAACTAGACAAAGTATTGTTTCCAATTTTGCATCATAATGCTCAAGGTTAAAAATCTAACCAAAATAAAATGGGTCTGAGGAATTTATGGTCTACAAGTTGGGTCCTGATGGCAGTTTCCAATTTGTATTCTCTATGAAATGTGTAGATTTTACTGATATTTTGTTATTTTATTGTATATACTTCCTATAAACTACCTCAAATCCTTTTTGGAACCAAACATGCTATTAATTAATTGCTTAATTCTATGCAGCTGCACCGTGCCCGGCCCTCTGCCAGATCCTGGAAATACAAAGATAAACATGACACAATCCTTTTTTCAAGGGGTTGAAAATCCAGCCAATGTAGCTCCCATTTTAGAATATAGCAAGCTCGTCCACATTATCATATTTGATATACACACATGGGAAATTTCAAAAGTGCATTAGAAGTATGTTTACTCTTCCTGGGCACTGAACTGCAACAATTATTTTATTCAATAATGGATCCACTGGGAAGATCCAGTTGATGTGTGAAAACTCAAAGCTGAAGAGATGAGTTTCCTAGGAGAATAACTAAATTTTGGAGCTTTAATTCTGTACTGTGTCATTAGATTTGGATTGGGATTTGGATATTTATGAAGCAAAATACTTCCATTATGATCAAAATCTGAGAATCTATAATGTCGATTCCAACTTTAAAAGGCAGTGGCAGGAACAAAAAAGGATTTTAAAAGGCTCAAATGTATTGATATTATGTGCTTGGGATCTCTCTGGTCCAGCCAGGAGGTCCATGGAACAGGGTAGTGGAGAGCATGGCTGCAGAGTCGCTAATCAAGACCTCCAGAGACCAAGCAGGTGTGAGTTTATTGTGCAGTTACCATGTATATATACTCGGGCAGCAGCTAAGTACATTACAGGCAGCCACCAATGCAATTTCTGCTGTCTTTGCAGGGACCAATGGAGGAGTGGGCCACAGAACAAGCTCCAGGACTGCAACACAGGGCCTCACACCCAGGTCTATGCCTAGGGGTTAAGCCGCCTGTGGCTCACACACCTAACATGAGGGGAATGTCCTGCCACTCAGACACCCTTAATATATTCCATGTATGCAGTACTCCATGCACTTGTCCCCACAACTTTGGAGACTTTAAGTGTTTAAATATCCTAAAATGTAGATTAAAACAACTTAATGACCATTTACTAAATAAAGGTGATAGAAATATGTACATAGTGAAAGAATTATTTATTTTTATTGTATTATATAAATAGAAGTTACTACTACTAACTACATATCCTATTGGTATTTGTGGTCTGTTGTTTATTTGTTCCTAGTTTAAAAACTGATTTTAAAATAAGGCTATTTCTGCTTTCATTGTTTTGCATACTTTCCCAGTGGTGAAGGAGGGAGTCCTGGTCTTGGTTTCTAGGGATGGTGAAACAGGACAACTGACACTTAAGAGGTGAAAATGACGATAGTTTATTAATCACGTACTTATATCCTAGCAGAAAGAACAGGGTGTACTATGAACAGATTTGGCAGTCAGAAACAGAGTGAACAAGCAGGGCTGTGGGACGCAGAATCCATAGCAGTACAAGAGGACAGGGAAACCCTTGAATCCGCCTAAGGATGTGATTGGCTTATTTGAATAATTTCATTGTCTGTCACAGAAGAGAAGCATTACCTTGAGAATGAGATGAACAGCCACAGGTCTGGCTTAAAGGGGATCTCTCAGTATGGTGAGCCTTTCTCACCAGATGGGCAACATCTCTACCAAGAGCAAGAGGATTCAGTTAGAACTTTGGGACTCCGTAGAACTCAACTATATCAAGGCAGCATATATAATTTGAAAACTTATGTAACATCCATAATACTAGATCTATTTTTCAAAGTATTTAAAGAATTGTTCATGAAAGGCCCAAATTAGTTAAAACAGATTCTAAAAAGTAGTAGTCTTCTCCACAGAAGCTATGAAATGATTCATGGCTGTGGAAATATAGAATAGTATAGAAATAATGAAAAAGTAGTTTGGTTTTAATTCTAATCTAAATGTTTTCCTAATACATCAATAACAAATTAATTATGAGTCTTCATGATGGGCTGTTGCTAATGGTCTATATAAAAAATAAATATAGTGAAACAACATCATTCATTAAAATTCTTAATGTTAATTTTAGAACAAAAATAAAAATTTAAAATGCATTGACAACAGAAAGAAGAAATGCAATAAGTAATCTGTCAATCTTTAAGCATACTACTATATGTAAATATCTATGTTTTTTTAATTTAAGGTAAATTAAAAAGTAAAAATCACATATGCTTATTAAACATTCTTTTGCAAGAAAATTAATAAGTATCTATTATAAGTATCATGTATGTAATCTAAATCAAATACAGGGTATAATGAATGCAACATGTTAAGGCTTATTAAGGTAATTATTATTAAGATCCATTTATTCTTACACAGTCATATAATTTGTCTGAAAATGAATTAGAATTGCGTTAACATTTCATACTTTTCTTGTAATTTAAATATTATTTTTGTAAATATGTAAAACATTTTATATTAAATTTATCAAATTTTCTGATGTAAGTAGCATACTCTTGAATTTTTGACATTAGAAAATTATTTACATTAGTTTTTTTTCTAAAAATTCAGATTTCAAGACAGTAAGTTTTATTTAAGATTTCATTTTATGTACTCCTATTTATTTGACGTCAAATACTAAGTTTTTTAGATTAAATGCTATCGCACAATGAATTTAAGAGTACATATAGTAGCACAAATTATGAGTGGACAAAAAGTGATCTATATGTGTTTTAGTCTGCTTTTTCACTGTTGTGACTAAAACGCACAACCAAAACAACTGTAAAGGAGGAAAAGTTTATTTGAGGTCTCATGGTTTCAGAGATCTCAATCCAAAGACAGCAGGCTCCATTCCTCAAGGCTCAAGATGAGACAGAACATCATGACAGAGAAGAGTGAGGTAGAGGGAAGCAGCTCACATGATGATCAGAAAGCTGAGAGAGAGACTCCACTGGCCAGATAACAAAATACACACCCCAAAGCCACACTCCCAATGCCACACCTCCTCCAACCACAACCACCTGCCTTCAGTTACCATTCAATCAAATCAGGTGGTTAATTCACTAATTGGGTTAAGACTCTTGTAACCCAATAATTTCTTCTCTGAACCATCTTGCATTTTCTCACATATGAGATTTTGGGAGTAACTTCAAATCCAAACTATAACAATATATTTTTATATTATTCATAATTAAGAGTACTTATAATAGCACAAATGTTGGAATAGGCATAAATGATCTATATATTTCATTATTATTCTTAACATTAGTAGGCATAAATGAAAGCAATTCCTTAATATATTATCTTTTTTTTTTTTTTTTGGTATGGGGATTCAATCAGGTGTGCTTAGTCACTTAGGCACACCCCCAGCCCCTTTAATGTTTTTGTTTGTTTGTTTTTAAGGCAGGGTCTCACTAAGTTGCTTAGGGCCTTGTAAGTTGCCAGAGGCTGGCTTTGAAATTGCAATCCTCCTGCCTCAGGCTCCCAAGTTGCCCATATGACAGGATGACAGGCATGTACCACTTTGCATGGAAACAATTCCTTAAAATCAACTCAATTAAACACCTTGCAATTGGAAGCATTTTTACCAGATTCTTAATCTCTTAACTAGAGAGATTTTACTGCAACTCAGAAATTCACATCAACTTCATCTATTTGGGAACTGAATGTACAACATACTTTCAAGATAAATCATGTACAGTACTATTTAAACATAACTATTCACTCCTCCTTAAAATATTAGGTGAAACTAACCACTTAACATACCATGTTCATTTTAGGAAAACATTTTAAGTTATTTCTCAAAAAATGATGCCCTTACAAATGCATATTTGTCACTACCAATTCAAATTTCTGACAGTCTCCTTTTTATTATATATTAGGCAGATATACACATAAAATTTTCAACTGATGGATACATCAAAATAATTAAAATCAAAATAATTTAAAATCAGAATTATTGATTTGTTTCTTCAAAATTATTTCATTAACAACATGTCATAAAAGAACATGTTTGTGGACAAAAGTCTGCTATTTTGAGCTACTAGACTCATTTACAAGTTTCTCCTGTTATTTAACCAAAAATATTCAGTCTTGTAAGACTATCATGAATCTGCTTGATAACTCTAGCTTTAGGAACAAAGGGTACAGAGATCACAATGCAGCTAACCCTGTACTAGACATATGTGAGCTGACATTAGTTACCATAAGCCTAAAATGGAAAGGAAAAAAAAAAATGATACCTTAATTGACCTAGGTTGGTAGAGCAATTTCAGTGTCTTTTGCTTGACACATTTGCAGATGTTTAAAGTCCTGTGAGCTAAACTATAATTTATAGAAACAAGATTTTGCATCTACTTGATTTCTCTTTGACATATCCCATTGAGTTATGACATTTGATTTTGATTTCTGAAGACCACCTCAGAGGCAAAATGTCATGAGCTATCTCCTAATGCTATACACATATTTTATGTGATGGTAGTGACTATTTCAGCAAGTCTTACTTAGAAATACCATTAGTTATAGATATGTGACTAATGGTGTTGGTACAGCCTGTAGGAATAAGACATGTATCTCAAAGGGGCTGATATCACACAGAAATAAGTTCAACAAGATTCAAATTATCTGAGATCAATTATAATGATGCAAAAAAAATGAATGGTTGTATACAGTCATTGGTTTAGAAAGTGACTATACAATATGATCTTGCTAAATAATCCTTCTTTAAAAAAAAAAAAACCATTATGCCAAAAATTTCATTTAAGATAACATCGAGTTACCACATGAGTTTAAAACATGTGTTATATATTTTACATACTAGTTTGAAAACAGAACTATATAGTGAATTTTTTTTTGTTACTCAAACCTTTTAATTGTATGTGAAATATTCCATGTTGTTATATTTTCTATGTCAAATGGATTTTTAAAAAATAAGACTGCCAAGGCATGCCATATTGGAAAAAGTAAAAATAAAAATACAGGGCTGGGGTTGTGGCTCATCAGTAGAGCACTCGCCTTGCATGTGCGAGACCCTGGGTTCGATCCTCAGCACCACATAAAAATATATGAATAAAATAAAGGTATTGTGTTCAAATACAACTAAAAAATAAATGTTTAAAAAAATGCATACATAAATAAGACAGGCAGAGATTATTGTAGAGACATGAACAAAGAATGTAATCCATCTATTATTATGTATATGGAATATTTTCTTAAAAATAAGTTATTTTTCCAAATGAGGCAGAAGAAGATTGAATTAATTTCAAAAATCATACAAATGAAAAACAGATTAGGACAGAAACCACATTTCAGAAAACACACAAATATGTATGCATACATGTATGTGTATTGTGTGTATGTGTACTTGTAAAATTTCATTAAGTCAATCAGCTAATAGAAATGAAGTTACATTCTTAGTTTCACTGTAACTGTTGGAAGGAGAAAGGCTTTGGCAAAGCAACAATATTCCAGGAAGAGCACACCTACCTCACTGTGATTCAGAAATGAACATCAGCTTGAACTAGTGGAGAACTCAGTATATGTTTTACTTTTTTAAGATGAACCCTTGTTCCATGGTATATTTTCAAAGAAAGAAATGACTTTAATGTAGATGATTATCTATAAAGAAATAGCCTAGCTTCAAGATCACAAGTAAATGATAAATAATGAAATTTCCTGAAGGGAATCATACAAACCATGTGGCTTAAGGTGCAAACATCAGTGTACCTCAGAGTATGCTCCTGGAGATACTTTGATTACACATGTGACTGAAAAGTCTAAAGTTGAATGATTAAAGATAACTATTATTGCAAAATTTGAATTTGTGTTCTGCCAAGTATCCACAGTAATATTCCAAAACCCTGAATCATCATTGTTTCAGAATTATTTCTAGTTGCCTACTTTTTGTATAAATACGTTTGATAAGATAACACTAGAAAAATAATTGGTAATGGGGGCTGCGGGTATAGCTCAATGGTAAAAAGCTTGCCAAAGAAGTGTCAATGCCTGAGTTTGATCATAGCACTATGAAATAAAAAAAAAAAAAATTAAAGAAAAAAAGTGGTAGAGTTTAGGGGAATGATAGAAAAAAAACCGGCAAATTACTAATTGCTCTGACTATATTAATTCCAAAATATAAAATTTTATCTAATTAAAACTTAATTTTAAGAAGTTCCCAATATGAAGTTTATTTGAGTTATTTTATATTTTTTTTGTAGGATATAAAATTAATTCTTAGATTCTATGTGCATAATTTAACAATAGGTGTTGAATATTATATAACAAAAAATCTTTGAGTATTGTGATGTTTGTACTATATCAGGACTTCACAGTCCCTTAAGTATTGCACAACTCACCATAAAACTCATTCTTAATGGAATAACTGAATATTTGTACACACACACACACACATATATATATACATATTCAGTTACAGATACTTATATATGATTTTCCCCATTCTATTTTGATAACTTGGGTTCTAAAATACCTCTGTAAATATGGCTTTATTACTTATTTTTCTAATTCTCTATGTATTGAAAGTTATGAACAGTTATTTTAACAGTAGTTACAAAAAGTTTAAAAATGTGATAACTATTAATTAATTTTCATCATGGACATGGATGCTATCAAGCTGTACCTACTTTGAGGCAAAAGGTGTGATAATTATACAGTGAAAAGCATGACCAAATAATGTCCAAATATGTTATAGAAAGGGTGTTATCAGAATCTGTTTGTTGAGAGCCACAGTTTAGTTGCTAGAGGGAATGGTTGAAAGGTGACCCTGCTCCTGGAATAGGGCGGCTCTGGGATTAGGACGGATCCTGCTGCCTCCAGCCTGCTACTTTGGAGTTCTCACAGGGGTTCCAGGAGAATTGTTGGTGAGCCGGGTGGAGGGAGTCCCGGGAAGTGTGTGTAGAGTGCCCGTGAGAGTTCGGGAATAAAGAGTTGTTGTTTGAACCTACAAGGCTGTGAGGCGGCTTGGTTATTTGTGCCCAGCCAGACTGCAGCATCTGTTAATTCAAAATTTGGGACTTTTCCCCCTATTTTTAAATATACATAGAACACACTGGCTAGCACATTATTTATATCAACTTCATTTAATATTACCAAAGGGATAGATGTCTTCATTATTAAATTAATGATATAGCTAATTTATAGTATTGAATTTGAACACTTTTTAATCTGAAATTATTAACTTTTACTACTCAAAGCCAGCATAAACTAAAATATTCCTGGCAAAACAAAAATGTGCAATCACTCTATTCCCATTCTAGTAGGTAAGATTTTTATGATGTATTCAAGTATAAAAAACATTTTGTGTAAAGAAACAACAGAATTTCATGAAAGTCTTAAAAATTAGATTTGGTTGGTATATGGACAGTGTCAAAACTGGTCCTATAATAAGAATTGATAGAAATCATCCCATAGACACTGAACACTGAGGATGGTATGGCTAATGCTTTTACCAGTGACAAAACAGGCTGTAATAACTCCTCTTACAGAATCAGATGCTAACCACATGTACCTTGCCACTACTGTATTAGACACATGTATGACTGCCATTGCTACCACCACCGGGATATTTTTCTATTCTTCCCTGAAGTCATTAGTTACAATTTCAAAATCCAGACACATGAATCTAATTAGCCAGAAAAATCATGACCTGCCCTGGACACTGTGAGATCTGAGAAAATCAATATCAAATTTATATATCACTTATAATGATATGTACAATTTATCTCCAAAATCAATTACCAAGTGTGAGGTTGTGGGTAAGTTCCACACTTAAGAAAAGTATATATCAACGTATCATTTCCTTGGATTGAATATCAAAGACTATGGTATTTCCATTGCTCCAGGCAGCTGATCATGTGCAATATGCTTTTTTACAACTTAATAAATACAAGAACTGCAAATTCCAACTGAAGAGAAAATACATGTTTCCTATTTTAATGAATAATATTTAATCTTTTTTCTTGATTATTTAAAATGCCCACAGGATTTTCATTTATATAATACTAATATCAAAATTAGTTACTAGTATAATGTTCTTGTTCAGAGATCCAAAAAGGAAGAAAGAGGTCCCTTCTTGCCAACCAATTAGTTACTAACCACCTGAATGATGTGTTTTAACAGCCATTACAAAAAAAGCATCCACCTCTGTTAAATGCATCTCTCTCTACCTGCCTTACAGTAGTGCATATGATTCTATCTTTAGAGATTTATTATTCTGGATTAAAATGAATATTCAAGTATCAAAACTAAAAATGAAAATAAAGACACTGTAAATATCTTATAATTCTGCATTTTGGAGTCTTGCATATTGTAAGCATTATTTGATGATTGAGGTGTATGAATGGGTGTTGTAGGCATGTGCATCAATATGTGCATAATCCATGAATAAAAAATATTTTTTTTTTCTTTTTTTCATTTCCTGGAAATAGTTGAAAAAGAATTTAAATATATTCTAAATGCAGCATTGAGCATCTCTACCTCAGAAAAGTACTCTCAAAGAAAGAAAATCAAATTATGGTTTGAAATACATGTCAAAGTAAATGTAGTAATGAATAGGACAGAATATATCATAACTAATGAGATAGGTAGAGAGATAAAGAGAACTTTTATGAAAAAATGAGAAAAAAGACAATTTAACCTATTCAAAATTTTATGACAGCTCTGAAAGACTAATAACAAAAATGTCACATTACATTACAAATACATTATTAGTCAACAAATTTTGAAATTGACACTTAACAATTATACATATTTATTAGGTACCCTATGATGTTTTGATACATGAATACCTTGCATAATGTTCAAGTAAGGATAAGCCAATTTATCTTCTCAAACTTGTAACATTTCTTGTAACTTCTTTGAAATATATAGTACATCATTACCACCTGTAGCCACCCTCTGTTTGGTAGAATCACAGAACTTATTTCTCCTAGCTAATATCTTAGAACCCATTTGTCTACCTTTGCACATATTTTATACATTTCTAAAGCCCAATCAATAACCTAAAATTAATCCTGGTAGGTATTTATACTTTCATGATCCTTAATCCTCCATATGCACAAAAACTAATTTTATATTCCTCTTTCTCTTGCAAAAGCAGCAACATATCCCTAGCGTTAGCATTATCATACATTATTGTATGATAAAATACATTATTGGTTATTGACCAGGCATAAAGTCCTGTACTAACTTTTCAAAATATTAAGAAAAGGCTAGGTACTATGGTACACTCCTGTAATCCCAGTGGTTCAGTAGGCTGAGGTAGGAGGATCACAAGTTCAAAGCTAGTCTCAGCAAAAACGAGGTTCTAAGCAACTCAATGAGACCCCGTTTCTAAATAGAATACAAAATAGAGCTGGGGATGTGGCTCAGTAGTCAACTGCCCCTGAGTTACATCCTTGGTACCCATTCCCCCATCATTCACACACACACACACACACACACTAGGTTACTGTTTTAGTCAGCTTTTAGTTCCTATGACTAAAAGATCTGACCAGAATAATTTTAGGGGAGAAAAAGTTTAGTTGAGAGCTTGCAGTTTCAGAGGTCTCAGTCCATAAACAACAGCTTCCATTCCTTGGGTTTCAAGGTGAGGAAGAACATTATGGTGAAAAAGTGTGGCAGAGGAAAGCAGTTTACATAATGGTCAGAGAGCAGAGAGAGACATCTCCACTTGCCAGATACAAATATATACTCCAAAGCCAGGATCCAAATGCCCCACCTTCTCCAGTCAGGCCTTCAGTTAATACTCAATGAATCCCATCAGGTAATTAATTTACTGATTGGGTTAAGGAACTCATAACCCAATCATGTCTTCACTGAAACTTTATGCATTGTCTCACATGTGAACTTTTGAGAGACACCTCACATCCAAATCATAACACATTATAGAAAAAAAAAACATAACTTTTTAGTTTATTTTTATTTAAGTGATTATCTCCAAGACCTGTGTGATATAATGAAAGAGTGGAATAAGTACTTAGTAAGTATACAAATGCAACAATTAACATAACATATATCCTTCTGTATACTTCAAGATAGTATAGCATATATCCAAGACTAGAACCTCTGCCAGGCAAAACTTTGGTTGTCTTATTTTTGTTAAACAAATAGGAATGAATTAGAAACTTCAAATACACAAAGACATATTTTTGATCAACAATCTTTTCAATAACTGCAAAATATTGATTCATATGACTTTTATTAGACAAATAAGCCTTTATAACATATTCAGTTCCACTTGCAGATAGTCACACCTATGGTCCAGAACCATATAAAATTGCAGATGATAGGAACAGATGGCAATTATGCCTTAAATCACAAGGTAAAAATATTAAATTGTTTTGATAAGTTTCACTGAGATTATTATTTCTTTGTTGATAAAAAAGTACCCATTTTTTGAAAAGCAGTCTACTATAATAACATTATTAAAAGATTTATTGACTTGGCCTTCAGAAGTCATGTAATATAATCTAATATTATCGCCCTATTCCAGAATAATATTTCTAATGTACAAAAAGACAATACTGAAAAGTGGGGAAGAATCTTGTAGACTAATCATCGTTTACAGGTGCAATAGATTTATGTCTCTTAGTTTACAATTTTTATTAAAATAAGGAAGAATTCCAATGACTTCTTTATCTTGTGAAACATAAGAAAGTAATACAAGAACTACTGAAAGTGGTTATTATATTCATTTTTTAGTTTAAAATCCAGTGGATATGCTAATATAGTAACAAATATTCTGAACGTGACTTGAAAAGTCTAAGGAAGGATAGATGCTGGACTTTTTCTGAAAATATTTTAAAGAGTTTTAGATTCAGGAAAAAAGAGCTAGAAGGGATTTAAAAATCACTACAATGTCTTAGTTTATTAATAAGGAATTCATCCCTAGACAGCTGAACTTAAGTAGTACTATACATTAACAACAAATAGAGAGTTATGTGTATGAGTAAAAGCTAAGCTCATAAGTCTGTAGCTGTTTAACTGTAGGCAAAGTCAAGTGATGTTATTTAACCTTCGGGAGTTATTCATTTTCTATAGTCTCTGTTTGTGCACCTATAAAATAGGATGATGATATCAAATTCACTCTGCACTAATAATTTATAAATAGTAATACCTGGGATAAAAATCATTGTCAATCAGGAAAAGATATCCGTGAACTTGTCTTATATAATTTTATCTTTCTTCAACAAAAATATAATCAATTATATAATTCAATATCAAATCAGTACTTTTAAAATTATTGTATTAAATGAGCTGAAGAATAAAAATACATTCAATTAATTCTGGGTTTGTAATCTCAGCAACTCAAGGAGCTAGGGAAGAGGATCATAACTTCAAGGTAGCCAGTCTAGGAAAGTTAGTGGACCCTATCTCAGGAATAAAGGAAAAAAAATTATACATACACACACACGTATATATAATACATATACTATAATATTATATAATACATAGTACCAGGGACTAAACCCAGATGTGCTCAACTACTGTAAATTCATATTTGCTATAAATTATACTCTTGGATTTTAAATGTGTAGTGAACATAGGGAAGTATCTGATCATTTTATTTGGAAAAATGGATGATTGACTAATGATGCCCTCATTTAGTGATTTGTACCTGTAACTTTTGTTGAAAGAGGAACTTGAGAGAGAATAAGAATGTAAGAACATTTAATGATACAACTGAAATCCTTCTGGTCATAGCCTGGAATAGAAACTATAGCCCTGAGCAAATATTATCCATTCTCATCATCAACTGGCGAGTCCTTTATCTATGGTTGCTAAGATCATCTGTTATGAGAGGCAAAGCAATTGAAAAAAGTTCACTTGAACTCAAATACATGGAGTAGAACCCTTTGGAAAGGAATCAGTGCCAAAGAAATGTTCCCTGAAGGCATTGAAAATGTTTAGCTCACATAAAAATTTCCATTCATATGTGTTTAATTCCCATAAGGAAATTAACTGTTATACTTGATATTATCCTTGGGAATTGTTTGGGTGCTTTTCAAACTTGTTTTATTTCTCTAAAATGCATTTATTATAAACATAATAATTTTAAGTATTTTGGTAGCTCATTACAAAAGGTGTGTTTTGAGTAGAACCATATATTTGTGTCTCTATTCTTTGCTTTCAACTTTGTAGTGGTTATCTTCATAGAGGTGGGAAAACCTTCACATTTTCTTTTCAGGGTTCATTGTTCATAATTACTTCTATAATTAAATATCAAATCAGTACTTAAAAACTATCTTATAAAATGAGCGGAAGAACAAAAATATACTCAGTTTTGTTGAATATATATTGAGCACACTACCACTCTTTTTTATGTCATAAATACAATAAACTATTTGAAGAGAATAAAACTGGAAGCATTTATAACATCTATAAATGGTAACTTGATTTGTGCTTTCAGAGGTGGGGAAAAATAATTTAATTGATAGAGATAGAGGAGGATGCAATCTGAATATCAATTTCAGGTTATCTAAATGTGATTATTGAAGGGAACTTAAATATGTTCTTCGGCTTCCTTCACATACAGGTATTATTAGGTCAGATAAAAAAAAATAGTAACCAATTATGGTTAAAAGTGTGATTGTAGATGATCACCATAAATATATATATTTTTTTCTTTTTAAGCATCCAGCACTCTTTCTCTCTCCTCTTCAGAGCCATGCTTATTTCTATCCTTCGCTGACACTGCACTAGGCTGCTTTCCCTTCTCAGGGTAAAGTCTAGGGCCAATATGTTTCATAACTAAGTCCTACTATTCACAAAGTAACCCAAGTGTCTTTTCCTTCAATTTAACTCTACTACTCTGCAGTATTCAAATGCATAGAATTTGTTTTGAGAAGTGGTTTCAAATTGATTAAGCTATTTTCTTTCTCTCTTTATGTGGTAATGGTATTAGGTAAAAACAGGATTGTTTCAGTAGTATAATGGTGTGTCTGTAGAAAGCTCTCCACCCACTCCCTCATCCATATACTAAATTGAGAGTTAATCCCACCCCTCCTCCACTGAATTTTACCAGAAAAGGATTGCAACATATTTGATTTGATGAAAGCATATGTATAAACTTTTTCCTTTTAAGAATTAGTTTCCATGGCTGGGGCTTTAGCTCAATGGTAGAGTACCTAACATGTGTGAGACAACTGGGTTCCAACTTCAGCACCACATAAAAATAAATAAATAAACTTATATAGAGAAGGAGGAGAAGGAGGAGGAGGAAGAGGAGGAGAAGAAGGAGGAGGAGGAGGAGGAGGAAAAGAAGGAGGCGGAGGAGGAGGAGGAGGAGGAGGAGGAGGAGGAGGAGGAGGAGGAGGAGGAGGAGGAGGAGAGAATTAGTTTCCAGGCAGGGCATGGTGATGCATGCCTGTAATCCCAGGGACTCAAGAGGATTCTGAGTTCAAAGTCAGCCTCAGTAATGCAGCAAGGCCCTAAGTAACTCAACAAAACTCTTCTCTATATAAAATATTTTAAAGAAATGACTGGGGATGTGGCTCAGTGGTTAAGCACCTCTGGGTTCAATCCCCCAGGTACCACACACACACAAAAAAAAAAAAAAAAAGAAGAAAAAAAAAACACTTTCTAAATTTAGAAAAGAAAAATCACTTTAACACATGTAACACTCTCCTTAACCTTGGGAGTTTCCCCAATTTAAGTTCTTTCTCCAAAGTTTCACTCCTTAGCCTTCTCAAAATGCACACACCCTCAAATATTTGGTTTTTAATACAAAATTTTTGCTGGCTTGTAACAACTTTCCAACTTGCCCAATACATAATTAAAAGGAAAAATGGTGTAAACTTACATCTCTGCTTTCACTGAAGAAAGCACCAAGCAACATTTTTTTAATCATATGAATTCCAAATGCTCAAATGATACATAAAATTTTTGGATATTGATGGAAAAGGTGTCCACTTCAAGAAAAGATAGATAGAGAAGCAGTATTATCTCACTTTTGCCCCTCTGGAAAGCTTGTGGAACTTGGTATATTATTAATAAGCTTCAAGTTTGAGGAACCTGGTGATTCTCTTGCTGGGAAAAAACAAAAACAAAAACAGAGCATTCTGTTCCCCAGCACCAAGACCCAGCAAGCATCTGTGAGGAGAGGTGCTGCAGGCTACCAGCAGATAACCTTTCCAGAGAGCTCAAGAGACCCCGGATTTCTATTCCTTCCTCTCAAAGCAACTGGTTATTTACTTGTATGCATTTTAAATTCATTCAGATCTGAAGTGCAAACTTTGTAAGTGGTGTGTGTGTGTGTGTGTGTGTGTGTGTGTGAGAGAGAGAGAGAGAGAGAGAGAGAGAGAAGAAAAAGAAGAAGAAGTGGGGGCGGGGAGGTGTGTGTGTGTGTGGGGGTGGATGTCTGTGTGTGTGTGTCTGTGTGTGTGTCTGTGTGTTGCTGTTCACCCGCCTGCCTGACAGTGGGTCAAGAGCACTCACGAATTGGGATTTTTTTTTCCTGTGCCCCCTCTCCTTTTCCAGGTCTCAGTGAAAGATTCGGGGTCTGGAATCAAAAGACAGACGTACGCATGCATTGTATATCCATCCTGCAGACTTAAATAACATTCAAGAAATCATCAGAAAAACCTAACTCTCAACGACCAAATTGAGTAAATTTCTATAGAAACTTTAAAAAGGAAAAGAGTATGCTTAAATCATATAGCTTGCAACAAATACTTCATACCTAGTTGTGATATTATGCAATATATGTTCAGAATAGCCACTTTCAACGTGCCAAAAAAAAAAAAAAAGGTTTCAAAAACATCAAATAGCATAAAACGCTGTACCGCAGAGAAGGCAGAAATGCATTTAAAGCACCGATGAAAATGGCGTGCAGTATAATTACCTCAAATTGCTGTTCGCTTGACACCCTGACACTAATTTTATTCAAGCCATTGGGAAATAAATGTTTTAAAAGCACTGCTTTCCGAAAGATACAGCTAGCGGGGGCTGTGAGGTTGTTAAGGAAAGGAAAGGGTAAAGTTTTCAGCACCCAAAAAGAATTAAATAATCCATTTAAAACAAGCGTCTATGTAGATCGACAGCCTTTAATGCCCACATTTTTAACGCTTGCCCTGTACGTGGATTGATTTTTTTTTTTCTTCAGCATTCCCTCACCAGATGGATTTTTGCTACTGCAGATCAGCAGAGGGTGTCAGATCTTTCAGAGTGCACCAGGCTGGAACGAGCAGAGCTTCTTAGCAACTGCCCCCCTCCACCCCCCGCCCCATTCTCGCGCTCTCTTCCTCCCTCAGACAACTAGCTCCCCCTCTCTCCTCCCCCCTCCACGTAATTCCGAAAGAGCAGAAGAAAGAGGAGAACAAGAAAAGAGGAGCGAGTAAGCGAGAGTGGAAGCACACACACACAAAAAAAGCCTGAAGAGGTTCAAAGGGGAGGAAAGGGAAAGGATGGACAACCACAAAACGCAGCGATTGCGGAAATTTTCCAGCGCCATTGGCTGGGCAGCGTGAGTCCTTTGGTCGGGCGTGATTTCAGCACCGGGGGGACTGGACAGCACCTCGGGGGGACTCTTGGGCAACCCGCAACCACAGGAAGAACTCCACCAGCAGCCTCAACAACAGAAGCCGCCGAAAAGCCTGCTTTGTATCAGAGAGGCAAGGTCAGTCCGACGCACAGCCATGCACAGGCAGTGCGCCTGTACTACGCTGCAAACCTGCTTGTTTCTCTAACATGCACTTGCTTCTAATTACTAGCATTGTTCCCTTTCTTATTAGTGAGGACCTCTAGACAAGATCTGTAAGGGTATATTTTTAATTTATATGTATATACTTAACTTCTTTGGGGCTATCTTTAAAGGTTTGAGGTAGAGTAGAATTTTTTTCCTTTTTTCTTTTTCTTTCTTTTTTTGCTTGCCTTGCACTACGTGCCTGAATAGTTTGTGAATATAATTATTGACTGGCGTCTGGGCTATTGCAGTGCGGGGGGGGGTTAGGGAGGAAGGAATCCACCCCCACCCCCCCAAACCCTTTTCTTCTCCTTCCCTGGGTTCGGACATTGGAGCACTAAATGAACTTGAATTGTGTCTGTGGCGAGCAGGATGGTTGCTGTTACTTTGTGATGAGATCGGGGATGAATTGCTCGCTTTAAAAATGCTGCTTTGGATTCTGTTGCTGGAGACATCTCTTTGTTTTGCCGCTGGAAACGTTACAGGGGACGTTTGCAAAGAGAAGATCTGTTCCTGCAATGAGATAGAAGGGGACCTACACGTAGACTGTGAAAAAAAGGGCTTCACAAGTCTGCAGCGTTTCACCGCCCCGACTTCCCAGTTTTACCATTTATTTCTGCATGGCAATTCCCTCACTAGACTTTTCCCTAATGAGTTCGCTAACTTTTATAATGCAGTTAGTTTACATATGGAAAACAATGGCTTGCATGAAATCGTTCCCGGGGCTTTTCTGGGGCTGCAGCTGGTGAAAAGGCTACACATCAACAACAACAAGATCAAGTCTTTTCGAAAGCAGACTTTTTTGGGGCTGGACGATTTGGAATACCTACAGGCTGATTTTAATTTATTACGTGATATAGACCCCGGAGCTTTCCAGGACTTGAACAAGCTGGAGGTACTCATTTTAAATGACAATCTTATCAGTACCCTACCTGCCAATGTATTCCAATATGTGCCCATCACCCACCTCGACCTCCGGGGGAACAGGCTGAAAACGCTGCCCTATGAGGAGGTCTTGGAGCAAATCCCTGGCATTGCTGAGATCCTGCTAGAGGATAACCCTTGGGACTGTACGTGTGATCTGCTGTCCCTGAAAGAATGGCTGGAAAACATTCCCAAAAATGCCCTGATCGGCCGAGTGGTCTGCGAAGCCCCCACCAGACTACAGGGTAAAGACCTCAATGAAACCACCGAACAGGACTTGTGCCCTTTGAAAAATCGAGTGGATTCTAGTCTCCCGGCGCCCCCTGCCCAAGAAGAGACCTTCGTCCCTGGCCCCTTGCCAACTCCTTTCAAGACAAATGGGCAAGAGGATCATATCACCCCAGGGTCTGCTCCAAATGGAGGTACAAAGATCCCAGGCAACTGGCAGATCAAAATCAAACCCACAACAGCGATAGCAACGGGTAGCGCCAGAAACAAACCCCCAGTCAATGGCTTGCCCTGCCCTGGGGGCTGCAGCTGCGACCACATCCCAGGGTCGGGTTTAAAGATGAACTGCAACAACCGGAACGTGAGCAGTTTGGCTGATTTGAAGCCCAAGCTTTCCAACGTGCAGGAGCTTTTTCTGCGAGATAACAAGATACACAGCATCCGAAAATCTCACTTTGTGGATTACAAGAATCTCATTTTGTTGGATCTGGGTAACAATAACATCGCCACCGTGGAGAACAACACTTTCAAGAACCTTTTGGACCTCAGGTGGCTGTATATGGATAGCAACTATCTGGACACGCTGTCCCGGGAGAAATTCGCTGGACTGCAGAATCTAGAGTACCTGAACGTGGAGTACAACGCGATCCAGCTCATTCTCCCCGGCACTTTCAATGCCATGCCCAAACTGAGGATCCTCATTCTCAACAACAACTTGCTGAGGTCCCTCCCCGTGGACGTTTTCGCTGGGGTCTCGCTTTCTAAGCTCAGCCTGCACAACAATTACTTTATGTACCTCCCGGTGGCAGGGGTACTGGACCAGTTAACCTCCATCATTCAGATAGATCTGCATGGAAACCCCTGGGAGTGTTCCTGCACCATTGTGCCTTTCAAACAATGGGCAGAACGCCTGGGTTCCGAAGTGCTGATGAGCGACCTCAAGTGTGAGACGCCTGTGAACTTCTTTAGAAAGGATTTCATGCTCCTCTCTAATGACGAGATCTGCCCCCAGCTGTATGCGAGGATCTCGCCCACGTTAGCTTCGCACAGTAAAAACAGCACTGGGTTGGCGGAGACCGGGACGCACTCCAACTCCTACCTAGACACCAGCAGGGTGTCCATCTCGGTGTTGGTCCCGGGACTGCTGCTGGTGTTTGTCACTTCCGCCTTCACCGTTGTGGGCATGCTCGTGTTTATCCTGAGGAACCGAAAGCGGTCCAAGAGAAGGGATGCCAACTCCTCGGCGTCCGAAATTAATTCCCTACAGACAGTCTGTGACTCTTCCTACTGGCACAATGGGCCTTACAACGCAGATGGGTCCCATAGAGTGTATGACTGTGGCTCTCACTCGCTCTCAGACTAAGTCCTCAACCCTAACAGGGGAGGGGAGCCGGAAAGCGATAAACATCCTCCCCTACCGCCAGCATCCCAGGGGTTAGAGGAGCGCTGACCCAAATCCAGCTTGCCCCAAGCCTTGATGGACACAAGTAAATAAATAACTATAAACTCACTTAACTGAAGGGGTCTGACCTCATAGCAGCTCCCTTCTGGAAACAAAGAGCAGACTGTGCGGAGCTGGGAGAGCGCTCAACTAGCTTGCTCTATGCTCTGAGGTCCTTTTGAGTGAAAGCCCAGCATGGGCTCTGCCAGAAGAATTGACAGTGCTCTTACCCCGGGCAAGGACCTGTGGGGATGGCTGCAGCAGTTCTATACATATATACATATATCCACATCTATATAGAGAGATAGATATCTATTTTTCCCCTGTGGACAGCCCCATGATGGCTCCCTGTTGGCTACGCAGGGATGGGCAGTTGCACGAAGGCATGAATGTATTGTAAATAAGTAACTGACTTCTGACAAACGAAAAGTGCTGCATGGCTCGCATGGAATCCACGCGCTCCAGGGACTCTGCCCGCCCCCCGCCCCTCCTCCCAGCAACTGGAGATGGCATCTCCTTCACAGCACCCATCCTCTTACCTGATAAGTCCCATCATCAAACTTTCTATAAACAAAATACAGTATAATCAGAAAGTGCCATTTCGCCATTATTTGTGATCAGTAGGCAGTTCCAAGAGTATGTTTACTGTGAAAAAAAAAATGTAAAGGTTTTATTTAAGACATTTGCATGGCTAATCATCAGTCCATTTTATGAGTTAGCAATGTATTTTGTTGAGGGAAGTTTTTAGGGGTTGTTTTGGGTTCTTTTATTTTCATGGTAATGTTTTATTTTTTGAGGGGTAATATTTTTCTATACATATCCAATAATGCCTTCCATCTGAATGTAAAATAAGTACCCATGATTTCTATTATAGTACCAGTGTAATTATTTAAGAAAAAAAAAGATTTTGAGGCAGTTAAGCATGACCAATTAATGTCACTCTAGTGCTTAGGCTGCGATCATATGGTAGCAATTCTGTGCTGGTATAAATCTTACTTATAAAGTAGGAAAGAAGAACCAAGGAAGCACGTGAAACTTACTAATTCTATTCGAGGATTTTATAATGGCATATTTTTTCAGTATTAAAGTGAAAATGTTTTCAAATCTGGGTCCTTACATTTTTCCAGCTTATATTTGCAACTGGTAAATTGGATTTGCGGTGGAAGGGAGGGGGAGAGGGAAACGGTTGGGGGTGGATCCCCTTCTTGAGCTACTTTAAGGCTCTTTTCCCTAATCGCCTTAGCCTTTTACCCTTTATGTAGCTCCTCTTTCCCCAGTCCCCACCCCCGCCCCTGCTCAGACTTTAGAGGTTTTCTCCCGTCCACTAAGTAAGGTCTTCCTCCAACACACTTCCTCCCTGCCCCCTTCTCTTAATGCGGCAGTGAATCCCTTTATTAATACGGGAAATCCCTGGCTGCTGCTTTTGTTGGTGCTGCCTACACTGCAGATATATTAAGGATGTTAGGAGAGATTTGATTTAATTGATTCTGCCTAGATCGGTCTCATTAAACGGAGTGGAGATTTCATTGGTCAGCACTCCTCCATGAAAGACAGCCCTAATGACTGGCATTTGAGATGCTGCTGGCATTTTGAATCCAACATCTGCTGAAAACGGTAAAACTAATTAGCGTCCACCCACCCTCCCCGCCCCAGCAACTGCATATTGAAATTTGTTAAAGCACTCATCTTTATGGAAATCAATCATTATCCTAAAGAAGTGTTTCTCTCCCATCATCTGGATTTCTGGTTGTGGCCCAGTAATTAACAAGAAAAGCATTGAAGTATTTGAATTATGTGAACCAATGCAATTCTGGCCTCAGTCACATTCCTCCGGGATTTCTAAGCAAATGTATTTTATGAAGAGCTAGGCTACAAAATGACACATATTGATGGGATTTTCATTCCACCACATATCCACCCTTGAGAAGTATGTTAAAAACAAAACACAACAAAACAAAAAAACCTCTCAGACCACAGACAAAAAAAGGAAAAAAAAAGTATAGAACTCTAAGTCACCTAATGAAAGATGAAAGTCCAGAACCAGTCTTAAGTAGATTTGCCATCTAGAACTCATATTCTAAAGGGAAGTAATTTCCCAGAACAATGCTGTTCTGGACTATGTACTATTTATTTTAACATTTTTAAAATAAAATCTTTATGATAAACCATGACAGTTCCTAAGGCCATTCATCATTTTTTTCTCTTGGTTCTTTTGTTTGTGGACTGCATTTCATATGGTAAAACTGGGATCTACTATCCTCTGACAAATATTATGGGTTGTTTTTTATTTATTTATTTTTATTTTGAAGGTTTTGCTTCTTTTTATGAAAAAAAAAATGAATGGTTTTCTGATAAGAACCAAAGAATTTGTTTGTGATAGAAAAATTGGAGAAGAGAGCCATATATTCTACAACATTATGACCCAAAGAAGGGGGAAAAAAAAGGCAGGTGTAGAAACAATGACTTTGTTGGAAGGTGGCATTTAAAAAAAGATGTCTACTGAGGAAGGGTAGTAATTTTTAAAATTGATGTATGACTAGTATAATTCCAGAAACTAGACCTTTCAGAAGGTTTGCACAGGGGCGACAACTTTTCCTCATCCTGATTAAAAAGGAATTACTAAGTAGAAGCCAAGGTTGAAGGGGTACCATTGTTTTTAAAATAGTAACTTTAATAGTTTTTATATAGTCACTTCACATAATTATTCAGTTTAATCTTCAAGACCACAGGATAATTTAGTATGATACTACTGTTTCTGTTACATAAAAGTGGAATCAAACCCAGGGCTTCATGTATGACAGACAAGTGCTCAACCACTGAACTGCATCACAGCTTTTTCATATTTATCTTGAGACAGAGTCTTGCTAAGTTGCCCAGACTGACCTGGAACTCTTGCCTTAGCCTATTAGAGTCGTGCTCCACCATACCTGGTTGTTTACTATTTTGATATACTATTACTGCCACTTTATATTAGGTGTGAGCTTAATAGATTTATGTTTAATTAAAATGTATACACATATTTAGTTTGCAGGACACATAATCCATATGTTCTTACCATGTCTCTTTCATTTAGGAGTACTTAGCATCTTCTTTTTATTTCATCTTTACATAAAATGTTCATATAATTCTACTTGTCATTTGTATTAGTTGAGATATCTTGTTTGCAGTTAGATCATTCTTTTTTAATTCATCAAAGAGAGGAAGAAATCTGGGTCATGTCTAATGGAAAAAAGAGGAAAGAATAAGATATTTTATTTAGTTCCATTGCTTTAAAGAAAGTAGTATTTTCTGTAACTAAGAATATCCTAGAACCTAACTTGTTGCCATAGAAATTTATTGTTTAACCATTTTATATATTTATCTAAGAGGAAGCTGGAATTGCTGATCTAAAATGCACATAAAGATTTTTTTTTCTTAACAGTATTTGTGTTAGATGTAATTAGAATTTTCAGACATTTTAATAAGTATTAAAATTATATTGGTAAATCCAAAGACAGTCTGTTAATTTAGCTTTTTCAGGTTTCTAATAAATCTTATATTGTATGTACAGAGAAATGGATGAATGTGCAAGGATGAACAGTGAAGAGTGCATTTATAATATGTAATTACATAAAAGGCATATTAATTACATTGGTTACTAATTCACTATTTCTACTAGAAAATTTATAAATATTTTTATTTGTGTTTATTTGAAGAAGATAGAAATATAAACTGTGTTAAGGATTTAATTTTAGCATATATTGTTTTGATTCATTTTCTCTCATTTAAATATCTATAAAATAAGATATGGTATTTAATTTTTGAAAAATGTTCTCTGTATGCTATTACAGAATTAGAGTAAAAACATATTCAAGTTTTTAAAGTTATATTATTTACCTCAATTTAGCCCTGAATAAAAGGAAGAGAGGGGAAATTAAACAGGTTTTATATAATCACCAGGCACTTTCTTTTATCTATAGTGTTGGCAAAATGTTATTTTCAAAACTAACATATAGGGCATATAAGATGTTTCTTTTTGGAGTTAAAACCTGAAGATATACCTTCAAATTTTGATTCCATGAAAAGCATATTATATTGTAATCTGAAACATAAACTGACATTGACTCTGTTGTGACCTATCAAAATGTGATTGAATTTTTTGGGGAAAAAAAAAAAAAAAACACTGGAGAGTTAAGATAATAATGGTTGCTGTGTTGAAGAACTCTAATTTTAAAATGAAATTTTAAAAAGTGGAAAAATCATCTTAGATTTTCTTTAAATCTTTAAAACCCAGTGCAACCCTTTTACCTCAATTGTCTGGCAATTTCAGTTTATTGGCTTGGACCTTAATTATCCAATTGGCTACCTTTCTCCCATTTACTTTCTAAATATATCTTATATTATACTCTTGAAATATAATTACATTTCATACTTGAACTTTGCATAAAGCTTACTGGAGAACTATTTAACAGTTTAAATAATTTTGAATATATCAGATATAAATTTTCAACTGCCAATGTTAACTGGGCACTTGCTACACACACACACACACACACACACAAATATAAGAGTTATATCTTGGTTCTAGGATGCCCACAGATATCAAAAATGAGAAATGCTTAAGTCCCATATGGTAATCTCTACATTACTTTTAATACATGATAAATGTAACTGTTATGTGCATAGTTGTTGTACTCTATTGTGTAGAAATCATAACAAAGAAAAAACTTGTACATTTTCAGTATAGATACACTTTTTATTTTTTAGTGGTGCTGAGGATTGAACCTAGGGCCTTGTGCATACAAGGCAAGCACTCTGTCAACTGAGCTATATCCCTAGCCCTAGATATACTTTTAAAAAATATTTTTTAATCCATGAAGAGTTGAATCCACCAATGAAGAATCTAAGGGTCAATTTTATTGTAGAAAATTTCTTAGGAAAAGAAAATAAGGTAGTGCTAACACCCCAAATTTTATAACCAGAATGATAAGATATAGATGTCACTGTAATCATTGAAGAATAGTATATCATTGGCATTGTTTGAAAAATACCACTAAAACAGTTTGTGTTTATTTTAAGTATTTTAGTCATTTGGAAAAATGCAGTCATCACATTAGTTATAATGCAAAAATTTGAAAATCTTCAAACAATGTTTTAAATGAAAGAGATACTTTACCATACTGGTTTTATTTTCATTTCTTTTTCTGTAAAATGGAAATAATGCTTGCTATTTTAAAACTTCATTAAGGGTTTTCTGACTATTTCAAAAAGAAACAAACTAGTTTTTATCTTAACAAGTGCATTACTAATGATTTTTAATTTCAGTTATTTGAAATATAAAATTTTCATTTAGAAAATTGAATAGAATATTTGTGATATTGTAAGAAGTTTAGCAGTAATTAGTGCTGAGCACTTATGTTTGATTTGTGTAATTTTTATGTGAGCAGATTACAGAAACTTTAATTTATATGCTTTTATAAATTTACTGTAAAGCCAAAAATTCCCTTGCTATTTTTTGTTTAGTAAACTTAATATTTAATTACTTAGTAGTAACATCCAGATGCTCAACTCTAAACATTTAACAAGCACAGAGCAGTAAGCAGAGCAATGTGTTTACTCACTTCTATGTCTTATTCCCTTTGCCTCTAACTTCATTTCTTTTCTTGGCAGAAGAATACAGGAAGGAAACATGCTCAGCTGCAGCATATCGATAAAAAAGTCAATATATAGTGAAAAATGGAAGTGCTTCAAATACAAACAATAAATGGCCACTCTTTAGCATTATCAAAGAAGTAGTCTCTGCCTCCTAGAAAAAAGGGGATAAGTTGAGAATGGCCACTATTAGTATAAACAATAATGGCTCTGTCCAGATTCTGTGACATTTATTGTGCACTTTTCCTTTTTAAACTGATATTCTGGTTAACATTTCCAAGTTTCATATTAAATGAGAAAGGCAGGTACATCATGACAGTAATCAGATTTGAATAATATTGTGTATATGTAAAATTGATTCCTACTTCCAATAAATATTAAGATTACAAAATAGTGAAGGAATTTAACACCATGACATGGCCTACACAGTATACTGGAATCCACACTTTGTTGTTCATTATTTGTATTAAAATAGCGGATTTACATACTTAGTATGATCCTACATGATTAAATTATTACATTTAAAATCTTTTGTTCTGAAAGGTATGTAATATTAGCTACATAGGAATTATGTGCTAATTTCTAATCAGTTAGGTAAATTTTGTAGATAATTGAACTCAATTGTGAATCCAGTTAACATTGCTTCATTAGACTTATTTGGCATTAGTGTGTTTTTATGGTAGCTCATATACTGAAGGTTAGAGTATGGCTTTGCCATGGCTGAGTCAGAAAGAAGTGTTAGTAAACTTCTTAATGTTCCTAAATATTAGATGTAAATTGGTTTAGCCAGTATTCATATTACTCCAAAGGGAGTGAAATTACTCAAGCAAAGGATTTAGGGCTGTTAATCTCTCTGTTTCCTGAATGACTAAACATTTTCTGATGTCTCAAAACATGCTTTAATGAGACAGATAACCCTTAAGGGTTTTCTTGATCATAAAATGTTACCTATTTTATTTTCAACAAATCTTTGGATAATGTTGCTATTCCTTACCATAACTGCCAATTCCACAACAACCAGATTTCATGTTTCTAATGATATTTGGAACTGTTAGACATTAATACATGACAAGTAGGTAATTCCAGGCACCTTGTGGTGTAGTATTATGAGGAATGGGATTTGAAGGCAGAAACTAACAGCTGGAAACAGAAATAATCACTAAGAATTGGATTACATGGAATGTCACATTACTGCTATAACTCAAAATTTAAAATATAAAATTAATAAGAAAGTCATATCAGAGTTTTTTTTTTTAAATATTATCTGCATAAGCATGATAGCCAACCAAATATATTTATGTCTTAAGATTTTTCTAACACAGAGCAATTTTACATGAATAATTACAATTGTGTCTATTATATTTCTTCCTTGTAAATCAATTTTACACTTGATGAATAACTGAATATATAGAGGGAACACCAACTTACTTTCTTTTATAAATGCAGGTTTTGTCTCAATATCTTTAGCTAGTAGGATATAATTCAAGAGAAATTTCAATCCTTATTTATGGTGTCTTTTATACCATGAGTACTAAATATTTTCACTACCATCTTTATAAAAATGTAAGTTTCTCAGAACTAACACAAGTATGACATATATGTTACATCATGGTATTTTACAGAGGCAGCCTAGAATTATTGTCATGAGCATGTTAATTAGCCAAATTCAAGAAAACAAAAATTTAAAAAGGAAACGAAAACAAGAGGGATGAAAGTCAGTTTTACTTTCACTGACTCAACAATATTTCTTGACCAAAATTCTAAAGCCTATATTAGCAGACTAGATGTCTATTCAACTGAACTTACATTCTGCAAGAAGGTTACAAAACATAAAACAAAAAAAATAAATACATCAATGATGTAGAGCTATAAGGAGATAAAAAGAGAAGGAATTAATGATCCTTTTAAATTGTGGTCAGGGAAGATTTTTTCTGAGGACATGATGCTTAAACTGGATGAAACATGATACAAAGGAGACATTGAAGACTTGGAATAAGAGAGATCTGGGAAATAAATCATGAAATGCCAAACGTAATTCATAAGTGAATGTGGGATGTTTGAAGACTACAAAGACCAGAATGACAAGAATCTGAACATAGTCACAACATTGGAGAGGCAGAGAGAAGTCAGATAATGCTTTATAAGCCATAGAAATCATTTAGATTTTATTCAAATACATCGGAATTTTAAGCCAGAAAATGTCATGGTCTAAGTAGTGTGTTTAAATAACAGTTTTGGCTTCCTGAGTAAGAATGAATAGTGAAGGGCAAACATGGAAGGTTCCTATTGGAAGGTTCCTATTGGCTTCTTGGAAAATGGTGGTGCTGATGGAGTCAGACCTGGGGAAGTTGGAGATTGTACTGCGAATGAGGGGACAAAGGAGAGGAAAAACTGTTTTGTGACTGTTTTGGTTTTATTTGACAACTTGATGGTAGTTCCTATTATTGAGAGGAAAAGCTGGAGGAAGCATGTTTTAGACAATAGAGTTGACTTTATAATATTACAATTGGTATGTCAATTCACATATTCTGGGTAGTTTGCTGAATGTGGCAATATAAAGCTCAGGGGGAGTTAAGGGAATAAAATAAATATATGGAATTCAACATTACTCTTATTGATGGCTATTGATATCTGAATTTTATACATTTAAAACTAAGACTTTGCTTACACTTAACTGATGTATGTTACTTTTCCAGCAGATTTATTGAAAGCTGAATGTAAACTTGATATTTGACACAAGTGATATAGAAAAGATATGAAACATAATATATATAATAATTGTAATTAAATTCCCCCCAGTCAGAATACTAATAGAATTATGGTAAAATATGCTTTCATGAAAATCAACTGAAATAGATAAATGGTGTAGAAAAGGTTAAAAATAACATGAAACATAAAGATACAATGAATACTTAAATTGAATTGCTTAAACTATTTTAATAAACATATTTCTACATGAGAATGAAGCAGCTAATCTTATCCATTAAAACCAACAAAAAGCTTTGACGTTTTGCACAAAAGGTAAGATTTCTGGAAAAGGAAGTTTGACTTTAGTAATCAACCAGAAGATAAGAACAAAGATCAGATCATATTTATTTGGTAGTGGTAAAGACTGGCTTCTATTTCTGCAGGTTGTATTTTACTTTTGTTTGTATGAAATTCCATGGTCTGATTATTTCTGAAAAACCATACACTATTCTGTATTTAGCCCAAACTAAGTGGGCAGCACAATTGTCAAAAGTCCCATTTTCTTTATAGAACCATTTTGAGAGAGAGAGAGAGAGAGAATCTTTTTTTTTTTTTTTTGTAGAGGGACATAGCACAATGTCTTTTATTTTATTTTTTTATGTGGTGCTGAGAACCCGGTCCCGCCCATGCTAAGCAAGCGCTCTACTGCTGAGCCACAATCCCAGCCCCTAGAGCCATCTTTTTCTACATACACCATTCAACTAGCACTGTCTTTGATTTCTAGCAAACTAAGTATAATTGAAATTAATCCTCTAAATAAACTGGGACTACTTTTTATCTTATTTTAGTACCACTGTAATTCTAATATTAGTTCTAGACTATATGCAGGGATAAATTCCCCTCTTCTTAAGGCTCTCAGTGGCTTCTGTGATTTCCGTGTGAATAGGATGTCTTGTTTAAAAACTTTTCTCACTTTGAAAAAGGAAGTCAAAGTCAGCATGGGAGTGCCGTTAGGTTTCTTACACTACACCCTTCTGGTGCTACAGAGTTCAAAGCCCTTGGATCACTTGTGAGGACCACTAAAATGAACCTGGGGTCAGAGGGCCTTACTCTGCATTAGGTTCTCCTCTAAGCTGTTTTGTGATCTTAGGCAAAGCTCTTATCTCTTGATTCACATCTAAAATGAAATTGTTGGGTGAGAGTGAAGTTGTTACAAAACTTTCTCTGTCAAGGGCCAGAATAGAATCATTTTAGGATTTGTGGGCTAAGATGAAAAATCCAGGATATTACATAGCTGTTATGTACTTTTGTGTATTATGTAGATATGTGAGAAAAAGACGACAAATTTCCCAACATTTTTAACAAAATTCAAAATGATTTAATGGCACACATTTGCATTTCATATAATTCTCAAGTGGTACAATATATTATTATTAATTTCTGCAACTTTTTAGCCATTTAACCTATAAAATGCATTCATAGCTTACAAACAGCATAAAATCAGGCAGTAAAACTGATCTTGCCTGTGAGAGATAGTCTACAATGCTCTGCACTGGATCACTCTCAGATATCTTACCAAAACAGAAATTGACTTTATAGTTATATATTAATTATAATGCATTCAAAATATTTTTCATCATGAAGACAATATGAAATTTTCAAATTAATACTTTTTTTTTTTTTTGGTACTGGGGATTGAACTCAGGTGCACTCAACAACTGAGCCATGTCCCCAGCCCTTTTTATATTTTATTTAGAGACAGAATTTTGCTAAGTTACTTAGAGCCTCACTGAATTGCTGAGGCTGACTTAGAACTTTTGATCCTCCTGCCTTAGCCTCCAGATCTGCTGGGATTACAGGCATGTGCCACCATGCCCAGTTAATTAAGTAGTATGTTTTTGTAAGTGTCCTTACGAGTTTATAGATTTTTAAAAAGTTAATTGGCACAAATGAATTATGACAGAGTATTCAAATATGTATAAAAACATAATTGATCACTTAAAAGTTTTAAATTATGCTGAGTTTTACCAAAATATAACTACAAATGTACATATAGATTGAAGCCAAATAGTGATCAAAGAGGAATGATACTAAATGAACCATAGTTAATCAAGAAATACTGGAGTGATTGAGACCTATCTCTAGAATCAGATGATAGCAATTCTAATCTTAGCTCTGTGAACTATCAGCTGTGTGAACTTGATCGAGTTGTTAACTTTATAGCACTTTGAGTTTCTTACCTATAAAAAAAAATTGACAATGATAGTACCTACCTCATAGCAATGTCATGAACATGTTAATGTGATATGAATGTGGATATATCATGAATGTATAAAATAGCTTCCATGCTTGAAAGAGGTTTTGATATATTGTGAACTTTCAGAAAGTACTAGCTATTAATAATGTTTTTCTATTGCATAAATAATTTAATATAATCTTCAAAACAGTTATATCTGGTAGGATTAATATTTTTCAGTAAAGAATATGAGGATTATGAAGCATCTTGCCAGAGATTGCAGTGCTAAGTGGCCAAATCAAAATTCAAAGCAAGATCAGAGGGACTTAAAAACAAATGGCATTTGAGCAGCACAATTAGGTATTTGATAAAAGATTACTGGTGTCTATCCTCCTCCATCTTCTGTGACATTTTTATGACATTCATGTTGTTGTTTTCCTTAGGATTAGAGATATATAATGTCATCTTGTCTTCACATTTTCCCAATCCATACTTACCTATACGTAAACAGAAGACTGTTAAACTTTTTATGCAACTAAATTCATATCTCCCCACCCACACAACTTATTCTACTTACAGTAACTGACATTCTATAACTTTTTATTTCACTTTTCTGTGCTTTCACCGACTTAGATTCATTTAAGTCTTTTCATAGTAGCTTATTTTAGCTAGTCTACAGAGGGAAAGGAAGAAAATATCTAACCATATAGTATTAAGTTGTGATAAAATGTCCTAATACAAAATTTTCTATACAATATATAATATTTTTAAATAACTAATAACATTTTTGATAGCTGGTATAAGTACATATTTTATGCTAGCATTTCCTGGTAACGTTTAACAGGAATTATGTTTCCTTCAGCTTCATATTCCATGTAAATAAGATCTTCTATGAAGCAAACTTCTAAAAAAAAAAAAGAAAAAAAAATATGAAATTTCTCTTAATCAAAATTTATCTTTTAAAAATGTTTATTTAGCTATATGTCAAGAAATAACTGTATATTTATGTGATACACTGTGGTGTCTGTTATGCATATATACATTGCAGAAAGACAACATCAAGTTAGTTGACATAGCCATCACCTCACGTGCTTATCAACTTTTGTGTTTGTGGTAAAAAAAAAATTAAATCTATTTTATCACCTCAGACAATAGAGAGTTCTGCCTTTTTTTCTACTTCCAAGTTTTCCTATAGATTGGAAAGTAAATGCAGACTTATGTAGAAGACAAATTCTTCCCCAATGAAATTCAGCATAGAATTGAAACACCTCTTGTATTGAATTAGTAGTATAGCAAGAGGTCTTCAGTTTTGCTGGACATAGCACCCTATGTATGGATGCATCTAATAATGTTACTTCTACAATAGTACTAATAGGTCAGCTCTCAGCAATTCATTTTGTCTTCAGTGATAAAATTGACATGTGCTAAAATGTGCTTGCCTCCCACAACTTAGTTTTAATATAATGTATTGAGTCTGCTCTTGACTAAACTGTGGTCCATGATTCTGCACATTCAAGAGATAACAGAAACCTGTGGCATCAGAAAGGAGAAAGAATGTATTAGTAGTTTTAGTAATAGTTTTTACAATAAGACTTCACTTATTTCAAGAAATACCCTGTATTTATGGATGATGTATATTTTCCACATTTATTGACTTCACTACCCATCATTTTCTTGTCTTCCATGCCGCTTTGTTTGTGTTTCCAGTACAGTTATTTAGAATTGCAGCTGAGGAAAATGTAGTTGTCTAGCATAATGAATAATAATAAAAAAACTAAAAACCTTAGAAAATGTAATTAATAATTCTCTAAAATAATACCCTAGTGACAATTATATCTGAATAAAAACTATAATTCAGGGAGAAATAATAATAACAATGATAAATAGAAGTTATTTCCTTTAATTTTTATAGCTTTCAGGTATTTCTAATTCCAATTGTGTGTCATTTACTGGGAAGAGCTTGGCCTTTCTTCAATTATGCCATCTGTTGAAGAGCAGGATCACATCACTCCTTTATAACCTAGTGGTTCAAAATAGCTCTTCGTTCAAGAAATGTAGAGCACAACATTGAACAAACCTTTTCTATAAATCCAGACCAGAAAGATTCATTCATTTAGCCCAGTTTCATGGGAATATATAGTACAAATTTTAAAATAGTGTACAATTCAAAATTACCCCAATCCATTCATTTTCAATTCCTTTTAGATATGTGGACTTCGTAATCGTAACAAGTAAAATATTACTAGTAATAAAGTGATAACTTAGCTGATTAATATGCAGTTTGTTAAATCTGTAACTGGGTAACTTTCTTCCTCAACCTTTTAAACAAGTTTATTTTCTCTAATTTAGTGTGTTAAAAAGCTGATTGATTTTTCCATCTGAACTTATCACTGAGGACCATACTTAATGAAACAAAAGGTCAATTAATTCTTATTTGCTACTGTTTTGTTAAACCAGTAAGCAAGTTCTAAGTGTTGAAGTATTCACTCCCTGATGCTTTATACATTGATTTAATCCTATGTTCACAATAATAAATAGATATTTCTGTCATTAGAATAAGTGAAAATTTTAGATTCAATTCACATTTTAAGTATTTCCTAAGCAAGTCACTGAACTTATGTATCTGTTTCATCCCTATTTATTTGGGGAATAATAGATGATTAATGTTAGTAGACTGAGTGAATTTGTGTGTGTCTGTTTTTGTGCATGGTGTGTGTGTGTGTGTGTGTGTGTGCTACTGAGGATTGAACCTAAGACATTGTGCATGCTAGGCAAACACTCTACATAGAGCTATAACCCCAGCAGCCCTTGAGTAAAAATTTATAAAAATATTTATATTTTGAAATTTTGTTACAGAGTATCAATCCCAAAATCATTATTTCAACATCTATAATTTTCCTAAATCAAATATTTTCCAAACCTCCAACATGACAGTTGTTAATAAATATTTCCTTCTCTAGGCTTACTATAAAAATAATGGTGGTTAGCTATCAAATAACCTTATTTTTTGATAAACTAATCATAATACATTTGCTTTGTAGGGATATGAGTAGATTTCTATTAAAATCAGATGTACACATCAAGGAAACAGTCATAAGACTATCATTCACCAAAGACCTGTGGATACAAGGGAATTTTTTTAAATTAAAATAAAGTCTTACTGGAGTATTTCCAGAAGTATCTTCTGTAGTTACACAAACTCCCAATAGTGAGAGAAACCGAGCAGTAGAACATTTATTTGAGTCTCATTAAGATGCAAAGGATGGAATGAGACATAGCAGCACTGAAAATATGTCTGTTTTTCAATATATTTTAAAATTTTCAATCCTAATAGATGTATGACTAGTTAAACAGTGTGTTTGCATGGTTTGCTGAATAAAGCAAGACCTTATTACAGGTTTACCAAAGCAACTTGTTAAGTTGAGGACTGGTATAATAGTTCACCCATGTAAAATCTACTAAGTGAATAATATACAGTTAGTAGATAAGGGTAAAATACATTTGTAGACAAGAATTGAGTTTTCTAAACTTAAGCTTTCACTAAAAATATTTGCTAGAAACTCTTAGTTTCTATTAAGTGCAAATTTGTTCAGATCAGTTTAGTTCCAAGGATATTAAATTTTAAATATTGACTGCCTTTTCTTGACAATATTTTATGACTCTTATAATTTTTTTTGTATTATAAATAAGACCATGTTTTTTTTATTCACAGGTGATTGTTATTACTTTTTTAAAAATTGCAGTACTAACTGTTGAAGTCAGGGTCACTTTACCATTGAACCACATTCCTACCTGATTTTACATTTCAAGACAGTCTCCCTAATTTGCCAAGGCTAGCCTTGAACTTGCCAATCCTGCCTCAGCTTCCCAAGTTGCTGGAATTATAGGCATGTACCACTGGACCTCACTTCATAAGCAATGTTCAATTATCATCTTAAAATATTACAAACTTTGTTTTAGGACCTTTTCTTTCTTTAGGGAATCCTATAATTTTTACCACTTTTGTAAACCAATTAGCTTCTATTTTTGAATTTCATTACCTAAACGGGGTATAAAACAAATGCTTGTGTCTCTAAGCCTTAGAACAGAAGTAGCTGCATTATAAATTTTAATAATGTTATACTGAAATCTTAAATTCCTATGGATTCTTAATGGAATTTTGCTTTATTTTATGAATTCTTTAAAACACATTTTGATGAATTTACATAAGTAACTAAGATTACAAATGGGCAGAGAGAGGGCTGGGGATGTGGCTCAAGAGGTGGCGCGCTTGCCTGGCATGTGTGTGGTGCAGGTTCGATCCTCAGCACCACAGACAAACAAAGATGTTGTGTCCGCCAAATACTAAAAAAAAAAAAAAAATTAAAATTCTCTCTCTCTCTCCCTCTCTCTCCCTCTCTCTTAAAAAAAAAAAAAAAAGATTAGTTTAAAAAAAAATGGGCAGAGAATCTTTCTTTTTTTCCAAATATACAATATTTGGAAAAAATATTGTATATTTGGAAAAATATACAATTACAACTTTCTTAAACATTCAAGCAGATATCCAATAACAGAGTTTAATAAAATCTGCTAAAATTGCTATTCAGTGCTTAGAGACATCAAAAATATATACATTTAGTAATAAATTGCTCCCACCTAAGTCATGAATGTTTTGGGGAAAATAACTCAAGTTTGACAGAGAAATATACCACCACTTGCTGTCTCTCCTGCTCTGAGTAAGAGGGGGATAAACACTCCAATGTGTGTCACAGGACTGAAAAGAGCTGATAAGAACCAAATAAAGGATGTCCAGTGCCTTCATCTTTGAAAACACAGCTTGAATCTTTTCACTCTGGTCCTGCAATGGCTGTTGCCACTTTGAGACAAAATTAAATGTAATTCCAACCCTTGCTGTGCAGCATGAGAGAGACTGTGGAGATCCTTTCTCCCTTTCCATATGCATGCTCAGGGGGGCAGGGCAAAAATGACAGAAGGAGAATATCGTCATTTTGGCCCATGCCCTAAGAAAATCTTGAGACCATAATTCTACTGTTTATGAAGAGAAAACATGAATCTCTGTTACTTAGATACAAGAAAACATTTTTTAAATAAAACTATTTGATTGTATGGGATGATAGATGGTTGTGAATCACATTATTTCAGCAGGCTAACATTATGGCATGAATATTTATCATGAGATATTTTTCTATATTAATGAAAATTCAAATCGTTTGCAAAGGTTATTGTCCTATTGGTTTAGTTTAGCCAGTAAAATGTGTTCTTGGACTGTGTTTCCCTTATGTTAGACATAGTTTAGTTTTGTACTATATATTAGAATTACAAATTTGCATACAAGATAGTTTTTATGCATTTTCATGTTAACCTAATATTCATAATAAACTTGAGGCCTAGAATATTGTTTCAGAATAGGATTTATATATTCTATTACATTAAGAGTGATTTTATAATTAATACAGTCCCTCTTTTAGGCTACCCCTAATACTGTGCTCTTTAAACTTGTGTGAACAGGTAAACAGTTTTCAATATATCTGTGCTTTAGATCATATTAAAAACCAGTCAGGAGAATGAAGAAATTATTCTGTAAAGGGAGGCAGTGTCCAAAAACACTTATTGTAGTACTTTAAAAATGTGTGCAGGGTTAAAATATATCAACCTGAGACATTAGTCAGAAACCTGCACAGTTAATGGAAACCTCAGTTTGACTAATTGTTGGCATTAAGAAGGGAATTTCAAGGTCTATTAAGAATGAAAACGAAAACCCAAATGCATATGTGGTTTAGAATGTGCTGTGAAGCCTGGCAAGGACATGGACAAAAGGTGATGAACAAAAATAATAGAAAATTTACAAAGTGGCCTAATGAAAATATAGCAATGTACTTGGAAAGGAAAACAGTCAACGATGACCCTGATACCAATTTGATCTAAGGTTGAAGAACAGTATTCTTCAGAATGTCATGTTTCTCATGGTTATTTCTTTTAACTCAAACTAATAACATTGAAACAAATATTCATGTTTGGTAGATTTTAAAAAATGAGTTATATATCAAGACTAGAAAAAGTGAATATCTTCTATTTGAACAAAAATAATATTAATAGATATTAATTTATTTTTAAGTTTTATTTTCATTAAAGTCCTTTCCAGATTCAACATTTTAATTTCTTAAGTGAATTTAAGTTTTTAAAATTTCTATTAGACTCCCAGTTTTTGAGGTTGTAACCTGATAGATATGTTTTTTAAAAATTTTATAGCTAGTGAATTAAGTCATTTAGAATAATATCCGAGGTAATGATGATATATGAAATCAGAATGAAGAAATAGCCATTTTCTTTTTAAAAAATCAATTTTAAAATGGCACTTCAGTATGTTTTATTCCTAAGCTGAAAAGCATAATTGTTTTGTGTTTGGGACCTCAAAACAAAATGAAACACAGACATATATATATTTTTTAAATAGTGTATATGATCAATAGAATTATTGAATGACCAACATATAGAGTGCTGTATTGACATTAGCAGATATTCAGGAATATTTATTTCCAATCATAAGCAAATAAGTATTATTTTGAATGAGCCCTTCTGTACTATTGCTATAGATAGTTTTATGTACAAAAATTAGAAAGTCTCAGATAAATTACTAAACACATTTGTTTAGTTTGAATGACGCTAACTTATCTCCACACTGAGAGTTTGCCAAACAGCCAAGGTATAGAAAACATGCCTCAAGGTTCTATGTGTCATAGCTGTGTTTTATTAAATTGACCTCATGACCTGCAATGATTCCTGCTGCTCCCAAGTGCTGAAAGACACTTCTGTTAACAAGCATTTATTGAGCCAAAGGCAATGTTCTAGGTGTTGGGCATAATATGATAAACAAGACAACTCAAACTCTCAGAGAGTCCCCATTCTAAGACATTTTCTGTCAAAATGTCCTTGTTGGATTACCTGTGTGAAAATCATCAGATGGATTGCTTATAGTACATATTCCTATGCACTGTCTTAAACTTATTGATTTAGAAATTCTAAATTTCTGGCAATGCCCACTTAAAGTATAAAACACTGTGCATTTCTTAGGCATTCTAAAACTTACTTCGACTATTACTGAGTAATAAACCTTTTAGCAGTGACAATAGACATGCTCTGGGAATTATAAGCCTGGAGGATGGAATTGTAAATGAATCTTGAGGGATGGGAAGGTCTCAAAGACAAGGAACATCAAAGGGTGAACTTGTCAGGAAACCACTGAATGGCACTTGTGCTGTTTGGAATGGGAAGCATTATCCAAGTGTGGGAAGCAGCAGACAATGCATAAACCAAAGAAGACAGGTTAGAAAGAGATTCGTGCATTAGTTCCCTCTAAAAATCAGGGTTTTGATTTCTACTTTGTCAGTTATCTGTGGTCAACCTCAGTCTGAAAATATTAAGAGGAAAACTTCAAAAATAATCAATTTGTAAATTTTAAATTTTGCTCCTTTCTTATGTGATGAAATCTTGCCCTGTCCCATTTCATTTCATTTGGGAGGTGAATCCTCCTTTTACCTGGTGTATCTAAGCTGTATATACTAGTCACCTTAGTAATAGCTGTCTTAGTTATGAGATCTATTGTGTGAGTATCTCAGGGTTTGTGTTAAAGTGGTCCTTATTTTACTTAATAATGGCCCTAAAATGCAAGACTAGTGAATGAAGGAAGTACCAGCTCATAAAATATGGAAGGACAAATTTCCTCTGGTATTATGTGTAAATGCTGCATGACATACAGCAAAAAAAGGTTATTTATGTAGGATTTGGTATTTTCCAGTTTCAGTCCTTCACTGGAGATTTTGGAATGTTTCCCCAATAAGGCTGGTGGGGTGCCTAGTATTCATGTAAAGAAAGGCAAGCAATTGGTTGAGACATAGAATGAGGAATTTTTAAAAAGGAATATCAAGATGATTAGGCATCAAATTATCAAGAGACTTGTATGTTATGTTAACAAAATGAAACTTTGTTTTGAGCTTCAGTGGTTTGGATATCCAAGTGCAAATAACCTTAATTATTAAAAAAAAAAAACAAGGGGAGAAAGAGAGATAGAGAGAGAAAGAGAGAGAGAAGAACGCAGTATTTTTAACACTAAAGCTTTTCTCTGTTCCAGCAAGTGGTTGCCATGGGGAAGTGTGGCATAGAATTGCCAGATTGTCCCTTCTTTCAAAATAACCAAAACTCTGTATTTATTGGAATGTACTTCAGCTGTAAATAATAGGACATCCTAAAATCATAATGCTTAGGAAAAAAATGAATTTTTTTTTTTGTGTGTGTGCGTATGTTTCTCAAAATAGTCTGGAAGAGTACAGTGCTAGGCTACAATGTATGCTACGTGTGCTCTGCTTCCCAGGAACCATAGGGAGTCAGATTCTGTCTACCTCATTCCTCCACCATCTCTGGGCTGTAAGTCTTGTTGTCATGGATCAATATGTCCAGGCAGCAGAGGAACTGCCAATTCAATAGCAAGGAGAATGCTGTTATTTACGTAAGTGAATTCAACACTGTAGGATTCTGCTCTATACATAACAGGCCTAGATGCAAAGAATACTATGAAATAGGTTTTTTATTTTAAGTTGCTATCACTCATTAAACATTTTATTATTATAGAAAAAAAATGTAGAATTTTTATTGGAAGACCAGAAACATTCTATATAACATTCAATTATACACAGCTCTGGGTGTCTATCATCTATCTATCTATTTTTTATCATAGAGATCTTTACTGGAAAACAAAATATGTCTGAGTCATGTATACCTTTAAGCTACCAGTTCACTTATAGCAAGTCTTTGATTTTAGGAGTTATTGGATTTTTTTTTTAAAGCTGGGTAAGCTGTTCAATTTGTAAAAATGTGATGTATTCATAAACTATTTAGGATGCAAATTCTCTGTGTTTAATGGCTAAATTGGAGGTAAAGGAAGACAGAATACAAAGAAGTACTCCCAGGTTTCCAGTTTATTTGACAGATTGAAATGTCATCCTTTTGGGGAAAAAAGTATTGCTTGTTTGTGAGAAAAGATGTGTCTATTTTTTGTACATATGATGTAACAACTCTGCTTTGGAATATTGTAGACATTTTGATCTCAAGACTAAAGATAAAGGGGAGTTTGGGTTATAAATAGAAATTAGAAATTATAGTGTACTGAAAATCAAACTATCATCATAAAATAAGTCATCTAGAATATGTGGAATCAGGTTAAATTAAAAAGAGTGACAGCAGGGCAGAATATTGGCAAATGAAAAATGGTTCTTCAAGAACAGATGAAAGAGGTGTTAAGATCAAACTCATTGAAGTAAATGAGTAAGCACTGAAGAAATTCTGAATATTAGTGGAGCAGATGTGCTATAGATTAGTCTACATTGCACTTGCTAAATAGAAGTGTGCCAACTCAGTGAAAAGAGTTTCCTTTTGAAAGAAGCCAGATGCCACTAAGCTGGTGAGTGGTTGGAAGATCTGGAATAGATATAGGTGATTATTATAAATTAATGTTTTGGTAAATATTGCATAAGAAAGTTTTGGACACAGAGAGTAAATCAAGGTCAAAGGAAAATTGTCATTTTGGGTAAATAAGAACATCAAATTAGAAAAAGAAACACTAAAACAGGGAGACATTGAAGCTACCTCAGTTGGACATGATCACTAAGTGAACAAGGTATGAGGAACAAAGGTGGAGGATGACTCTTTAAAAGAAGAGAGGATGTGGGTGGATTTGTATGAGTTTTAGTTTTGGGGATAGGGAAGACTATTTCTCACTAACGCACTGTATATAATTAACTTGTTTTCTTTGACTAGAGGTGGAAAGTGCAGAGGGAAAAAATTCACAGGGAGATCTGAGACTCAGCTGAGCTGAGGAGACAATGAGCCAGTGAGCAGAGGGATGCATGTATGTGTTTGTGTTTAAGGTGTGCTTAGGCATTTGAATGAAAAGACAAGCGTGATAATAACCCAGATATGATTTTGCCTGATCTACATGGTGAAATGTTATTGATGCAAGTGCTTTAGATGCTTATCAATAGAAGAATTATTCAGTGAATAAATAACTGGGTCCAAACTAGAAAGGAAAGAAGAAACATAGTTCTATCAGACAGGAACAAGTTAGAGCAATTAGGACAAGAGTCCTTTCCAGGACCTTGAGAAAGCTATTTTGCATAAATAAGCTTAAAAATTTTTGAAAAAAAAAGGAAGTATTGTTTTAATGGAGGATGCTATGAATTTCATTTCAGAATTGGAGTACTCCCTGGTACTAGCTGGAGCTGAATGAAATGAAATAAATGTAAAAGTCTTAGAAGTTATATTTTCCAGGCATTTTGAAGGTAGCTTGTTAGCTGCTGGCTGGATATACACCATTACTTTATAAAAATACATTATGCATAATATATAGATGAGGTTTAGATTTTGGCAATTTGGGAATTAAAATGTATCCTTTATTTCTTTTAGCTATTTGATTGCTAAGTTCTGAATGATCATTTATCATTTCTCTACTTTTTTTTCCTTTATTTACAGCAATCGGGACTGAAAAGCTCATACATTTCTCAATTTTATTTACCATAATGGTAAAATAAAAATAACAAAACTAATTTACCTTTCAAAGACTTTTTAAATGAGTATTAAAATAATTAACTTTTTTTTTTCCAGATAGCTGTGGCATTTCACAGGGAATATTATGAGTACAAAGAGAGAGATCTACTCTCCCTTGCCTGATTGCAGATCACTTGAATAAATTGCGTAATACAATCACTCTCATTTCATGGATTAGTTTGCAGGCTAATTGACAATCATTAAGACACACAGAAGGAGTAATTGTAAATGTTGATACTGGTTTCACTTAGAAAACATACTGGTTTTTCTGAAGTTACTCATAAATTAAAATTTGAAGAAAATATGAGAGGAACATTAGAAATTGTTCTTCAACAGCACTTGGGAAATCCCCCAAACAAAGGAGGATATATGAAATTCTTTTATGTTTTAAAAGAAGTCATTTGAAGACTAAAGATATTAAGTATGTTGACAGTGTTTCTCAAAATACATTTCCAGGAATTTGGTATATTGCCTGCACATTTCAAAAACACCTGCATCCATTTCAAGATGCAGAGAGCCTAATTTATTACACTTGTGAATAAGAAAGTACTCTCATAAATGCAGAGTTCAGGGATTCTCCCCAAAGCATATGAAAGGAGTAAATATCTGATCTTAATTGAATATACATGTATAAGAAAACACTGCTTCCCAGCCAGAGGTAAGGGTTTATTTCTGTCATGAGTTGGATTTGAACAAACTTTGAACAAAATATAAAAAACTAAAATTGTACCTGATACATACATTTTAGATGATGATGGTGATGATGATGATGATGATGATGATGATGATGATGATGATTTTTGTACTGGGGATTGAACCCAGGGACACTTAACCACTGTGCCACATCCTCAGCCTTTTTTGTATTTAGTTTAGAGACAGGGTCTTCCTGAATTACTTGGGGCCTTGCAGGTTTGCTGAGGCTGGCTTGAATTTGTGGTCCTCTTGTCTCAACCTCTCCAGCCTAGCTGCTGGACAGGCATTCGACCATGCATATGGCTAGATCATTAATTTAAACAAAACAAAACAAAGTACAAAAAGCAAAAAAAAAAAAACTCTAGGGCCAGTGCAGTGGTGCATGCCTGTGAACCCAGCAGCTTGGGAGGCCAAGGCAGGAGGATTAGAGTTGAAAGCCAGCCTCAGCAATTCAGCAAGGCACTAAGCAACTCAGTGAGACCCTGTCTCTAAATAAAATGCAAAATAGGACTGGGGATGAAAAAGCACTAGGGTTGTGGCTCAGTGATTGAGTGCCCCTGAGTTCAATCCCCCATACCAAAAAAAAAAAATGGTTGCCATTTATATGTAAAAATCATGAGCATGATTTTAAATCCAAATGTTTTGTGAATAAACATCTAAACAATAAAAGGCCATGACAGTTATATCCTTTTACATTTTTTTTGTATTATTTTTTTCTAAGACCATATTTTGGGTTATGAAAATTACATCAAGATGTCCCTGTTTTCACTTTCCCCTATCAACAATAATTTTCCTTGAATAGCTTTTTTTTTTTTTTCTCCTTGAAGTTGTTTAGCATTTTCTGGAATCAATTGTATTTCTTTAGACCACAAATTACACGGAGTGGACATTTGTCTTGCAGTCTTTACATTGTTTTGCAGCATTCACTTATAATTATAGATTTGAAAGATAACTTAAAGATAGATGTAAACCAACTTTATTTTTAGATTTTTAAACAAAAATTGTTTATAAACTCCACAAAATATTTGACATTTTTCTAGTTTCTAGTTTGGAATTCTCATTACTGCCAGAGTGTCTTTGCTTGAAATATGGATGAAAAAAGAATAAGAGGGGATTGGAGAGAAACAGGAGAATTTTCACTGTCTCTTTCCACATTGTTATTTATACTTAAGCAACTCATTGATTTACCTAAAAATTCTTGGAATTTATTTCATATATGTTTAATACAATCCCAAGGTGGTATTTTGCTTTCTTAGTAGTGCAAAGAGAGCCTTTAGACATATATTTAAAGTGTTGAAAATGGAAGGTGTAGGAGGAACATTTACTCCTCAGTTTGGAAAATAGATAAAAGTGGTGGTGATTGCAATTGGGGTTATAATTCTTGAGAAGAGAGGGTTACACTGGCAAACAGCCATGTTTGAATTGTCTTTTACTCCTTTGGCTTACAGCCCTTATTCTCACTCTCCATTTCTCATTCTGCTGGACCAAGCAAAAAATATTGGTGATGTAAAGGTAGAAGATATGTTTTCTTCTTGTATGGCAGGTGGAAGAAAAAGACTCATCTTACTGAAGTGGCAGAAACATTCTTTTCAAATGTTACAGTTCTTATTCAATTTCCCCATGGTAATAATTGCTTAATTGACATATTGTAAGTGGATCAAATATGTAAAGATGTTATTATGTTTGCCAGAAGGCTGAACATAATGACAAGAATATACAAAGATACATAGAATTAAAAGTATTGATCAATGACTATCAAATTAATAGTGTATATTTATATATAAATTATACTAAGGGTTTTAGTGAAATTTTATGAGTGAATCTAATCTCTACTGTTTATAAACTTCATTGGCTGGGAAAATATGCATTACAATATGAATTACAAATATTTTTAAAAAATAATGCTTATATTTGCATGCCAGGGTTTTTAAAAATGCATTTATTTGCTCAACAAAGATTGTTCTAGGAATAGGAGATAAAATCATGATCTTATGCCCAATGATCTTACAAACCAGTAAATAGATGTGTTCTTATTTTATGCGTTCTTTATGGTACATAATATATATAATCAAGTAAAATTCTATGGATTGATTTATGCATATATGTAAAATGGAACAATAATTCTGTGTAATTGCATAACTTCTAACTGTTTCCCAGTTTCAACCTATACATTTTTTTTTAATCTTCAGCTGATTTGGAATTTTATCCTTATAGGAGAAGGGCTCAGGATGGTGGTGGCAGACTTTCTTTATAAAGTGATATTAATTGGCATGGTTTTTAGTGTTCATTGACTCATCGCATATTTAATGAAATCTTAAGATATAACTAGAATGAAATATATTTGCATGTAAGTTATATTTGAATTACTTCCTGTAAACAATAAATTGTCAGAATAATTCCTATCTTCAAGCTGACAGAATGGGGAAGATTTGTGTTTTGCATAGTAAGCAAGAGGTATCTAGAACAGCAGCCATTCCTCACTTCTAGGAAGTAGCAGTCAGCTGCCAACTCTCTGAAAATTATCCTGATCTTCGTATTTTACATCTCCAGCTACTTGATGGAAAGTAACACTTTCCAAATTCCCTTAATATTTTTCAGGAAGTAAACGTTTATAACAATGCAAATAATTCTTTTTTCAGTGATAGGTACACTACTGGCAAAATTGTTAGTTATATGACTTTCTCCAGATAATATGTGATTGGTACATTTCACTCTAAAGGTAACCAGGTAGATTTCCCTGCATACCTTCTTTAGAATCCCAAGTTGAATACCTGTTCCAAGCTGATAATCTGTGTTGTGGGTGGGAAGGTATAGTTCCACTGTTTGGGAGCTTTATTCCTGATGAAGTATGTTAGTAAGATCTTCTTTGACCATCACTATTTATTTGTATTTCTATATGATCTTTCATTGAAAAGCCTAATTTCTTTCATACAATCAACATTGATTCAATTTACCCTGGGTGGCTTCCATGATTAAATAGCATTCCAGTAAATTTCTAGTGTCCTAGAAGATTTTATTTGTACCTGTCCTTTTTCAAGTTTTCATTAAGTTACTTATTGTTCCTATAATAGCAAAATAGAATTAAATGTATTTTGAGTGGCCCTATGTATGACTCCATGGACTGTGACATTTTCAGTGCTTCCACCAGACACATATCATGTGATGCAAAATGTTTCAGAGCATAAATGTGAATATAATAAAACTTATTTTCACTATTACAATAGACGTTTCTATTTTCCCTAAATCTGTCAAGAGGAAAATTCATACACTTCAGTTTAATTTATTCACTAATAAGGTTAAATTAGCACCTGATTTACATAAAAGTCAACTAGAAATAAATTTAGATTGAATTTAAAAACTAAAATGACATATGTAGTAATAGTTTGTCATAGTCACAAAGACTGAATGCCTAGGTAAAATTAGCACAGAGAAGATATAACAATGTTTATATATTGTAAAACAACCTGACCTACTTTCATTTTTCCTAGGATATGTTAGGTAGAGGAAGTGACAAGAATCTTGACATCTAGAGAATTTCCCTCTAGTATCAGAAATCATAATAACTGTCCTTATCTGGAAAAAATACTTTATTAATTCTCTATTTTAAGAATTTATTCCCCTATATCCCAGAAGAACATGAATAAATGTTTTAAATTCCAATTACATTGCTAATCAGTTTTTAAATAGATTAATACATGAACAGTTGAATGTTTATACACCAAAGTGAATTTTGAAGTTTCTAATAAAGTACTGAAACCAAAATTGTTATTATAAATACTTATGTTTATAGTAAATGTTTCTAAATAAAGAATGAAACATATAATATGTAGTTCTGTTTTCATAGTTAATTCTAGTCCAATAATTTCTTGCTATATTAAACTAAAAAAAATAGGTTATCCAAAAACTTGTACAAATGATTGCTAGAATAGTGATTGAAACCAGTTTTAGAAATATAAACTTAACACATAGAGATTTTTTTATGATATACTTTGCAATATAACGTTTTGTGCACAGACTATTTTCAATATTTTTTGCAGGATTTTCTTAGTTCTCAAGAAATAAGATATACATGTGTATGTATATGTGTGTGTGTATTCCCATAAATATCACTGCAATAAATGATTGATTTTTGTCATATGTTGATGCTACATAGTTCTGTACACTTGTTTCAAGATTTTAAATATTAATCTTTTCTATCTGTAGCCTAGTTACAAAAATGATTAGAAACAAGCAAACATTATTTTTATTAGTGTTTATCATAGTATATAAGGATATATTTAAGCTTTTAAAAAATGAAATTTGGCTAAGATCAAATTTTTTCTGTGTAATTTTTTAAAGGAACTCATTTATATAAAATGAACAGATTTTATGGTTTTGTGAACCAATTACTACTTTATGGTATAGTCTTAAATATTTAATTTTAATTATCCCACTTTAGAAATAAAACAAACTGTATATAAATAAAAGAAGTTTTAAAAAATATGTTTCAAATACAAGGACAAGTAAGGAATATTGCAATAAGATATCAGCATTTATTTCAGTGCAATTACTATGGAAAAAAAAATCTATTTAAAATGTACTTTTAAAAACTCAATGTATAGAAAGTAGAGAATTGTAATTTACTATAGATTAATACTATATATACAATATATGCTATATGTAGTATTGTATATTAAGTAATATTTCTATCCAATACTACTCAAGATTTGGTTTACCTAATTCAATACTGACTTTCATTTGAATTGGGTAAGTCAAATCTCAGGTGGTATTGGATAGAACTCTCAGAGAGACTTGAGCTGCAGTCAGGGTAGCCATAAATCCCGCATTCTTATTGACTTATATATTACCATTATTATCACTGAACTCTTACCTTTATATTCTTTATAAACTTTCTCCAATGTATCACAAAGTTTCAGAATTTAAAATGTAAACTTTCTTTATAGAGCAGTTTGTTATTTTGGCATGAGAGATAAATGATAGGCTGACATTTACGAGAAGGATAGTTATGGATGCATTAGGGAATCTCAATGTGAGTTGATGATTGAAGACTGTTTTGAATAGGATAGCATAATTTGGTGAAGGTGCTGATGTAGGGCAGGATGATCATTGTTATAAAAATGCTGGTAGAAAATAACACAGAATATTGAGGGGGTTATAAACTAGGCTTGCCTGACAATAGACAACATTACCAGTCACAGTCCTTTTTGTAATATAACCAGAATTGAAACAAGAGAGACAAAAGGAAATAAACTATTGGAAGGTATTGCATGCTTTGTTTGATTCTTAAAAAATATGATTCATGTATTATTTTTATAAGTAGAGTATATTATAAAGTCAAAATTCATAAAAATGTTAAAAAATTCATTAAATGGAAAAAAGGAGCCAATCAAGGAAGCTGTTAAACAGCCTAATCCTAAAGTCCTTAATTTTGAGGTATTGATTTACTGGAACTACTTAGTAAAATGATTCCTATAGTAGTGATTGAAACCAGTTTTAGAAATATAAACTTAACACTTTAATATGTCCATATGAATATTAATTAATTAACTAGACTCCCTCAATGTGACATTCCTGTGTTTTACCAATGTGATTTAGCATATCTTTTGAACTACTATTTTTCTATATCACGGTCCAAGTAGGTTATGATTTCTATTGTTTTGAATCAAGTGATTCTCAATTTTTATTCCACCTTAGAATCACTAATTAATCAAGTGGAAAAAAAATTTGAGATCACCAACACGTAACATGATTTCAATTTGTCCTACATTAGGAGTTTCTAAGGATATGAGATTTTCAATGAAGAAACTGATATGATTTATATCCAAAGTATATAACATATGTTTTAAAACTACTCATATTAGTATTGACCTTGGAAGTGAAATGTTCCTATATTTGCTTAATTCTATGGAAGATTAAATAATCAAGAAATGAGCTATGTTCTTTATCTTGCTAAGATGTTAATGGCTTCTTTTTAATCTCAAATCTCTGGAATTCTCTGTCAAAATCCATCTAGATTAGCTTCTTTATTTTTTCCTTCCTTCCTTCCTTCCTTCCTTCCTTCCTTCCTTCCTTCCTTCCTTCCTTCCTTCTTTTTCTCTTTCTCTCCTTCCCTCCCTTCATTCCTCTTTTCTCTCTCTTCTTCTGATATATATACAGAAGATACAAATTTTAGGATACAATTCATATATATATATGAATTGTATCCTAAAATAACCACTTTAATTTCTTTCTCTGTTCTGAAGGTATCTAGCACTATGATAGTCATGTTTCTCACAAAGAAAACTTTAAATTTTATTTGTAGGGCAAAAAACCAAGACTTTACATCCACAATATCCTAAATAAGTATAGAGTTGGCTGAACAACTAAAGCCCTGCAAGTTTACAATTTGAAGGGCAAAAAGAAATCCAACTGTGAATGAGTTAATTTTGTAAAGAATATGCACAATATATTATTTTAGGCTAATGAATGTTCCATATATATTTCTTCCAACATTCAGAATAAATATGATTTGGCAAAATTCCTTAAAATATTTCCTGAGGTTTCAATTTTCATTCAGTTAATAGAATTGCATCATCCTCATTTTATGCTTCCCATAAATTGACTAATCTATATAGTAATTTGACTTGCATCATCTTATGGACAGATTATTCTGGTGCTCAATCTCAATCACAGAGTTAAGTGAGAAACAGCAGTAAATACATAGGTCCATAAGTTTATTGAAGCTATAACTTTCTAGGTCATACACTTGTGATATAAAAGAGTGATTTGTTAGTAACAAGCTTTTACATTTATAGACTATATTTCCTTAGCCACTTCTTGGAACTGAATAATTCTAACTTAATTGTCCTTTCTAAATCAGATTTACTATAGTTATTTCCTTTGCAGCATTTCAAGAATAACCATATTATTCTCCAGGGAATATCTAATGGAGTCTTTTAGCTTGTATCTTTCCTTCAGGGCCTCACATGAAGAAATCATCTGAGAAAATAACATTAGCCCTTCTCTAAATGTCTTCATGATAGCACTTTTTCCAAAGTCTTACTAATTCTCAACATTTTTATTTAAATGACTTGTTTTGCTCAAGAGAAAAATGTAATTAACCTGAAAGATGATCTATTATTATGTTAATGTATATCATGACCTAAGTATTATTGTTTAAGTAATTATATATATTGTGTATGAAATATCTGAGAATCAGGAGATGATTATTTTTGTAATTTTCCAATATTATTTTAAGATAGTATGACTTCTTCTTTTTCTCACTGGATCCCATCTCCCTAATAGTTACTACTCTATATCTCTGTTTCCCTTGAAAACAGAATTCCTTTTTGAGTTTTGCTACCTACTGTCTTCAGTATATTTCCTTCATTTCCTCTAAACCCAATTCACCAGTTTTTGTGTTTATCACTCTTTTCCATCTGCTGTTTTAAAGTTTACTTATGATCATCACATTATAAATGTTAGTTTCCACTTATCAGTCCTTACTTGAATTCAATATTTAAAACAAATAACAACTTTTGTCTACTTCTAATGCTTTTCTTTCCACTTGTCTTCCAATACTCCAGTGTCCTCTGATTTACCTCTTCCCCAATGACTACATACCTTCTTAGTCCCTTTGTTCATTCTTCCCCATCTTCCTAAACTCTTCACCTTTGAGCCCCTGCAGAGCTTACTTCTTACCATGCGTCTCTTCACTGTCTAAGCTTACTGCCTTTGTATTCTCATTTTATCTCTTAAAATTAAATATTAGCTATAGGAAAGACCAATAAATTTATATCTATAGCCTAGATCTCCTACCTGAATACTGTGCTCATACATTTATCTGCAGAACTCACATTTACACATAGATGTCTAATAGGCATCTCATATCTACCATGAGATGGTACTGGTTTCTTGCTATTTCCACCCAAAGATACTTTTAGTGCCTTCCATATAATAGATATCAATAGTCTCAGTTACTTCAGCTAGGCTTTGATATAATTTCAAATTCTTTTGATATTCTGAGAGTGTGTATTCCAATACTTTCTTCAATTTTATTCTCTACTTATACATGCAAATGCTCACACAATGCAATCTGACTTCTTCCTACTCCTCTGCTTTTACTCTGGGGAAATACTTGTTATATCTCATTTTATTTGAATTATTATAATTATCTCATAACTGTTCTTCCTGATTCTGCCTGTCCTTTCTATTTCACTACTCCTATTCAGGTAGCCTCCTATACATACCTGGAAGCTTAAAGGATCTTTTGAAGTGCAATTTAGATCATATTATATCTCTCTTTGGAACTTAAAATCACCTCCCATCTTACTCCAAGAGAAGACAAGGTCCTTGTAGAAACCCTAACAACATTAAATGACACATCCCCAACCCTGTCTAACCTCATTTCCTATCCCTAAACTTTTGTCTTACTCTGAAAATATGATACTGGCCTTCCTCAGAAATGTTAGGTATGTGCCCAAATTTGCCTTAGGACTTATATGCTTCTCTTTCCTTTGTCGACTTTTAGAATTATCTATCACTAGATATCTACATAATAGGTTCTTTCACATGCTAAAGATCTTTCTAAAAATGTCAATTTATTTTAGAAATTTTGGCTATAACTTCTCCAACTTCCATGTAGCTTATCTTGCTCCCTTTCCTAATCAATTTTGTTCCAGAATGTTTTAACAATCTGAGTGCTTTTCATTTTATTAATTTGTTTATAAAATAATTCCACCAAGTATAACGTAAGCTTTAAGAAAAATTGTTTCCACTTTGTGGGTGAATCTCCAGTGTCTAAAACAATTCTTGGCATGTAGTAGGTACTAAATAAATGATTGACTGTATGTATTTTTGTTGACCAATAATGTTCTCAAATCTTTAAAAATTTAAAAATAAGTTGTCAGTGGAAAAAAAAAAACCTAAACTGCATCTATTCAATTCATTCAAAAATGCTTTTTACAGCCTTCCTATAGTTCAAGCTTTTTGCCAGGCATGGTGGTAATATAGAATAAAACACAATGTTTTTGTTCTAGGAACATTCATCTGATTCAGCTATATTAGCAAACCAGAAAGATCACTATACTGGAAGTTTAAATAGTATGCATTGGTATATGGGGACAGCTATGCTGAAGATGGCATTAAAATAAGAATGGATTTGAAATCTATGTTCACCTATTCAAATTTCTTAACATCAAGGTCTTAGAAATTTATCGGCAAAATAAAGTTAACTCTTTCCATTAGCTTTTCATCATGATAAGAAATTCTTATCAAAAGAAAAAAAATTATTACAGTTTATGATTTTATAGGCCTCAGTTCATTATCAGACAGACTCAGCACTTATTGGCCTCCAGTGGGAGTGGAAGATGATGATAGTAGGAAGTGCATGGTGGAAGAAAGCCACTTGCTTGATCATACACCAGGGAACTAAAGAGCATGGAGAATGCCAGGTTCATTAGTCCCCTTTGGGGGAGGCTCTCAATGATCTAAAGACCTCCCACTAGGCTCCACCTCTTAAGAGTTTCATCATTTCCCAGTAGATCCTCTCTGAGGATCAAGCCTCCAACACGTAGGCTTCCAAACTATAGCAGTTTCCCTCTGTTTTTATTTTTGAGAAACAGCTTTAGAAATGTAAAAAAGATCTGATAGATCTGGTTTCATGTATGGTTGGAAGACAATTAAAATCAATTTACCCTATGCTGATACACATAACTTCTCAGCATTCTCATCTTTAATGGTAATAATAATAGTAGTCTTACATAAGAATGAAATTTCAAGGTTGGAGTAATATTATAGAGAAGCTGAAAACTAAAAGGCAAGGAGGTACTGAAGATTTGGACTTGAGTATGTGTATGAAAGACCAGAAAAAAGGAAATGGAAGAAAGGATATTCCACTATTTCACAAAGAGATTAATTCTGATTTGTAAGAGGTCAAAGTTTTTAAAAACATGAATATATTTAAAATATATTATGGACAGAGAATCTGCTGGACTTGAAAAATTATTATATGCTCATGGTACAAGGAAGTAAAAATCAGAAGTAACTGATGACTTTTGATTCTGAGATGTCAGTGAAGACCGACAAGATAAGGAACATGAGCTGTCTATGAGTGAATGGTAAGGAGGTGGTGCTGAATATTATTTTGATACAATTGTACATACAATGAATTTGACAGAACCATAGTCTTCTTTTTTTTCCCTTAAGGGCAGAAAAGGAAAGTTATAAGCCACATACTGGTCTTTAAAGGGTATACTGAAAGATAAGAAAATAAAAATGTAAAAGAAAGTATTTGAATTTCCCTTGGTAAAGAAATTTATAAAATACTCTTGAAGGACATAGAAAGATGACAATAGGAACAATTAATGATTTTGCAGGAGAAAGTTTAAAAATAGAGGAAAGCATCAAAACAGATGAATGATTTTACTTTTTATTTTTTTTTAGAAGTAAGATGGAAGGCAGGAAGAGAGGGAAGGAGGAGGCGAGCACAGAAAGAAAAGCCAGGGTAAAGTGATAAAGACTGTGTGTAAGACAGGGCACAAACATAAAGGGGAAATTTGTCTTGGAATCTTGGAATACCTTGGTAATGGAAAACTGTCTGCAGAGAATAAAGAACCAGGGAAATATTACAAGCTTGAAGAAAGTGTGTAAGATTAAGGATAGCGGCTGGAGGGAGAGATTGACAGAGAGTATTGAGAGTTCAGGACAGGCTATTTGAAGCTGAAGCAAGTTATTTAACACATGTTTTTAGAGGTGTCAATCAGCTGAGCATGACTGTTTGAAAGCACAAACAGAGACATATGGTGAGGAGGATTTTGAGAACCTAAGATTGGCAAGGATGGAATTGAATGTCTGCCAGGGTGGTAAGGTTATCAAGAGAGTTTAAGAGTAAGTCTATGTCTTAAAGCAGAGGGGAAGAATTTAAGATAGACCAACATGGGATTTACTGATATTACCATTTTCCCCCAACATACTGTATGGAATTACCTACTCCATTTACTTCTCATACTTCTATAAAAGACAAACACTCATCTTAGATGAGATGTACTTTCTTCATTTTAAGGGATGGAAGGGGAACTGGTATCATCAATATTTCTTATGATTATTGAAGTAATTTTGAGATTAAATGGATGTATCAAGTGATAAAATAACCATTAAGCAACATGAATTTTTAGAGACTTGCATGAAAGATCAAAAGAATTTAAAATCAGAGGCATGATGGCACCATTGGAAATTACTAACTCTATTCATTCTGGTATTTAGTTATCTCATTAACAAATTTTAAAGAAACTCACTAGTTCATATTATTTATTTATTTTTTCCAGAAACAGAGTCTACAACTTTATTATATTTATATTTAACTTTTACGTTTTAAAAATATTGTGTTTATCATGCTATGGAGCTGTACACAAAATCACATGCTCCATAACAACATTTCAGTCAATGACAGACAACATATATGATAGTGGTGGGAGAGACTGTATCACCTAGTTACACAGTAGAAATCTTAGTTTGTGTAAGTTCACTCTATGGTGATTATGGAGCTAAGAAATTGGGTAATGATGTTTTTCTCAAAATGTATCCCTATCCTTAAGCAACACATGATTGCTTTAATATTTTTTCATTTCACATTTTAATTTAGTTTTGATTATAATTACTTGATTTTCATATCATTATTATAGAATAAAATATAGTGAATATGTTGATTTCCTTTTTTATACTTACATTTCTACCTTTAAGACTTTCTTGATCCTCATAGAATATAAAAGGGACTAGGGAAGCATCTTAGCAACAGGCTACTTAATTTGCCTCAAATCTCTCCCAATTTACTTAGTATCCCTGGGTAATAAACATTTATTCCATAATAGTTCAAAATTCATTTCAGGCAATGATGCAAATATGTAGAATTATAAAGATAAAATCAATATATAAAACTTGGCTTCATTTGTTCATTAACCATTATTAATTTAGCATATTTTCCCTTTATTGCATTTCTGGTTTAATAGGATTATTTGTAATTAGATATTTCTCCATCTTTTTGAAATTCGGAATTTTAGGTATATTCAATGAGTATATATTTAGGTTCTAGGAAGTTGAAGTCATTGGTGAAAAGATACATATAATGTAATATAATATGACATGTTCAGAATGAGACAAACTTGAATTCAGACTTCTTAGGGGGAAAAACCTAGTTAAATTATGTTAAATGCCTCTCTCATTTGCTTTACAAAGGAATTGGACAACAAAGAATGTATACTCAGAAAATATTGGTAATTTAATTCAAATTTGTGTTTAATGGAATTTCCTAAGCAGATCCTATAGTATAAGAAAGCACACCCAAATTTAGAATACAAAAAAATTCATCTAACATAGAAGAGAAATCATACCTTACATTCTTGTTTGTTCCAAGCTTGCATGTTCACCTCCCAAGCAGAATTCACATGGCTTAAATTCTTTTAACAGCTTGTCTTCATGTCAGTCAGCCAATGAACATCTCTTGAAGATGTCTCTGGGATTATGATGCTTTGCAAAGAACCCTTATCTTTTCTCCTGATAATATTTGTCAGATTTCTTCTACTTAAAATTTCAATTAGAATAACTTGCCCTTCTAATCTTAAAAAAAAATTAAAATTGATTCATGGCCCAATTAAAAACAGTGTAGGCCCTTGACACTATGTCTCTTGTACTTACTGGGTAAGTTTCCTCTGCTTTAGAACATGATTCATGCCTGCTTAGCTTTTTGTTTCCTTAAACTATGCAATACATCTCAAGAAAGATTAAAAACAAAAGATGATGATCTATTGAAGCTGATCAGGTAGCACTGTTTCTCTGATATGCTAGGTGGATACATAGTTTATTAGTGCAGATAAATAAAGGATTTTGGCTATCCTTGATTTACATATGGTACTATCATGAAACAATTCTAAAATAAACAATAGAAGATTATTCTTTTTGTTGTTTGTTTTGTGCTCCATCTTAAAAAAATTGTTTTATTAATATGGAGACATGTATACACAAAAGAAAATGTGGAAGTCACCTGGAGATATGAAAACAGTTGTCATTTAAAGACATAAATATAAACAAACCTTAATGATTATTTTCTCCCTTATTTGTAAATGACAACTTTTGTGATTTTATTTTCAAAGGATTTTTTTAGGTATTAGAATCATTGTTCAATCCCTCAAAAATGTGTGACATGGGCCACCTGAATCCAATTTACATTGGGAATGTTGTTTTCTGTATTATTCCTAGCATCAAATCTAAATTTCTTTTTAATTTATTTTACTTTTTTTTGTTTGTGTACTGGGGATTAAACCCAGTGGCCTTAACCACTGAGTATAAATCCATATCCCCAGCCCTTTTTATTTTTTATTTATTTTCATTTTTTAATTTTTAGTTTTATTGATTTTATTTTTTTAAATACACGACAGCAGAATGCATTGCAATTCTTATTACACATACAAAGTACAATTTTTTATATCTTTGTATACAGAGTATATTCACACCAATTCATGCCTTTATACATGTACTTTTTTTTTTTTTTTTGCATTACAATTCTTACTTACAATTTCTAAACTGTGGAGCCAACCCAGTGGATGAATGAATAAAAAAAATGTGGCATATATACACAATGGAATTTTACTCAGCATTAAAAGAGGATAAATTCATGGCATTTGCAGGTAAATGGATGGTGTTGGAGAAGATAATGCTAAGTAAAGTTAGTCAATCCCCCAAAACAAATGGTGAATGTTTTCTATGATATAAGGAAGCTAACTCATAGTGGGGTAGGGAAGGGGAGCATGGGAGGATTGGATGAATTCTAGATAAGGAAAAGAGGTGGGAAGAAAAGGGAGGGGGCAGGGGATTAGTAAGGATGGTGGAATGTGATGGACATCATTATCCAAAGTACATGTATGAAAACTTGAATTGGGTGTCAACATACTTTATATACAAACAGAGATATGAAAAATTGTGGTATATATGTGTAATAAGAATTTTAATCTCCAGCCCTTTTTAATATTTTTATTTAAAGACAGGGTCTTGCTGAGTTGCTGAAGGCTTCAATAAATTTCCAAGGCTGACTTTGAATTCCCAATACTCTTGCTTGCATCAGTCTCCAAAGCCCTTGGGATTTTAAGTGTGTGCCACCATTCTTAGTTCAAATCTGAATTTCTAAGGGAAATGAGTGCAGGAAATTCATTATGACCATATTTACAAATGATTTCTCTGGACTTAAAATTGGGGGTTCACATGTTTAAATGATTTGTAAAATTCCTCAAAGGGCTCAGTTAGGATTGATATCTGTAAAAAAAAAAATAAGTGTACTAAAACAATATTAGAGGCTAAGTAGTTCAACTGTTTGATTTGAGACTTTTTTTACCAACTGAGTACAAAAAGGAAGGAATCTCCTTTGTTTGCCTCCCTTTATTATTGCACTACAGTCAGAAAATTACTCCTCAGTCACATATGCAGCCTGATCAGCTATTGCCAGCAGAGTTTCCTATATGTGCTTTAAGTGTGCTCAGCATTGCTACTTAGTAGGTGCCCATGGAGTTGATGGCAACATGCCACCTTTATCTGGGGCCTCTGAGATTCATTCAGCACTTTGATGTTGTACTAAATGGCACCTGGCTCTTCATAAGAGTTCAGGAAACATCTTTGTTGTTTGATTCATTCCCAGGGAATGGCTTTGGAATAAAGGTGACTGGAGTTCATATTTCTGGTATAGTCACTTTACTTGCACAAATAGTCGTATTTTTAGAAATAGTATCTCCCACATGAGAACAGATATTAGAAAGGTCTGGCTATAATATTTTATTCTTTACCAAAAGAGATTTTTTATGTGTCTAAAAATAGATTTGATTTTTAACTTATTGAAGGATCATATCTGCTGCAGTAAATTTGGAAAACTACAATCATATAAAGATGATAACAGAAACCTCTACAATCTAGCCACCTAGATACATTCATTTTTAACATTTTAAGTACTCTTCATTTTGAGAGTCTTTGATGCATATCTGTATAAAGCATATGTAATTATATTTGTATATATACATACCTATTCATATTGTCAACATTGTATTCATGTTTTACCTTTTGAAAATAATATAAAATTATTTGCAACTATTTTTAACAGTTATGAGACTATCTTATGGATTCATAGTATAATTATATATTGCTATTACTGGGAATTCTCTTCATTTTCCTGAGAAAACATGAAGTAATTGAACTATACTGAAAATAAGAACATTTTCCAATTACAGTTACAGTTTATAAATTGTTTTTTACAAATAATATTTGATTTTTATATTTTATCAAAACTGAAAAGTGAGCTAGGCATGGTGTTGCACATCTATAATCCCAGTGACTAGGGAGGCTGAGTAGGAGGACTGCAAGTTCAAACCAGCATCAGAAATTTAGAAAGGCCCTAAGCAATTTAGCAAGACCTTGACTCAAAATAAAAAATAAAAAGGGCTGGGGATGTTGCTCAGTGGTTAAATACCCCCAGGCTTAATCCACAATTCCCAAAACAAAACAAAAATCCCTAACAAAAGTGAAGTCTCTTAGGAAATACTTATGAATCCCTTGACATTTTGAGATATTTGATGCAATGATTTAAAAAAAATAAATTGTGATTGAATTTATGACAATCACTAAGTTGATATCCCCAGGAATAAGAGTAGGAGTAATATTTTAAAATGTTCACTACACTATTAATGCCATATTATTATTTCAGAAAACCTTCTATTAAGGAAAGTAATAGAACACTATTATTAGAACACTAAATATTACTAAATATTAAGAACTACTCAAAAATTGAAAGAACTTAACAAAACATAGAAAAGACTTAAAAGAACAAATAAGAGACTATTAAGAAAATATATTAAAAGTGTTATTTTATTGAATGTATGAAATCAGAGATTTAAGGACCTCTCTGACCATATTGTGAGTCCACATTGAAATTATTTTTCTCGTTAATACTCAGGCTCTTACTACTTTGTATATAATATGATATGAGTAGGCACCAATAAAGACTGAGTGGAAAAAAAGAAAAGAAATGAGCTTTGTAAATCTTAGCCATACCAATCAAAAGAGATTTGAATTCATCACATATTATTTAGTGGATACATAGTTTGTTAGTGAAGAGAAATTTAATAAAAAAAATGGCTCTCCATGATTGACATATGGTACGACTATGAAAAGATTCAAAGATAAAACTGAGAAAAGAATTCAAGACTCCACTGCCAACCCCACCCACAAAAGAAAAAAAATTCCTGAGGTGCTATGCATTCCAAAATAGATTAAAAAGAAAGAGAACACTTTTAGAAGATAAGGGATCCATTAAAAGTGGTCAATATTAGGAAACTAGCCATGACTAAATCTTTCTAAGATTCAATTTTCTGAGCATCTAGAATAAATGCACTTTAATATTGACCGGTGGAGGTAATTCTATAGCCTTGCATTGTATTGAATTTGAGTCCTTATTGTATCAGAAGAATGTCTCAATTTTTGGTACCACCACAGTCCTAGCGATTCAGGTACTTTAATCCAATCAATTTAAGTAAATTTAACTATTTCAGTATAAGCACTTAAGAGTCTTTTTGGTTGGGACTAACTTAAAATTGGGCATCAGTATCATCTCAAACTAGACTAAACTGCCCAGCATGTTTTCTTATTCAGAACCACATCTCAAACAGTACAATGTGTCCTAAATACAAGTCAGTTTAGTCACCATCAACAGTCCCTTTTCACAAGAATAAAAAGCTTCAAGATCACCATTGTATTTCCAAGAGCCTTTCAGATCTTAGTTCTATGGAAAAAAAAAAAAAAAAAAAAAAAAAACAAGAAGAAAGGTATAACATTTTATTATATCAAGAAAGTAAGCAGCCAAGTCAGGATTGTCAAAGGGAAGTGGAAAGTTAACATCTATTTTAAGAATCAACTGTGTAAAAATTTGATCTCATAATTGCATTCTCTGTACAGGTACAGAAAAACAAACTCAGATTCATGTTTTTCTTCAGGGAAGTATTAGTATGCAATGCATTTTATGGCAATGAAACATGGTTTCATGACAAATATTTTGAGATAGATAATTAAGCAGGTTTCTTAAAGAGTACATCATCATTTCCCAGAAGCAATATTGGACACTCACTGGCAAAGTGGAATGATCATCAGTGGAACCCAGAATGCAGCTATTTCATCTGCATAGAGACACTGCAATGGCTCTGCCCTCGGCAGGGTCTGCCTCCAGAATGGATAGAGACATAAGAGCATCAAAGCCTTTGAAGCATTCAGAGATGGCAAAGTAAACAAAACAAGTGCTTTAGGGGAAATTGAAGCAGAATGCTATGTGATTCAGCAGAGTTTTATGAGGCTTGAAAATCCCTACACTAGAATCAGGAATTTGACACAGAATGCCTAAATGTTACTTTTTGTATAGTTGGACATGGCAACAGGTTCTATAAGATCACTTTCTGCCTGGAAACCAGAGAAGCCTCTAACCATGTTTGCACATTGGTTTTGATTTTTTTTTTAAATTTCATTAAATAAAATCAAGTAAATATTTTTCATTTGAAAGAAATAACACTGAAATGATCAATAGTTTACTGAGCACCTATTAAATGCAAGCAAAAGATACCGTTCTTTCTCATATGAATCTCATAAGGCACACTAACAAACTAGACACACAAAATCATAGAATTTGCAGGGAAATGGATGGCACTAGAGCAGATTATGCTAAGTGAAGCTAGCCAATCCCTAAAAAGCAAATGCCAAATGTCTCCTTTGATATAAGGAGAGTAACTAAGAACAGAGTAGGGACGAAGAGCATGAGAAGAAGATTAACATTAAACAGAGATGAGAGGTGGGAGGGAAAGGGAGAGAAAAGGGAAATTGCATGGAAATGGAAGGAGACCCTCAGGGTTATACAAAAGAACATACAAGAGGGAATGAGGGGAAAGGGAAAAATAATACAAGGGGGAGAAATGAAGGTCAATAGGGGGGGTAGAGAGAGAAGAAGGGTGGGGAGGGGAGGGGAGAGGGGATAGTAGAGGATAGGAAAGGCAGCAGAACACAACAGACACTAGTATGGCAATATGTAAATCAATGGATGTGTAATTGATGTGATTCTGCAATCTGTATATGGGCTAAAAATGGGAGTTCATAACTCACTTGAAGCAAAGTGTGAAAGATGATATATCAAGAACTATGTAATGTTTTGAACAACCAACAATAAAAAAAAATAAAATAAAAAAAAAAAAAAAGAAAGTAAAGAGAGAATAAATTGAATGTGTTTCAGAGTTACTTTCTAGACAATAAAATCTACTAGTCCGTAGAATCCACCACCTGAGATAAGTGTATGAAGGACTTGACTGCAATCACCCAACATTTGTTGAACAAAGTACAGAACATTTTAGAGGAAATAAGAAAAATTATGAAAAGAATAGTTCTCATCTTCTTGATATTATTTTTCATGTCATTCTCTTTATATGACTTTTACCCCCTTCAATCAAAATATGTTTACAAAAGTACTTTTCATTTGCCATGTACACATTGTAGTATTTCTCCTAGGTTTTTTTTTTTTTTACTTTTTTTTATTGGTTGTTCAAAACATTTTAGTTAGTACATATGGTACAATAAGCTGGGTACTAAGATAATATATTTAATTTTTTTCCTTTTTTTTAAACAATTGTTTTCAGAACCTAGCATATGTTCATCTTACTGATACATTGATTTTTGTAGAAGTACCATTCTTTTGAAATCTGTCATCATCAATATGGCTCATTAGCAAAAAGAGACTGGCAAGGGGATTTTTTCTTTAATGCTGGAAGTGAGGCACATCTTCTGCAAGTGCACCTGTCTTCAATTCTGATAGTCATTTTAATGTGATTCTGTATTGTTGCCTCAAGAGTGATTCTCATATAGAATAGTTGAGACAAAGATATGATTCTTATGTAATTTCAAAAGATGACAATAAGACCTATGTAGTTTGTGAAATTGCATGAGGATAGAGACATTTTAAGAACTATGTAATATATGACTTGGCAGTGATCCTCACCAATTTGCAAGAATTTAGAAAAGAAAAAATAGTTTGTACTTTTTAGATAAGATGTGACTAGGATGAAATGCTCAAGTTGATGAAAGTTTATCTAGTAAATTAATAGGGACTCAATTATATTTAAGCTCCACAGATAAAAGAATAAATTATTTGGAGAAATGAAAGACCTTTATAATTTCCTATTTTGAGTCTGCAAAACAAAGCTTATTATAATTGGTCAAGGCCTTTGTTCTCAATAATATTTCTATTAGTACTTTAGGTTTATTTAATACCTGTGTAATCAAACTCCAGGTATACCTATTATACCATGAAATTTTCTCAAAAATGTTATTAGTTTATATTATTTTCATTCTACATATAAGGAACTTGAAACAGACTGATACTACTCAATTAATAAATGGTAGAGCTCAGATTAAAACCCAGACTTTTCATTCTGGGTTATCCTGAGCATTATGGTGTAGAAAGTCTTCATTCTATCTGATTAGATCAGCCTTGCTTAGTTCACATGTAGAGAAAATTGGAGAACTTTCCAGCATAATTTGAACTTGTACTCTTATTGAAATATATAATTTGGAACCATTTCTTTTTCTTCTAAATTTCCAGTTTTTCCTTTCCACTTTTCAGTTTTTAGTAACCATGAAACATTCTGTAAATATTTTGCCTCCCTGCAACTACAGTACCTGACTTTGAAATCATGATTCTTGAATTATCCTTTTGTTTGAAGGAAAATTTATTAAGGAAGAATTTATTAAGGAGGATCTTATATCCAAAAAAGATATGCCCTGAGATAGTCCTACACACATTTTTTTTACATAATTGCAAGAACTTTATCATTTCCTGAAGCCAAAATTTAAACCCATGATTTGAAAATCTTTCAATGAAATACAATACCCCCAATTAGGAAAGCTGTGGAAAACTCAAAACATCATGCATAGAATCAACACTATTTTTTCCTCAAGGTAGCTCTTGTTGATGAGACCAGAGATGATACCAGTGATGAAAATAAGGATCTGGGTCCTTGTTCTGGTATTGAAGACAGAACACCCAAGAAATACCAAGGCAATAGCAAAAAGTTCATTTAAAGGATAGAACAGAACTCGGGGTGGGGAGGGGGACCCAAAGTTGATACCTAAGGGAGTGAGGATGTCCTGCACCTTTTATAGATTTCATATTTCCTTTCTTCTCATGCCCCCTTCTCCCATCCTATCTATGTGACCAAAAGTGACCAAAAATGCAGTAAGAGTGGCTGGGGTTGATTTCTGGTATTAGAAATTGGGATCCTTCCCGTCCCCCAGAGGCTGTTAGCAACGAGGTGATGGGAAGTGTTATTGACCCATTTCCTTTTCTTTAAAAATTAATCAGCTATCTGTCCTTTGCCCTGGTTTCATTGACTTCAGCTATTCTGGGTTTCCTCATTATAAAAAACTTAGGGTTTTTTGTTCTGTTTTATAGCACACCATCACAAGCTTAATTTGAAAAATGGAGTATTAATTTGTATAAGACCAAGAGTTACATGTATTATCTACCATTTCAACATAGTGCATCTGATACATAACAAGTACTCATATATTACTGTTAATACATGTATGAATGAATATACAAATGAAATGGTGAATAGAAAATTGACTGTCTGAAACCTCAATTCAAATTATTTTCTATATTTGAACAATGACTTCTATAACACTTTCCTTCACTATTTAAAATCATGCCCTAACTAAAACTGTTGAAAAAAAAATCAAATAAATTTTAGGTTATGTTACATGCACTGAGAAATCTTTGAAATTAATTGACTTTCTCAATTTTATTTCAAATGCCAATAACTGGCCATGTTCATAGTATGATTTTAAAAAGGAATATTTACATGTATTTTTTAATTTAAAAATTTATATTGGTCTATGTAGGTTTTCTGTGGTTGTACTTTTAAGCTATATATATATATATATATATATACATATATATATATATATATTTTTTTTTTCTTTTTCTTAAAACTTTCTACTCTGTGTTTCTTTTATTTATTTAACTAGTTACTTATTTTTGGTACTGGGGCGCTTGACCACTGAGCCACATATCCAGCCCTATTTCACATTTTTTCTTTAGATATAGGGTCTCAATGAATTGCTTAGCCCCTTGACATTGTTGAGGCTGGCTTTGAACTCATTATCCTTCTGCCTCATGCTCCTGAGCCAGTGGGATTACAGGTGTGTGCCACTGCACTCGACCTCTACTCTGTGTTTCTGTAGTATTAAATATATTATTTTAAAAATTCAAATTAATCCCTTAATTTAATATAAATTTCTTTGTATAAGATGGCATGTTTCCTTTCACATAGACTTCAACTAGATAGTAATATTTCCTTGACATATATTAGAATGCCTGTAGAATAAATGTAATGCCCATTGTCCTATTTAAATAACATCTGTTAGAACTGTGATTTATATCAAAATTTATTTTTTTATCTTGTTTGGTGTGGTTTTGGTTTGCTAGTTGACATATGTACATAAGAAGAGCTTTATTGTGGTTTTCCTCATATCCACAATTTTGATTTCTAGTTTTCTGTTACACAAAATATTACATGGAAAATTCTTGAAATAATTAATTTTAAATTTTATATCATTTAGCATAGCATGATGAAAGCTCATGCCATTTCCCTCTGTCCTACCTGTCATGTGAATCATTCCCTTATCAAATGTATCCAAGCTGTATATACTATCTGCCTAAGAGTGAGTAACCATATGGATTATTAGACTGACAATAACAGTATCACACTGCTTGTGTTCAAGTAACTCTTATTTTATTAATTATTATGGTCATGAAGTGCAAGAGTAGTGATTGTAGCAATTTGGTTATGACAAAGTTACTTAATAGAGTGCTTCTTTTAAGTATCATCTCATACAAAAAAGAGTGAGCCTAATACAGTAAGATGTTGAGGAAAAGAAAGCAAAAGAGAGTGTATATTCACATATCTTTTAATAAGTATATTGTTTTAATTATTCTATTTTGTTATTAGTTATTATTATCTCTTACCATCTTTAATTTATAAATTACAATTTATCATAAATATTTGGATTAAGAAAAATCATAGCATATGTAAGGTTCGGAACTATCTGAGGTTTTAGGCATCCATGGGAACCTTGGAACATATTGTGTGAAGATAAGGGGAGACATTTTTTTTTAGAAGAAACAGTGTGATTTATAAAAAAAATTAAAACAATTAAAAGCAAAAGTAACAAGAATTAAAAACAAAAGTAACAAGAAAATTAGAAAATGCAGGATATTTCACATTGCCCTTTTGGTCAGTATATTGCCCCACTTATCTAAACTGGTTTTAAAATATTGGGAAAAGTATTCTTTAAGATATAATATAAAATATGCAGTATGTACAAAACTGTTATTGAATGAAATACACAGTTCATAGAAAATACAATATAAACATTTTCAAGTGTTCTGTTCTATAATTTTAACAGCCAAGGTCAATGCAGTCTTATTTTGGCTAAAGTCTTCTTATCACACTTCTAGGAAAAACTGCAAGATTGCAAACTCCTTGTACATTGGAAGAACTCAAATGTGTGTGCTTAACTTCTACCATTGCTACAGAAGACTCAAGTTTTTTTAAAGGGGAAATTTTTGCATTACTACTTCTTATGTAGAATATATGTCTTATGGAGTAGTAAAGTGGAAAAGAAAGTGAATTCATTCAATGTCATTATGGTGACAAATTAGGAAGCCTTTACATTTTACATTAGTATACTATGCCAAAGTATATATTCATTCTTGCCATAAATAAGCTATTTTTGAGTTAATAGAATGATAATATTTGAGAAACAATTTGTGATAATGAAGACATGAGATTTCTTTAGATGAAGATAATTTGGAATTTTTATAGCATTTTGTCCAAAGAGTTGTTGGTGAAATTTAGTAAAATTAAAATTCCCTAAGTTAGTTAAATTTGTTCTTCTAGAAAATTAGTAGTCAAAAAAGTCAAATCAAAATTAATATTTATATAAAATTTCACATTGTATAAATTATTTTTTTATTTCAAAAATTTTCCATAATCTGCAGAATGAGTAACAATTATTGAAACTTATAAAATGCAAATTGATCTATTCCTCCAAATATACATCCTTTTTTGAGGAATATATCTCAGTTTCAAAACCTTTGTAGAACCATATTGGATGTAATTATTCTCTGTATATGTTTAGAAATCTTCCAAATTACATGACTGAAATAGCATTTGTAAACAAATGTTATTCCTCCCCCTCCTCTGTCTCCTCTTCCCTTTCCTTCTTCTTCTTCTATGATTAATTTTGTGATGGAGGTGATCTCAGTCATGCCAGAGGCTTATTCTGAGGTGATTGCTATTTTCAAATCAATTCAATTATTTATTGACAGTTCATTGAGCCATAATATTTTTCAAACAGTATCTAGAGACTATAAAAATTAGAGTAAAAAAATTCTTCAAATCTAGGCTTTCATGAAATTATATTTTAAGCCACTCAAAAAAGGAAAATAATGAATTTGGTATAATATAACATGATTTCAGAGAACAATAGAAAGAAAATCAAATTGAGTAAAAGCCTATGTTATTGTTTGGATGTAAGGTGTCCCCTAAAACTCACATATAAGACAATGTAAGAACGTTCAGAGGAGAAATGATTTGTAGCCTTAACCTAATTAGAGAATCAATCCCTGATAGGATTAACTAGGTAGTAACTGGAGGTAGGTAGGTGTGACAGGAGGAAATAGTTCATTGGGGGCATGGCTATGAGGTATATATTTTGTATCTTGAGAATGGAGACTTTCTCTCTGCTTTCTGATCACCATGATCATGATGGGCTCCTAAATTCTCTCCAAATATACTTGCATTGTTTTAAGGGAATGCTATGATGCTACTTCCCGCTGCCATGCACTCTACCATGATGTTCAGCCTTATCTTATGCCCAGAGGAATGGATCCAGCCTTCTATGGACTAAGACTTCCTAAACCATGAGCCTTCAAATAACCTTTTCCTCCTCTATAGTTGTTCTGGTCAGATTCTTTAGTCACAGCAGAAAAAAAAAATCTGACTAAAACAGGATAGGATGAGGTACAGGTGAGGTCTGAGTGTATTCAAGAATGGTGAGCAATTTTAGCCAGGATTCTTAGGGAAGGCTTCTTGGTGGACCTGTCCTTCAGTCAGAAATTTGAAAGGTGAAGAGAAGGAGCCCATCTAGCAGACTATGTGAGGAGGATTTTCCTAAGAAAGAAAAGTGAAAAATTGAGCACCCTGGTGTGGCTGGTCAGGAAAGTAGAGTGTACAACCAGATGAGGTCAGAGACGCAGAGGGTTCTGAAGGCTATGGTGAGCAATTGTATAAGATGCATATAAAGGGATACTCTTTCATCTAAAATGAAATTGATACAAACTAAACTCTTCATGAGTGCATTAAATAATGTCATTAAAACCATATGTCGATGGACAACTAATATCTGCAGATTCATCTTTATTACTAATTAAGTAGGAAGCAAAAGAGATGTGACTTTTCCCTTTGGCACTGTCTTCATTTGCTTAATGTTCAAGTCATATTTCACATTTGAGATAATTCACCCTGAGCCAACATGGAGAAACCACTCAGTCTGTATCTAAAGGTGAACACCAGAGGGACAAATTCTCTCTAAATCTACTTGAATTGTTTTAAGGGAATGCCATATTATTTGTCCCTGGTCCACTTACTGTCTCATTCTTCTTAATGATTATTTCATTAAGCTTTTTTTTTCTCCTCAGACTTCTATTCTCACTTTATGTTTGCAGATGAAAAGCTTTCCAACAAATGATATAATTTAGATAGATAGTCAGCCAGTATTTCTTCAATTCACTTTCCCGTCTCCCTTTAGAATCATTGTATTATTTATGTCGTTCTTTCTGTCCTTGGAGAAAGAAATTTCCAGCCTTTCCTTTCTTTTCCATCATCATCTCCACCTAAATTTTGAATGCCATCCCCCAATGCCTTATACAAGAAATAAATTCTTAGCATAATGTTTCTTGTATATCATCAATCTCTCTCCCCACCTCCATTGTCTTTCCTTCTTCCCTTCTTGCTCAGTTTCCTTCTCAGAGATTACAAATGTATTTAAATATTTCCCAGCATAAAACACCATGAATAGTGAATTTTTTTCTACTTTATATTCCTTGGGCTACTGCTCTCCTGCTTTTAATGTGCAGCCCTTTTGCTCTGATAGATTATTTTCACAACTATGATTCATCTTTCAGCATATAGTATAAAGGCTTGTTCTGCCTTCACCCTGTTTTTTAACCATGTTCACTAAATTTATCATTTTCCCTTTTTTATCTAAATTTTTGTTATGTTTTGCTAACTTGGGTGGCCTATGTTGATTCTTATTTCTTAATAGCATGTGATATTTTTGACAATTTTGAAAACTATTTTCATGCTTTACTTTTAGGAAACTTCTTCTTCTTCTTCTTCTCCTTCTCCTTCTCCTCCTTCTCCTTCTCCTTCTCCTTCTCCTTCTCCTCCTTCTCCTTCTCCTTCTCCTTCTCCTCCTTCTCCTTCTCCTTCTCCTTCTCCTTCTCCTTCTCCTTCTCCTTCTCCTTCTCCTTCTCCTTCTCCTTCTCCTTCTCCTTCTTCTTCTTCTTCTTCTTCTTCTTCTTCTTTTCCTGTATTAGCATCAGTTTTTTCTCCTCCTTTGATTATAGCTTAAACATTAGCATCCTTCAGGGTCTCTTATTCTGCCACTTCTCTTTTTATATTGCCATATGCTTTATGATAATCTTACACAAAGCATGGATCAAAATGATTTAATAAATGTAACCTCCTTTCACATCTTTCTCAAATTCACATTATAATACTGACAAGATTTATGCAGCCTCACAGGTAGAAGCCTCAGTGTCTTCAATCTTCCCTTCCCTTCAGTTCTCATACCAAATCAGGGTCTAAATCATTCTGATGAGTGCTTTTCAAACTACTGGTGTTAAAAGAAACATGTTTTATTGTCTCTGTGCCACTCCCTTGTTTCTGTTGCTGCCTAATTCTAGCCTTTTTTATGAGTCACATAATATTATACAGACAATCCTGCTTCTTGCCTTTCTGAACCTTAGTCTTTTTCATTCTTATCCTTTCACTCTCATGCTTACAATAAAACAAAACCACCTCAACTACCTCTGTCTTCCTCTGTCAACTCCTTACACTACCATTCTCTTCATAAATTCACTGTGGACACAGCTACAATTACACGGATGCTCAAATATAGCACTTGCTTTTGTTGTATAAGCTTTTTGCCTGGCCTGGAATATCTTTCAACACCTTAACCAGATGGCAAAACCTTGGTTTTCCTCAAGGCCTGGATCACACATTGTCTTTTCTGCCAAATCCTTCATGAATACTCCAGGGCTGCTTAGGTATCAAGTACTATGAAAACAACATGAGCTTTGGAGTAACTTAGTTTGGAATCTACAACTGGATGGTCAAGAACTGTATTTCAAGATGAGTTACATAACCCTAAATTTCTTCTTGAAATAATATGAATGTGGTTGATTTCTATTGATCATTAAATGAAAGATGAGCAGCGTTTTCTCTAAGAACACAGAAAATAGATAATAGTAATTTTTTTCCTATCTCATTCATAATGTTTTTAATAATTTTAATTTTTAAAATTTAATTATAAAGGGATGATTATCTACCATCCTAATCATACTTTGTTCTATTATCTTTTCAATCTTGGGCGTTAATACTGGGATGGAAAAAAAGTAGATATCCAATGTATGTTTGATGAATGGATGAATGAATATTTTCCAATGGGCAAATATCAAATCCATGTCTGATACTTATTTTTGTAATAAATTACAGTGTGCTTTCCATTGGCTTTCAAATATATGGACATTTGCACTCACAGTTTAAAGCAAACGTCCTCTTTCAAGAAAAAGCTGATGTGACTATCTATTCTAGGTCTTGTCTTTGTCATAAAGGCAAACAAAGAAGCTACTTAAGGTGAAAAATATATTGAGTATAGATATCTAAAGGACAATAATACCATCAATCTGTTAACCCCCTCAATTGCAACTCATAAGATAAAGGTTTCAGCTTCCCTAAACCTATCAAACTGGACTTAACCACTGCCATTGGAGAATAGGGCACAATTATGGAAAAAATTGAAATGTCATGGGAAACAGTTAAGTTCTTATGTTTAAAGATGATTTTTATAATACTTACCTATACAAATTCCTAATCAGAGTATTACATGCATGTATATGTATGTATGTCTGTTTACTTTCAGTAGACAAATAAGATATGACATAAAAGTTTTTTCTCCTTTTTGTTCATCATATTTTACTCTTGCAGAAAAATTTTGCTCTAGGAATTTTTCATCTGCGGCAGCAGATACTGAAACACACAGAGATCGAAATATATATGAAAGAGAGAAACAACGATATGTGTTTGATTTGTGCTTTATATGTGCATTACTCGTAAAGAAATGTTGAAGACTATGATGATACAGTAAATAGGGAGAATATTGAATTAATGTCCTATTTTTCTAAGGGGAAAATGAAAAGATGTTTTTCTTTCCAAAACACATAGAGAATGGCTAATTCTAAATTACCAATTTAAAATTGAATTTCTGTAAGCAAAAAAGGACTTAGAAAGCAACATAAATATGGGTGTTCAATCAATCTTGAGTGTGTTAAGAAGGTCAAGAAAAGACATAATTTAGGAAAAAAATTTATCTATGTACTCTAAACAGATTTTATACTACAATAAACAGTTGCATCTCAATTCCAAACTGTATTCTAATATATAAATGATAGCCCATTCAGTACCCTTATCTTGATATCACCCATTACAGTGTCTACTGTGACAAGAAATAAAATTATATCCATCCAGGCAGAGACCTTAGTAATAAAGTGGAACATTTGCCTGTTCATCTAAATTCTATCACACATGTATTATACTGTTCATTAGAATTTTGTCAATGAAGAATGCCTGTTATTTAAATAGGCAAAAGCTTTAGACACATGTTTTATAGCTTTGGGCTGAGTCTTGTTCTAAAATTCTAACACCAGGTATATATAAACGCAAGAAGAAAAAGTAATGTGATTGGCAAACTCATTAAACCTGATTGGCCTTTTAAATTATATGAAGTACCTCTAGTTTGACCAAATAGATCATGTTGGCTATACTATTGGTGACCTCTTGCTTTTCATAGTTTAGTGACAAAGCTGTGTGGGGATGTGTGTAGTGTGTGCATGGGTAGGCTAATGTCAGTGAGACAGAGACAGAGAGAAATGGAGGAAGAGAGAGAGAGAGTGAAAGAGACAAGGAGATAAAAGAGAATGGGGTGGAGACAAAACAGAATGGAAGGAAATAGTAAGAACTGTAAAGTTTATAATGGCTATTTCTGATGTCAGAGATACTACAAAACAGAATTCTTTGCTAATGTGTTGTCGTTTCGCTCTCATTCTAAGAGTGCAGTCAATAACAGAACCCAAAGTATAATTAGATTACTTAAGAAAACATCGCATCAATTAAAAAAATTTCCAATTCATGTTATAAAAGTTATCCCTTCGTTAATGTTGCAGTTTTCTGAGTATAACAAATTCCAATTCTGAAAGCAATGCACCTCCAATTCCTCCAGATTTCCTACCTTTCATACTTAGGGAGCTTACTGCCTATGGAAATCCCATCACTGTTACTGACTTTTATTTTGAAATGTTCTCTTGTCTGCTTGTACTCTTCTGTAAACCTCCACTAAAACTTAAAGAAGGAAAGATCATATTAAACTGCTCATTTTTGTTTGCTTGAAGTCTTGATCTATTAATATAACATTTCAAATTGAGAAGGCATTTTTTTATAGTTAGGAAAGTTGAGAGTAAAGAGAATAGACCTCAGGGTATAACTTTATCATAGCATTTCTGTATTATTTTAAAATTTACTAATTATTTGTCTTCCTTACTATACTGAAAGCTATTTCAGAGAATATATTTTGCTCTTTTATTTCCATAGCCTAAAGCATTCATGTGCTTTGTACATAGGAAGACCCCTAGCATATGTTTGTTGAAATAAACTGAATGAATGAAAAGAGATCATAAAGAATAAAGATGCACTATACCTACATTTTTATATGTAAAGAAAATAAGATAATTGTTGAGTGCAGAGTTGTATTTTCTGTTTTAATTCTTGAAATCCTTGTAGCTTATACAAACTTCCATTAGAAACTGAAGAGTATACAAACTTAAATGAAATATGAACAAGAATATTTTCAATTATAACTCTCATATATATTTATTTCATTCTTTTGTTTTATAGAAGTGTAATATTTTTATGACTACTTTCAGCCTAGAAAGGTTTCTTTTCTTTTCTTTTTAAAAAATACTGTTTAGTTGTCAATGAATCTTCATTTTTTAAATATTTGGTGCTGAGAATTGAGCCCAGTGCCTCACACATGATAAGCAAGCACTTTACCACTGAGCCACAACCCCAGCCCCTAGAAATATTTCTTATACTATAAAAATCTAAGTGACGTCACCCAGAGGTGTGTGAAAGTGTATGTGTACATATACACTTATAGGTACATGAATCCATGTGTTTGATATGTATTCTTTTATTTTATATATACATATATGCACAAATCATATGGACAGACAGACATACACAAAATGTTCAAGATATAAACCTTAATCTTTGAGTTTACTGTAAGAAATATTGCTGCAGTGTTACATTTTAGGATTGAAATGTCAATCAAACTGGTAGATTTCATTCTCCACAGATTTATTCTATACAACAAAACAAAACAAAACACAGATAACTAAAACAGACCTTCTAGTTTATGTTTCAGTCAGAGTAGATAAAACATTGATTTCATAAAGGCAAAAAAAAAACAACTGGAAAATATGTACATGTTTGTACATTTGTGTATGTGTGTTTGTGTTAGACTTTTTTCTTCTAATTTTTTTTTAGTTGTAGATGGACATGACACCTTTATTTTGTTTAATTGCTTTTACGGGGTGCTGAGGATTGAACCAAGTGCATCATACATGCTAGGCAAGCATTCTATCTCTGAACTACAACACCAGCCCTTAGACTGTTTTATAGTATACAGAAATGTGTAACATGTTGTTTGGAGTACTATGTTTTTCTTTTAATGTGAATGGATATTTTCTGAAGTAAAGAATACAATTTTCGGGACTGGGGTTGTAGCTCAGTGATAGAGCTCTTGCCTAGCACATGTGAGGCATTAGGTTTGATTCTCAGCACTGCATATAAATAAATAAAATAAAGGTCTACTGACAAATATATATATATATATATATATATATATATATAAATATAATTTTCTAATAAGTCTTCTCTATCAATGGTTATGTATTTAAATATGTGCATGTATACAAGAAGATTGAATTTTGGATAGCATTTATATTATTAAAGGTTTTTTTTGGCATGTTACTCAGTGGAAATCATACTTGAGAAATAAAACATTTAGGAATTCAACTTTAGTTGAAGAATGTAATTTCTCAATTCCATTTTTTCCTTGAGCATGGAATATTACCTATGTAGAAAATATTATCTGATCACTTAACAAAACTCAATTCTCTTTCTAATTCATTTACTAGAAGGAAAGCTCTATTTCCTCAGCTCTAGATTCCTACTATTCACATTGTTTATATAAAAAATATTGCTTCATTTGGTGAGAAAAAATTGCTTAAAATTATTTGCTGTTATTCCACACTATTAAATACTATTTTTATGGCATATAATGGGTTACTTTTAAGGCTAATTTACTTTGTCTCTCTATTGCTGCAACAAATAGTCACAAAACATTTTGCAGCATTCTGGCACCTGCACAAGGCTGTGACTTATGAATATGCTAATGAGACTGCATCCAGAACTGGCAAAAATTCAGGACTTGCACACAATTACGATTCTGGCAGCCCTGAGTACTATCATACCAAGCCTGATAAAGAATATTCGGGTTAATTAATACAAGGTATAGATTTTTGCATTTGGAATGTGGAACACTTTTAACATCACCATAAATTAGTAATCAAGATATTTTGGTTTTATGGCAATGATTTTCTCAGAAATATTGTTAAAACAATTGACATAGATTTTTAAGTTATTTGCACAACTTAATGCTGCTAAGTCCTAGAAAGGTTATTTTCCCTACACAACTTGTTAGATAAATATGCTTGGAATGATTTTATTCCTTGTTTCAAAGCAACGTTGGATGCCAAGAAGCTGTTTCCTCAAATGTTTTCCGAAAATATTCCTATTATTTTACAGAATGTTTGGTAACATTTTTTTCTAGAGTTGCAAGTAGTTCAGCTTTCACAGCAGTGCTTTCCTCCTATAATAGAGCAAATCCTTAGATTTTCATTTTCTGCAGGACAAAAAAATCTTATAAATCTTTTAATGATTTACTCAGTATTGGAAGCTTTTCCAAATGTAAAACCATATAAATATTCAAACATTTTCCCACAAAGTGTTGCCTCTTTGTAATGGATGAACTAAGATGGTTTCAGCAAAGGCAAAAGTGAGACAGAAAAGGATCTGCCTAGAGCCAAATTAGATTGAGCCCAAAGATTTACACTCTACTATGTGGAGTTGTATACTTAGCAGTCCCTTGGGTCTTCTGTTTGTTTGATTTTGTTAGTCATATTTTGCAAATGTTTATTCTTTTTAACCTTAGTAATTTCTCTGTCCATGTCAGTGTTCAACAAATCCTTACCTCTCCAGATACAAACATAAATATTGCGACATGATTGATGCCTTAAATAACTCTCATGCTTTCATCAGCATCATCATTCTTGAGACTAGTGGTTCTTAATTTTTATTAGATTTAAACATCATCAAGAAGACCACCAACCACCATCAGAAATAGTGACTCCCCAGATTGACTTTCATGGGATTTGTGAAGCTGCAGAGAGCATTCTCTCAGAATCTTTATCCAAGTGCAATTTGAGAAGGCATTTCAGGTGACCTGGCCTGTCTCCCTGCTCAACTGTCTTTGGAACAGTGTGAAAACCAAACAAACAACCAAAAAAAAAAGCAGGGGAGATTCATATATTGTGATAAGATGGCTTTATCTTCATTCTATCTCTGTGGCAGGTCTGGGACATACTTGGAGAGGGAAGTTAAGGCCACATTTTTATCGCAAGTGAAGCCTTAAAGTTATACCTAATGGATTATGCATTTGTGACTTTCATCAAGAGACTATTTCTATGGCAGGATGATACTTCACTCATAACTTCTTGTTTTATTTGTTATATTCAACACTTATGTCTTAAATAATTGCATAACTACTTAAACAATTGCATACCTACTAAAATTACATTTTAACTTTACCAATTGATGAACTTTTCCTGTATTTCGAAAGGCCTCTCAACAGGACACTTAATACCTAGGAGAACAGTTCAAGATCCAGGATCTGTCCTAGAACTTGACCTAAGAAATTTGCTACTGGCTCCACATAATGAATGGTTTTATCTATATTGGTGATTGTCCAGGTTTTTAAAATAACTCACAGACATGCTCATCAGCAGCAACAATTCTGGAAGTGCATATTATAATACATTCTATTCCAGGATTAAATTATATCTCGGATGACATTGAAAGAATACAAGTGCTTGGTCATTGTTATGGGTCAAATTTTGTTTCAGGCCTAGAAAACACAAGGATTGACTACCACTACCAGAAGTTAGGCAGAGGCAAAGAAATATTACACTCCAGAGTCAGAAAAAAATAATGTGCTTTTAACATGTTGATTTAAGATTTATTATCTGCGAAATTGTGAGAAACTCTATTTGTGTTTCACTACCCAATTTATGCTACTTTGTTACAGCAGCTCTGGTCACAAATACAAAAACAAATATACTGTTCAGCCAGTATTTACTATTGTGACCTTAGCTATTATTATAGCCAGTTCCATTCATATTGAGTATAGCATTTACTGATTGATGCCCAAGCTATAATGTTTACTAATTATTTTGATGACCCCCTTAATGTAAACATGGGATTGGAATAATAAAGTTAAGTAGCTGAAAAAGATCTTTCTTATTAGTACAATGAAGAATAATGACCCAATTTTTTAAGACTTTATTTATTTTTAGTAGTGCTAGGGAATGACCCCAAGGCTTTGTGCATGCTAAGCAATCAATCTACCCACTGAGCTATATCCTCATCCCATTACATTTTTAAATTATTATTATTTTAACTTATCATATCTTTATTGATTTACTGATTATTTCTCTTTTAAATACATGTAGTTGGATTTCTCAATTTTCATATAAGCTTTGGTTCTGGTCTGCTTAATAAAGATCTATAGATAAAACTTAAGTCAGTTTTGTTTCCCTCATTCTTGTTGAGGGACATGAGGTCATCTTCAGTTAAGAGTAAAAGGCAGCACAATCTTAAATATGGAGTGGGAAGGTGAAGAAGTACCTGTTTTCCTTTAATGACTTGGGTTCTTCACTGGTAGACTTCATGTTGGTTTTGGTGTTGATAAGTCTAAATTGGGGTTGGCAGGGTTAGTGAGCTAAGAGGTTTGGTTTGAGAGCTTGGAGACAGTTTTGAGTGTGCTTAGAGGCCACCAGATATTATTCAGCACCTAACATAAAGCATTGTTTAGAATTTTCTTAAGACAACTGACAATCTTAAGACAATGATAATCTAAGGTCTCATTCTCTCTCTTTAATTCTTTTTTTTTAAAATTTATCTTTTTGTAGGACTAGGGATTGAATAAAGGACCTTGCATGTGTTAATATAGTGCTCTACCATTAAGGTCTACTTCTTATATTTTATTAAACAGTAAGGGGTGGTGCAGGACATAAAGTCCTTGCCCTTTGAAAACATTAAAACAAAAGAATGAAGTGGTGAAAGGACTTTGGAAGTAAAAGATACACGAAGAGAGTATATTATCCACTTCCGGGTGAATATAGTATCTGAACTAAGCCTTAGATGGTAAATGAAAATAAAACATTCAAAAATGTAGGAAAGTACCTTAAATATAAGTATTGTAGAGTACCAAGTGATAAAAACATGGGCTTTGCAGGGCAGTTAGTTCAACTGGGTGACCCTGTGAGTGTCAGAAACCATTAATGCACCATCATGTTTTCACTTCTTTACCAAAGAGAACCCTAGACTGGTGTTATAGCAAACAGATTTAAAGACCTTAAGGCATTAGGAACAGTTAAGATGCTGGTGTGGAGACATAATTAACCTCTTTGGACAGTAGTAAATGAGAGGTATAGACTGATTTTTGCAAAGTGAAAGTATTGTTTTCTAAATAGCAAAGGACACACATGTGTTATGTGTGTGCATATAGTTTGCATAAATATATTTGCATAATCTTTTCTCTCTCAACATGTAAAGGTATACAATCATGGCAACAATTATCAAATGATACATAAATGTCACACAATCTAAATACTCATTGATGGGATCAGTCTTCTGTAGCTTTTGAAAAGAATGAGTTAAGGTAGATACCTAAATACATGTTTCTAACTATTCACCAATCTATCTATCTATAGATAGAATTAGAGATTATATGTCCAAAAGCATTTTCATTTTAATATGTAGGAAATACATCAAACATTATAAGTATCTAAGATTTATAATATTCTAAAATTTATAAATGTGCAGAAAATAATAATATACAAATCTTAATATTTAACCTAGATTAGCATGGCCAGATTACTTTTGATATAGAAAATATAGCCTGTGTAGAACAGATAAATATTTAAAGAAATAAGTTTGGTAGAATTTAAAATTAATTGATTTAAGGAATGATGAAAAGGAAGAGTTAAGATCAAGTTTCTTTCTCTTTCTCTCTCTCTCTCTCAGCTTAGGTATTAAGATGGCTTTTGTTGCCACAGATTCAATACAAAATTGTGAAGAAAAAAATTATTTTTAGAGATGGAAGACATTGTGATTTACTTTTATTCTTATGCTAGATTTTAATATATCTTTGGCATATTCAAGGGAAGATTTCAGACAGTTGAAATAATTTAGAGCAGGAGATGTGAACTAGGGCTCAATAATCTATAACATAGTAGTCAAAGGTTGTATTTGGAAGTAAATTTTAAATAAGGTTATTCAAAAACAGATGAGTTCACAAAGGAGAAAATATATTGACAATAAAAACTAGATTTTTTAGAAAAATGTTTTCAGGTGTAAATAATGGAAGTTAGAGCCAAAGAGGGCATAGACACCATCTAAATCAAAATGGCTGGCTTTCAGGCTGGGAATGTGGCTCAGTGGTAGAGCACTCACCTAGCACTGGTGAGACCCAGGTTCGATTCTCAGCCCCACATAAAAATAAAGGCACTTAAAAAATAAACATTAAAAAATGACTGGCTTTCTAAAAAAGAAACTTAAAATCCACAGGAAATATTTCATCTAAAGTCACCGGATTAATAAAAGGTAGAACCAATAGTAGTAACTAGCATAATGCTATAGACTCAGTTCATTCATTTCTCTTTCTCTGTGCTTCCAGAACAGATTGGATATTAAAATATTATTGCATTTTACCATGTACAAACTCTTTAATAAACACAATATTTTTTGAACTAAGTATGTATGTAAGTATGAATGTAAGTAGGTATGAAGGGCAGGTGGTTACAAAGGTGAGGGTTTGGTAAGAACCAGAGCAGAGTTTGAATCATGGTTTCCTACAACCAGTGTTGGTATGTTTTCAGAATCATCAGTGATACCTGGAAAGTGACCTTCAACATATTCTTATAACACACTTGAGTCACATTTACCATCACTGAAAATATGTTTGAAAACATTTGAAAATATGTTTCTTCTTCCCTGAATTCTACAATCATACCTACAGTGTGAAATATGTTAATATAACTTCTTTTATAGTAATGATAAATATGTGATAATATTTTAATTAGTCCTTAAAGAAAGTTAATAATACATGAAAGTGTTATTTGTGATGTTTGTGACATTTATTTTTCAAATTAGAAATTCTACAATGAAGACATGGTAAACAATAGTGCTCTTATAAATGTATATTTAATTCTTCAATCACCCTCTTTTCATTTTTTAATCACTTTCTGAATGTTTTCTTGTGAAATTTGTCAAGTATCTTACTTATACTCAAAAGCCTGGAACTTTACATTCTGCTTATGAAGAAGCCGAGTTTGGTCATTAAAAGGTTAATAATGTCAACCTATTGTGTGTGCCACATAGGATGCCACTGCTTTCTCATAATTTTCAAGAGATGAATTTCTTTAAAAGTCAATTTTTTGGCTTTTTACTTTGTTTCTTCATTAAACTTTCCAACTGCTGTGCAGTGGAACAACAGGGTCTTTGTCAGCTGCTTAGAGGAACTATTTGTCAATTGCTTTGCCTCAAGGAAGGCCTCCTTTGTTAATGTTCTTCCACAGATCCAAAAAATGTAATTTTTTTTAAATGTAAATTTTATTTATTAGGCATTTCTTCACAGAACAGAAAAGTTCTTTAAAATCTTACTTAATGGAGAAGTGAAGGTTATTCCGTTATGGTTTTGCATTGGCAACAGAAAGAAAAAGATATGAAATAGAAACATTATAAGAATGAAGAACAGCAGCCTTCTAGGATCCGTGAAATGACAGTATCAGACATGAGGAAAAACACAACATGACATTTGCTAGGGCAAAGACAAAAAAGCTACAGAAAATTTCCTTTGTAATCTCTGATTATATCAGGTAAGAAATGGGTTACCATTTAATAGAATTTTAAAACTCAAGGGGTTTTAGCTATCATCTAAACCAGTCTATTCCTTTCATAAGTGAGGAAATTACAGCCCAGAGAAATGAAGTGATTGCCCAGATTCTAGAACAAGCACCAACAGAGAAGAAGGAGTAAATAGAGTCTGCTACTGGGACATGCAACTTGAGCCTGCAGTTGCAGGTGGCCTTTGATTTCCTCCTGGATTTTCCTCAGGTTCAGAAGTGAGACAATCCCCTACTCAATGCTATGTGGAGACAAGGGTGAAGAAATGAATGATTTAGTAGGTTTTCCAATCCATTAGTATGAATATAAGTCTGAGATGGGTAAATTTTCATAAGTGTATTCCCTTTAGTCTTACAACTTACAGAGCTCTAATAATACATCACCGCATTGGATCTCTTCTTATCACAATATGTCATTTATCCTTCTATACCTGTCAATAAATCAATAAAAGATTACTATAACAGATACTGAAAAAAATTCTGTAAGTAGAAGCCAGTAAACTATGCTCTGTGGATAAAATCTTGCCTGTGGCCTGTTTTAAGATGTTTTTTTGGAACATGGTCCTGCTTATTCAATTTATAAAATCTATGACTGCTTTGGCAGCTACAATGACAGAGTTGAGTGGTTACAACAAAAACCCTGTGGAGACCAGATTTACTATATTTACTAGGTAGCCATTTGGAGAAAAATAGTTTGCTCTACCAAGTGAATATGCAGGAACTATTTCACTGATAAATTAACACTACAATATTTGTAAAATTGGATGTGATAGAAAAGTACCCCCTAAAAAAGCACAAATTTCAATTTGAGAGAAAGCAGTTGGTCTCTAGGAGGACTAGAGTGGTTTTGAGCGAATGAAAAATGCATTAAAAATGCTTCTTTGGGCATTTTCTCCTTTATAATTTCATTTCATTTATGACTTGTTTCTTTGGATGATTCAGAAGAGTCAGAATGACTTACATGATCCAACATGTTGAAAGAGACTGGAAAAAATACTTTCAGAATGAAGAGGAAAATTTCCTAACAAAATACAACAGTTTATTGAAAACATTATTAACCTTGAATCTCAGCATCCTTTGAGTCTATGACAAACATTTTGTGCCTTGTGAAAATATTCCTTTTTATATTCAGTGCTGAAAGATTCTCATTTTCCTCAGGGCATTGCTGCAATAATGGATAGTAAGAGCAGACTTGTCTGTTGTTTCCATGCAGATGCCAACATTCACTATTAAGAACCCATCATCTGGGACAGTGAAAAATATCATAGTGAATTTTCAAAACCTTTGGTACCTATTTATGAAATATCAGTGAGATCAACAGATATTTTGACTCAAAAACATTTTATAAGATGTATTTTAAGAGAATAAAATCAAATGAATATCACAAACACTAAATATTTACTTGGCATTTGCCTGATCAAACTCAATTCACAGCGTTACAGAATATTCACGTGAGAGGTCCATATGCCTTAAAAAGAAAAAAAAAAAACATAGCTGATAGATAATGAAGTAGAACCAGAAGTGGTACCTATTTACTGTTATTCAGTTAATGTTGAATCTGGAAATTTAAAGGAAATACAATGAAAGATTCAGTAAGTGTTCTTACAGATAGAAAGCAACACCATGCACCGACACTGGATATTTTTCACATTAGATTTCCTGGAGCCTCAGGATTTCAGGGAAGTTTATGTGGAGTCCAACAGGAATAGTTCAGGTGCCTTTTCAACTACCTCAGAAACAGTAAGTCCTTATACAAGTCTGTTTTATATTATTAGATCCTGCTTAAAACTTTACTGGAAAAGTCAAAAGACTTCACCAATACATGCCAGACTGCCGTTGCTGTAAGTGATTCAGCAAGCATATTCAGTAAAGGAAACAGTGACGGCTGAGTTTACTCTTAGCTGGTCCCCTTCCTTTTCATTATAAGAATTTTGCTGTAATGGTTCTGTTGATTGGTATAAGATAAAGGTAAGCTCAGAGCTCAGTGAAATAGTCTGCTAATTAGTAAAGTAATGAGTGAGGAACTATTTTCATACTCCAGAGTAAATGCAATAATAATAATGATGAAGCTGATACATTTATTAAAAGGACAAAAATAGAATCGAACTTCTCTGACATATTTGATGCATTATGTATCAGGTCGTACAACCCAGCATTTTTGTTTTATATGTAAGGATCTTACAATCTAAAAAATTCTAAAAACTACTGACAGGGAAATAGGGCTAGAGCCCAGGAACATGTTTTTTATACTAAGAAGCAAATTAGTCTAGGACTTTCAAAATCTACTTTTGATGTGTAATAGCTCTTTAACCTTGGGCAACTTAATTAACATCTTTGAGCATCAATTAAATCATCTTTATTATAGGTAATTCCTATTATATCATAGTGTTTTTATAAGGACAAAATGAAATGTTCTAAGTACAATGTCATAAGGTAAATGAGTTTTTTTTTTTTTCAGTACAATAAGGTAAATAGCATGAAATTGCCAATATCTGACTTTTTTACCTGGGCATACAATTTCATATAGTCAATATTATTAATATTAATTATTAATAGTATATTATATCATGAACACTATCATACTGTAAGCTAGTGCTATTAAATTTTTTTATTTTGTGTACAAAAGGTGGATTTACTTGTATTCCTCTTTTTATGGGTCCCTATTATCATTTATAATGATGTATACAAATGTATCTATATTATGATATACATGTGTATCAGATGTATATACATATAATCATTTCAAAATATCACATTCTTTTTTTTAACAATAATTTTATTATATAATTTGTCTGAAACAAATTTGTTAAGAAACATCTCAGAGGAATGGAGGAAAGGACAAAGGAACAGGAAAAGGGGAAGCATCCTGGGGAGAACAGTCTCTGATGCCTTCTGCAGGTGCAGGCAGAGGAGACTCCTAATGTCCTGGTGGATGCAGAAGTGCTCTTGATTAGAACCTGGGCAGAGGAACCTGAGGTAGTTGGCACATCTTGCTCCTGCGGCTGTTCAGGTTCCACATGACCGATAACTACACAACGTGTGAGGATCCATAGAGCACAGGTCTTCTGGCTGTGTACTGATTTAGTCTGGACAACTGTCCTCTTCATTGGGGCCACACTCTATGTGAATCTGGCAGCACTCATGCTGATGCAGCATGAACAGTATTTACCCCATGATTATAGTGTTACATTGGAGCCACCTTACTACTGACACATGGCAAGTAACAGCACAGTTGCTGCACACAGGAAGCAGTTCTCCCAGTCACCTGCTTCCAGAACTTTCGATTGGCCCCAGGTTGCCCAGAGTCAGTCTGAGAGGCTAAATCAGGTGTGGGGGTCCTTGCAGGGAGGAAGCTGAAATGGATGGCAGGCTAGCTGGCCCTTGTGATACACTTTTGCCCTGACTGTTGGGCCTCTTCAGGCCTTGGAGGCTCACAGGGGAAGAGAAAGGGCGAAAGGGAAGGCTCACTGGGACATGTCTTTTGGAGGACAAGGGAATTGGAAAGTTCCACGGGTCATGGGCAAGGTTTAACCCTCAGAGGCACGGGCTTCTCTTGGAACATGCAGCTCGTCTCCCTGGCTTTTCTAGTGCTCCAGTAGGAGGTAGGTAGCCATGTTTGCATTGAACTTTCTCTTGGCCAGAGAAAGTTACCCAGGCCTTGTGTAGATCATAACTGATATTAAACATTACTGTCAGTATTTTGGGGTCTGGGTATTTGGGGGAGTGCCTCACTATAATCATGGGGTAAATACTGTTCACCCCACATCAGCCATGGGTGCTGAAGAATCTTTTTGGCTGTGGGCCACTTCTTGGGGTCCAGGATCAGTATTTGGTGGATGAGTATTTGTGCTGCCACAGAAACATGGGGAGGGAGGCAGTAGGTTCCCAGCACAATCTACCTCAGCATCTTCTTAATGGGGGGTCTCATAAATGGGAGCCTTCCTGTCAACACAAAATACAGAATGATACCCAACCTCCATATGTCCACTGGGGACCCCTCACATGCTTTCCTCAGGATAATTTTGGGGGCAAAGTGTGAGTACCCCGGAACTCGTGCATTTTCTGCCCAGGAGTGACCATGTTGCTGAAATCAAAATCAACAAATTTGATGTGGCCTCTGCCATCCAGCATGATATTCTCTGGCTTCAGGTCTCAGTACACAATGGCCTTGTCATGGCATTAGCCCACAGCACACACTATCTGCTGGAAGAGTTTGAGGGCCTTTTTCTCCTGCATGCCACCGTACAGGACTTGGTCCAATAGCTGCCCCATACCTGGGTGCTCCATCATGTTTTCTGTGGGTCTCCACAACTTGAAATGATTGAAGTCCATTGGGATGTTGCAGGCTTCTCATTATATCTGTTTTGGAGAGGACTGGGAGGTTCTACACTGTCTTCAGCAGACTTTTCACTGTCACTTCTGCTCCCTTGGGGCCATGGTGGGCTAGTTTATCTGGCCAAACCCGCCATGCCCAATGTCTCTCAGGACTTTATATTGGTCCTTCAGGACTGCCTTCTGGCAGGAGCTGGGTCCCTGCCACCCTGCACTGTTCTCACTACTCTAGCTATACATCCTAAGCAGGAACACCACCTGAGGATGCCATCTAAAAAAATCATAACAGACCAAAACAACAAATCAAAATCAAAATCACAAATAAGACAAAACAATAAACCCAAACCAAATAACCAATATCCAAAGACCACCAGCACCAACCACCAAATGCATTAAATATTTGGGAATCCAACAGGTCACCACCAAGTGCTTCCTATACTTGTGGACAAAAACCTAGACACAGCTTCTCTTATATATCTCATGTTGAAACTTACTCAATGGCTCCTTGGGACATGAGAGTAAGTCATCTCCCAGTCATGCCTGGCCATAACTTCCAGTGGTCATCTCCCTTTTGGGCCTCCAGTACTTCTTCCATTTGCAGAAGAGAAATAAGGAAGAACTCCAGACATTTCTTTTTTCTTTAGTGGATTATGGAGACTGGTATTTACATGTTTAGGAACATGTAAATATTTATGTTTAGGAACATGTTTAGAAACATATTTGTGTGGAACTTCAATGTAGTTTTAATTTTCAGCTTACAAATCTATAATAACTTTTTGCTTTGAAAGGCCACAACATATCTATACTCAAGGAATTCAATTCCTTTTTTTTTTCCAACTTGGAATAACTGGTGTCAAAAGGATGGTAGCACCTCACTCATATGATGATACTATAACAAAATGCTCTGTTTTCTAAGACACCATAGAACACAGTAGTAACACTTGTGGGGTTGAGAAGGAGGCTTAAAGTTTCATCATAATTTCTCCATACAGTCTTATACACAATGCATATGTGTTACATTGTGACACAAGTAACTGAGGGGGGACAGGTAGAGACGTACAAAAACAGCATTTTCTGGTACTGAAGCTATGCTACTAGAAATTCACACAAGAACTGTTTCTTCTGCTCATGTTAAAGGAAATGCCCAAGGGAACTGCACAGAAGTAACTGTAGGACATATTGAAAATGAAAGAAATGGAAATTCAAATATTTCACAGGAGAGGTCAAGTAGATAGGAGAGAAGATAATTACTAATAGATACAAGGCACAGTGAATCAGGAGCTTGCCCTGCTCTCCTTCTCAGGACCCAAGGCCCACTGACTGAGCAGTGCACCCTGATTTCCTTATAAGGTCATAAGTCCCACGGAACCAGCAACAGTATATTATGATATACATGTATATCAGTTTTGTATACAAATAATCATTTCAAAATATCCCATTCTTTACTACCATTTAAGTCCCACATCACAAGCAATCATTTAAAAATATTTGATATTTTGGTATTGTTAGAGTGTGTCTTTGAAGTTTTAAAACTGTCATACTTCAGTGAATTGAAAATTATTAAATTTATAATTTAACCCATTAGCAACCCTGTACTTTAGAGTGCATTTTATTCTCAGAGAAAAATGACATTTTTTTAATCTATAAAGTGTTTGATGGCACAGAAAAATACAATTAATCATGTGAATCAGAATAGTTATAATTATTACCAAAATCAAGGTACAACTGTATCCTTCTATTCACATTGCTTTTGTTCTCCCAGGCCTACACAGAGGCTTTAGGCTCTAAACAGTTTATTGTTTCATTGTTTTTTGCTGCAAACACTAAGATAAACACACATGAACTAATATACACACTCATAAGCACACACCTAACCCCACATAAAGAAACAGGTAGAAAAAGTCTCAGGCACAGAAAAAAATAACTGGCCTATATATTTTTCCAGGTCTTACTGAAATATCTAGGTTACAACATAAGTTCGATATTAATGAGAATTTTTCAATTCTAGTATTAGTCACTGTCAAGGCATCAGTTTGAGGAACTCATGAAAACATACAATGCTTATCAAAATCAAAGCAAATAGAAACAATATCCTAAATACATATGGGTAAGAATAGTTCAAAATGTTCCAATTTCAGTTTGGTAGTACAATTGAAATAGTTTAATTTGTGTGTTTCTCAAAACAAAATGGAACATAAAATATTATAAGATATTATGGTAACATATTTTGTGTGGGATCTTGTGTGTGTAATTTCTTTGCTGTGCCATTTAATTAAATTCATGGTATTTGCAATATTTTCTACTATAAGAAAACAATATGGTAAATAATATTGTGTACTCAGTGAATATAACAGACACATTCACATACAGTACACATTTTGTAGAATTAGAATTGTTGGATTCAAAAGAATGGCATTTCCCTAACTGTTCATAGAATTCTTATTTTCCACAAATACTGCATGAGAGTGTGGGTTAATCCAAGTCTTTCTTTAAGGGGATTTTATAATAATGCTGGGTATTAAAATAAGATTGTATAAATATATTTAAATGAGTTGTGAAATTAGAAATAGAAGGAGAAAAAGAGTCAAGGGGAAAGGTTCCTCTCCACTGAGAAAATGTAAAATTCTTGAAAGCAAGGGAATGTTTGCTGTTATTATTAGTGCTGGTAAAATGTTAGAATGTGATAGATGCCCAGGAATTATTATTATCATACACAGAAGCAAATATAAAATTCAAGGATACAGTTAAATTTCAAGAAACATAATAACATACTACTAATCTCATATAAAAATGTTAAATTTTAAGCTTGATTATGGCATCACATATGTGTTGATAGGTAAGAAAAATTCCAGAGTTACGGATATACATTGACGCCTTAATTACAGCCAGCAGTGTGATCTGACAGCAGCTCTTGACAGCACACACTAAGGAGAGAAGAGAATTGTGAGTGAGCTCAAATCCCTGTGGTACCTGAAAATGCACAGAAATTGTCAGAGCAAGCCATCAGTAATTATTAGAAGACTCTCCTCTGATCTGAATTGATTGGACAGGTGTAACAACTAGGAACCACAAAATATCTTTATTAAAACAGATTCTGAATAGGACAACTCCTTAAATTTATTAATACTTCAAGCCAGGCAACCTATGAAATAGTACATATATTAGATTTTTATCTTCTGTTTTCTCTGAGTAGGTTTGGTAAGTTAAGTATTAGCTGTGGTTTCTTCACCTAATATCATTTTCATAGTGGTATCCTGTGGATGTAAACTCCACAGTCATTTTTAAAAGAAAAAAAAAAAAAGAATTCAATTTGCAACGTTTACCTGGTCACTGTTCTGATATAGGAACACTTGTATAATCTAATGGAAAGCCCACTGCAGTGGGAGATAACATGAGTTTATGTAAAATACTGGAGACAAATGACAACATAATTGCAATATATTATTATACAGAGATTTTGATTTAGCAACTGTGCTCTTAATATCTACTTTGATAGAGCATTCACTTTTTGTTGGCTTCATTTTCTTAGATATTAAATTGTAGATTGATTCAGGTTTTATGTTTGGGTTTCTCAATTAACAGAATAGAAATGTAATATAAGGCACAAAATAAATTAATCCTTCATATATACTTATGCTGATATAGTCCACTTTGAAACTGGATCACTCAATGTAGTATACTTATTTATTTTACAATTAGTCATAGTATTTTATATAGAAAGTTGAAATTTTTTATAGGTGACAAGAACCTCATTATGAATTACTTTTTGCAGCCTAAAAGATTCTAAGTACATGTAATAGCATATTCTTCCTCCTATGCTCTCTGATTTCTTAGTCTGAGTACAAATGTCACTGCTATTAGCAAGACCCTTTAGAAATAACAGTGAAGGAAAGCCATTGTGAAGTTTCAGTGAGGATAACTGAGTAGGTATTAATAGTCCTGTTGCTGAAAGTAGAAAGACTTAAAAGTGGTTTTATCCTTGTCTGGGAAATGATGGATGGTAAGATTTAGCAAATAACACTCTAGAAATTTTTCTACCTGACAGACATTGTTATAACCACTGTTTATTGAGTCTTTTAATCTTCACACGGAACTTACAGGTCAACTTCTTCTATTATCATCAGTATTTTACTGATGAGAAAATTGAAAGATGGAAATGGTAAGCAACTTCTAGAAGATTCTGCATAAGCATATGATGAGACTAGGACTAGTATCCAAGTCAGTTAGCTTCAGAGGCTGCACATAATATGTAAAGTTTGAGTGTTGCATCACTGTTTGGGGCTCTCTCTCTCTCTCTCTCTCTCTCTCTCTCTCTCTCTCTCCCTCTCTCTCTCTCTCTCTCCCTCTCTCTCTCTCCTCTATATATACATAAATACATAGATACATATATATATCCTGACTTTATTACTGGGAAATCTGTAGTATTTTCTCCAGAAGTCTCTTTTGCTCATCTTATTTTTCAGGTTCCTGTCAAATTTGGCGGGGGGCTGGGCAGATTATGTGTGAAAGCCTGGCATTTTTCTGTGATTACTTCTAATTTCAGTGGCATATTGAAATACCTCCTTGATTTTAATGGCTGTTGAGAATTGCTCAATTTTCAAAAGTAACATGTTAACCTAGGTATTTTACACTAAAATGTGAATGTTTTACTTGAAAAAAACTGAAGCAAGATCAGATTAATTTAAGAAACTAAATTTCCACTAATATTGCTATTAACACAATATTTTAGATAAAGTAGAATCTAGGACATAAACTATTGTAAGAATATTTCCATTATGCATTTAAAAATTAAGACATTGAGACTTGGTGGAGGGTGGGCATCACCAGGGCGCTGGCCATTACTATGTTTCCACAGTGTGACTGTCTCAGAGGGGGCCCATGGCCAGTCTGGTCTTAATCTGAAAAGAAAATGATGTCTGGGGAGTGCATAGAAGCCTGCTCTAAAACCTTTAAAACTTCTAATTTCTGAGTCTCTGCTTCAGATGAAAAAAAAAAAAAAAGACACTTTTCACTCCAGCAAAAAGCCACAAGATAAGACAAATGATAATCTTTGCCCCATTGACCTAAAGTGAGGTAGCTCCTCAGATAACCAGGAAATTATGGACATAGCACTACCTGTAGCGGCCAGGCTGAAAGAATCTATTCCCAGTTAGTTGTTTGCAGTGAAGTTCTGATTCCGTTAGCTGAGGAATATGTTCCTAAGATCCCTATGATCATGGGAGTAGTGGAGCACCAAAAAAGAGGAAGGACAGAGATAAGCAGGAGCTGGAATAACAGCTAGAAATAGAACACATGAAAAGAGGCATAAAGACAGGTATGAAGACAGTGGCTTTTCAAGGCTACTAGATCAGATTCTGATGAAGGCAAAGATAATGAGAGAGGGGAGGAAAAAAAGTTTGATGGGTGGACCTGCCATCACCCTACCTGTTTCTTCTATAGAGGAAGGCAGTGTTACTTTGAGATTGTCTTTATGAAGAGAACTCAAGACCTTGATCACAGTCTTCCAAAGCTGCCCCTTTTCCCCAACATATGAGGAACAAGACAATCCAAGACCTCCTACTGGGTCTAGCAACTCCTTTGTTGATAACATGGGTGGCACAGTAGGACATAACATTATGCACAAGTTCAGCTTTCAGGAAAGTCAGGCTCTGGGGAAGCAGCAGCAAGGGCTAAGCACAGGGTTGTCTGTGGGAAAGAACAGCAAGTATGGGGGCAAGATGCTGTGATCATCCTCACAGAGAAGGTTGCCTCCAAAAAATTGGATTCAAATTCATTAACTGGAATACTAAACTGACCCACTAAAGTGGTCTGAGGAACATGGTTGGTGCAGGATGCAGATGAAAACTTGGAAGTAAATAACAAGGAAGCATGTGAACAGTATGGTAAAGTTGGAAAAGTGTGTGTTTTTGAAATTCTGGGTGCCCTTGGTGATGAATTGGGATGAATATTTTTAGAATTCAAGAGAGCTGAAATACCACTTAAAGCTGTTGTTGATTTGAATGGAAAGATTTTTTTTTTTTTTTTGGATGGATGGTACACACATGTTTCTACAATTTGGATGAATTCAGGGTCTTGGATTTGGTTGAAGGAGACTGATTTTAAGAATAGCATCATCTCTGATGATCCTTAAATGAGCAGCAGACTGAGCAAAGATGAAAAAGGCAAAAATCCTCTGTGATTCTTGGATACTGAGACTCTTGGAATTTTAAGATATATGTCAATTGAGGCTTTTTTTTTTTTTTTTTACTTTGTGCTTTTTAAATATAGTATGAAAAATCCTTCAGGAAAAAGAAGACTATGATACTGATAATTTTTTGGTTCTTTATAATTTTTTCTTTAAAATTAAATTGGACTTAAGATTTTCTTTTATTAACATATAATACTCTGACATTTATATGAAGAATACATAGGTGATAGAATGTCCATTGTATTTGATTTTAAATGACACATTTGAAAATTACCTGTACAATTTTCAATACTCAATAACTCAGTAGGAAAATGGTTTTGTCAATTAAATGCATTTGAAAACACTATATTCAAATAGGTATTTGCATAATAAAATATGTTCACATATTTATAGCATATTGAAGTTATTTCAGAAAACCCAATTTTGTAGCAAATTAGCTTTTACTACCTGGTAAATGTCTAAATATAGGGACACACATATACAAACATAAATATATGTAGACTTTTTTTTTTACTAATTTTCCAACTTAAAAAACATGCTAAACAAATCCACCTCTTTATATATTTTAAATATTTCCCTGTATAAAACCTCCAAAATTGGGGCTAGGGTTACAGCTCAGCCGTAGAGCATTTGCTTCATACACGTGAGGCACTGGGTTCAATCCTCAGCACCACATAAAAGTAAATAAAATAAATAAAGATATTGTTTTCATCTTAAAAAAAATCTTAAAAAGAATTTAAAATAAGCCAGAAAATATTAAAACAACTCTATAACTTGTTAACTAAAATTTAATAATTCCAGCCAAAACATAGTTGACACAGGTCCTCTTCTCATTTTCCTTAATATACATGGGACTTTAATACAAATAGGACTTTATCTTTTCATTTAAAAAGTCAAGTATAACAAAACATATTATGTCACTTGCTGGTAAAATATTTTTCCTTACTTTAATTTTATAAATGGAATTGTTAAAAGTTGACAGAAGAGCCAACACTTAGCTTTCCATATAATGTTGTTTTTCAGTAAGTCCAAATATACTTCAGTAAAATATATATATATAGTAAGTTGAAGAGTGACCTGTTCCAGTCAATGTTTAAGGCAGAGGTTTTGTCAGTAAAGTATTTTGAAACAATCCATTAATCCATTTCAGGTCATTGGCTTAAACAACTAGGGCACAAGATGAATGTATTAAATTGAGAGATTTTGCAACTCACTATTATATAACCCACTACTACTCTATTTTTCGCATTTTAGAAGTACAGCTTATATGGATAAGCTAGGTTTTTCTTTGTTTTCAGAAGATTTATTTGCTAGATAATTTTGTTATAGTCTGTAGCAAGCTACATAACTGTATGACTGTTGGTCTGGTTAATAATCTCTATTGTTATTTCCGTAATTTCATGACTTGATAGGATTTTTATGAAAATTAAATGAGATGTCATTCTATACAATACCTAAAATTGAGCAAAACAAATGGTAGAGGTTCAGAAAATATTTGATGAATCTGAATTAAAAAAAAAAGAAAAAAACTGGGACACTAGCTTTAAATGTTTTGGCCTGCTTCATAAAATTGTCTAGGACAGAAAATATATAAGTAGTCTCATTGTAGAAAAATTTATTGCATATCATTTTTATAAGGTCACTGGAAAAAATAAGAAGACCTAGCCATAACTCCCTTTGTTAAAATAATTTGTTGAGAGACTGAGCTTCCAATTCCTTACTGGAAAGATGTATTTTCAATTAAAGTGATGAACAGCCAACACCTTTGTAATATTTTCTTTTTGGTTCAATTTTTTTTCTTTTTTCCCTCTTGATATATGAACATTATGTTACCAGAGGAGAGTTAATTCAGTGATGTAATCTTAAAAAACCTTTCCTTTCAGCTTATGTTTGGCTTAGGGAGCAGTAAAGAATAAGGGTAAAATAAGCAAAGTAATAACATCAGGAAGGGAAACAATCACTAAGATTAAACCAAATTTTCTTAATCTTCAAGGTGACTTGCTCAGTTTCATCACTGAGAAGTATATACACTTTTTTTTTAAAGACAGAGGATCTAAGCAGAATATATGTATGCATCAGACATTTAGAATGTTAGATACTACAATTTTACCTTAGTAACATAGTAAATTGCAATAATTCAGACTTCACGGTAATGTGAATTTCTTCATGTGATCCACCAGTCAAATTGTATACTGTAAATAAGTCTTCACTGTACATTCAACAAATACTTGCTGTTCTGTGATTGCTTAAAATGGCATAGGTGAACTTATAATATGGCCGTTACATTAAAGATATGGTTGTACTTTAAAATATTAATAAACTAAAATTTCAATTTATCTAAAATGTTATTTGTATTATAACTAAGCATATTTTAGTAATGGTCTTGTACTAAATACTATGACAGTTATCTATAAATTGAAGTTATTTATCTTTGCCAGAAAAGAAAAAGACTGCTCAAGTATTCAAGCAACTGAATAAAATTATAAAGTATTATAAAGCATTATGAAGTATATGGTATTCAACAGACAGTAAAAAGGGAGTTCCGTTAGAAAAGATGTTTTTTCTTCTGAAAATTTAATTCCCCAAGTAATCTGTCAATGTGTTTTTCTATCTTAATTTCTATTCTGTTTTTTTTTAAAAAAATAATAATTCCAAATAGGATCTTCTCATTGTGTTTGATACTATATGTGTGTGTACACATGTGCAAAACTTTAGTACATAAATAATATATTTCATATTAGATACTTTTAAAGATATTGGGATTAAATTAAATATCAAACTCATATCTTGATTTTTCTATGTATCTTATCAATTTTAAATGGTAATGTGCTAGAAAATTGTTCATTTCATCATTATTGCAATTCCACTGATATTTGTATATAATAACAGAAATATTTGTGCATGGCTTTTATCTCTTTGAAAATGGTTCATAATTTTAATAGTGATATATGTCAAGATGCTGAAATGACAGCTTCTTCATCTTCTTGAACCTCAAGTATGATGTAGCTCATTACATTAGCACCAAGAAACAGGTAATAAATTACCACAGTGTGTTCAGGCATTTCTACAGGCTTGACATTGCCTTCCTCGTAGAATATCCATCATTCCAGAAAACATCCTGGGTGCTGAAGAAATAGAATTCAGGGAAATTAAATTCTGAAAATAGAGGTCTGGAGTATCTTGCTGTTAACATTAAATATATTTTACTGTTGCAATTAGTTTAATTTATATTTTATCAATGGACTCAGTAATCATCAGCTTCAGACAGGAAGAATTTCATGCTTTAAACACTATGTATAATTTACCTATGTTTACTTAATTTATGGAAATTGAGAAAAGAACAAGTGTGGAATAATATTAACAAATGTGTGTCTATCAGAATATTAATTGAAAACAATCTGAAACAGAGTAAAATAGATTTACATTTTTCATCATATATTTTAGGAAATAATAAATAGATTATGCTAGAAGAGTTATTTATAAGCAATCACTTTTTAGGACAAAAATATTGTTTAAAACAATATGCTTGGAGTGGTGAACAGGGAACACATTCATTATGATACTTAGACAGTGAAACATGGAACTGCAGGTAATGTTTCAGTCTCAGAGGGGAAAGAACATGTTGAAAGGTACAAATTACAATGTCATTTTTTGGTCTAAGAATGTTAAGTTCTCTGGGGGAATAAATGTGAAATAGGAACCAACTGTTTAAAGATAATGCCCATTCAGAATATTAATTCAATATGAAAAGAATTTCTGTCACACTCATTGATTTAAGTCAACATCAATACAGTCTTAATATTGAGGACTTAAAATTAACAAGATATCATGAAATTTTAAGTTCTTTTTTTTAACTTGGGAAATAGAGGTAAAGTGGAAAATATGTCTTGTATTTTAACCTCATTTTGAAACAGTATTTCCTTAGCTTGATATCTGAAATGCTATTGTCTGAGTAAATATTAAGTACTTTAAAATCTGGGAAGGTTTTTACCATTAAAAAATTAATCATACTACTTAGACTATAGTTAAGATAGGAACAGTATCAAACAATTATGGATTTTATTATTACACAAATGTAAGCAAGGCATTCATATTTCAGAAAATGTTGCAAATACGGAAAAAAAGGTAAAGGGGAAGTTAAACTAATTCCCAAGGATCAGTAGCTGTGGTAGACTAATACATGATTCCCCCAAATATTCAGTGTTCTTATCCCCAAACCCATGGATTTTACTTTATGTTGCAACAAGAATTTTTGCTGATGTGATTAATGGTATGAGCCTTAAAATAGAGAGAGTATCCCAAAATTATAAGGGACTCCCAATCTTCTTATATAAGTATTCAAAAGTAGATAGTTATCTCCAGCTGGGTAAAAAAAAAAAAAAAGGATGGCAGAATTTCATTGGTCATGTAATCATATATGCACATAGGATAGTAATGTCAGATCATTCTACTATCTTTCCAATTCCAATTCCCCCTCCCTTCCTTCATTCACCTTGTCTAATCCAAAGTTCTTCTATTTTTCCCTAGCTACCCCCTCTTTTTGTGAATTATCATCTGCATACCAGAGAAAACATCTGGCCATTTTGTTTTGTGGGATTGGCTTATTTCACTTAGCATGATATTCTGCAGTTCCATCCATTTACAGGCAAATGCCATAATTTAGTTCTTCTTTATGGCTGAGTAATATTTCATTGTGTATATATATACCATGTTTTCTTTTTTCATTCATCTGTTGAAGGGCACCTAGATTGGTTCCATAGTTTAGCTATTGTGAATTGAGCTGCAATAAACATTGATGTGGTTGTGTCACTGCAGTATGCTGATTTTAAGTCCTTTGAGTATAAACCACGAAGTGGAATGACTGGATCAAATAGTGGTTCCATTCCAAGTGTTCTGAGGAGTCACCATACTATTTTCCAGAGCAGCTGCACCAATTTGTAGTTTCAACAGCAAAGTATGCGTGCACCTTTTCCCCCCATTATCATCAACATTCATTTCTGCTTGTATTCTTGGCAGTTGCCATTCTGATTGAAGTGAGATGAAATCTCAGTGTAGTTTTAATTTGCAATTCTCTAATTGCTAGAGACGTTGAATATTTTTCCACATATTTGTTGACTGATCATATTTCTTCTTCTGTGAAGTGTTCAGTTCCTTTACCCATTTATTGATTGGGTTACTTTTTTTGTTTTGTTTTGGTGTAAAGTTTTTTAAATTCTTTATATATCTTGGAGATTAATGCTCTGAGGTGCAGGTGACAAAAATTTTCTCCCATTCTGTCGCCTCCCTCTTCCCATTCTTGATTGTTTCCTTTGCTGTGAAGAAGCTTTTTAGTTTTATTCCATTTCATTTATTGATTCTTTATTTTATTTCTTGTGCATTAGAAGTTTTATTAAGAAAGTCATTTCCTAAGCTGACATGTTGAAGATTTGGGCCTAATTGTTTTCTATTAGGTGCAGAGTCTCTGTTCTATTGCCTAACTCTTTGATCTACTTGGAATTGAGTTTTTTGCAGGGTGATAAATAGGGTTTTAATATCATTTTGCTATATATGTTTTTCCAGTTTTCCCAGCATCTTTTGTTATAGAGGCTATATTTTATCCAATGTATGTTTTTGGCCCCTTTGTCTAGTATGAGATAACTGTATTTACATGGATTTGTCTGTGTCTTCTGTTTTGTACCATTGGTCTGAGTGTCTGTTTTGGTGTCAATACCATGCTGTGTTTTGTTACTATAACACTGTAGTATAGCTTTGGTATTGTGATGCATCCTTCTTCATTTTTCTTTCTAAACTTTGCTTTGGCTATTCTGGGTCTCTTATTTTTCCAAATGAATTTCATGATTGCTTTTTCTATTTCTATGAAGAATGTCATTCAGATTTTTATAAGAATTACATTATATGCATATAGTGCTTTTGGTAGTATGACTATTTTGACAATGTTAATTCTGCTTATCCAAGAGCAAGGGAGAACTTTACATCTTCTAAGGTCTAAGGTCCTCTTCATTTTTTTTTTCTTTAGTTTTTCTATAGTTTTCATTGTAGGGATCTTTCATCTCTTTTGTTAGATTGATTCACAAAGATATAAGATATATATATATATATATTTTGAGGCTGTTGTAAATGGGGTAATTTTTCTAATTTCCCTTTCAGTAGATTCATTTTAGATGTGTAGGAATGCATTTGTTTCATAATATGTCAAAGTACATTCTACTATCATGTATAACTAATTAGAACAAATTAAAAAATCTATAGCTTAAAATCTCCACCAATCCCTTAATATAATTTAGCTAAGACAATTAAATAACTAATTAAATAAACTAATGCTTAATGAAGGCAAGAACTATCCTTAAAATTTGCAAATCACTGAATATACTCATTAATTTAATAAACAGGTATTGATATCTACTAAGTGACTGTTGTCCTCCGAGCTGGGAGCACATATATAAAAAGCCAAGCAAGAGGATGGTACATGTGGGCAGACTCCTGGCATTTGCTGAGAGTTGAATCAAGCAATTCAATAAATTCAGTTCCTATTTGGGGACCTGGAGATTGTCCTCACTGTTCACTTCTGTGATCTAAATAAATGGTGGAGACACACTCTCATGATTTCTTTTCTGAAGGGGGCTGACTCTAGACATACCCATGAGCTTTAGTTAAGTCTGAATATACTACTGTCCTGAAAAGGCGATGTTCCTGAAGGTTGGGAGGTTAAGAAGTTTTCATAGAAGAGGGGAGAACTGAAGAATGGGTTGGGGAAAGAGGAGGAACCCATAAACATGATGATGCATGTTGGATTAACAATCTTTTCAAAATTTAACAAATATATTTTGTCTGCTTCCTTATGAACTTTAGACTATTGAAACTTTCCCCAGATCTTTTTGGTCCCAGATTTTTCATTTTTTATAGTTTCTCACTTGACTTTTCTACTGGGACTTATAGAAAACAAACATGCTTGTCTGAAACATTTAATCAAGCACAAACAGATAGTAAATTGTGTGGAGACAGTGTCCAAGTCTGGGGTGAATTTGGGTGTGGTCAATGTGGAGGGAATTTGTGATAGACTGGAAATGGGTTGTAAGAAGCTATAATGAGGGGCTAATGGCTGGGAAAGTGAAATGTGTTCGGCGAAAGAAGCAGGTTATTTAGATATTCTAGTAGGGAGTCCCAGTGAGATGGCTTATGACAACATTTACCACTCCCCTTCCATCCTACTTCCCAGAAATAAATATTTTAAAATAATTTAAGCAAAACCACAACAGAAAAAAAAGAGCAAAGAGATGCAATAGAAAAGAAAGTAAAAAGATTCAGTGTTTGAAAGAGAATTACCCACCATTGCTGCCGGACAGGATTGAAACAATCATCAATATCAAAAGCAATCAACTTTTTAAAAGTTTTTATAGAGGACTCAAAATATTGTAGAGAGTAATTTAAATTGCTCTGCTCTATAAGATTTAATAGAAACATTTTTTGTTAGAATATATTTGAGTCTATTTAAAAATGTATTTACTTGTATTCTAAGCAGGAATTTTCTAGGTAAAAAAAATGGGGTGGCCATTGTTTGTACCTGGAAAGCCTGATATGAAATGAAGGCAATCTCTAGGAGAAAAGATCACCTCTCACAACTGAATGCACAAAAAGCAATCTAGAAGTTTGAAACATACTCAAGGACATTATGAAGATCATATGTGAATTCTAGTCTGTCAACATGAAAAATGAATTAAAACCATGTGCATATACATATGTCATAAAGACAGGTTTTGATCCAAGTGTGCATGTGTGTTTCAGTATCGTATTGTTTCAAAGTACTTTTTACGCTTTTAAATGCCCAAGTTAGAATCAATAACCAGTACAATTTCTGGATATATAAAAGCAGAAGCCTTTCTCTATCTGCCTCATTGCTTATCACAACTGTTTTGCCTCTTTGTGTTTCAGAATATTGCTGAGAGCATACAACCTTGCCATAGCAATTTCAAACTGATTTTCTTTTCATGTTCCATATCTAGTTGCCTGGATTCCAAGGTCATCCCTTGGTTTTCCCTGTAGGCAGTATCGAAAGGTAAACTAAAAAAAAAAATATTAAGTCCCAAATTTCCTCCTATGACAATGCCAACAAAATAGCTTACATAATATTTTGAACAAGCAATTTGAAATGTGAATGCAACTTGACCTGAAAGCATTGGGAGATTAGGACACAGCTAATGAAACAAAATAATAAAAGATTTAAAATGCAAAATATGTATTTTTAAAATATCGAGAATAAAAGGTAGTTCTTGTTAACTGAAATAATGAGAATGAGTGTTGCAGATTTTAAACAATGACAAATTCTCTGGATGACAGCAAGTATATAAACCCTGCAGTTGTATCTATATTAACCTTTCTATACATTACTGCTATAGCATACTATAGATAATAAATCCATAATCATCCAAAATGATACTTAGTTCCTCTTAAGATGCTGAATCATTAGATTGATAAAACAAAATAAATATAATGAAAATAATGTTAATATAACTTTTCATCTAATATGAAATATTTATTTTGATAAAAAATAATAAAATATATTTCTTGTATGTAGTTCCAATATAGAGAACAAATCATATTAGAAATACCTTAAAGGTAAAAAAAAAATAGAATTGGGAAAACCAACATTTAACACTTTGATACAATCTGATACAAAAAAAAAATGCAAATATTTGTACATCATATAGTGGGCTAGTCAAAGATAATAATATTCTGAATCTCTAGTATTTAGAAATATAATATATAATAAACAAATCTTAATTTGAAACTAATTGTAGGAAATATGTCAGTTCCTAGGTAAGTTTTTTGAACATTAGCAATAATGTAGTACCTGTTTATTGGAATCATTATATTTTAAATAGAGTATGCAATCAGAGAAAATTATAAGTAAGTGTAAATATAAAAAAATTGAATCAATATACCTAAAATAAAAATGCTTAATTTTATTAGATTCCAATCTTCTAAAAACTTATCTTACCTTTTCCAGATGCAACAAGTAGAGAAGCAGTCATGAAATATACTAAAATACACTAAAAATTACTTTCAATTAAAAGTCAGGCAGAACACAGAAAATTTCTGTATTAGAATCATATCTGATGTTACAATTCAAATATGTATAACTTCTGTGATACTTTTATGTATTAAATTGATGTTATGATGCTCAGATATTTGATGTGACACTAATCTACCTTTTTCTGTGGATGCAAATGTGGTTATCATGCATAATAAAGTTAACTACCCTACAGAAGACAACTCCCTACAAATAGGGTGGATGTTAGTTCATCATTTGAAAGGCCATAAGAGCAAACACTGAGGTTTCCCTAAGTAGTTGAAATTTGCCTTTAGACTACAGTATCAAGTCTTTCCTGATTTTTCCCGACTTGGGAGCCTAAATTTTTTCAATACATTTCAAACATGCTATCCCCCATAACAATGTGAGACAAGTCATTGCAATAAATCTTATACATGGAAAAATGTATGGTAATTGGAGAGAGATTATACCAGTGGTTTCTCCAAAGAAATCTGACTGACAAAGCTTCATGAACAAAAAATAGTAAAGTTGGAAGCACTCAGTAATTACAGAATTTTATTATTATTTTGACATTTCTCAATAAAATTTACAAAACTATCTATATTCAGATTTCTACTTTTCTTCAGTTGCTTTAGTACCAGCAGACTGATATAACAAACTTATTTCAACTGAAATCTTTCTCATAAACATTACTTTCCATAGAGAGAAATTAAATAGGTTGGCTCATTTTACCATTTGTTGAAGTTTGAAGTTTTATTCTCTTTCAAGGCTACAGATTTTTTTCTGATCTACCTTGGGGCAACATTTTGAGGGTTCAGCATACCTGCCAATGGACCCATAGCAAAATTTTAACCCAAACTTGACCCAGGAGTCTTATCAGATGTTCTACAAAGAAAATTCCCTTAACGATTCAACATGCTCTCATCCTTTCTGCTCACAAATTCGAATAAAGGACCATGAAAATTTGACCTTCTACTCTGGTACCAAGTTCTCTTGCCCTCTAACAGAAGATCCATCCCAATCACAAGACAGAGAGACAGGATCTTATGGAGGTCAGAGGTGACTTTCCCTGTAGACAGAGATGAATTCAGCTATTATTGCCTATGGGGAAAGAAAATCTGGGAAAATAGAAATCTCTCTTAAGCATCAGATTATCCTGGCTTGCAAGAGGACAACAAAGAAACTTAAATTGGTTTTAAAGGAAATAGTGAACCACAAAGTGTACCATTCAAATGTACCTGCAGTTACTGTGTATATCATGGATGGGATCCTTCTCAGAATGTTAGAACAGGGAATAAGTATGACACAGTTGATTAGACATAAACCATATACAGTTCTTCATGATGGTAATTTTATTCAAGTTACTATATGCTGGGATATGACACATACCAATGATTTCAAATAACTTATGCATGAGGGTTCTTTATCCTTTTGCATAATTTCCTAATTTGTTGTTGTTGTTGTTCAGGGGATCTCCTCATGCTTAATACCAGTAATTTATAAGGAATCTGTGTAGTTTAAATGTATATAAATGATTTCAATATGCTTTAGTTCTACTATTATGTTTAACCCAAAGAAGCAGTGCCAATAGGTCTGAAGTCTTCCTGTATGTTTTAGAATTGTGAGATGAAATCCAGGAACTGAAATATTTAAGTCAGCTTTTTTGATAGTGCTACTAAAAGACCCAACCTGCACATAGAAAGGAATAAAATTTTATTTGGGGCTCACAGTTTCAGAAGTCTCAGTTCATAGACAGTAGGGTGTATTCTTTAAGGCTCAGCGTGAGGCAGGACACCATGGTGGAAGAGTGTAACAGAAGAAAGTAGCTCATATCATGATCAGAAAGCAGAGAGAGGACTCCCCTCACCAGATACAAATACATACCATGAGCCATGCCCTCAATACCCCACTTACTCCAGCCACACCCAATCTGTTTTCAATTATGTTCAATTAATACCATCAGGTGATTAATTCACTGATTGCATTAAGAGTCTCTCAAGGAAATAATTTCTTCTGTAAACCTTTTTGCATTATCTCATGTATAACATTTTTGGGGTATATCTCACATCCAAACCATAACATTCCACCCCTGGCCCCCAACAGCTTACATTCATCTACAATGCAAAATACATTTAGTCCATTCCCCAAAGTCACCATAGTTTCAAAACTTCTGTGATTGTTCAGAGTTCAAGTCTGAAGTCAATCTTGCATTGTGATCTCCTGCAAAATCAAAAGCAATTAACAAGTATTCAATACATAATTGTACAGAATAAGTGTTTCCAGAGAAAGAAGAGATAGGAACAAAACAAGACTGAAATCCTGCTGAGCAAACAAGTCCTGTAATGTTCTGTATCTGGCGTTTGGAGTACATGGAATCATGATGTTCTCTCCAAAGGCTTGTATTGCACTGCTCCTGTGGCTTTGTTGGTTGCAGCCCAAGTGGCTTTTTCTTGGCTTGTCTCTGCCACATTTCTTTTAGAGAGAGAGAGAGAGAGAGAGAGAGAGAGAGAGAGAGAGAATTTTTTAATATTTATTTTTCAGTTTTCAGTGGACACAACATCTTTATTTTATTTGTATGTGGTGCTGAAGATTGAACCCAGCACCCTGCGCATGCCAGGCAAGAGCGTTACAGCTTGAGCCACATCCCCAGCCCTCTGCCACATTTCTTAATCTCAGGCTTCTTCATTACAGTTTCCACTTCCTCCTCTCATCTGACCCTGGTCTCCTAGGCCTTTCTTTGAAATGCTGGTATAAACCTCCATGACCCCTCTAACTCCAGGATCTTACATTCCTGCAGAACTAACACTGCATGGTTGATGCTAAGGTCTGCTGCCATCTTGAGCAGTAACCAAGCCTCCAAAGTCCCAGGCTGCAGCAGCTTCTGAGTGCCTGGGTTGCTGAGCACTTTGAAAAACTTCCAAGTCCCTTTTTGCAAGAAGGGTGCCCCATTGGTCTCTTTTCAAGAGAATTTTTACTTTTACTATCTTGAGCCTGAAATGGGTGTAGTCTCACCAGCTTCTGAGATGCCCTCTGCTCACCAGAACAACTGCAGAGGAGGAAAAATTTATATGGGGCTCAAGTTTTCAGAGGTCTCAATTTGCTCAATAGCAGGTTCCATTCCTTGGGGCTAGAGGTAAGGCAGAACATCATGGTAAAAGAGTGTAGTGAAGGGAACTCCACTTGCCAGATACAAACAAATACGCCCCAAACCACACCCCCAATGTTCCACCTCCTCCAGCTACACCCTCCCTTCCTTCAATCACCACTTAGTTAATCCCATCAGGTGATTCATTCACTTAGTGGGTTAAGGCTTTCACAACTCTATCATTTTCCCTCTGAACCCTCTCTCATTGTCTCACATGTGAGCTTTTGGATTAGACCTCATATTCAAACTGCAACATGAAGGGAAGATGCAAGAATATTGATGATTTGTTTCAAGTGTCAACAATTGGGATTATTAACTAGATTGTTTTGGTTTTCAAAAAGTTGAGTTGCAACTAAAAATAATTTTGATGTGCTATTTAATTTTCAGTGGCAAATATGTGTATTGAATAATTTATTAAATTTGACCTGAACATTTTAAAAAAGCAGTTGCATTGAAAGTGCATTAAAATAATTTCAAATTCTGGACTTCATGTTTTATATTCTAAAGCTTCAAATTCTTTTCCATCTTAGTACCCATATTTTTCTGGTGTTTTCTAACTACATCCCTCTGTAAGCTTTTTTTTTTTTTTTTTTTTTTGGTATTGTTGTTGTTGTTTTTGCTTTTTTCCTATCTTGAAAAACCCCTTTTTGAAACTAATATTTTGCCTAAAAATATAAGCTCCCATGTTTAATTATGTAGCTATTTTGATAAGAAATTTTCAATATAAACCACTCAAAATCACATGTTCCATACTAACAGAAAAAGAAGTTCATTATGTGGTTAGATGTGTGAGTCCTCTCCATTGTGGTAATTGAAGTCACAAAAATAGATGCTCTAAAAGTGGTAAAAGTGAGAAAGATAGCAAGCTTAAAAGAAAATCTTGATGTCTCTAACTTTGAAAGAATCAGCAGAGAGGATAAAGCTGACTAGTAAGACAGCAACAGAAAAATTTAAAATCTTCTAAGCCACAGAAAGGAAGCTTTCAGCAGGCCACGGCTTGCAAATGTTGGTCATACTCAAAACAAAAGTATAGGCCTATGTTTTATTGTGTTTAGTTATGGAGTTTATTGAGATTTTTGGCAACAGTGGTTTTAACGAGATAAAAAGAACAGAAATCAGGTTCAGGAAATACTGCAAACAGGGAAGTAAAGTGCAACTGGGAAAGATTGGGAGTGCCATGGTGATGAGTGCTTAAGTGATTAGGAGAATAGTTGATTCAAATATTAATGATAATACCTAGCTTAAACAAGAAAAGTTTAAAAAAAAACTTTAAAGGAAAAGAATAAATAAATGTGAGGGAGCCATTTAGATCTCTAGGAATACAAATTTAAAATTAAGGTGGGTCTGGAAAACAAGATGATCCTGTCTTAGGTCAGCAGGTCATTGGGAATCCAGAGCTGCTGGAAACAGAGTCCTTTCAAGGACACCTGCAATTTTGTTTAGTCATGAATTGGGATATAAGAAGTAAGGAAGACTGTAGCACAAATAAAAGAAGTCATCCTTTGGGTTTTATGCATTCTGTACCACTGACTGCTACCCTCACTTCCCACTATCCCGTTCACTCACAAATCAGGGGAGTGAATGTTGAGGCTGGAAGATAGTTGAGGATTTGATGTGGTTTACAAACAAAAGGTTAATGTCTATCCCAGTCTTGAGGCAGCAGCCTCAAGACTGGGATAGAGCCATGATTGTGATAAAAGCAGAAGTGTGTTCTTTTGGAGAATACAAGTCTACCTTTTTTCCACATATGGTTTCCCTCACTAGTCAGTATCCAGTTTTATAGAAAACCCTAAGGAGGGTCCAGAGAAGGGTTAATTTGTGGATTTGGTTGCATAAAGATGAGTGGGTTTTCATACAATGAAATAGTGATTTTACCCTGAAAAAAAGATGTCACAAAGATTGAAGAGAAAGAGATGTCCAAATTAACAGTTTAGAGATTGAAGGACTTATTGCTGAGGAGGACTGAGATCCCAAACTTAATGAGAGATGAAAAGATTAAATTAGCAGTTTGCATTGCTGGAATGTTTCCCTTGCTTCTGTCCTCACTGGTATCATTAATAACAATTATTTCAATCTAGAATGGAGATTATGCTAGGAGAATGGAACTGAAGAACAAAATGCAAAAAGGATTTGAGTGTATTGGTTAAAGGGTGAATCAGATGATAACGCGTGCATAAAAAAATCTGAGAGAACAAAAAGGGGGATACAGAAAATGAGAAAAACTGAGGATCAAAAAGCAAAGTCAAAATGAGATAAAACTGCAGAACATATTATATCCACATATAATCACAATGTTGGGAAATAGTGCATGAGCCCATTTGATTATTTGAGAGAGAGAATTTCCAGAGAATGCTGAGCTCTATTAAGAAGAGAATGTTGAGCACTAAAGGCCAGTGCAAGATTTGAGATTAATATAAGGAAGTTCCTTTTTGGTGTATAGTAGAGATCATCTTCACTGTTCTGCTCCTCTATTGTCTTCTTTATCACATGGTACATCCTGATCTTATCTGTGCTGACCATCTCACACCCATTTTTCTCTCTCTCTACAGAAAAGCATATACAGAACAACAGTTCATGATCCTGATACCACTAGATTCTGCTAAGAGGAAAAGTTCTACATAAATCACATGTAAAGCAGTGTTACGACAAAGGCAACTCCAATGTCTTCCTATGTTAGTGTCACATCATAACAGAAGCCTAATATTCTTACTTTCAGAAAACCGTGAATGGTGGAACTAATCTTTGCTTAAAATTCAAAAGTGAGGAAAATGTTGGTTTTTCATAGCTTATGTTAGACATGGCTATGTTTTTATGGTGCTGCTCCTCACAAGTATTAAGATTGTACAAAATTTGAAGTTTCAGAATAATATATCTCAGAATGGGCAGATAAACACCATAAATGCTACCTAGTTTTAACTGCATTTTTTTCCAGCTGTGCAGAGAATTAACTGAGGAAATCTTCTTGACATTCTGTCTCAAGCAGTTACTATCAATTCATTAGATTCATTCTTCAAAATCAAGTTATTTGACATCTCTAGTCTTTCCTTAGGGAGCCCAGAAGGATTCTGAATAATTGTCTTTGGCTCCAGTACCCAAATCAAATGTTCAAGGACATGTAGCACCTAAAGAGACAATGAGGATTTGGATTTATGACACTCGTGAGCACACTGGGATTTCCTAAACCCAATCCATCCAAGATAAAACTCCACAGAAACTTTGAAACCAAAGGTGAACACAGGCTTTTCCCTTTCTCACAAAGTTGTCTTTGAGTCTTTGTGAATCTGGAGTTCACATTATCAAAGGTCTATTGATGCTGTTCTCCATCATAGCTGTGTCTCACTGTGGTTTCTCCTCCCATATTTGGTGTGAAACAGAGATTTGTTGTACCTGGACATAGACTATTTGTCACATGAAATAAGAAAATATTCTGTAATGTACATACAAATCACTAATCATGTGCATTTTCTTATCTTATCAGAATAAGCATGTTTAGTGATATCCTTCTATGTTAATTTCAACAATTAAAATTGAGAAGTTTTTTAATATTCAGAGGGGAAAAAACAACTCTACATATGATATTTCAAAATTTGCAAATTTGGCAAAGATATTTTAAATTGAATATTGCTTATACATTTTTTCTTTTATCTTTTATTCTTTTCAATATGAGCAGAATGTCTTATGTCCAAAACCTCTCTTTTTTAAAATTGCTTTTATTTTTTAAATACATGACAGTGGAATGCATTACAATTCTTATTACACATATAGAACACAATTTTTTCATATGTCTATATGTAAAGTATGTTCACACCAATTTATGTTTATCATACATGTACTTTGAATAATGATGTCCATCACATTCTACCATCATTGCTAATCCTCTGCCCCCTCCTTTCCCCTCCCACCCCTCTGGCCCTATCTAGAGTTCTTCTATTCCTCCCATGCTCCATCTCCTTATCCCACTATGAGTCAGTCACCTTATATCATAGAAAACATTCAGCATTTGTTTTTTGGGGAGATTGGCTAACTTCACTTAGCATTATCTTCTCCAACTGCATCCATTTACCTGCAAATGCCATGATTTTATTCTCTTTCAATGCTGAGTAATATTCTATTATATTAACTTTGAAAAATCTCAGAGTGGAAGTAGATTTTCAAATAGACTTTTCTTCTGTCTTGTTTCAACTGTTATATCCCTTGCAACTTTCCATTTGAAGGAATTTTATGTATTCTACTTGGTGGTTCTCATGTATGACTGAGATGTGACACTAATTTAGCTAAGATGATGGGCCATGAAACAAAAAAATGTATGACAATCACATGATGTGTTGAAGCATAAACAATATTTTATTACACAAAATTTATATATGAAAATAAGTTCTAATATGTGAATTTAGCTGGGCCTGGAAGCACATACCTCTAATCCAATTGGATTAAGAGGCAGAGGCAGGAGGATCATGAGTTCAAAGCCAGCCTCAGCAACTTAGTGACGTATTAAGCAACTCAGTGAGAACTTGTCTCTAAATAAAACACAAAATAGCCTGGGAATGTGGCTCAATGGTTCAATATCTCAGAGATTCCAGTCTGCCCCTCCCCCCCCCCAAGAAAAAAGGTGAATTTATTTTCCAGGGAAAAACTCCAAAATTTCAAATGTGATTTAGTTGTTCAAGATTTATTAATATACTTTCAGACATATTGGTTTCATTTAAATACAGGCTATATATAATTACCATGATAACTAGCTTCATATTATATTGAACATCATATACTCCACAATCTTGAGAAGATTCTCATTCTCTTCATTTCAAAATGTAATAATAATATCATTAGAAAAATAATACTTTAATATTGTGTTTTGGATGAAAGAAAATAAACTGGGGAAACTATGTTACAAAGTATTATTCTACAAAATGTGAAAAGTTATGACATATATATGTCACATTCTAGGTACCAGTTTTCTGAAAGACTGTCATTTTATTTTACTTTACTTTTTTTTTTGCATTATTTGCTTTCATTACTATGTTGTATAAGCAATTGCATGGGTGGCAGAAGTCAGTAACATATTTCAGCAGTTTATTTTCAGTGAGATTTCTAATGAATTCTTTTCCCCAATACTTATTTAAGAGGCAAAGTAACAAGCACTCAACTTTGTTACTTTTGATTCGTTGTGTTTTGAAAGCTGAAAATTTGAATGGAACATTTTATGTTTTTAAAGTTTTATTGGGTAATAAATTAGACAGTGAGTATATTGTTCTTCAAATATAAAAAGAGTATAGATGAATGAAGGCATATAAGCACCATAATGCACTATTGAAAACTAGTTTTGAAAATAATGCTTTTAAAAATTGTGTTTGAAATAGAATGCACCTGTTATTCTGCTGTCACTCTGCTGTCACTCTCCTGTTCATTCTCACTTAAGCTTTTGCAATATAAACCACCTAGATTTTTCCACTTTCATCTCTACATATTAATTAATTGAATAATGCTCTTTTTTCTTTCTTTTATTTCCACCTGTACCCTCCACTGGCTACCCTACCAAGAGTACATTGAGGCAGATCTACTGAGTTTTGCTCAAATACACAATAGGTGAGAATCAGTTCACCTCCTCTTTGCTGTACTCAACTTTGGTAAACATACATGCTCTACCTTTGCTCCAAATGAAAAACAAAAACTATTTCTTGAGTAAGCCCATGAACATCACTATAATATTTTCATAGAGTTTTATTTCTTCCACAATAATTAAATATTGACATATTATAGCTTGAGTATCCAGGCTGTTTCGTTTTACTTCAGAGGGCCTAGCATACAACATAAATTATAACAAAATATTTGCCACACAACACATTATTTCAGTTTGTTTATCTGTAAACAATTCTTAATAAGATTGTACTATCATCATTTAAAAATTCAACAAAGCCATAAACTTTATTTTTAATTCATTACTTATTTTACTGATTAAACAGTATATTATTAGAGACATGTAATACTCTCATGCTGATACCAAATGCCAATGTTCCCCCTCCCCATTCCATGCTTAAATCAACCATTGGAAGTCTATCATATTTTATGTTTTATTCATTTCCAATTTTCTCACTCTGCAGCATCCTTTATTATTTTCTGATTTTTTTCTTTAATTTTAGACACAAATTATTGATGGTTTTAATGGAAAATCAGCATGTATTATACCTAATACTTACTCCTTCACCCTCCTCAGGCATATTTGTACTGTCTCCATCCTCTTTATACATTTTTATCACTTTTGCTTTTTTGTTACTATTCCTGGTATGCTATATCTAAAATTATTTATTGTTACTTAATTATATTTCCTTTATTGGAAAATGTTTGAGACTTTTTAAACTCAGTCTCACAGTTTTTAGTTTACTCTTTCAGTTTGAATTTATCCATAACTAAAAGAAAAAAATGAAAACAATACAAATAATATCTCAGGACAGAAAAAGAAATTTGGGTAATATCAGCTTTGTGTTTGTCCACAGAGATGGAATTGTTTCTCCAAAGATCCTTCTTCCCTTTGGTCTGTTCTGAATGGCCTTCTAGGCTTTTTTCTTATTTCTCATCTTTTGGACTTTAAAAAAATCATAATATTAGCAATCTCTTTCACTTTTCTTCTTTAGTGGGTTTTTTTTTTACCTTGCCTAATTTTCTATCTTTTTTCTTGCTTTACTCCCTTATTTTCTTGGATCACATTTATGAGTATTTCCTAGAAACGGTTTATAGGAGAATTCTATTTTTTTGAGAGACTGCATACTTAAAAATGTTTTATTTTACTTCACATATGACTAAATCTAATTTAGAAATATATCCCTCTGTGAATTTTGATGACACTGGAACATTATATTCTACTTTATTAATACCAGATCCTTTTTATATGATCTATAGCCCTCTTATTCATCCATAGAACTGTAAATGTAAGGCATTAAGAAAAATTTAGGTATCACATTGTCAAAATGAATTATTCAAACAATTCAAATAGGATTTTAAAATTAGTTTCAGTTTAACCAATATGGTGGATTTGCCAAATTCTCAGTTTGCTTCTTACACAGAGAAAGCCATGCTAATTAGAGTTTGAAAATGAGCAATTTCTCACCATTTTTGCATATTTCTTTCCAAATCTGTGTTTGAGGGGCTGGAATAGTGAAATGAAACTTTCAAAACTTGGCTTTACATCTATTATCATCACTGTATCAAAAGATGCTACATCCAATGTTTCTCAACTAGAAGTGAAGGTCAGTTTTTTCCCCGGATTTGAAGCATAATTAAAACAGTGGATGTGACTGCCTGTGTCCCATTTTATCTGCAGAATTTAGCATAAGACCTGTCTTATAAAAATACTATTAAATGTTAAATGAATTCAATATATATATGTATATATGTGCATATATGTCTGTGTGTAATATGTGCACATATAATATGTATATATCTGTATGTAATACATATAATACTATATATGTAAAATGTATATATATGTGTATTTATACATCTGTATGCAACTCGTTCAAATACAGAGATAGAAAGAATTATATATAATTCAAGACAATCTGAAAATCTGAGTAAAATAAGTCACCAAAAATAATAACATAATTTTTACTTTTTAAAATTTTATTTTATATGATTCTTTTAATACTGGAGATTTAACTCAGAGTTGTTTAGCCACTCATCCACATCCCCAACATTTTTTGTGTTTCTTTTTCTTTCTTTTTGAAATAAGGTGTTACTAAATTTTTAGGTCCTCGCTGAGTTGCTGAGATTGGTCTCCCAGCTCACCAGGATTATTGGCACTAGACTAATGCTGTAATTTTTATAAAGGATATTTTCAATATCAAAATATTCTTTCTTTGATTCCAATAAGTAATTTGTAGAATGAAGATTCAGTGAAGCTATTGCGTGCTTTTAACCTGCAATCCTTTCGTTAACATTGAGGTATTCACAGTGGGTGGAATTGCTCCAATGTCAAAGCAGTTATGTCTGTTTCTATTTTGCCATCTGAGATATCTGAGATTTTTCAGGGTACATGTGAAATGGAGATATTGAGAACATATTACAAATAAATTTTAAGATCTTTGTGCAAATTAAAATGATAGAGAAATAAGAATTAATAATCTTAGCAAGATTTTGGAGCCCTAGTTTGGTGTTGTAACTTTCAGTAATAATTGCCAGGACATAGTTACAGGAATCACCCTAATTTATGTCTTAGATTTCAGGGACTAAATTTGTATAAAGCTTGAGCATAGACTTATGGCTGTTGAATTTATGTATTTAAAATTCTATTACATATAATTTATCAAACTTAATTTAGAAATGATCATTATTTTAATTATTGAAATATCTGAAAGTTTTGTGACATGTAATTAATATAAAGGTATAATTTTTTATAAATACTAACGATAGTATATATTATTGCAAACCAACAGTGAATAGGCCTATGAATATGTCCGGGATGATAGTTGAAATTTTAAACTGCTGTATGTTTTTTCTTTGAGGTCAGTACCCAAGTAATTTGTTGATTAGCTATATATAATATTAATCATGAATGATATCTTTTAACTCTATCACACCATACTTTTATACATGACCTCACAATAATGCTTTGATTTTTTTTGCCAAAAATTAAATAAGCAATGGTTCTCTGATATTAGTAGCTTTCTTTCAAAATGTGATAAAACTTCAGATTATTTAAAAATATTTCTGAATTGTTTTACATAGTTGCCAGCATTAAATAAAAGTATAGATCAAAGAAAATGTTTAATTAAAGTACATATTATTTTTGGCTAGGTTTAATGGACATTATTGGAAGAATATTTCACTATATTAATTGGAAGTCTAATAGAAAGTGTGTATTAGATGGAATTTTTGAGGTAGAAATAACTGAGCTTAAAAGGCGAGAACATGGGATGTGGAGCTTAAAAAAACAATACATACCTTATGTGTGGAATATAATAATAATATTAAAAAAGTGAAAGAAGGAGAAAAGTCCGAAGCCTTATAATATCCACATCTTTCTAAAACAACTTGGATACTTGAAAAGTTGTGCTGAAGTTGATCTATTCAAGGCATACTAACACATTATACATTAAAGAAGAATAGCAATAACTTAAGGACAAAGCTTATGCTTTTCAAATGTGTACATTTTAGTTGTTAATATACTAGTTAAATTAGTTACAGTTATTACTGAGGATAATGTGCAAATATAATCTTTAAATTCATCAAGTGTATGCTCTGAAAAATGGAAAATTTATGTATTAAACTATAAATACGTTCTCATGTTACTCTTTCACAGATAAAGATGGTTTAAAATTTGATAATTCAAAATATGTATTTTTATCATTCTATCAAAATAATTTGGAGATGCATTTCACTTACTGTCTACATTAATATATCTAACATGATGTATTTAGGTTGCATTTGACTATTTTTTGTGTGTATGTGTGTTTTCTCGACTTAGTTTAGCACAACTATAACTAAACTGGCAAGATAGAAAATCTTGGGCAATAGGATGTGGTAAAGGGGTGGCTTGGTGGGTGGTTTGTGAATGTCATGTGGGCATAGGACATAATTGAATTTAAAATATTCCATAGTGGCAGACACATTAGTCATTTTTGCTTTTTAAAATGAGAAGTAGGTTTAAATACCAACAGAAGAATATCAGGTCTGAGGTAGCTGGGAAGATTCCTAGTTCTATCTTTGTACAGATGATTACATATATGTATTTCTGGAGTGTTTTCTAACTCTGAGTATTAATTTCAGATTAAGCACTCTATCTTGCCTAATGTAAAGGATTCCCCAACTCTGTATTGTGTAGTTCTTTGTTATAGTAAACTGAGTGCAGTATAAGTTCATATTAATGTTACACCATTTATAACCATAAAGTAGACATATATAACTGAACCACATTTTTGCAAACTATTTGAAATACACTAAGGGCAGAATAAGACTTTGATTTTCAGCATATAGAAAAGGCAATAGTCAACAATAATATTACATAAATAATTTTAAAAGAATATACTTTTAAAACTCAAATTCTAATCCACTGATTTAAAGAACATCATATCCATATATATCTTCAGTCTTACAGTCTCTAGAGAATACAAATTCTTACATAGATAGAAAGTGTCATCAGAAGCATTTAAGTACCTTCATTCATATTAGAAATGAAAAGTAATGTACATAGGTCACATGTAGATCTCTATCATCTACTAATTGTCCCATGATTATTATAATCACAAAATACAATAAATCTGATTACCTCAATATGATCTGCTATTACATTTATTTATTGTGAGACAGAGCCACAGAGTTGTAAATAAACATAATTGTAAAATATCTCCTTTTCTTCCTCAAAAATTTACACAGAGAAATATAATTCTACCAGGTCACAGGCATTTGCTACCTGGATTTTAGTAAACTTAACTGAGTATTAAAAACAAGGTGATATGTAGGTAAATATTTTGTAACATCACATATTATATTATTTATAACCCCCAATGCAATGATGGCAATCTTACCAAAGCAAAGTTTTTCTATACAAATATACTGATTTTAACCAGGCGCTGTGGAACACGCCTGTTATCCCAGAGACTCTGGAGGCTGAGGCAGGATGATTGCTAGTTCAAAGCCAACCTCAGCAATTTAGCAAGGCACTAAGCAACTCAGTGAGACCCTGTCTCAAAATAAAATACAAAAAAGGGCTGGGGATGTGGCTCATTGGTTAAGAGCCCCTGGATTCAATCTCTGGTGTATATATATATATATATATATATATATATATATATATATATATATATATATAAACAACTAATATACTACTATGTATAGTAGTACATTAACTACTATATAGTAGTATATTAACAACTAAAATGTACACATTTGAAAAGCATAAGCTTTGTCCTTTGGTTATTGCTATTCTTCTCTGAAGTATAATGTGTTAGTATGCCTTGAACAGATCAACTTCAGCACAACTTTTCAAGTATCCAAGTTGTTTTAGAAAGATGTGGATATTATATACCAAAATATACATATATACTGATTTTAATCATTTACTAAATTAGAACTTTCAGTTATAGAACATGTTACTGTTCTTCACAGTTTTGCAGCAGCCGGGGAGCCATAGTACCTTCTATTCTTTTTTAAATTCAGGCTTGGGTTTTCCTGCAAGAGGGAAGAAGACTATGATGAAAGGATGATGTGTAGAGGGAATACAGCTTAATTAAACATAAGTAACTGAAATAATAGAAAAGGGGTTTAACTGAACATGGCAGAGGGAACTGGTAATATGAGAAAATATAAGGGTCAATACATGCAGTTCTGATGAAATATTCAGAAAAGTGGAAGGTACAATTAAAAAAATGGTGGGTTATGATCATAGCTTGGGAAACTGGAGTAAAGATTTTATAGAAAGAATAACGCTGATGATAAAATGAAATTAAAAACAAGTTCAGTATAGTAATCATAGATGGAATGCCTAAACTCATATGCAGCAATGGAAATTTGGTGGATGGTATTGGATCAAGGAACTTGGTAAAATGTTCTAAGCAGGTGGTATGGTCACTAAAATCATTTCATTTTTCAATTACAAAAGAGTGAATATGACAGTGTATATTAGTCTTAATGAACTGGGGCATAAAGTTGGAAGTACAGAAGTGGGAGGGAGCAAGGAATACATGGGATGTGGGAGTAAGAGGTTCCTATACTTCACAGGAATCCACAAGTGTTAGGACTCTTGGGGAAAACATATTTTCAAGAAATATAAGAAGTTTAAAACTCCTTCAACAAAGGAATTCTGAGCGTAGAGAAGTGTGTTTATTGCAGAATAGTGGCATCATAGGCAGTCACAAAAGTTTGAGTCAGAGTGGGGCAGTAGAATTTATGTGAGAGAAGTGGAATTTATGAGAAGTATGCACTGGACATTAATAAAACATGACATATAACCAGGGTGATTTGCACCTTGAGTGGAATAAAACACTATTAGGCATAGTATGGTAGTTTCAGTGGTGTCACTGATACAAATTTTAGTCATATGGATCTAAAATATGATATTCTTTATTTCCTTGTAACCAACCTTAAGATGTATGAGTGTCTCTTCTCTCTTTTTTGTTTCATTGAAGTTTAATTTCAAATGTCACAAGTTTATATATAAGTGTACTCTTCCATGATATTTAGTAAAAATGCATAATTTGCAACCGCCACTTTTACCACCACAATAATCCAATTTTTTGTTTTCATGATCCATAAGATTTTCTTATGAATACTTGCAATCAATCACTCCTCTCACTTCTAGCAACAGGTGATCACTGACTGCATTTACCTTCTTAGATTTGCCTTTTCTGGAGTTTCCTATAAGTGGCATGTGAAATTTTGTGTGTCTAGCTTTTTAAACTAAGCATAACATTTTTTCCTTAAGCGCCACATCATATCCTCACCAAAGATGAATGAGATGTTGCACTTTTCCACTTCATTGATAATACTCAATATTGTGAATTTTAATGTTAATCACTGTTGTAGTGGTATGTAGTGGTGTTCAATTATATTATTAATTTAACTTGAATTTCCTTAAATATGTGCTTATTAGCCACTCGAATATTTTCCCTGATGAAATGAATTGCTAAGTAGTCTGCTTTATAAAATTAATTTTTCTCATTATTGAGTTGTCAGGGATCTTTGAATACTCTAAATAAATCTGTTTTAACAAAATATAGGACTTGCCAATATTGTCTCCCAGTCTATAGGTTATTTTTTTAATTTTAATTTTTTTTACATAGGGCCCTTTTGAAGGACAATAATTTTCAGTTTGAGAGCATTCAATCTATCATTTTTTCAGTTATGGGTTTCACTTTTGTTTTCATATTTAAAAGCATAATTTCCCTAGCCTGAGCTCAAGCATATTTTCTCCTGTTTTCTTCTAAAACTTAAAGAACTTAATGGTTATATTTAAGCATATTATCCACTTTGAGTTGCTTTTTTGATCATGTGAAGGAAATGTTTGAATATGTTCCCTTTTATATAAATACCCAATTTTATCAATATGATTAGTTGAAAAGACTTATTTGCTCAACATATCTTTATGTCTATGTTGAAATATATTTGACTATAAATATAATGGTTTACTTTTTAACACTCAGTTAATTATTGATAAATGCACTCTTCTTCATACCAATACCATCCTTTAAAAAGATAGATTAATACTCAAAACTGTTCTTATATTTTTAATACAAATATTGAATATCTTGATTGTTTACATTTCCTTATATTTTTTATGATAAGCTTATCTATTTTACAAAAGATAAACAGCTAGGATTTTCATAGTGGTTACAATGAAAAGTCACATGAACTTGGAAGATGATAAATTCAGTCATTCAAACTAGGATCCTGAAATATGTCTCCATTTATTTTGATCTTCCCCAGTCTCTCTCAGACAAAAATTGTAGTTTTCTGCAAAGTCAATTTTCCTTCTTTTCCAGACTAGACACCTTTTATTATTTTAATTTGTTGCTTTTGTGGCTATATTCTCATTCTGTATTTGGATAGGGATAGCAAAGCAACATTCTTTTCTTATACATTATCTTAATGCAAAAACATTCAATATTTCACCATAAATGCAGTATTAGTTGTTTTCATAAATGCTTGTATTGGATGAATATGCTCCCTTATACTTCTAGTTAGTATGAGTATTTATTATTAATGGGTATTACTTCCTACAATATGCTTTACTTTAATATAGAATTACATATTCTTTATGTTCTATTTATAAGTATAGTATTTATTTATTTGTTTTTTGTTTTTTGTTTTTTACTTTGGTTGCATTGGGAATGGAGCCCAAGGCCTGTGAATGGAGGCAAATGCTCCCTCTGCTCCCTCACTGAGCTATACAGTCAGATCTAGTTTCATATAATAATTAATACAACTTATTTTCAAATGATCAACCAATTTTGTATTCTTAAAAAACTCCAATTTGCTTTGATACATAACACTTTTAATATTTTATGAGGTTTTCTTAGCTTATAATTTTGCTATAATATTTGTATGTGTTTGTATGGTGTCTAATTTTCTTTTCCTGTGTTATCCTTTTCTGGTTTTAAAATCTTTGCAATATAGCTATTTTAGAAGAATTGAACAGTATACTTACCTTCTCTATTCACAATGAATTGTATTTAATATCAGCATCACCTTTTCTTTAAATGTTTGATAAAGATCCAGTGAAGTCATAATGGCTCATAATGGCCTGGGTATTTATTTATTTTTTTCAGGACAGGTTTTTTTTATTACTAACTAATTTCTTTATTAATGTTAGGTCCATTGAGAGTTTTTTTTTTTTATTTTTGAGTCAACTTGGATAATTTCTTTTTTTCTAATAATTATTGATTTTATTTAAATTATCTGATTTGCTGGAATATACAAATAATTAATAAAATTGCCTTATGTTGCTTTTAATTTATGTCAGAACATTAGTAAATCTTTTTTTTTTAAATTACTGCTTTTGATAATTTTTATCCTCTCTTTTTTCCCGGCTTGTCTAAATAATGGTGTGTCATTTTTTTGTGACCTTTTCAAAGGTCATCCTCTTTTCATTAGTTTTCTAAATTGTCATCAGATATTTATTATTATATTACTTCTGCTTGAGTACAATTGTCCTTATCTAAAGATTTAGCTACTTCCTTAATAATGAAGCTTATATTATTAAGTAAAGAATTTTTTTCTCCCTAATATATGTATTTAAAATTATTATTTCCTAATAGATGATATCTAATAGAGTCAAAGGCTTTTGTTTTGCTGGATCCCATGAATTTGATATGTTTTTATTTTATTTAAAATATTTTCTAATTTTTCTCAACTGTAAGCCAATTTTAAACAGTGTGGCTTACTTTTCAAATAATTGAATATTTTCTAATTTTATTGATTTTATTTTTTCTAGATTACATTATTTTGGATAATATAATTTTAATTATTCCAACCTTTTTGAGCTGGAGTTTTCCTTTATAACATCTTATATTCCTTATCCTAAAGAGTATTTCAAGTGCACTTAAGAAAAAGATGTACTTTTTGTTACTGCATAACATTCAAAACATAAAAGTTCAATCTGGTTAACAGTATTGCCCAATATTTGTGCTAAATTTTAGTATAACTACACTTAATAATTTTTGAAAAGATAGCCTTGAAGTATATACTGTAATTATTGAATTGTCTGTATATTCTTTTTTTGAGGTTTTGTTTTGATTTTTAGTTTGTTTATTTTTTATATTTATATATAACAGCGGAATGCATTACAATTCTTATTACATACATAGAGCTCAATTTTTCATATCTTTGGTTTTATACATAGTATATTCACACCAGTACATGTATATTCCTCATACATGTACTTTGGATAATATCATAATATGATTGGAGCAGCAATTTCAACATCAGTCAAAACAAAATTTAGAGCAAAATGTTACTACAAAGAGAAACATTAATGATAAAAGTATCCATAATATCCAGAGGAAATAGTAACAAACATCTACACATCCAAACAAAAGTGCCTCAAAATATATAAAACAAAAATTGACAGGGTTTAAAGAATATACAGACAATAATGATCATTGAATGTTTGTTATTATTTCCTCTGGATAGTATGGATAATTTTTATCATTAATGAGTCTCTTTGTAGAAAAATTTTGCCTTAAATTTTGTTTTGATTGATATTGAAATTGCTGCTCCAATTTTATTCTGATTAACACATTACATGATATGATTTCATCCATTCTTTTAATTTCAGCCTATTGCTGTCTTCAATGCATGTGTTTCTTGTATAGTACATGCAGTGCATATTGTTTTTAGTTTGCATTTTGATTTGGCAAAGAGCCAAAGCATAGTTAGTATAGTTATCAATATGTTTGGATTTATTTTTGCAATTTTTAAGAATATTTCTATCTGTGTCTTTCTGTTTTGTTTCCTCTCTCTTTGTTCTCCCCTACTCCTTGTTTTTGTATTAATTGTTTTGGGGCCATTTTGATTCCTCTGGCAAATTTTTAACATATGTTTTCCCAGTTTTTTTTCTTATTGGTGACCCTAACAAATAATGTATTTTAACTTATCAAACTTTACTTCAGATAATCTTGGAAAGTATAGAAATTTTGAAGTTTAAACCTACTTTCAGTAACAAATAGTCTACCACACTCATGAATGTGGATGGACACCATGAGATTTATGCATTAGAATCAAAGGACTTAATTACTTATAGCAACATAGCAATATTGAAATACAGCATTGATATGATATTTTTCTTTTCTTTTTTTCTTTCTTTCTTTCTTTTTTTTTTTTTGAACTGGAGATTGAACCCAGGGGCACTTAACCACTGAATAACATTTCCAAATATGTTTTATTTTTTGTTTTGAAATTTCAAGAAAGTGTCTTACTAAATTGTTTAGGGCTTTCCTAAATTGCTGAGGATGACCTCCAACTCCCAATCCTTGTCCCTCAGACGTGAGTCCTAATTCTCACAGGAGAAATTGGAAAGGACCCCATGACACACACTTGATGAATTTCATCATTGGAAACAAAAACAACTGAGGGTAGCTTACTCAAATCTTATATAAAACAGTAAGCACACATGTGCATTGCTTTAATGGGAAAATACTATCACCATATTTCAAAGATCTTCACTCTACAGGTGTTCTTGAAAACATGTGGAACAGAGGTAGAAATATCTATGCTAACAGTATGCACAGAAATGAGTGAAACTATTGGAAACTGTCACCTTCCTGTTAGATGTAGCCACTTTAACATTTCCCGTCCTTTTGTGCTATTTTCATATATATTCCATCTGCATGTTATTAAATAAAAATACGGTAATTTATTATTGCTGTAGGAATTTGTGTGTTTGAAAAATTAACTCAGAAATGAAAAGAGAGTATATACATTTTTTTAAAATGTACATTCACCCACATATTTATCATTTCCTCATTTCCTGTATATTTGAGTTAACATACTGGTATCATTTCCTTTCCGGCTGATAACACTTTTTTTTTTTTTTTTACGATACCTTGAATAAAAGGTGCACCAGTAAAGATATATCACAGTTTTGATTATGCAGAAATAGTTCTACTTCACCCCCTTTTGAAAAATAATTTTTCAGGATATAAATATATAGACATAGATCTAAGTATAGATAGAAACATAACTTGCAATTCAACACATTGGACATGCCCTGTTAATACTCTCAGGACTCCAAAGGTTTTGATGGGAACTCATATTAATTTTGTTCTTATTGCCCTCTGCATGATGAATTATTTTTCTAATGATATTTTCATGAAAATCCTTTTGTTTTTATCTTCAACATTTGTATATAACATTCTCTGTGTATGGGTCTCTTTGTTTTTTTTAAGCTACTTTAGCAATATTTTATAAACCAAAATTTATGAGTTAAGTATTATTAGATTTAGAATTTTTTCCTATTCCCTTCTCTATCTTCTCTTTTTCTGCAGTTTCAAATTAATCTATATGGGTGTGTACTTGATATTAACTAACAGGTCTCTGAGTTTCTGTTTATTTTTCTGTCATTCTTTTTTCTTTCAGTTTTTCCAATTGTATGATCTGTTTTTACAGATGTCTAACTGACAAATAATAATTATGTACATTTATGGTGTAAAACATTAGGTTTTGATGTACCTATGTAGACATTATAGAAAGATTCAGTCAAGCTAATTAACATATCTACCAGTTCACCAATTTACTCTTTCTACAGTGAGACTATTAAACATTTATTTCAGCAATTTTGAAATATTTAATATTATTATTAACTGTGATCTCTATGCAACAAATATTTATTTCTTCAGCTTACCTGAAACTTTGACCCTTTGATCTACACCTTTTCTTACCTCATCCTTCCTCAGATTCAGATAACCACTTTTCTACTGTTTCAATGATAAACTCCTTTTAGATTTCATATATACGTGAGATCATATAATGCCTGTCGTTTTTTACCTGTCTTATTTCTTTTAATATAATGTCTTCTACTTCCACTCATGTTGCAAATAACAGAAATTTCTTCTTTCTTAAAGGTTGCATAATATTCCATTTTATATAACTTATATTCTTTATTCAGTTATCTGTTCATGGACATGAAAGTTGCCTCCACATCTGGGTTATTATAAAAAATGCTTAAATAAACATGGAAGTGTATATACCTCTTTGCCACACCAAAGATATATCCCTTTGCACATACGCCTAGAAGTGAGATCATAGGGGTATTTATTTTCAATTTTTTTTTTTAGAAAACTCTATACTACTTTACAAACTGGCTCAATTTGTATTTTTTACTAATCCATTTTCAATTTAACTTTTTTTTTCACTTCACTGTGTGTTTAGAAAATATTTTATTTTAGACAATTTTTACTTTCCAACACTAGAAACTTCATTTAGTATACTGTAGAATTTCTATTATTTGAAACATTTTTATACCTTTATTTTATTTATTCTTTTTTTTTAATGTGATGCCAAGGAGAGAACCCAGTGCCTTGCACATGCTAGGCTAGTGCTCTACCACTGAGTCACAACCCCAGCACCTTTATTTCTTAATATTATATTTTTTATTAAAAATTCATCTTAATCTATTATCATTTAAACATTGTTTCCTTTAGTCCTTTGAACATAGTTAAAACTGCTGTTTTGAAATCATTGTCTGTCGCGACCCCTTGCCCGCAAGGAAGACGCAACTCGGGAATCTTCTTTCAGCAGTTTATTCAGGCCCTTGGATATTTCTTCTTCTTCCTCTCGGATGCCCCTCCCAGCCTTAATAAAGCATCCCAAGCCCCAATGCAAAGCTGCCGCGTGGAACTTTCTCACAGGGTGGTGAAAAATCATGTGCCAACTTTCCCAGATAAGAAGTTGTTTGTCACAGACCACAGCGGAGCCAGCGTCATCTTGTAATGGCGACCATAATCTGCAGAAACGGCAGAAGCGGCTCACCACAGTTCCCCCTTTTCTGTTTTCTTAAAACAATACAGGCGAGAGTAGAGGTCCTATCCCACTGTGCAGAAGTGGCTGCATAGTATGGCTCAGTCCCAAGGAGGGCCCTTCCCCAGATCTGAGGCCATATCAGCCGACGCCTTTTTTCGTGGGGCGGGGCATGGACGCGTCTAACCCGCATGCAACAGGACATGCTCTCCTTGAGGTCCACGTCAAGGATCACTCAAGTGCAGTGCCTTGCCTCGCATCCTGTATCGTGACGATGGTGGACGAAGGGGGATAGCTGAGGCTGAACTGTGGCTGTTTATAACGACAAACAAGTTGACAGCACCCTGAAAGAAAGGCACGGACTTTAAGACGATAGAAAAGCACTAGTGTGGAAACCCATCTGCGTGCAATGGCAGTAAGACCGGCAGAGTGCAAGGGCTTTCCAACACTAAGAGAATAACAAGGAAAGTCATGTCGATCCCAGTGCAATGTTATAATAACTTGGGGTGTAACGACCATGACAAAGGTTTACTGCTTAAGATGCGCAAGCCAGACTTGAGGTGAGTTGCCATTTTCTAAAGCTGCAAGAGCTTGTATGATCATAGCCTTTTCTTGTGCATGGCGAGTTTTAAGGCGACAGAGAAGCCACAAACAGAGCACAACACTGAAGCAACACATTGCACCAAAAATGCCTACTCCCACCCACTCTTTGAAGAAGGAAAAGGCAGAAGATATCCAATCGGTGAATTGACCCAAAGTCACTGGTTCGACACGGGTACTATTCAAAACAGCAATCTGAGTTAGTTGAGACTGGATCAAGTTTTCTGCTTCCATGGACCAATTTCCGGCCAAATATTCGCCAATGATGCGGGAGGCATTCCTGGAATCATTAAATCTGACAGAGGTTATGCATAAATGTGCACGTTGGTCAACACAACCCAAAAGCACCAAGTCTGCCAATTCTTCTACCTGAGCTTGGAGTAAATCTATTCTTTGGTTGGCAGCTAAAATCCCTGACAAAATATGTTGATTAATTGAATTTTGGGACTGAAGTATGGTAGAAGTTTGTTGAACAACTTGATTAATGGTGGCAGCAGTTTGAACCTGGCTGGCCATGGCTACTCCAGCTATAACTGCTGCAGCAGCAGATACCGCCACAGCTGTCACTATGGCTGCCGTAATTCCAAAATCTCTACGGGCTCTAATCAGTTCAACAATAGGAAATGACTCTGGATCCGCAGTAACCGGGATCGGGACAAAAGTTGGAATTTTTATAATCACTGCCATAGGCCAGGATCCATTCCAACACTCAGATAAGAGACAGGTAACACTAGAACAATCCAGCATCCCCTGTAATGTAACATTAGCCAAACGAAACAGGAACGGAGATTGGAGACGGACTGCTGCGGAGGGTAATGTAGCATTAGATAATTGTGAATTATTTGCAGAAATTTTAAGCCTCCTACCTCGCTCCGAGTCTTGGGTACTGCCAGAAACATTAAACAGCCAACTTTGGACTCCTAATATTTCCCTGGGGAAACACAAGCGCAGACTAGACTAGCCCAATCTGAGGGAGTCATGCAAAATCTAGTAAGTCCCTCCACCTGAGTGAGAGTGAAAGCGGCATCTATGCCATAAGTGCGGACAGATTCTGCCAAGGTTTTAATTAGCTTAAAGTCTAAAGGCTCATGATATCTTCCCCTGTTATTGTCCTGAAATACAGGGTATGCAAGTCCCATATCTGTATTAACTGTCCTCCAAACTTGTGCATGAAAAGATCTCCCGGAACCTTGGCTCCCCCCCACATACGGAGGTGGGGCAATCGGCACCATATCTTCTTCTAGATATTCTACCTCCTCCTCCTCAGAGTTTTGTTGACCGATGTTAACTCCCTTCCCCTTCTTACAGTAGGCCTGCGTGCCCTGTGTCTCCTTTTTCTTCTTTTTCATTTTTATCTTATGTAGTTGTTGTAACAATATATCAAGGTCCTCAGAACTCTCTGAGTCGCTGGTGTTCTCAGGCGTTTTTAATTCGGTCAAGTCTGGGTAGAGCCTTCTCCTATTTTTATCTTCAGGCTCTTTTGCCTTCTCACTACTGTTACTTTTAATACTCTCTGCCACTTCACTACATGATCCTTCAGATTTTTCCTCATGCAGTTGCTCAAGAATAGCTTGACCCTCACTCACAGCTTCCTGGCATTTACCATCTGTAAGGCAACCACGGACCATTTTCCAAAGGGGTATCACCCCACCCTCTAATATGCCCTGCTCAGAAGCAAAGTCAAGATCTTTGCCTAATTTATCCCAACTAGGCACAGTAAGGCTGCCCGAAAATGCAAACCACGGTGCAGCGATATCTATCTTCTGTAAAAATCTCTGTAAAGTACTATGTTTCACTTCCAGTCCCTTGGAACGTAACAGGCCATCTAGGGCCAGGAGAAGCGGACTTGAAGATGCGGCACCCATGACACAACAACAAAGGAAGCACAAAAAAAAGAAAGCGAAAGTACACAGTGCAGCTGCAATAAAATGTAAGGCTCTCTCTTTCATTACAGAGGAGCTGTCCCGCTTTGGTCGCGGATCCCACTTACTAGGGACTAACCCCGCTTTGATCGCGGATCCCACTTACCTGGGACTAACCGGTGCACCACCCCTGACTGCTGAAAGTTCTGGTTCCCGGGTCTCGGCACCACTTGTCGCGACCCCTTGCCCGCAAGGAAGACGCAACTCGGGAATCTTCTTTCAGCAGTTTATTCAGGCCCTTGGATATTTCTTCTTCTTCCTCTCGGATGCCCCTCCCAGCCTTAATAAAGCATCCCAAGCCCCAATGCAAAGCTGCCGCGTGGAACTTTCTCACAGGGTGGTGAAAAATCATGTGCCAACTTTCCCAGATAAGAAGTTGTTTGTCACAGACCACAGCGGAGCCAGCGCCATCTTGTAATGGCGACCATAATCTGCAGAAACGGCAGAAGCGGCTCACCACAATTGTCTACAAAATCCATTAGCTGGGTCCATTCAGGGAAAATTTCTATTAAAAAATAGTTTTATTGAGTAAGGTTCATATTTTTAGAAAACACCTTTCTTTGTCTCCTAATGTTTTTGTAGGGTACTAGACCTTTTATACAACCCATAATAACATCCTCTATGTTCCATATTTTTTTAACTGATGATTGTTGCTCTTGGTTTTTGTAGTGTTTTGCCTTACTTTGTCCTGTAACTTTCATAAATGTAAGTCTGTGAAATCTCTCTCCTCTGCAATGTATGGTCTCTAACATCTCTTCTCCCTTGTTTTTGTTCTTATTTTATTATTTAACTTACATTCCAGGTGGTTGTACCTGTATCTGCCTAGCTTAGGAGATAGCCCAGGAAAGACAAAAAGTGAGTTCAAATCTGAAACCAGTGAGGCACTCACCTTCTTAAGATGGAAGTTTTATACTGTCTGGAAGATCAAAGAGTATTTAACACTTCCATGGCTTTGACCTTCTTCAAGGCTCTGTCCAGTCTCCCATGTGCCTGTTCTTATTCAGCCATAGCTAGTTGGAGATCTAGGTCCTTTTAGGAACCTCTCTATGGTTGCACAATTACCCAGGAAGCCAGTAGTATGAGAAATCCTGTGTAGCCTGGCTAGTTTTTATTTACAAGAGGACACTACTCAATTTTTTTGTTTTGCTACCGGGCTTCTACTCAAGGTTTTTAACTACCTTGAGCTGTAGATCTTCCATATTTTTTTTCCAAGTCATGTTTTCTACTTTTATTATCAATAGCAATTTGGTTGGACATTTCTTTCTGAAAAAAATTAAGTCAACGTTTTTCAGTACAACTCTCAGTTTTCATAATCAGCATGGCCCTAATAGAACCACCATGCTGACTGAGGTAGTAAGATAGGTAAATGGGAGCAGCTCTCTCAATAATGCTGAAGATTCCCATCCTTCTTCCTTGAAGTTCATTGGTACTTCATAGATAAATATTGAAGGACTTTTCTGAATTTATATTTGCCGTCTCAGGCTAAGACTCTCAGTTCCACTGTGGAGATCTAGGAGAAGGCTCACAATTGAAGTTGTAGCACTGGTCTTCCTTAAAATCATTTTTTTTCCAAACTGAAAGGGAAGTAAACCATCTGCAACACCCATCTCAAAAGAAACAAACATAAATAAATGAGAGTGAGAGAAATTATAATCTAAATATCATATCTTCATTTTTCAGTTCTCATATCTTCACATTACCACCTGTTTTCCCTTTTCACATTTCAGGGGTGTCACATTATAGGCTAGGAGTAGAGATGGGGTATTGTGTTTTTCTGCATTACACTGATACAAAAAACTTTATTTTTTGTTTGTATGTTTTTAATTTAAAAGTTCTGTATTTAGCAATTCTTCTCTTGGGTTGGCAATGACATTATCATACATCAACATCTAATTAAAGAAGGTCATCAGTTATAAGGGAAGAAAGCTCCTCAGTTAGTATATATCTTGTGACCATATATGTAACAGAATTTTCACAAAAGAAAATTTCCTGCTTTCCTCAGTGCAAGAAAGTCTGTAAGCCTTAGAGTGATTACATTTCTAGGTGAGTCATTAAAGCAGCAAATGGTAATATTCATTAAATGCTAGGAATATTACTGTGAACTGGAAAAGCATTAGCCTCTGATATTTCAGAATCACTTGACTTAAAAGAGATATAGGTGTGTAGGGAAACTCTAGCTAAGTAACCTTAACATTGTTTTGGATATATCTAACGAATATTTACCATACACCAATGTTTATTCTCCACCTAGAAAACACTTTTTAATTATTCTAGGTTATGAACACCACTTAATTTTATGATGTCTCCACTGCTTAAGCCTTTATGGAAGAGGTTAGCAAAGTCTCATTTGCTTTTATGAATTTACTGTACCAATTCTTAGTAAGGTACTGTATAAAGTAATGGAATCCTCAGGTGGTAGAAAATGCCTGGATCATAGACATAGGGTTTAAGGTGGAGGTTTAGTATTTAGAGACTCATCTCTCTGCCTCCCTTAGGAGTTAATTCTTATTGCCTGTTATAAATCACTAGTATATATATATATAAAGAACAGTGTCTCAAGGCCTAAACACCCATGGGAACTGACCATATTCACATTAAAGCAAAGAACATAATCTTGACCACAGTGACCCATTAGAGTTTTAACTGTTAAAATTATTCACAATAAAAATCACTCTTAAAATTCATGACATGTTCTGCACTCCCCTCTCCAATTTCTATAGGAATGAAGAACAAGGTGTCTGAGAGTAGGATAGCAAAGCTGCTGAAAAGATACAGCAGATAACACTGAAATAAAGAGATTTTACTGTATGTCTTTGTATGAACTATTTGAAAGTAATTTTCTATTATTTCCTTGATTCATACAATGAGGTGAAACTACCGTCATGGTAGCGATAATTAGAAAACAGGTATTAAGTTTATGTTGCATGCTTTTATGATACAATTCTCTTTGGATCAATTGTGCTTCTGTGTAGTTTCTTGGCTTCTGAGCAAAGGGCATGCTTGAATAGCAAATGGAATTGGCAGTTAGGGATAATACAATCCTCTGGAGTTACTTGGAATCATCTCAGGATATTGAAGATAAATCCCACTCCCTTCCCTACCTAAAATATTACTTACATTATGGAGTAATTACCTTGAGATGGCATCCTACTCTCTCATGAAGAAAATTTGCTTACATTCCAGGGTGATGAGTAATATTGATCCCTCTAAAAAAGAGAATTTGAAGGTCACCAGCAGCCCTGATAAAGATCAGACTATTCTAAAATCAGGTTTCTTTCATCTGGAGACGAAGTCCTCACGGTGTCACACTGCAGCATATGGGACATGGGAAGTCAATGCATGATATTGCTCTGATATCCTTTTTGCTGTGAATAAGAAACTATATATGTCTGGCCCTGACCAAGATGTTTTCAGATTTCAGTACATGAATGTATATTCTACAAGGCTGACTTTCTGCTCTCAAGCAGTGTAAAATTTCAGAACTTTGTATTACCTTATATAACACATTTAAGTATTACATAACTAGAACTCATGATGATTTCATCAGGAATGCAGATTATCATGAGCTAGAAAGTATATAATCAACAGGGAAGAGGGTATTTCTCTTAAAATTCTCCGTTCAGGGTGCAGTTGACGATACCTGCACCTGGAACCCAGAAAAGCCGAACTCAGTGAAACATTGCAGTGGTCTCCAGAGGAAAGGGGTTTGGGGAGGATATTTTCAGTAACATAGGAGGAATAAGTTAAAGATATTTATTGACATAATTGTGACTATACTTAATAACAATGTAGAGTGAACTTGAAAGTTGTAAGATATTAGGTTTTAAATATTATCACACACAATAAAAGAGAAGTATGTGTAGTAATGTAAATGTTCAATAGACTATCTACAAATTGTATGCATTTATGTACACATATATGTAGATCAATATGCTATTTGTATGTATATATCAATAGCATTATCATGTACATAAATACAAATAATATTTTACTACTCAACTGAAAGTATAAATAAAGTATAAGAGAGGGGGAAAAAAAGGTGGCTACATGTTTACCTAAGTCCAAAATTTACTGAATTTATCCTATTTGTGTTTTCAGACAGACTCAAAGAAAATACTCATTAAGTATATATTATTTTTTTTTTATTTTACTCTAATAAGAACATTTATCATAAAAGCTATCTTTTATTTCAAATTGATGGCAACTTGAGTTTAATCACATTTCAAGTTGATGGCAACATAGGTTCAATCACATTCAAAAGCTACATTATCTTTTCCCCTAACATTTTATATTACGATTGTCACATACCTATTTATATTGTGTATACTGTAACAATATATGACATAAATTATAATTGAATAATATAAATTATAATTTTGTTACAGTTTAAATTATTTAAAAACTTTTCAGTTTAACTTTTATACTAGAATTAAAATAATTTTTCTACCACAGTTACAATAATGTAGTATTTTGTACTTGTCTTTATATTTATTTTTGCCAGTGAGTTGTTAACTATTTTATGCTGTCGTATTGCTGTTTAGTGTCCTTTGATTTCACCTTGAAGTACCATTATAACAATTCTCATAAGGCACATCTGGTGGTGATTCTCTACCTCAGCTTTTCTTTTACTTATTTTCCTCTCCTCCTCTCCATCCCTACCCCTACTTCATCTCTTTAAATTCAGGAATCTTTATCTCTCTGTCATTTTTGAAGGACAGGTTTTGGCAGAATGAATTCTTGCTTTGCAGCTTTTTTTTTTTTGGTCTACAGGAGTTCTCTTGTAAAACCCACGGGCTCTCTTGTATGTGACAGGAGGCATTTGCCTTGTTAATTTAAAAATTTTCCTTCTTATTTTTGATTCATGCAATTTGATTATGATGGTTCTCACTGTGGATATCTTTAAGTTCCTCACATCTTAGGGTCTTTGAGCTTTTTGGATCTGGGAGTTCTTTTGCTACCCAGATTTGTGAAGTTTTCAGTCAGTGTTGCTTTGAATTTTCATTCTAGTCCTCTTCTCCCTTGTTCTTTAAAGACTCTCGTAATGTATATACTGGTCTGTTTGATGTTGTCACTTAAGTTCCTTAAACTTTCCATGCTCTTTTATACTGTTTTCTTTCTGCTATTCTGACTACCTTTTTTTTTCCCAGTGAACTATCTTGTGTTTGCTGATCCTTCCTTCAATTTTATCTGTTGTATTTTTGAACCTCTCCAGTGTGTTTTTTTTTCCAGTTCATTGATTCTGTTCTTAAGTTCTGTGTTTTATATTCAGCACTTTTTTTTCTACTTTTTTCTTTGTTGAAGTTTTTCCTCTGTTTACATACTGTTCTTAGGACCTGGAGGAATATCTTTAATGAGGTTATTATGTGTTTAGGATTCAAAAACTTTTGATTGATAATTCTAAGTGTAATGTAATTAAAGAGCATGATGTTTTAATAGATGTGCAGGTCCTGGAATGGTTAAATCGAACTAATTAACATATGTATAACCTCACATATTATTGAACATAACATCTCTATGTTATTTTTGATTCTCTATCAAATAAGACAATACAATAAAAGAGTTTTTCCTTTGAGTCAGTTTCTGGAGATTCATATGATTGTTTTTTATATTGTTTTTGTCTAATTTCTTGATATCCCTTGATGCTCTGTTTCGGTAACCTTAAGTTAGAAAAATCATACATTTTTCTTAATATTTGTGGAATGAACTCACTGAGGGGAAGAACTACCACAGGTCCTCTTAGTCAGTGATTCTGTGAGTTTTACCACTCTTTCCTTCCTCAGGGAGAGGCAAAGATGTTTGCTTTTTGTTGGCTAGCTTTGTGATGATCCTGAAATAGACTGAAATATGATGTTCCCCAGCCCAAAACTATCTCCGTTCCCCCTGATGTGTCTAGAATGTGTAGGACTCATCAGAGCTCTAGGACTCCCAAGTCAGAAATTAATTATTTGAGCAGCTTTGGATAAATTGGAGCTATAGATGTACAGATAGTCTTTTTCTCCCGAGGAAAAAGATGAGGGCTGGGATTTTTCATGCATTCACTCTGTAATGACCAGGGAGGAAGGACCAATTGTGCCAATCAGCCCACGTTTCCATCTTCTTTCTCTTGCAGGCAGTTAGACTGTGCCAGACTTGTCAGCTCTCCAAAGATAGACTGAAATCAGACCTTTAAAGAGTTGCCTTAGAAAAAATTGGAGCAGTATACAAAAGAACAAACTCCTTTTTACCCTGGTTGAAGCTTGAAGCCAAATTTCTTTTCCTGATTCTGTAATACCCTGCCAGGGACAGTGTCTCTGGTGAGAATGTGTCCCACGTCTTTCAGAAAACATGAGTGAATCTGGTTCTGCATTCTCCTGGGGTTCAGGAGCCTTTCAATTAGTTTCTGACATTTCTCGAATAGAATTTCCCCATGAATTGGTGTTTGTATGAAAGAAATTTCAACCTCTGAATGTCTTCAATGTCTTGTTTGCATTAATAATGAGAATAGTTTTGCACAAATTGCTTAAAAATTTGAGTTCAAAATAACCAACCTTGCTCAGCTGTGGTGGCATGTGCCTTTAATCCCAGTGGCTTGGGAGATTGCAGTAGGAGGATCACAAGTTCAAAGCCAGCTTCATCAATTTAGCCAGGTTCTAAGCAACTTAGCCGGACACTTTTTGAAATAAAAATAAAAGGGCTGAAGATGTGGCCTAGGAGTTAAGTGTCCCTGGATTTAATCCTCAGTACAGTGGAAGAGGAACAAAAAGGAGGAGGAGGAGGAGAAGAAGGAGGAGGAAGAGGAGGAGGAGGAAGTGGAGGAGGAGGAGGAGGAGGAGTAGGAGAAGGAGGAGGAGGAGGAGGAGAACCAACCAAGCTAATCATCATTTTACATGGTGGCTTTTATTACATTTCTTTAACAGAACACCAAAGACTAGCTCAAATTAATATTGTGAGCTGTGCTCTAATTTTCCACTTCCTATTCTGCTGTGTTTAATGAGTAAGGAATGTATTGTAATTGTTAGTATTCTATAGTCTTAATCTACTATATATAATGTATCTTGGTTTTGAATAGACACTATTGAGAATATGCTTTTAAGACAGTGAATCAAGTCATGTGCTAGTAATGAAAGGAGGAGAGAAATTATTTTCTATGTATCAATCATCTTCTTTTACAAAAAACAATGCCATTTATTGAAGCTAACCTGTGGTCTTTTGTTAAAACAATTTTGCCAGTATCTTCATCAGGAAGGTTGGCTGGTTGTCAAGTGAACACAATACTTTGCATGGTAGCTGAAGAACAGTTGGAAGAAAGGAAGTCAGAGGAGTCTGCCCTCTAGAGGGATTAGGAATCAGTGTTTTTTTTCTATGGGTTCAGGGATACAGCCAGCCTTCAGACTTTTGGTACAGAGAACATCGATAATCACCCACTGTCAGATAAGAGAGGAAATAAAAATGCAGTCAAAGGAAACATCTTTTTCTGCTTCACTTGTTCCTGTTCTAGACCAGTGGAGGAGAATGGAATCTGAAAAAGACAGGAAACAAATGAGAAAGCAGCCATACCAACTATAGCACCCACAAACCAAGTCAGACTTAGGCAGAGGATTTCACATGCATCAAATTAGACAGGAGAGTAGATATTCACCTTGTCTTGCATCTCCAGATCAGAAAAGGGCCAAAAGTTTACAAAATCTGACCATAATTATATGAAAGAATATTGAATGTACCTCACTTGGTTCTCACCATATCCTTGAAATAACAAAAATTTAACTTTCCTTTGCATTTTCACCCATTACGTATGTGAGGATCTCCTTATTTCATTTTTAGTCTGGTGGCTTTCAAAGTGTGGTGTTCAGCACCCACACTGGCAGCACTTCATGGCTTGTTAGAAATGAATATTGTTAGACCTACACACCAGACTCACTGAATCTAAAACTTGAGCCCAGTGATCTGTATTTTAGAAAGCCTTCCAACTATTTTAGATCTTTCATTAAAATACTACAACTTTATATTTTACTACACTGCTATTTAAACATTTAAATTTTTTACAAATTTGAAAATTATTTTCTAAATGAAAATTGGTCATTTTATATATTTAAACTTTTAAAATTAGTGATTATTTGAAATAAGCCCTGAATAAACTATTTTATTATTGAGATACTCTATTGAAATTACTTTTGATTATTATGATCCATAGCTTTTGCAAAACAAAAGCTTTTTGGTAAATTTAGTAGAATTCTTAATTCAAAATGATAAATTTAAATGCTTAATATCTTTCTTAAATTTATATCTAGCTAAATAACTCCATAGGACTTCATCATTAACCTATATATTGTTAATAAAAGATTCTGATTGTTTTATAAATTTTATCATTACTGTATAGGTAATATTTAAACATGTTTAATTTCTAAACATTATTATATTTCTGATTGGTATATTATATATATGTTATACACATATTATATATATAAAACCCTTCTTAACATATATATGTATATATTACCTTTCTTATTTGTATTATGATCCACAAATACCATATTAAGTTAAAACCTGATAAAACCTGTTCAAAATCACTACACTTATATAATAGTAAGTTCAAAGAAAAAGTTATGTTCTTTATGTTACAGTAATTTGATTCCTTTATAAAGTACACACACATTCACACCCACATATACACAGTAATTTCTAATTTATCTATAGTCTGATTAAAATCACCGTGGAGTCAAATCAAGTGTACATAGATTTTCCTTTACTCTGTGAGTAAAACAGACAAACTATTTTAATGCTAATTAAAAAAAATTCTCATATTTTATCACTTATGAAATTTAAAGTAATGATGAATGCATCATTACTTCATTTATATTTTGAAAAGATATTATAGAGAAAAAAAACTTATTGTTAGCATGCACATTAACATGAGCACCAATGCATTTGTACCAAAAAAAAAAAAAAATCACTTCAAAAGATATCATTGATTTCATACTAGCAACTACAATATAGCCACATGTCCTTATTGTGTATGGAGTATGACATAACTTTTGCACCGCTAAAGAGGACTAAACATAAAAATAATGTCACTGTATTTTTAGATGCTTTAACAATGTCAGCAATTTTCATAACTGCTAAAAATACAGTATTGGTATACCAAACAAAGGGATGCTAAGAACATGTCAGGTCTAAACTTTGTGGATTTCAGTCAGCTGAGCAGTGCAACAAGTAGCTCATTTTAGAAGCTTGAACAAACACTTCTTTCATAGAGGAACACTCTGTCACTATCCCCATCTGTGCTTCTCTCCCTGAAAAATCCCATACATGACATTTGCATTGACTTCATCAGCTTCAAATTGCAACATCATGAATACTAGCACGTATTTTGTATTCTTTCCATCAATAGCCAGGACAGGAGGCTAATTAGAGTACTACCAAATGTATTAAACATAGAATTGCAATAAAGGGACAATTCTCACAAAAAGTTGAACTTCGAAACTGTCAGCTAAAACGGAGAAGGCACTTTTTTTTTCCTCAGCTAAAACTGATCATAATCTGATTACTTATTTATTTTCCTATTGAGTGTTTTTAGTTCCTATGTTAAAATGCATTATTTTTATATTAACACATAAAATAGTACTTTGATTTGTAATTTAAATTTATTTTATAATGACAAATAGAAAGTTGAAAATTGTACATATTAGTGGGGTACCATATGCTTTGATACATCTATGCCTTGTATAATATTTAAATAGATTAAAATTATCTACCTCCTCAAATTTTATTATTTTTTATGATAAAAATCATTCAAAATCCTTTCATCTAGCTTTTTGATATATACAATACATAATTGTACTCTATAGTCATCCTACTAAGCAACAACACAGCAGAACATTTCACTCTTATCCATAACTTAGTACCCATTGATCATCCTCTTTCTATCTCTCTCTTTCCCTGCTCTCTCCCATCTCTAGTAGCCACCATTCTATGCTCAATTTCTAAGAGCTGGAGGTTCTTTTAAATTCCACATGTAGTGCTGGTCTTTTCATGCCTGGCTTATTTCACTTAACATAATGATTTCCAGTTTCTTCCATGTTATTTCCAAATGACAGAATCTCATTCTTTTTTCATGGTAGTACTCTATTGTATATTTGAGCTACTTTCGTCTTTACCAATTCAACAGTTGATGAACACCTAGGTTTTACTACTTTGTGTCTCTTATGAATCATGTTATAACAAACATAGAAGTACACATGTTTCTTTGACAGACTGATTTCATCTCCTTTGTATATATAACTAGGAATGGGATTTTTAGATCATATGTTAGGTTTATTTTTAAGTTTTTGAGTAAATTTTTCTCCATTTTCCATAATGGCTATAATAATTTATATTTTCATTAATAGTATACATAGGTTCCCTTTTTCACCACATCCTCACAAGTACTTGTTATCTTTTAGAGAAAAGCATTTCTTAATAGAGAAGAGTGACAGTTCTTTATGATTTTTATTTGATTTTTATTTGCATTCCCTGGTGGTTAGTGATGTCGAATATTTTTTCAAGTTTCACACTTAAAATTTTAATTCATTTTGAATTGATCTTTGTAACTGGTGAGAGATATGAGTCTAGTTTTATTCTTCTAGGTTTGGATACACAATTTTTCCAGCACCATGTACTGGAAAGAATGTCTTTTCTCCAATGTGTGTTCTTAGCACTGTTGCTGAAAACAGATTAACTATAGGAACTGGGTTTATTTTTAGTCTCCTATTGCATTGGTTTATGTGTCTGATTTTTTGCCAATAACTTCTGATTTGATTACTGCATCCTCATAGTATATTTTAGTCAGGTACTGCATGTAATGTCTCTTTCTCTGTTCTTTTTGCTCAAGTTTATTTTGGCTACTTGTGTTTTTTTTTTTTTTTTTTTTTTTTTGTGTGTGTGTGTTTGTGTATGTTGTTTATGTGTGTGAGATTCCATGCAAATTTTATCTTTTTTTTCTAATCGTGTGAAAATGTCACTCATAGTTTGATATGGATTTCGTAGGATTTGTACAACACTTTGGATGTATGGACATTTTGACAGTTTTACTCTTCAAATGTTTTAAATGATATATCCCTGTTTTAAAATGATGGTCAGAAATGACATGAACATCTCAATTAAGCAGAAAAGACACTAGATAAAATTCAGTATACATTTATGATAAAAATTCCCAACAAACTAGGTATTTAAACAATGTACCTCAATAAACAAACAGGCAATAGCTAATAAAATACTGAATAAGGAAAAGCTGAAAACTTTTTCTTGAAAATATAAAAAAGGAGGCCAATTATATACATCACTGAAAGTCCTAGCCAGAGCAATGAGACAAAAGACAGAAGTAAAGGGAAGACAAACTGGAAAAAAAGAAGTCAAATTATCACTGTTTACAGATGACGTGATTTTACACACAGGAAAGCCCAAAGACTACCAAAAAAGTATGATGATGAATGGCTTCAACAAAGTTGCAGGATAAAAAATAGATATACAAAAATTGATAGTTTTTAATACATATTATAGTCAATAATCTGAATACGAAATCAAGAAAGCAACCCCACTTATAATAGCTGTGAAAAACAAAACAACAAAAACAACAAAATCCGATGAATACCAAAGAGCTAAAAAGTCTTACTATGATTAATATTATAACACAATGATGAAGGAAATTCGAGAATACTGAAATGATACTTGAAAATTTTCTTACTCCAGCTAATATAATCCTTGTATAGATTATAAATGTTGTAAATTAAATCAGTTATTGAATGTTATTATGAAGTAAGCTGAATGAAACTCAGAGCCTTCACTTTCAGCATCTAATCATAGAGGTGACAACAGATGAATTTCACCAAGCTTAGTAGGTTTTCAACAGTTCTTTGACAGATGGACCTCCAATAAATCAATAATTAATAAATATTTGTTTAGCATAAGAGTAGCTCTATGTAATATTACAAGAAATGTATGCAATATAATAACAATGTTAACTTTCTGGTAACTATTCAATACTCATAATTTATTTAAAAATGTACAGACTTATACTTTTAAATAGTATAGAAAATTGCATCATATATATATATATATATATATATATATATATATATATACAAGCATGCATATACACATAAACCCTTTATATTCAATTATAAACAGAAATTTAAAAATGTTAATTCCTGGAATATTTTCCATATAGAAATACATAATAATGTTGATAATAGAATTTGAGTTCATCCCTTACCTTGAATAAATAAAAACATACAACATTTTGCAGGAATCAGTCATGGACGAAGAACACAAAACATAGATATGTCATCTAATTGTATTTAAAATTCTTCTTTTGTCATCATTTAATGGTTATAGCTGAGCCACCTACGTCCTGCTTTCCTTTTGTGGAAATGATAAACAGATAATCATTGTTATCCATACGTGAGTCAATGTTACAGCAAGGTTAAACATCTCTAAGTAGTAAAATTTTCATAGCACCTTTATAACAGAAAGCCAATGTGACCGTCAACCTTTGAGAAGGTTCTTTGTGCCTGTGATGATAAAATTTGTCTCTTATTCCTTTTATACTACATAAGAAAAAGAAATCAAATACATGGTCTCAATGCCTGTAAAGTGAATATCCATGAATTAAAAAAAAAACAGACTTCATTTTTCTTTTACCTTTCCAGAAATTATTGACAATATTGTTTAAAATATATTCACTGTCTTCTTTATCATAGAGATTTTAAAAACATAGCATGTACTTTTTAACAACAGAATAACGAGTACCCTATTATCAATAATTTTCTTATTATGGTTCCCAAAATGTGTCTTTATGATTGCAAAACATTACTGGATGTCATTCCTTTGAAAACTTTCTGAAGTGATAGCATTAAGCTAGCATAGGAGTGAATTAATGAGCACATTAATTTAGAGATCATTAGCTAATTTCTCATTTCAGCTACACTGCTAAACAAATCAGAGTATCTGCAAGGCTTTTAATTATTTAGTTAAATGTGGTCTTATACTAAACTCCTGTTCTGCCTGTGTTGAAAATAGACTGCAGATGATTGCATTTCCATAGACTTCACAACATAAGCTTCTTTAGGTTTGAAATAAGCATGTTAAGGTTGCCAAGTATAAAGTTTATAACTGCTGTTATTTTGGATTATAGAGAGTTATGAAAATCCAAATGTTTTACAAAGTTAAAAAGTATTCTTTTTTTGCTCACTTAAAACTCAAAAATCACTAAAGTCATTCTGATAAACATGCCAAAAGCCAAGCTTCTTCCCATATGCTAGCATAATCTTATTAAGTCACTGTGATTCACATGCACATTCTCACATAAATACAAACAAGGGAAGCCAAAGATTAAAAATACATTCTATGTATTTCACAGAAGCTTGAATTGAGACCATGACCTCATTTGAATGCAGCATGTGTCCTATATCCTGGGTTATTTTTAAGCCAGCCTTAACATAATTTTTGTACATGAATTTTGCTTTATACTTTCTATATCCCCCTCTGTAATTTCAATGTATCCTGACACTGAAGAGTGATTTAATAATCTAGTAAATACATAAATTGTTTTGACATTTTTATTTACTCCATATTATTTTATTTTCCATGAGTTAATAGTTTGAAACCTTATAGCAGTGAATATGGTGCAGGAAGCATCAAATAAGTATTAGTTATAATAATAATATATTTAATAGTAATGAGTATTAAGGTATGTGTGTAGTAGAAAAGATGTTTTAATTGATGCCTTAGGTTCTTAAAATAACTGAAACCTATCTACAATTTCCTCATTTGATTTTTTTTCCTTTCTAGTAGTTCAAAAATTCTGTTCTGTGTCCATACTGTTCAAAGTTTCACATTTTCTTCTTGTAGATATTTATTAAATATCTTCATGAAATCTCATGGTCTCTAGACCCTTTCAGACAACAGAGAAATATTGTATTTTCCTTGAGATGTGAGCCAAGAATGGAATTTCTAATTTGGATATTCTGAAATATATAAAGACTAGCAAGCTCATGCCAAAGAATAATTTAAAGACTGCTCCTATATTTCTTTGTGTGGAAAAAAAAGGCATGAGTGGGAAAAGGCAGGAGGAGTGAGCTGCTCTTTCTGTCTCACATATTTCCATGTTCTGTTCTAGAATGAGACTCAAATGCTTTCAGATACAGCAGGGTCTTCTCAAACTTATTTCAGTTTACCAATCCATCCTAGAATTTTACCACTCTTTTAAACCACACCACCACTTTGAGGTGCTTCCATCAGGATTATAATTTCCACTTTAATTTTTGTAATTTCATTTTTCTCTTATACTATCTTAAAATTAATGCATGTCTTTATTTCATCCATCAAATAATAAGATAATTTAGTTGTCCTTTTACTTTTAGTATTAGCAAAAGGGACCAGTGTTTATTTGGTTTATTAATGCATGAGAAATATTTTTTTTTAATTTAGAATTATTGGAAACTTTATCATCTACTCTATAGGATTGCCATTTAATCTCATTGTAATGAAGTTAGATAACTTTTGTTCACTTTCAGATCTGGATGCCGAAGAACAAAAATATTGATGGAAGGGCCAATCCAAACACTTTTGTCAATGTTGCCTAGGGATAAAGATGCCTGGGAATGGATGAGTTTAAAATAATCCCTGATGGATCTAATGGGCAGCCAGGAAAGAATTACCAATGTAGACAACCTTCTACCCATCTGCAAGGTTTAATATTACATGCATTTACAATTGGACAAATATATCCACCAGCTGTGTACTGTTGAAGCTTGCTATTCTATAGACACTACTATATTGGACCATGATATTAAAGGTTTTTTAGTCATAACTTTATTTCATATCCTGTTTGTCATGACATGAGCATAATTTGGTGATTTAACTGTTTCATTTTAATCTTTTGTGCAAGAATTTTTCACAGATTTATAAAAACTGTATTTGAACAGGCTACTATGTGTTCTTTTTTCTGTGACTGTAACATAGTCTATCCTATTAATAGATTGTTCTAATTCTAATCAATTCCCTCACTTAGCCTATTTACATATCAACTTCTTTAATATTTTCCTGATTTTTCATCTATGAAGAAGGTTATCTTCTTTTGAAAGCATCAATTCTTGGATTGACTCTACTTTTTAATAATTCTACTTAAATCATACTTCTGGGTTATTTGACTTTAAAGGTGACCCTCCTTATTGATCCTTAAATCCATTTATTAAATTTTCAGGTAAATATTTAATATTATAACTGCATACTGAACTTTTTTAAATTATTTTTTTAAATACACGACAACAGTGGAATGTATTACAATCCTTATACACACATAGAGCACAATTTTTCATATCTCTGTATATAAAGTATGTTTATTGGTATGGGATTGTGGCTTAGCGGTAGAGTTCTCGCCTAGCACTGGCAGGACCCGGGTTCGATCCTCAGCACCACATAAAAATAAAGGCATTGTGTTTTGTCCATCTACACCTAAAAAATATTTAAAAAGTATGTTCACACCAATTTATGCCATTATATATGTACTTTTTTGCATTGTAATTCTTTTTTTTTTTTTTTTTTTTTTTAATTTTTTATTGTGGGTTGTTCAAAACATTACAAATTTCTTGACATATCATATTCCACACTTTGATTCTAGTGGGTTATGAACTCCCACCTTCACCCCATACACAGATTGCAGATTCACATCAGTTACACATCCATTGATTTACAAATTGCCATACTAGTGTCTGTTGTGCTCCGCTGCCTTTCCCATCATCCACCCTCCCCCCTCCCCACCTCTCCCCTCCCCTCCCCTCCTCTCTCTCTACCCCCTCCACTGTATAACCCTGAGGGTCTCCTTCCATTACCGTGCAATTTACCTTCTCTCTCCCTTTCCCTCCCACCTCTCATCCCTGTTAAATGTTAATCTTCTTCTCCTGTTCTTCGTCCCTACTCTGTTCTTAGTTACTTTCCTTATATCAAAGAAGACATTTGGCATTTGTTTTTTAGGGATTGGCTAGCTTCACTTAGCATAATCTGCTCTAATGCCATCCATTTCCCTGTAAATTCTATAATTTTGTCATTTTTTAATGCAGAGTAATACTCCATTGTGTATAAATGCCACATTTTTTTTATCCATTCGTCTATTGAAGGGCATCTAGGTTGGTTCCACAGTCTTGCTATTGTGAACTGTGCTGCTATGAACATCGATGTAGCAGTGTCCCTGTAGCATGCTCTTTTTAGGTCTTTAGGGAATAGACCAAGAAGGGGAATAGCTGGGTCAAATGGTGGCTCCATTCCCAGCTTTCCAAGAAATCTCCATACTGCTTTCCAAATTGGCTGCACCAATCTGCAGTCCCACCAGCAATGTACAAGTGTACCCTTTTCCCCACATCCTCGCCAGCACTTGTTGTTGTTTGACTTCCTAATGGCTGCCAATCTTACTGGAGTGAGATGGTATCTTAGGGTGGTTTTGATTTGCATTTCTCTGACAGCTAGAGATGTTGAGCATTTTTTCATGTACTTGTTGATTGACTGTATGTCCTCCTCTGTGAAGTGTCTGTTCAGGTCCTTGGCCCATTTGTTGATTGGGTTGTTTGTTCTCTTATTGTCTAATTTTTTGAGTTCTTTGTATACTCTGGATATTAGGGCTCTATCTGAAGTGTGAGGAGTAAAGATTTGTTCCCAGGATGTAGGGTCCCTATTTACCTCTCTTATTGTTTCTTTTGCTGAGAAAAAACTTCTTAGTTTGAGTAAGTCCCATTTGTTGATTCTAGTTATTAACTTTTGTGCTATGGGTGTCCTATTGAGGAATTTGGAGCCCGACCCCACCGACTGTAGATCGTAGCCAACTTTTTCTTCTATCAGACGGCGCGTCTCTGATTTGATATCAAGTTCCTTGATCCATTTTGAATTCACTTTTGTGCATGGCGAGAGAAAGGGATTCAGTTTCATTTTGTTGCATATGGATTTCCAGTTTTCACAGCACCATTTGTTGAAGATGCTATCCTTCCTCCATTGCATGCTTTTAGCCCTTTATCAAATATAAGATAGTTGTAGTTTTGTGGATTGGTTTCTGTGTCCTCTATTCTGTACCATTGGTTCACCCACCTGTTTTGGTACCAGTACCATGCTGTTTTTGTTACTATTGCTCTGTAGTATAGTTTGAAGTCTGGTATCGCTATACCGCCTGATTCACACTTCTTGCTTAGCATTGTTTTTGCTATTCTGGGTCTTTTATTTTTCCATATGAATTTCATGATTGCTTTCTCTATTTCTACAAGAAATACCATTGGGATTTTGATTGGCATTGCATTAAACCTATAGAGAACTTTTGGTAATATCGCCATTTTGATGATGTTAGTTCTGCCTATCCATGAACAGGGTATATTTTTCCATCTTCTAAGATCTTCTTCTATTTCTCTCTTTAGGGTTCTGTAGTTTTCATTGTATAAGTCTTTCACCTCTTTTGTTAGGTTGATTCCCAAGTATTTTATTTTTTTTGAAGATATTTTGAATGGAGTAGTTGTCCTCATTTCCATTTCAGAGGATTTGTCGCTGATATACAGGAATGCCTTTGATTTATGCGTGTTGATTTTAAATCCTGCCACTTTGCTGCATTCATTTATTAGCTCTAATAGTTTCTTTGTAGAGCCTTTTGGGTCTGCTAGATATAGAATCATATCATCTGCAAATAGTGATAATTTAATTTCTTCTTTTCCTATTTTTATGCCTTTAATTTCTTTCGTCTGTCTAATTGCTCTGGCCAGTGTTTCGAGAACTATGTTGAAGAGAAGTGGAGAGAGAGGGCATCCCTGTCTTGTTCCAGATTTTAGAGGGAATGCCTTCAGTTTTTCTCCATTCAGAATAATGCTAGCCTGAGGCTTAGCATAGATTGCTTTTACAATATTGAGGTATGTTCCTGTTATCCCTAGTTTTTCTAGAGTTTTGAACATAAAGGGATGCTGTACTTTGTCAAATGCTTTTTCCGCATCTATCGAGATGATCATATGGTTCTTATTTTTAAGTCTATTGATGTGGTGAATAACATTTATTGATTTCCGTATATTGAACCAGCCTTGCATCCCAGGGATGAATCCTACTTGATCATGGTGTACAATTTTTTTTATATGTTTTTGTATCCGATTCGCCAGAATTTTATTGAGGATTTTTGCATCTAGGTTCATTAGAGATATTGGTCTGTAGTTTTCTTTCTTTGAAGTGTCTTTGTCTGGTTTAGGTATCAGGGTGATGTTGGCCTCATAGAATGAATTTGGAAGTTCTCCCTCCTTTTCTATTTCCTGAAGTAGCTTGAAAAGTATTGGTATTAGTTCTTCTTTAAAGGTTTTGTAAAATTCTGCTGTATACCCATCGGGACCTGGGCTTTTCTTAGTTGGTAGTCTTTTGATGGTTTCTTCTATCTCCTCAATTGATATTGGTCTGTTTAGGTTTTCTATATCCTCCTGACTCAATCTGGGCAGATCATATGACTTAAGAAATTTATCTATGCCTTCACTATCTTCTAATTTATTGGAGTATAAGGATTCAAAATAGTTTTTGATTATCTTCTGTATTTCTGAAGTGTCTGTTGTGATATTGCCTTTTTCATCCCGTATGCTAGTAATTTGAGTTCTCTCTCTTCTTCTCTTCACTAGCATCGCTAAGGGTCTGTCGATTTTGTTTATTTTTTCAAAGAACCAACTTTTAGTTTTGTCAATTTTTTCAATTGTTTCTTTTGTTTCGATTTCATTAATTTCAGCTCTGATTTTAATTATTTCTTGCCTTCTACTTCTTTTGCTGTTGTTTTGCTCTTCTTTTTCAAGGATTTTGAGATGAAGTATGAGATCATTTATTTGTTGGTTTTTTCTTTTTTTAAGGAATGAACTCCAAGCAATGAATTTTCCTCTTAGAACTGCTTTCAATGTGTCCCATAGATTCCGATATGTTGTGTCTGTGTTTTCATTTATCTCTAAGAATTTTTTAATTTCCTCCTTGATGTCTTCTATAACCCATTGATCATTCAGTAACCTATTGTTCATTCTCCAATTGATGTATGCTTTTTCCTTCCTTCTTTTATCGTTGATTTTCAGTTTCATTCCATTATGATCAGATAAGATGCATGGTAATATCTCTACTCCTTTATATTGTCTAAGAGTTGCCCTGTGACATAATATATGATCTATTTTTGAGAAGGATCCATGTGCTGCTGAGAAAAAAGTGTAACTGCTTGATGTTGGGTGGTATACTCTATATATGTCAATTAGGTCTAGGTTATTAATAGTGTTATTGAGTTCTATAGTTTCCTTATTCAACTTTTGTTTGGAAGATCTGTCCAGTGGCGAGAGAGGTGTGTTGAAGTCTCCCATGATTATGGTGTGGTGGTCTATTAGACTCTTGAACTTGAGAAGAGTTTGTTTGACGAACATAGCTGCACCATTGTTTGGGGCATAAATATTTATGATTGTTATGTCTTGTTGGTGTATGGTTCCCTTAAGCAGTATGTAGTGTCCCTCTTTATCTCTTTTGATTAACTTTGGCTTGAAATCTATTTTATTTGATATGAGTATGGACACGCCTGCTTGTTTCCGAAGTCCATATGAGTGATATGATTTTTCCCAACCTTTCACCTTCAGCCTATGTATGTCTTTTCCTATCAAATGCGTCTCCTGTAGGCAGCATATTGTTGGGTCTTGTTTTGTGATCCATTCTACTAGCCTGTGTCTCTTGATTGGTGAGTTTAAGCCATTAACATTTAGGGTTATTATTGAGATATGGGTTGTTCTTCCAGCCATATTTGTTTATTTCTGTTACTAAACATTGTTTGTTTTCCTCTTTGATTGTTTCCCCCCCCCTTTACTGTCCTACCTCCCACTGTTGGTTTTCATTGTTATTTTCCATTTCCTCTTCCTGTAATACTTTGGCTAGGATGTTTTGAAGAGATGGTTTTCTAGCTGCGAATTCTTTAAACTTTTGTTTATCGTGGAAGGTTTTAGTTTCATTCTCCATCCTGAAGCTTAATTTCGCTGGATACACAATTCTTGGTTGGAACCCATTATCTTTCAGTGTTTGAAATATGTTATTCCAGGATCTTCTAGCTTTCAGAGTCTGTGTTGAAAGATCAGCTGTTATCCTGATTGGCTTGCCCCTAAATGTAATCTGCTTCCTTTCTCTTGTAGCTTTTAAAATTCTCTCCTTATTCTGTATGTTGGGCATCTTCATTATAATGTGTCTAGGTGTGGATCTCTTATGATTTTGCACATTCGGCGTCCTGTAGGCTTCTAGGATTTGGGATTCTGTCTCATTCTTCAAGTCTGGGAAGTTTTCTTGTATTATTTCATTGAATAGACTGCTCATTCCTTTGGTTTGGAGCTCTGTACCTTCCTGTATCCCAATGACTCTTAAGTTTGGTCTCTTAATGTTATCCCATATTTCTTGGATGTTCTGCTCATGGTTTCTTAACAGTCTTGCTGAGCTGTCTATGTTCTTTTCCAGTTGAAATACTTTGTCTTCATTGTCTGATGTTCTATCTTCTAAGTGTTCTACTCTGTTGGTAGTATTCTCCATTGAGTTTTTAAGTTGGTTTATTGCTTCCTGCATTTCTAGGATTTCTGATTGCTTGTTTTTTATAACCTCTATCTCCCTGTATAGTTGATCCTTTGCTTCCTGGATTTGTTTGCGTAATTCGTTGTCGAAGTGATCTTTCATTGTCTGATTTTGCTGTTTAATGTCTTCCTTGATACTCCAGATCATCTGAAGCATGTATATCCTGAATTCTTTATCTGACATTCCATCTGCTGCAGCTGTTACCTCTTCTAAAGTTGCGTTGACCTGCATTGCTTGTGGTCCTTTCTTTCCTTGTCTTTTCATACTGCTTGCGTATCTTTCCTGCAGGTGCGGGCGGCGGCTCTGCTCTCTCCTTATTCCAATTGGGGTGTCGTGGCTACCATGCCGGCAGGTCACTGGGCCTGTTCTGGGAGCTGGTGGCGGCTCTGTTCTGCCCCTACTCCAATTGGGGTGACGTGTCTGTCGTACCAGCAGGCCACTGGGCCTGTCCTGCTGGTCGGTCGCAGATCTGCCCACCTTTCGGGCACGAGTGGAGGCTCTGCTTTGCCCCTACTCCAATTGGGGTGTCGTGACTACCCCGCCTGCAGGATGCTGGGTCTGTTCCTGGCAAGGGAGGCGACTCTGCTCTGTCACTACTCCAATTAGGGTGGTGTTTGTACCCCGCCGGCAGGGTCCTGGGCCTGATCCGCCGGTCTGTTGTAGGTCTGCCTACCTTGAAGGCGCGGGCGGCGGATCTGCCCTGCCCCTCCTACCACGCCTGCGGACCCCTGGGCCTGATCTGCAGGTTGATCACTGGTCTGCTCACCCTGCGGGCACGGGTGGCGGTTCCGCTCCACCCCCACTCCAATTGGGGTCACGTGACCACCACACCGGCAGGGCCTGATCCGGGCGTGGGATAAGGCTCTGCTCTGCCCCTACTCGAGTTGGGGTGACGTGTGTACCACACTGGCAGGCCACTGGGCCTGACCCGCCAGGCTGTCACAGGTCTGTTTACCTTGCAAGCGCGAAGGGCGGCTCTGCCCTGCCCCTCCTACCACGCCCATGTACTACTGGGTCGTGGGTCTGCCCACCTGGCGGGTGTGGGTGGCGGCTCCGCTCCGCCCCCTCTCCAATTGGGGTCACGCGGTCACCACGCTGGCGAGCCGCTGGGCCTGCTCCGGGGGCTGGCGGCGGCCCGGCTCCTTCCCTCCGGCTCGAGGACAAATTGAGGAGACTCGGGTGACTGAGCCTCACCCCCCTTACCAGAAGACCAACTGCTTATGTCACCGCTGGTATTGATGAAGATCTCTCCTCCACCGCTTTCTGCTGACATCAGATCTCTGCCATGTTGGTATCCTATGCGAATGGCAGCATTTCGTTCCCCTTGCCAGGCAACCCAAGCAATGGGTGAGTCCTGACCTGCCCTCAGCAGGACCCGGACCGAGACACAGTTTCCGCGGGCTCCTAGCCCCGGTCCAGGGAAGTTCCGGGAGCCGGAACTCGGCCGCTCCGTGCTCGGTGTAAGCTCCTATAAGTGTAGGCTCCAAGAAGCAGCCCCCGCGGGCTCAGTTCCGGGAGCCGGAATTCGGCCGCTTAGTGTTTGGTGTATGCTCTGATAGTAGCAGGGTCCAAGAAGCAGCCTCCGCGGGCTCCGCAGCCCTGAGCCAGGGCGGTTCCGGGACGGTTCCGGGAGCCGGAACTCGGCCGCTCTGTGCTCGGTGTAAGCTCCTATAAGTGTAAGCTCCAAGAAGCAGTCCCCGCGGGCTCAGTTCCGGGAGCTGGAATTCGGCTTCTTGGTGTTTCGTGTTTGCTCTGATATTAGCAGGGTCCAAGAAGCAGCCTCCGCAGGCTCCGCAGCCCGGAGCCAGGGCGGTTCCGGGACGGTTCCGGGAGCCGGGACTTGGCCGCCCCGCGCTCCGTGTTCACTCCGATAAGATCAGATTTTAAGAAGCCCCCAGGCGCTGAACCCTAGCAATCTGTCTGCAAGCCGCAGGCGAATTGCAGCCTGAAATTACCTGTTCTATGGCTGAATGAGCTGCGGTCAGTCAAAAACAGGTGTGGTGACGTCAGTTTACCAACATGGTGGCTGCTGGCCTCCTCTGTGGTCTGACCGGTGTGGAGAACCGAGATGGACCGCTTCCTTCCCCGTCTCGAACCCAGAATTCAGCCCTGAGTGCGGTGCTTGCGCGTCTGGCAGAAACTGCAGCGCTGTAACCCTGCGTCTCTATCCCAGCGCGCCTTGCAGACTCTAGCCGCGGGGCGATTTGCTGAATAAGCAGTATTACCCTCCGTGCGACAAACCTCTCGCGTTTGAGTCCCCGTAGCCGATCCTCATGCGATGGAAATCCTTCCTCCAGGTTCCGGCGCACCCCACTATTGCTGGAAATTCCTAACAAGATATCCTTTAGCCGTCCTGACTTGTCATACTCCCACACAGTGAAGCAGCACACGGGGGTAATGCACTCCCCTCGCCGCCATCTTCCCTCCTACCCGCATTGTAATTCTTAATACACATATATACCACAATTTTTCATATCTCTGTTTGTATATAAGGTATGTTAACACCCAATTCAAGTCTTCATACATGTACTTTGTATAATGATGACCATCACATTCCACCATCCTTGCTAATACCCTTCCCCCTTCCTTTCTCTCCCACTCCTCTTGCCTATATAGAATTAATCTAATCCTCCCATACTGAACTATTAAACATTAAAGTAAATAATATATATTTGACATGAATACTTTTCTTTGTAAATCAAAGTTACCTCTGCATCACCATTTCTTCTATATGTTTACTGTTTTTAGTCTAAATACAGACATTTCATTCATCATGGTTATATTTCACGTTGTTTATTTCATCAGGGCTTTTGGAAATCTCATTGTGCTGGTGCAGGAGAAAGGCATTTATTGAAGAAAATAGATGCAGAAATAATTTTTCAGAGTCCTTAGGGTACTAACTATGATTTTAGACTGTAGGTGACCTTGCTGATGCAGTTTTGTTCTAAATCTGAACATTTACTTATAAGCAGTACATCGAATGATAATTGGAGATTATTCAATATGCCAATTAAAGTTTCAGGCATAGAAGGTCAATCTCTTGGCACATATTGCCTTTTGGGTGCTCAGTGACACTCTACCTTGTTCAGGCAGTGCATTGCAGGCAACCACCTTTCCCTATTCAGGATCATATTGTGGTATCTGTTTCAGCCCAACAAAAATCTTATTGCCATTATGATGTCACATCCTTGGATGACTAAATTGGGAATTCAACATATGTAGAGCGTGAACATATTCATGTGTGCCTATGTGTGTCTATGCATATTTGTAAATGTATTCTATTTTGTTTTGGAGATGGACATATTTTTCCAACTCACTTGCTGATCTGAACTCTATACGTATTAAGTATAAATATTTTTGTCCCAACTCAGGCTGATCTGTGTTGACCATCACCAATATAACTTTATCAAAGATCTTAAAAAATACAGATGTGAAGAGTACCATATATGGGAATTTGTAACATATCACTTAAGACAGATACTAGTACCTACTCCCAGTTTGAAACAATCTGTTATTCACAGTTCTAGGAAATAAAAAAAAATTCACTTATAAAACAAGTAGCTCTCATATGAATCATTCAATTTTGCTATAGGATGAGTATAATTCACACACTTATCTCAGCTATAATATGATGAGAAACTTCTCAAATGCATTGATAGTTTGAAATGATATCATGTCTGAATATCATGCTGATGTACGAGAAGTGAATCAACTTGGAGTATTGTATATGTTAATATGAATGTGACTATTTTATCATTCTAAATTCCTAAATCCCTTAGCAACCTTGTCTAATCTTAGTAAGTAGTTTAATGAAATATGAAGTAATCATTCTTAGCAATGATGCACTTAATTACTGAATGGCTATTCTGTTAAACACAGTGTACTCTTGCAGTGGATTAAGTGGGTTCAAGTGGAACAAATTTCTCGAGTAACAAATTACTGTGAAGCATACCACACTCAAAATTCAACAGTGAATCTCCATTACATGGACTATCAGCTTGAGGAAGGAGGTGAAGATGACAGTAACATGATAAGGTAGGAAGAAGAGGCAAAACTGGATAAGAGTTAAAGACACCAGAAATTGGAGAGAAAAGGTTATATGGAATTAAATTCCATCTGAAATGAATTCAAAAATTTACTTTCAGATGTGCATCAAAATGTCACTTTTATTTTAAAAAGTATGGCTCTTTAGAAAAATGTTTTTGAAAAATATTGGGAATATTTAAAGTAGTATTAGTTTTTTATATAGTCTATATATGTTGGTTCAGTTCTATTTCTACATAAATTCTGAGGTTCTATTAGATTTTTTTTACTCCTTCCTCTTTGTCTCTATACTCATCTTTCAAATATATTATGCTATAATTTATGGTAAATATACTTTATAAAATACTAATGAATAATCTGTTGGTTTCAGTATTCTGCTTTATTTAATTAAATTAGTTTTTTTAAAAAACTGGGATTGTGCTGATGTCATCAAAGATGACATTAAAGATGATTTCTCTAATATTTATATTAATATGATGCCATCCATAGGTTTTGATATTATGGATATTTAATAATCTCTCAGTTAAAAAAATCCATCTTACTATAACATATAGTTGACACTTGGCATCCTAAGGGGCACCCAGCATCTCAGCACTCTCTGTGGATATCAAACTACAGATCCACAAGTTCTTTATATAAAATGTTATGGATATGCATAAAACCTATGTACATATTCCTGAATTTTTAAAATCATTTCTATATTATTTATAATATCAAATATAAGTGCTATGTAAATAGATGTTATATTGTATTGCTTAAGAAATAATGGCAATGAAAAAAGTCTGTACATGTTGAGTAAAGATGATTTTTTCCAAGTATTTTCCATTTGCAATTGGTTGAATCACTGGAGGAGAATCCACAGAGAGAGCGCACTTTAGTGATTAAGAGGAAACTGACATCAGACCCTTACATTGAAACTCAGGTTCTCCAAATGAACCATGAAGAGCCTCAATTTACTCACCCATGAAATAGGCAGAAAATAGCACATATCTCACGGAATTATGAAGGTTGAATAAACTGCAATGTGTAAAAGTGCAATACTAGTAAAGTAGCAGATTTTATTAAACACCAGTCCAATTAATTTATAATTCTATCAAGAACTGCTGATATATTTCTTTGAGAAAATATTTGTTTTTATTGAAGATGATATGTATTTGTATATTATCATTTTAATGGACCTGACTATTTCAATAGTTTTGATGCATTTATTGTATTTTTACCATAAATTTTTGCAGAAAGCTAGTTTGGGAGGTATATTTTTTAATCCTTTTTTTTCTCAAACCGTTTTAATGTTTGTTTGTTGGCTATAGAATTCAAAATTCTAAAATTATTTCCCTTCAATTATTTTGAACTATTTTCTATACAATCCATTTTTTTTCCCATAATATGATTGACACTACTCCTTTAAAAATTTGTTTTTGAGTAATTTGTCCTACTCTGAAATTCTTTTCTATTTTTCTTTAAATATTTAGCATCCATTTAATAAATGCACAAAGCCCTGTGTTTCTTTAGCTCTAAGAATTTTCATTCAGTAATCTAGAATAATTTAAAAATTTTCATGAGCTTCCTATATCGATATAATCATAGGAATAGTTATATATTTTTTCTTTCTTCTTGTGTTACCTAAAATTTTGGAGCATAACAGATAGACATATGATCACATTGTATTTTTGTTTATTCTCCTACTTATTCTTTATTTGTTTTATTTTTAAGTTATTTTTTGTTCTTTTTTAAAATATTTACATATTTCTTGATAATATGGGAAAGTAAATACCTACTTTAAATGGTACCTTCTCCTATACTGCAATTTTAATAATAATTATTTCAATTATGTGAAATAAACTTCTATATAGTCACTAAGATATTGAAACAAGTGTTTTTAATCAGAGATTTTAAATCAACATTTTCCTTGAATCTCCCATTAGCAGCCTATTATTTGAATTAATATAGCTTTATTTAATGTCAAATGTTTGATAATACAAGCCCTTATGTATTAAATTACTTGATTTTTTGTTAATTATTTAATGACAAGCTTGTCTAAAAACAATTTTCAAAATCCATAAAAACATGATCTAATTAAAATATAAACATGTCCAACATTTTGAAAATACATTTATGAAAACATCAGCAGTGTGATAAAATTGATATTTTAAATTAGACTGTTTTATTTGAATCAAATGTATGATATGTCAAGATCATTGTATTGTCTTGAGCAACTAATTAAAAAATAAAAATAAAAATAAATAGACTGTTTAAACACTTTCAGATTTACAGGAAAAATAGAGCATAGAGTTACCATATACTTATAAAACTTTCCTCACATTTTCATTATTACTAATATTTTATAGTATGATGGTAATCTTGTCATGATTGCATAGCCAATATTGGTAGATTTATTAAGAAATAAAGTCAATAGTTTAAGATTTATAATTTATAACTATTATTATATAATGAAGTGTAGTAATCATTATACTATCATATGGCATATTTTTATTATTCTAAATTTCTCCAGTGCTATTACTGTTTATCACTATCCCCAACCTAAACCCCTTCAACCTCGGATCTTTTAATAATCTCCTCATTTTGGCAATTTTCAGAATTTTGTATAACTGTAATCCATCAGTACATATGCTTTCCATAGTTATACATTTGCCTTATCAATACACTTAAGTTTTCTCATCTTTTTGTGGCTTGCCACCTCATTTCTTTTTAGTACTGTATAAAATTCCACTTCTTGGATATACTACATTTATTTACCCCATTACCTGCTGAGGTACATCTTGATTTCCAGGTTTTGACAACTAAGTGTAAAGTTAAATTTAAAAGTTCATGTGTGACATAATTTTTGAAGACATCTTTTTTCAAATAATTTGGGTAAATATCAGGAATGTGATTGATGTACTAAAAGGACAGACCATATTTAGTTTCGTAAGAATTTACCAAACACTTTTCCAAAAAAGTGGTAACCACTTTTCATTGTTACCAACAAAGAATGAAAGTTTCTGTTTTTTCATATCCTCCCCAGCTTTTGGTATTGTCGGTGTTCAGATTTTATTCTGGAGTAGTTCATCATTGTTCTTTTAATTTGTTATCTCTTAATGACTTATGATAAGTAGCATCTACTCATATTTTTATTTGCCATTTGTATATTTTATTTGATGAGGGTTTTGTCCAGTTATTTTGCCCAGATTTTATTAGGTCTTTATTTTATTTTCTATTATTTAGTTCTTAGCCACCATTTTTTTTCCAGTAAGTGTTTTACAAATATATTCTTCATTATATGGCTCATCTTTTCATTCCTTAACAGTGTCTTTTATAGGGCAGAACTTTTTAATGTTTCTTATTTTTTCTTTTACAAATTTTACTTTTGATGTTGTATATAAGAAATCAAAGACCAAGATCACTAATTTTTTTTCTATGTAACAAATTACTTGAAGATAACATAGGTAGATTTATACTCAATTTTTGAGTAAATATATTGTGAAAGGTGTAAAGATGGTGTTTAGTTTTTTTTTTTGGCATGTGGATGTCTAGGTTTTCCAATGTCATTTGTATAAAAAAAATACTATTCTTTCTCCATTGAACTGTCTTTTTTTCCCTTATTAAATATTAGTTGACTGTATTTGTATATTGAGAGAATATATTAAAATTAATTATAAGAATTAAAAAATAAATAACAATAAAACCACAAAGTCATATACAAAACTAATTTGTGTCATAGAGCAAAGAAACTATAACCTTGGTTTGTCTTTTCTTTTGAACAAAATTATTTCTATTTCTACTGAGGAAAAAAATCCATAACCTGGCTTGCAACTTGAGTCTGGGCCAGAATCAGTGATAAATACTATTTGAAACAAAAGCACATCCTATATAGGTCTGAGCTCAAATGTCACATATTTATGGATAGGTTTCCTAACTATGATACCTCAAGTAGTCTCTTCCCTAAGAACATTTTATCATATGGCATATTTACTTCTTCCTCATTTTTCTACCACCTGTAACTTTTATTGGTAAATAATAATTGTAAAAAGATAGAAGATCCCTTATTATCCCATCCCCTTTATATATATATATATATATATATATATATATATATATATATATATATATATATATATATTATTTTATCACTGAGCTACATTCTTGGTTCTTTTTTATTTTTTAAATTCTGTGACAGGGTCTCACTTAATTGTGGAGGCTGGTCTCAAACTTGCAATCCTCCTACCTCAGCCTCCTGAGCTGCTGGCATTACAGATGTGTGCCATCATGTCTGACCCTCCTTACATGTAGGTGGACCTTGGGTTTTGCAGCTAGAAGCATAGGAAAGCTTGTTTGTGACCTTCTGTATGCAATACACCTTTCTGCAAACAAAAGGCTCTGTTTTGAGGTGGAGTTAGAATGTTGAGATCTGACCAGCCTAGGTGACTGATTTGCCATTTGGAGGGCTGACAGTGTGTTCTAGAAAAATGACTAAGCATATAGCAGATTGAAGAGCAGCAAGAAATAAACCTCTGAATGTGTCAGGTTTTGGTATTTGGGTTTTTGCATAATGAAGCCTAGGCTATTCTATTACAATATGTACCTATTAATGTAGTTAATACTTAGTTTAGATGAATTGGTAAACAAAAATAAATTTGTTTACCCCAATAAGAATAATTCTATATGTGGGAAAATAATTTCATTACAAAAACCTCAATGAATGTAAAGGGTTATGTCAACCTTCCACAGAATTATGTAGATTTCAGTCTAGTTGTATAATGTACTTCACATGCCTATGTCATCCATGTAATTTATTAGACACAAATTAATTTAGGCAAAAGCTAAACTGAATCTAATAGTAAAAAAAAGGAAAAAAAATATCCCTGAGTTATCTGAAAGTTCCAAAGCCAAATTACATGCAAAGCAGTCATGAGGATAAGGAACAAACATCATAGACATATGCAAGGGCAAATTAAATCAATATACACTTTCTGTTTATATGACTTATTTTATTAAGCTCAAATTGTGATCTCCATTTGTCTTTTTCATATAAGTTAGACCACCTTTGATGCCATTTCAGTCGTGTTATGTATTGTAGGATGCTGGCAATTTACAAAATGCATTTCTTACGTGTCTTTCTGGCTGACTTTTAAAATAGGAGTAATGATGGTTGATGGTAGTGAGGTATTATTGAACTTGAACACTTTTTTGATTATTTCAGTGTTAATCAAAATGACACCTCATTAGTGGGTCCAAAACTGCTTTTGCCACCACTTCTAGTGCGCAGTAGCTGAAGGGAGCTGGTGGCAACCTGCCCAAAGGCACTGGAAACTTTGAGTTTTTGGTATATGTTCTTTTCCATTTCATTCTATGAATTCTTGCCATCTTTCCTTTGAATTGTTAGCCCTCTACTACCTGTATAAGTATTCAGCCTGTTTGAGACCCAGGAGTATACATTCTCTGACAGGACTATTATATACATGGTGACAATATACTTGGCAAATTTTCAAGAAGGAGAGAAAGAATATCCTTTTTAAAAAAGAGTTGAGGCACATATTTTTATTTTTTATTTTTTGGTTTTGGTCCCCTCTTCTATGTCACTTACTGGAAATTTTATACTCCATTTTGGACAAACTTTGGGATAAATCCTATGGATGGTAGCGCTCTGAAGAAAAAAGCTCTTAGTTACCAGTGGAGTTCATAGAACGGAGCCAGTAACTGGCTTTGGACCACTTACTATTGGAGTGTGTTTATGCAGGATAGAAATAAACATATTATTTTGTTTAAGCTACTTTTATTTGCAGCCAAATATAGATTTACTGAGATAGAAGATATTTAATCTATGTCAAAAGAAAGAATTAATTATTAAATTAAGATGGATCTAAGCTTCAATCAAAAGATAATGTATTACTTAATATGCTTTTAGCTGCAAGGAGCAGAAAATCCAACTCAATTTTCTTTGAACAACATTAACATATATTTAGTCACATGGTGGGAAAGCTACAGTGAACAGGGTGTTCCAGGTCTTATATTTTAGGGGCAGAGAGGTATCATGATTTCTGAATATTTTCCCGTAGTTTCCTTTGGTCACATTTTGGCAGTCAAAATAGATTTAGTATATTTACTGAGAAGGAGCAACAGCAGCTTTATTCAAAGGATAAGGCATGGTTATTACTAGATATTAAAAGTGAATTTCCAGAAAGTAAGTAGTTAAACCTTGTTGGCTTGAATTGTGCTTATTACATTCAGTGTGAAAATATCACATGCTGATAAATTTAGGCTGGGCTTCCTAAAACAGTAGATGGCATGGGGGATGAGTTAATTACTAGAGTTTTAAGACTACTCAGAATATGTAGACATCTACATTAAATGCATGATGGGAAGGTGCTGGTTGAAAGAGTGAATATCTGTGGGGCTAAATAGCAGCACCTTTCATTTTTTTACCATTATGACCAACATGGATATACCTTCCTTTTATTTTTATTTTTATTTTTAATTTTGCATCCATTTGCTTTCTGAGCTTGGTATACACTATTCCAGGATCTCCTGTCTTTGAAGGTCTGAGTTGAAAAATCTGCTGAGATATGAATTGTACTCCCCCTATATGTGATCTGATTCCTCTCTCTTGTGGCCTTTAAGATTCTATCCTTATTCTGTATGCTAGGCATTTTTATTATAATGTGCTTTGGTATAGATCTGTTGTAATTTTGTACATTTGGTGTCCTCTATTTGATTTTCCAATTTAATCTTCATGTTTGGGAAATTTTCTGATATTATCTTATTGAAGAGATTGTGCATTCCTTTGGTTTGAAATTCTGTGTCTTCCTCTATCACAATAACTCTTATATTTGGTCTTTTGATGCTATCACATAATTTTTGGATGTTCTGCTTATGGTTCCTTACCATCTTCACTGTGTGGTGAACTTTATTTTCCAGATTGTATACTTTGTCTTCATTATCTGATGTTCTGTCTTCTAAGTGATCTAGTCTATTGGTAATGCTTTCTAATGAGTCTTTTATTTGGTTTATTGTTTCCTTCATTTCAAGGATTTCTGTTTTCTTTTCAGAATCTCTACCTCTTTCTTGAAGTAGTCCTTGTTACCTGTATTTGTTCTCTTATCTATTTATTGATGTCATCAATGGTTGCCTATATTTGCTCTCTTATCTCTTTGTTAGAGTGATAAATTTTTGCCTGTATTTGCTCATTTAGGTCATTCTTTATTTCACAGATCATTTTAATTATGAACATTCTGAACTCCTTCTCTGACATTTCATCACTTGCTCTGTCCATGGGTTCTGTTACTGTGGTATCCTGGTTTGTTTGGGGCATTTTCCTCCCTTGTTTTTTCATCTTGTCTTTGTGATTTCCTTTCTTGCAGTGTGTAACTGAATTATTATAGTTTCTACCCTATAATCTATAATCTTATAGTATCTGCTGATTATATGTATCTCACCTTGGTGTTGGGCTTCGAGACCTCGCTGGTGTCCCAGTATAGATGCTACTGCAACTATAGGAGGTGGCAGCAATAGCAGGAGGCAACTTGAGATAGCAGATGAGGTGTCCCAAGATGGATGCAATGTCTTTCAGAGATGGGGCTGAAAGGATGGGCCTTACACTGGCTTTGTGATATCTATTCCAAGATGCAGCTGCTTCTATGCCCTGTCTGTTGTTCCAATGTAGAGGCTACTGCTATGTGGATGCCTGCAGTGTCTCAAGATGGAAGTGGTTAGAGCTGGGCTCCCCCGTGGTGATGCTGAAGGCTTAACCTGGGCCCTGGCTCCCACGCAGGTCAGCAAGGTGGGTCTGTTCCAGGCCTAAGCCTCTGGTGGATGGACCCGGGCCTATCCTAGGCTATGGCTCCAGTGCAGGTCAGCAAGGCAGGTCTGGGCCGAACCTGAGCTCCAGTGGTTGTCTCTGAACTTCTTTTTATAAGACCTAGACATCATTCTTCATAATCTGAAGAGATAGACAAGATAGATAATGAATGATAGAATATTCACCCTAATATACATATATAAATGCAGACAAATTATAGAAAAACTATAATAATGATTCTCATTTGTACAACTGTGAATGAGGAATATTATCTATTTCATTTTGTCATACATTCTATTGTGTTGGAGGGGTAAAGTAGACTTTGACCTGGTTGTGATTCTTTGAGTAAGAATCCACATGTTCATTGTTTCTTATAGGTATATGAAACACTTAATTTAAATCTCATACTGAATATTTATGTCTACAATTGAGTTAAAAATCTAAGGTAAACAAGTCAAAATGGTATATACTAGTTTTATTCAGCAATATTAGTTATCATAGTACTTTCAATGAACACAGAAAAAAAATGAAAAAATTAACAACTGTATGAACATTGTTTTGTCTTTGCAGATTATCTATTATATTTAGAAAATGTAATCTCATTTATATTATGCAAACTAGAATAGTCAACATTTAGTAAGAGTGAGCATAGTAAAAAAGGAGAAGTTTGAGACCATTTCTTATATATTTTTCCTTGAAAATTGATTTTATGTGTAATCTTTTATGCATTGTCTACAGTACTAGAAACTGAAGTCCAGCAACTCATTGCCATCTATATGACTTTCTGTAGAAAAAAGAATATTCAAGAAAATTAAAGGAGAGTTTTCTTTAAAGACTGACATATTTAGTTTGAAACCTACTTTTTCCTAAATATTCCTTGGGATACAATGATCAAAAACATCAAGATATCAAATTATTTGATCTGAAAAGTTATACCTGGCAAGTCTGTCTTGTTTTTGCCCTTTTATTTCTTACTTTTGAGTATTTGACAGGACTAATCATGATGATTGATATGTGGTAAAAGAGACTGCTGTGATAACTGCTTCAGAGCAATATGTTGCTGATGAAAATGGTGCAATTTACGGTTTTTAAATAAAGATGAAATAACTTTAGTGTTAGTAGATGCATGGAATTCAGGCAGACTTGGAATAAGGCTTCTATTTGTTCTGATACAAGTTAATAGTTAAGCTAAATTGCAAATGCCATTAACATTTTCTGACAAAAGGGAAAATGAGGCTTAAAAATGCCAAGAAAAGTTTTCTTCCTGTCTCAGACTTTACTGTAACATTATAAATCAAACTGGGAAAATTATAGAAGTGGCTATCAGTGGTTACAAGGTAAATTGTACATTTTCCTTACTTTGATATATATACTTTCACTCTTTTGTTCAATTTCCTTAGTTAAATACAATATGGTAGGGGGGAAAAAAGAAGGCACATTTCCCAATCTCACACTTATTATTTTAAAACTTAATTATTTTTATCTATTGTAATGGTGAAAATTATCTCTACAAAAGCAATGTAAAGAAGAAAAAAATTATTTGGGGAATGATGATTTCAGAGCTCTCAGTCCATAGGTAGCCAACTCCATTACTCTGGGGCCAATATGAGGCAAAATATTATGGGGAAATAACCCAGAGGAGGAAAGTTGTTCAGATTGTGGAGGGGTATTGAATCAAAGAGAGAAGGGTCAGGGAAGAGGCTTCAGGGAAGATGCACCCTTCTAGGGCACAACTCCAGTGACCCATATCCTCCAGCCACTCCCCACCTACCTACTTTTACCACTCAGTCATTCAAACTAGGCTGGACTGAAAGGTTACAGCTTTCACAATCCAACCATGTTACCTTGGAAAATTCCTGCATTAATACAGGAGCTTTTGGGGGCATCTCACATCCAAACCATAACGGAATAAAGTTTAATGAATGAAAAACAATGAAGTTTTACACTTTCTGCTTAAAACTTTCTGACTTTTCCATTCTATTGTTTTGTGTTCTAGCTTAAATCTGTAATCAGATATAGCTTTTGCATATATTGGAACGTAGCAGCATATTAAAAAGAGCAATGGAAATATACCAAAACCAACAGCAAACAGTATTGCATAAAATTTGGAAAAATTAAAGCAAAATTAAGTAAATATTGCTCAAAGTAGAAAAGCCAAAGAAAAATTATTCATTTGAAGGAAATTTATTACCTTAAGTAATTTTTCTAGGATTTCAGAAATTTGATTAAAATGTAATTGTTTATTTTTGTTATTGTATTTCTCAGTTTTGAGGATCCACTTTAGTTCTATAGAACTTTAGTAGGAAACAAATATTGAACATGTGCTAAGGAAATCAAAAAGTCACAAAGAGAAGAACTAGACACAATACTAAGGCAATTAAAAAAAGAAAGATGAACATGAATTAAGAGAAATCTTATTCTGTGCATGTATGAAAATGTAGCAACAAATCTTACCTTATGTGCAACTGTAATGCACTATCACCAACTAGCTGGGCTGGTGACCTATGCTGAGTTTACAAAATCTGGCTACATCAATAACTGACAAAATGATGAAAGCAGCACGCAACACACAGAAATACCTTTTCCAAATCTGGGACGGCTCTTGACCTGAGGGGTCCATTGGAAAGGAGAGAGCTTGCACCTGGATTCTTTATTTTTATAGGGGGACACACAAAGGAAGGTTCCATGGAATGTTCTTTTCAAATAAGGCAAGGGGTCAGGTTTCAGGGTGTTGAGTTTAGCTTCCTGAAGTCTTGTGGTCAGCAGATTGACCGACATCTTGGAAGGCAACGCGCATCTCAGGTGCTATCTGGGATCAGAGGCAGAGTGAGCGAAAAGGACATATAAGTCACACAGCCCAGTCAGGGAAATAAGGTCAGTCCAGTCCCCTCATGCACTCAAAGCTCACAGCTCACACACATAGCCCATGGCTGACTCATGACAATACACCAATAAAAATGTGGGAAAAGGGACAAAAATAAGTTAAAAAAATAATCACTGATCACTTGTATCAGCCAAACACCTGCACATGTTCTTACTGACATTTAAAGGCATGTTCATGATTTTTCTCCCATTCACTAACATACATGGAAACTGCTTTCTTCTAAATAAATTTTTTTGAGAAAGGGGATACTTGTTTGAAAACAAATATATTTAATCTTCATACCTGTATAAAATAACTGTTAAGTAGAGATACATAATAGATAGTAGATGTCAGAGGAATCATGTCAAAAGGAAGTACTATGCTGTGAGAGAAATCAGAATTGACTGCCTAACACAACCTGACTTTGCTATCTCAATATTGTCAACAAAACTGTGGTAACTCCCCATGTAGAAGACACTAACAGAAAGATGCCAGTAGATGGAACTACTTTGTCTGGTAGTTCCATTAAATTAAAAAAGAAAGGATGTGCTGAGTTATTAGAGCTAAAGAAGAAATTGCCCAGAAAGCAAATAATGAAAGAATTTATTAAAGATGAATATTATGTGAACATAAAACCCCACTAAACAAGACTTCTCAGAATATCACAATACTCAAAGGATCTAAACTATCTGATAACAGAAATATTTAAATACTAATCTGAATAAAAGTGATAACCAAGATACTCTTTTTGGGTTATTTGGTAGTAGTTCTAATGTCTGATTGTCATGTTATTATACATTCTGTGAGAGGCACTAGGTTCAATCCATGTTCTGCTTATGTATAGATATATGTGTAGATGTCTATATAATATAGATACAAATATCTAAATATCTAGATATCTATAATAAGTGCTAACTAGATATCCAATTATTCACATCTATATACAAGAAATAAAGGTGGAAATTTAGTAAACATCATGTATAACAAAGGGTACAAGACAGGTTTCATATGAACCTTCACAATTATATGCTAATATCATTTTGTCATTCTTCATTTGATTTTATGATTTTTAAGGTAATTAACTCAGGTAAAATTCATATATCTAAACTTCTTTTTCTAAAACTTGTAACTCCATAAGATGATTCAACTTTTTCATGCTGATATTTTCATTTAAAATCTTATTTGTTAAAAGAGATTTATAAACCAGGCACAGTGGTATGCATCTATAATCCCAATGCCTCCAGAGGCTGAGGCAGGGAAGCCCTAAGCAACTCAGTGAGACTCTGTCTCAAAAATAAATAAATAAAATAGGTTGTGGGTGCAGCTTAGTAGTTATGCAGCAGTTCAATCCCTGGTACCCTTTCCACTAAAACAGAGATTTACAAAAATAAATTAATAATATGTGGATCAGAATCATCAAATGAACTGCAGATACTTTAGTGAATATATAGGAAAAGTACTAGATTTTAGTAAAATCAAAATAGTTCTAATCATAAGCACAGTTTATTTGCCATAAAGTTGCAAATATCATTATGTCATGTCTTTCCATACAGAAATATGCACACAGATATAATCCACTAATGAACTTGCATATGTTCAATAATACACTATTACATTATTACCATAAAGTTCTTATTGTTAATATAAATTTAAGACTGAAAACATCAACTAAGTCTCTTCATCTCTTTTTAAAATATGGTATCTCTTAATTGAAAGCTTTGTTTCATGTGTAAATGTGATTAGATAAATTAATTATGTTTTATAACATAAAAAGGGAGAAGACAATAGGTCTCTCCAGTGGTAGGTGAATGAAGACAAACTAAAGAATTTAATACTCAACTTTATTGCAATATTGTGGTTTTCATTTAAGAGTTTGAGAAATAATAGGAGTTTGCAGCCTCAAAAACAGTACATTAAATCCTCCTAGCTCCCAAACTAAAACCCACTAATAATATGAATATCATGAGTATGAAGTTCTACAATTCCATACTTCATGTTGCAAATTCATCTGTTCTGCTGTTTCATGTGTTGTATACCAAATGTTCTGCTGTTTTATGTGTTGTATAGCAAATATATGTAAATACTATGTATTTACTTAGAACTTGTGCAAATTTGTATTTTTGTGGGTTTGTGTTATACTTTTTATTGTCTAAAGCAAATAGGTCACAATAATTTAGATGGTGGACTCATTTTTATATTTCACAGTTACCATGCTCGTCCTTGCTGGAAGAGTATTTTTCAAGTTCCTTGTAGGAGGTTGTTGTCAGAGAATTTTCTTTTGAATGGAAAGACTGTGGAATTCCTTTTGTGATTTATTGTATGAAAATTTAGAGAGGATGGACTCTGACTCCAAATAGGTCTATGTCTAAAACTCATTTCCAGTGTGTATCTGAGGAGTTCTTTTGGAAGAACCATTCAAGCTTTTTAGACTTTAAGCTATTTCTCTGAGACATACTATGATAATGATTGCTTCATAATTAGATAAGATTATATAAATTACAAGTCTAGCCTAGTGCACATACTCCAAAAACATCATATCCCTCTCTTTTATTATGTTTTCTCTGTTTTTATAATAAAATATATTACAAGTCATTCATTTTATTTATAGACAGAGGCCATTATAAAATAACCCAGATGCTAGCATATCCTACAGTATTCTGTCCTTGAATCTTGAATATTTTGCTGACTCATTCTATTAAATTTGACATTTATTTTCCCAATAAACAAGATTGAACAACTGACATCAACTGAAACAAAAATCTGGTTCAAAATATCTTGTATAATTCAATTTGGCCTGTATAAAACATTGTTGTGTGCCATATATTTTGCATAGGTTCTTTTAAAAGCAGGTATCATTTTTCTTATTTTTCAGAGAGTAACTGAAGCTTAGGAAGTTTAAATAACTTGCCCAATCTTTTAAAGTGACAATTTGTGCTGAGATCACTTTGGCTCCCAAGTCCATATATCATGCAACAAATAATTTCTATAGCTGAGCAAATGTAGTATAACAAACTAGAAGTCCCATAGATCCCTTCAACATTTTGTTCAAGTGGTTCTGATCAAAAGACCTATATAAATACAATGGAGACCACATAAAATGTATTGTTATTTTTTGTTCAAAGTTAAATAAAGGTATTTTTAATTATGTCAACATAATTTATTGACTACTTGAACAAGTAGCAAAAATAAATAAAAATTTCAAGACAGGTGTTGATCAAGACTGGTCTCAGCATCATGAGATAAAAAAGAACATTCTATATGTGGGCTGAGAGGAGAGAAAAGTGTAGAAACAAGGGGTGGGGTGATAAACAAAAGTGTTTTTCTTAAATCAGTTATAAAGTTTGAAGTTGCAATTATAGGTTTTCAATAGGTAAAAGGGAGACACAGACATGGTTGCTTTTGGACACATAAGGGAAATACATTGTTGTCATAATCTCAGGTTCCTTAGGATCACTTTCCCCACTTCTGTCTCTACTACATTTCCCTCCTTGCCTCACACTATTTTATTTTTCCTTGTCAACTGTCTGATGTGTATTTCTAATCCCCATCCCATTATTTGGTCTGAATGCAGATCTAATGCATCATGAACAGAAGAGTTGTGCTAATTTATGAATCCTTTGGCAAAGTTGCTGGAGTTCTTTATTTTTTAATTTAATTTTATTGGTTCTTCTTAGTTATACGCAACAGTACAGACCATTTTGATAAGATTATACAAGTGTAGGATATCTTATTCTAATTAGGACACCAGAAATGTGGAAGTTAAACTGTAATCAAGTGTGGAGAGGGTAGAAAGTTCAATAGATTAGACAATGAGGAATGAAAGAAAGAGATGGGGGATAGGAATAGGAAAGACGTGGAATAAATCTAACATCATTTTCCTCGGCACACATATGAAAATTCTTTCAGTAGTTTATCAGTAACTTACCATCCTGTCCCAGGGTGCCTCTGCCCATATTTAGCTGACCTTCCTAACTGACCTCTTCTGAAACCTTTGTTTGAGTTACTCTTTCCCTTATGTCTTCCACCTCCCCTCACTTGGCTCTGTCCTGTTGACATCCATCCTGTAAGCTTCTCTTTCAATCTATATAAATATTTTAAACCCTGTATTACTTTCCCTATACCTGATAAGTTTCAGGCACATAACTTTTCCTATGTTGCTTTTCCTTTATAGCAAAATTTATTGAAATTATAATTATTGTCTTTATTTCTTCAATTTCCCATTTCACCTCATTTTGCTCTCACCAACCAATAGAACTGACTTTTGACATTCATGTCAGTGAAACTAATAGGTAGTGTTGTAAATTTTAATCTGAAGAACTAATTGACCCACTTTCTTTCTCTCCTTTTTTATCTACCCTTGGATACTGTGACATGATACCTCCTGGGATTTAAGCTATCTTTGGGGAGTATTTATTATCAATTTTTTTGTTCTGTATGCCCCTTATATAGTGTATATATCCATACTTGTTACAGGCTGATTTTTCTTTTCCTTCAAAATTTCTTTAGAAGATTTAATTTGCTAGTTACTTTCATCATCAACTTTAAAAGCAAATAATCAGATTGGAATCACTGCCCCACAGAACTACAATAGACTTTGTAGCTATAAAACTGGCATGTCTAGGTATTATTTCTCTGCAAGCATTTCAAACTTGACATGTTCTTAACTGGACATGTTCTTAACTGTTCTTCACCCCAAATTCACTTCTTAACTAGAGTTTCCTACTCAATTTAGTATAACCATGTAACAACCACCTTTCTCAAGCCATATACCAAGAAGTCACCTCTATCCAATATATGCCCATATTAACCCATTAAGAATCAAATCCTTCCATTCCATAATTTTGTGTCTTTCTTGAACTTGCCCATAGAGTTCTACTCATCTCTAGTACCTTTGTCTTGAGCAAAATTAAGGTACTATACTGCCAACTCCCTAGTGTTGCCTTCTTTCAATTTATTCCACTGCATAGTCATTTTCTTGAATGCACACCATGAGGATTAATATGCTCTAATGACTCTCCATAGACCTTTGGTAAATGTTTGTACTTATCCTTCAAAGACATGTAAATGACCTGTGCTTTTTTTTTTTTTTGAAGTCACTTTTAACACTCTCACATTCTTGCTTTTCTTCTAACTGTTCTGAGAATGAGTCATGCTCTCCATGTTTGAAAAAGAACATGCTCTTCTCTCTAAATGACATCTTTGCTGCATGATCGCCCTATTTGCCTAACTAAAAGACTCAATTTTAGATCTTAACTGAAATATAATTTGCTCTGGAAGGGGTTATGTCTCTCCCTTGTCTAAGATAGCATCATATTCATTTTTACTTCCACATTCATTCATAATATTTATGAATGGAATTTTGTTCATTGTTTTTCCCAAAAGGAGCAAAATGTTTGATATTCACCACTGGGTTCTTAAGACCCACCATGATGCCCAGCATATAATAGACATCCAGTTTAAATAAATGTGATTTACTTCTCTTTCATTAAAATCTGTATACATTGATGTTGACACTGAAATTATGCCAGATAATATGTGAATGGAAAAAAATGAGTAAGTTATTGTCCATTTTGTCAATTTACATTATAAAAGGGTTCACATATTTTCATTTCCACTTAATTGAGATAAATTGGATTTATTTTGGATGGGTGTAGCTGGTAGCTTTTGAGGAACAGTCCATATTGCTATTCTCTTATATACACCAGAATGTGGATAAACAATTAGGACATCCAAAAGGCTTTAAATTACATCTTATTTTTAAAGAGAAATTTAGATGTAGATAGTTTACAGAGAAAAGTTATAAGGTTGGTCACATACAAATTTCAAGATAAATATTTGTTATGACAAATGGCAAGATAATGAGGCTCAGTCTGCTAAAAACAAAATAAAATGATCCCTCTTTATTACAGGCTCTCTTACACCAGTACATATAATTAAGACAGGAGAAGTTTCTGTCTATTAAATTCTCTCTGGATTTGCTTGATTATATTCTGCTCTTAAGCAATCTGCAATCTATTCAGAGTCTTTTTAAAGATCTTGGATTTGATTGTTTTAATTATAACTCTGAACCTCATGTAAAAACTTCATTTCCTTTTCCATAAAGATGGAAAATCTGATGGTGTACACAGACTCTTGCATATGCTCTGGCTCACTCTCTCTCTCTCTGTCTCTCTGTATATATATATATATATATATATATATATATATATATATACACACACACACACACACACACTCACACACATATGCTTCTCTCTCACACACGAACACAATAAAATTTACAAGTATTTATACTTGTCAAGCAAAAATTTTTCTTGCCTTTCATTCATATACACGAAAGCACCAGATTTAAAGTCAAAAGTTGTGCTTCTACTTGTTCTTTGCCATGGGATTTTTGAAAGCAGTTTTATCTTAAGCTTCAGTGTATTTCCTTGTCCATAAAAAGCATATATGGCATTTGCTTTACACTTCCTTTGTGAATTTGAAGATAAAATTAAGTAGTGATTGCAGAAAAGCACTCATAATATGAAATGCATTTTATGAATTTAAATCAAGAAGAATTTATTATTTATTTCCCCCATATTAGTCTTCTCATGGCTGAGAACTTTATAAATTGGGAAGGTCCTAGTTATAATTGTTTCTGGTTATTTATACTTAGAACTAGACATAATTTTTCTAGGGAGAATTTTTCTAATGAACTTCGTGATATTTTCATATCAATTACATTGACTCACTTCTTTGTATATTGTAGTTCAAACTTTATCATGGATCAAAATCATTTATAGAACTTGTTAAAACACAAATTACTGAGTCTCACCTCCATGTTTCTTAATAAAGTAGACATTCTCTTTTGGTTTGGTGACAGCATTTTGGAAATACCTATTCTAACAGGGATCCCAGATTTTAAAATTGATATCAGTTGCCTGGCTTTAACCCCAAAGACTTATATTTCATTGCTCCTCAGTAAACTTCAATATTGGTATTTTTAAAACAGAAACAAATGTTGAGATTCCCTGCTTTAGAAGTAGAGTTTCCCAATTCCCCATGTCAAAACCCCACCCTGAGTTGTATCAAAATCAGAAGGCAAAGAACTGGAGTTTTAATTTCGTTTTATTCATATCTTCAGCACTTTATCATTTAACCAAGTATTTAATCCAATCTCTTTCAACACATAAAAAGAAAAATCTATTTGAATAATTATCAAGCCCTACTTACTTGAACCATTCCACACTTTGTAGGAGCTGTTATGTTCAAACAGAAGTAATGGAGTACTGTCGAAGGGGAGATATTCTTCCTCCTCTCGAATTCTTACAGAAATGAAGCTTTGCTTTTGAAAAGGTTTTCTACAATATTTATGAGTGTTTTGATGCACAAACAGTAGCTCTGACACCAATGCTTTGGATCAATTACTGACCATCTTAAAATCATATGACCTTGCTTGTTAATCTCAAAACATGTATAAGAACATAATTAGAACTGATCTTGGGGTTGGGGTTGTAGCTCAGTGGTAGAGTGTTAGCCTAGCACGTGTGAGGCACTGGGTTCCATCCTCAGCACCACATAAAAATAAATGAATAAAATAAAGGCATTGTGTCCATCTACAACCAAAATTATTAAAAAAAAAAAAAAAGAACTGATCTTATGTTAGGGAATCAACAGAAAGCCAGACCACTGGTAGCTAATTTAGTCTTAAGGAATATTAAACTTCCTAGGCTCCTTTTCTTATTTTCTATTTTTTTTAATGTTATTTTAATTTTTATTGGTTATTTTTAGTCATGCATAACATTAGGATTCATTTTGATATGATTATAAAAGCATGAAATATAATTCGTTCTAATTTATTCCCCAGTACTTCCTTTTCCTTTCTTCTTTCCTTCCACTATTCCTTTCCCTATAGTCTAGTGGTCTTTCTGCTATATATTTATAGGTTTTTTTTTTCTTTCATAAATTGGTGTCTTGTGGATATACATGATGGTGGGATTCACTGTGGTAGATTCATATACAAACATAGGAAAGTCAGGTAAGATTAATTCCAGTTCTTTATGATAGAAGTTCATGTCTATCAAAACATAATAAATATGTGCATCTTGGAGGTAATAGCCTTAATTAAAATAAAGTACCCTTTAATCCCTATGCTTTGTCTGCTTGGGCGTGATGAGTCTTTACTATTCCAATATATATGTTCTGAACACAAAACTTTCAGTATCTGTCTTCATCATTGAACAACAAATAACTTATTTTGACATGGGCTAACTAGAGTACTAGCAAATGAAAGATAGTTAATATTTCATAAATGTTGCTCAATAAAAAGTACAAATTATTCATATAAAAATATTAATTAAACTGGATATGGTGGCTCCAGCTTGTAATCCTAGTGATGATTCAGGAGGTTGAGGCAGAAGGATTCCAAGTTCAAGGCCAGCCTTTAGTGAGGCCTTAAGTAACTTGGTGAGACCTTCTCTCAAAATCAAAATATAAGAAACACTGGGGATATGGCTCAGTAGATAAGCCCCCTTGGGTTCAAACCTTAGTACCCCCAAATAAATAAGTAAATGAATGAATGAATAAATAAATAAATAAATAAATAAATAAATAAATAAATAAAATGAAAATATTGTTTTTTAAAAAAGACATAATTTCAGGTCACATTATAACAGCAAAAAGTATTTATTGAAGGAATTAGTATTTTAAAACTATTTTATCAAAGGATACTATGCTCATTTTTATTTCTTTGTAAAACACATGATAATTTCAGTTATAATATTTTTTAGATTCATATCCTGCCTTGGTTAGTCCTTCATCAAATTCTTCTAAGGAATATAATAGTATTGCTATTCTTGAATGTAAATTTATTTTTACATAATAAAATCCAATTTAGAATCTTTAGATAAGTAGAAATGAGCATTATTATTAAACAGTGTGAGGTTATAATAATTCTTATGAACTTTAGAATATTTAAATATAGAAAAGTGAAAATTTCTTTATGTATATGTAGAAAGTACCAATCATAAATACATAAGCAAACTGGAAAAAGGAAAATCAGTAGAGTAGAAAAAGGAGAACAGGAGAAGGGAGAAAGGAGAGGAATGGGGATTGAAATCAAATCCCTTGCCTGTATGATTTTTTTGTCAAAATGTACCCAATTACTATGTACAATTATAATGCTCAATTAAAAAAGATAAAGCAAACTGAAAAGTCGAACAAAAATTCAATCATTTTAACCCAACAGTCATTTTTAACAATTTGTTGTATTTATTTATTAGTTTTATTGTGCAATGCTACTAAATGTGTTTAGAATCCCTTTAAGTTATTTGAACATAAAAATTCCTACAATTCTTTATAAGTATCATTTTAATAATAATAATTAAAGCTAGCACTTATAATATGCTATTTAACCTCCCATTCCATATGTGAAAATATTTATTTTTATGCCAGTTAATTGTTTTTATACTACAAAAAGAAGAAATATATATTTTTATATCTTTTACTAATAGGACAAGAAACTATTGTATTCCTTAAAACTTTTGTAAGATTTTGTGAAAGAACAGTCTACTTCCAATATTTTATTAAACATTTTTAAATGAAGTTCACCTGATGTGAAAATCATTAAGATTACTGACCATGTGAAAATCCTAGTATCTATATGCTCCTAATAGGTAGATCCTTACCAGCACGTGAGCATTTCATTCACTGACTGTTAGCAAATTTCCAGGGCCATAGATGAGTTTAACTTGTTCTGGGCTTTATCCAATAGGAATCATGTAACTGGTTTCTTTCAGTGCATGGCTTTTTTTTTTCATCCAGTTTTTGTTTTGTTTTGTTTTGTTTTGTGTGTGTGTATGAGACAGATTTTTATATTTCTGCATAAAAAAATTTTGTCTTCACTGAGTTTACTACACATATGAACATCTATACCAAAACTTCAGTTTTGAATTTTCATTGCCATTAACCAATGAACCATACTAACTACAGTTATAAAAAATATGGGTAAACTGTACAATAACTACAAAAATAAAAAGTTTTAAATAACAAGAATTGATAGTGAATGATAAATTAATGGGATGAGTAGGTCTTTATTATACTCATACTGTGTCCCAAATCCCATTAAACAACACAAGAAGTAAGCTCCTAAAAACTGAAAAATTATTTTATTTTAAATTACTGAAATTATACTATATACCACATATTTCTAAAAAGTACAAAATGAAACAGGAATCTGTTTTGACTTTAACAATTTGAACCCCCACTTTTCAACCAATATTGGAAAATTTTTGATAGATAATCTCTTCAAAATCTATTATATCTAGATTTATTTTTTTTTAATTAGTGAGAAAATGCACTATGAGGAATTGTCTTAAATACTTAGTGATTCTGAGAGCAATGAAATGAGTATTTATTAAGTTATCCACACTTGTGTAGTTGATGACAATTAACTGAGTGAAAAAGTTATTAATTAGAGATTACAATATTAACTTTTCTCTTTGCTTTAATCACACTAAAGCAGAAATGGAAAGATAGTTATGCAAATATAGTTAGATCAATCAATAGCTGCATGCTAAATTCATATGGGTAGACTGTTTTATCTAATGGACATTGTTTCCTCTCCAGCTTCCCTTTTACCCTTTCTACCTCTGGGAAAGCAATCTTTCTATCTCATTATTTCATGTATCTCAGGGGAAGCATGATACTAATAAAACATAATAAACAATATATTATGTATATTATTGTAGAATTAAAGTGGAATTTTCAAGATAAGTATTTTTGACATATAAAAAACAGTATCCTGAAATCACATTATCTAGAGACTATGTCATAATCTCTGAGATCCTACTACCAACTGAAGGAGCTCCAAATGTCGTGAAGTTTTCTTGAGACAGATCTATACAGAGTGCAGGAAGATTTGAAATATTGTCTTCAGTGTTGGAGGTCCAGTTCACAGTGTATTCAGCAACAATTTTTACAATGAAGTAAGCTGAGGAAAATTGAGCAATGGTAAAAAGCATAGACAAATAATGGCAGTAACAAAATATGATACATTTTTAGCCTTTTTTGTTCCAGAATCCAAATTGGGTTTTCTGCCTTTTCTTCTTCTTCCTCTTTTTTTTTGTTTTTAAATTGTGGTGAAAACAATCACCAGGAAATCTACTTTCTTCTTTTCATTGGCACCTTATAATTATACAAAATAATGGAATTGTGATATATATATATATATATATATATATATATATATATATATATATATATATATATATCACATAATTAGGTAAATTTATGAAATCTACTTTCTAAATGAAATTTTAACTACAAACCACAGTGCTTTTAACAACAAAGTTGTATAGATGATATATAGAACTTATTTAGCTTATGTATCTAAGACCTTATACCTATTTTATATAACTCTCATTTCTCCATCCCCTCAACCACTAAAAATCACCATTCCATTCTTTCTTTTCATGATTTGGACCATTTTAGATACTTCATTCAAGTGGAATCAACTTTTAAAACTGGAAAGTTTCACTTGGTATAATGTCATCCAGGAACATCCATACTATCACACATGGCAAGAAGTCTTTTGTTTTAAGGCTGTATAGTGTAACACTGTATGTTTGTACCAAGCTATTTTTTTAACCACTTATACATTAATGGAGACATAGATGAATATCAAAATTGTTTTTATATTTTGGATATGGTAAACAATGTTACAATAAATATAGATTAAAGTTATCACTTCAAAATCCCAATTTCGATTGTTTTGAATATTTACCAAGAAGTGGGATTGCTGGATGGATGGATGACAATTAGTTCTATTTTCTTTTGTGTTGTATTCTTTCTTTTTTTTTGGCAGTGGGGTCGGGGTTGAACCCAGGGCAATAAACCACTGAGCCACATATAAGCCCTTTTTCTATTTTTTTGAGTCAAGATCTTACTAATTTGCTGAGTATGGCCTTGAACTTGGGATTCACCTGCCTCAGCCTTATGAGGTGCTGGGATTATAGGCATGTACCACATCATGCCCAAACTATTTTTCATTTTGTGAAAAGCCATTGTATAGTTTTCCACAAAGGCCACATCATTTTGCACACCTACCAAAAGATGTATTCATATGCCCTCTGGCACCCTCTCCTTTTTTAATGGCTTTCCTAGCAGATGTGAGCCAATAGCTCATTTTTGGTTTTGATTTGCATTCCTCTGATGATTCATGACATGAGAATCTGTTCATATTACTAATGACCTTTGGTATATTTTCTTTGAGGAAATATTATTAAGTCCTTCCCCCATTGTTTAAATGTGTTATCGGGAATTTTAATATTGAGTTGTATAAGTTTCTTAATATATTTTGCATATTTTGTTTTATTTAAGCAGATGAAACTGAGGTCCATTGTAAATATATTGATCTTTTGACTTATCTCAGGATAGATGACTCTTCATCATCACTGGTAACCCCTGCCTAGGTATTTCCTCACTGCTCAGATTAAGATGGCTAGGAAAAGGGAAGTATCCCCTTCATGTTAGCCTTAGAAAAGACTATAAGTTGGAAAGTACTCCTCCACTTCACATTTTAGTTGCTCCTCTGAATAGATAAAGGTTTTACCTTGTAGCTAGCTACAGGCATGGAAATTCAGCCAATGGAGAATGATAAAAAATAAAATCAAAAATGGAAAATAACCTTGCACAAATAGTAGCAAAAAACCATTGATGAGTATTGTACTATGCTTTACTATTAAATTTGTATTACTTAATACAAAGTTTGTATTTCTTTGGCTTATTTTTTAAAATCTTTACTGTTAGGAGGAAGGACATTGCTGTCTTAATTTTCAAGGTTTCTTTAATAAAGAAGAAAATGTTAACTAGCATCTTAAATTGAGAGAGACATATATATTCTCTTATAATTTGTTCTTGTAAAGTAGGGTGGCTTACTGGAGTCATGAGAGTGTGAAACTACCCCCCTCCATTCTTTTTCTTCTTCTTGTTCTGTCTCATAAAGATACTGACTCATATTACTGAATATAAGCTTAGATTAAGTGTCACTGGATTTCTAATCAATAAAATCTCTAGTTTCCATTTTGTCTATTTGTGTATAATCATAGTATAATTCTAGATCAAGTAAGTAAATCAGTGTCTCAATTATCATATCAAATCAGAGCAGTAAAATATCAAATATTCAAATATATGATATTTAATATTTAATTTTAGAGATATTTTTAGTTTTATATACTTCTTAAAAAGTGTATCTTAAATGTTTGTGTGACTGCTTAGTGGGATTTTATTCGAATGCTGGTAATAATTGTATGTGTTGACATTAGTAATGAAAAAACTTAATATTTATAATCTTTTCTTTGTAAGAAACATTCATTAATCTCTTATGGCTTTCATACCAAATATATTAAAATATATGATATAGTCTTTTTTTCAGTGCAGGGGATGGAATCCAAGATCTTGCCCATACTAGGCAGGTGCTCTAACAATGTGCTAATGTCTACTCCAGTAAAATTGTAATGGTAATGCACACAGGGAGAAAAAGAGTTTACCTTGATATATAGAGAGTGTACTTTAATAAAAATTTAAACAAAACTATCAATAATGTTCTAGATCATATCATTAATTTTCTAGAAATAATAATGAAAAAACTGTGACAGAGCATCTAATTTAAATGACTATAAAAATTTAACACAGGTTGTGAAGAACATATGTTGGTGATATTTTTAAATTCTTGGTCATGAGTTTTTATAAGATGTCAAAAGTCATAATTCACCATATTCCAATGCTATAAAGACAAGGTTACACATTTTCCAAGAATCAGTACATGTAACCAAGCCACACTTCCAAGCAGGAATATATTTACAATATAACACATTTGTTTTAGGAAGTCATGTCATTTTTCTTTTGAAATACAAAAAGCAAATTCTATCCAATACTGCCACCATTCTCTTTAACAAATATTTTTTTTCCAACAATTTTGTCCCTTCACAATGAATTATGGAAACAGGGCCTATGAGAATCTCAAACCTGAATTAAAGAAATGAGTATCATGTTATTTCCTATGTAAATATGTTCCATCTACCATGTTTCATGCAGCTTTGTATCACTGTGCTAGACTAAATTTTTGCACATTTCAACAAGTCTGTGATAAATAATTTGAATATAATAATTCATATTTGACACTTGAAAAATTCAGACATATGCCAGGAGAATTTTTACAAAAAAAACTCTATAAATAATTTTAAACACCAAAATTCACAAAATATGCTTCACAAATATTTACCTTATATAGATTAAAGAATCAACTCTGGTAGTTTTTTGTTGTTGTTGTTATTGTATTTTTTTGGTTGTTGTTCTTGTTTTTATATGTACATGGATATGTAGGTGTATCCTTTAATAAGTTAGATAGTATGACAAGTTTTCTTCTGATATATTCTTCTTTTTAATTTTCTTGTCTGTTCTTTTTAGTCATACAAGACAGTAGAATGTATTTTTTTAAAGAGAGAGAGAGAATTTTTTTAATATTTACATTTTTAGTTTTCGGTGGACACAACATCTTTATTTTATTTTTTATGTGGTTGCTGATTATCGAACCCAGTGCCCCTCATGCCAGGCAAGCATGATACTGCTTGAGCCACATCCCCAGCTCCAGTAGAATGTATTTTGACATATAATATATACATGGAGTATAACTTTCCATTCCTGTGGTTTTTCATGATGTGGAATTACACTGGCGTGTATTCATATATGAACAAAGGAAAGAGAATGTCCAATTCATTCTACTGTCTATATTCTAATCTTTTAAAAATGTTAACTTCTCAGCCTCTGCTTATTATTTTTTTTTTGGGGGGGGGGCAGGGGTATTGATTGTAGGGCCTTCTGCATGCTGGGCAAGTACTCTACCACTAAGCTACACTGCCAGCCCCTACTTCAAAATTTTTATATTGTTTTATTTTTTAGATGAGTTTTATGTGTATAGATAGAATTAATTGTTATTGCATATGAAGTTCTTAGTATCTAATAGATAGATATTCAGTATATACTGCTTATACCCATGTTCATGTCTTATTCTTTTCGTTACTATTCTTTGTTTTCCCTTAGTTCTTTTCCTGTTAGCATTAAAATGTTAGCTGCATGATACAGAATCATATTTTACTTAAAAGTAATTACAAAGATAGTTTACCAAATAAAAATAAGCCATTGCAAATCAGCATGTGAAACATTTATTTTCATTTGCGATTCAACTTTTGTACAATGCAGGTACAGAAAATAAGATGCTTTGTTGAATTTTTCTTTCTACTGAGAAATATGAAAAGAGAATATGTTTGAGTAATATGTATTTTTGGCTACAGTTCCCACATTGCTGAAATTTTAATGTGTTTTCAGCTGCATCTGAATGTGTGTGGGGAAAAAATGAAGTTTTAAATAAGCCATAAACACAATTTCATTTCAGTAATCAATATACTTAGCCACAGTGTATTTAAATTGCTATAATATTAACCTATAAACTTAATGGTTTTATTTAGTAAAAAGCCATTTTAATGTGCCATCTCATTAAAACAAATCTTAGAATGCATCTCTTATAAATAAGAAAGAGAAGGAGAGAGTGTGAAAAAAGAGAGATAAAAGCTAGGAAGTTTTAACACATAATTTTATACCACAGAGTTAATATTAAAATATTGAATTGTGCATCCATTCTAAAATATAAAATTAGAATTAGAATAAATAACAGGGATATTAACAACTTGACCCTGGTTTACTTTGCTTTTCTCTTTTATTACCTTGATGGCTATTTTATAGGTGTGTCTTGTGACAGCTAATTCTTCAGTACTTCTACACAAAGAGATTAGGGAATACTGGATTGCAAATCTCATACATATTAATAATGAAAATACATTAGAAAACTTTAGAACTTCATAACTTGACTATTGTCTAGAATATTTCACTTTACATTCTGGTTTAAGGGTATTATTTCAAGTGCCCAAGAATCATTAAGCTCAGACCATGTGCTCTTATTAAACTTCTTAACATTTGGTCAAACATTTATTTTTATTAGCTTTTCTGGTTTCTAACATCTTCAAAATGTTGTGTCAGAGAACACATTTAAAAACTTTGAGTAACTTACCATAATATCCAATTGTCTAAATGGCAGATTCAGGGGCTAGAGATGCATGTCAGTTGGGAAAATGCTTATTTAGTATGTGTGAGTCCCTGGGTTCAATCCCCAGTGTTATTATTAAAAAGATAAAGAGAGACAAAAAGAGGTCTGGGGGGAGCTATTCAGCTGGTATTGGTATGTTTACAAAATTTTACAACTATTACTGTTATTTAATTTCATAATAATTTCATTATCCACAAATGAAACAGAGTCATTGCCAGTTGCTCACTAAATTCTCATTCCTCAATACCTGGTTATCCAGTAATCTACTATCTTTCAAAGGTGAAAAGGAGAATGAATGCAAGCCACTTATACCTTCTAACTGAAGTGACTTGAGGTGCTCATCCTTCACTCCATTCCTTTCTGTGGTTCACTTGCTGTTTTGTGTGATGTGAAATAAGGTACTGGCTGGTCTTTGTCTGTCACAGTTGCCAACAGCCATTATGGGCTGCATAAAAACTGTATAAAATCTTTTTATCATGCAGTGGAAGTTTGGCAGTGCAGGTGAAACCTTTTTTTGTCAGGTAATTCATTGTTCCCACCTAAGAACACAATTTAAAAAGACCCATGAGAAATGGAAAATGATCTTAATGTAGATCTAACACTTTTAAGTAGAAGAAAAATGATGAGATACTTTTACTTCCTTCAGAAATTTAATTCATAAATCAATCTCTCAATTTTATATAAATGGTGGAATGCATCAAAGATAAATCAAAGACTTAGATAAGAGCAAAGTAGGTGTTTGAAAATTTCTCCAGAAGTCCCAAGAAGCCATGTATTTAGCATGCAAAGTATATTCTCAGGGTCCTAATTTATGTTAAATATTTTCTAATCATGCAAATCAATACTGATTACAACAAGAATAGGTAGAACACATGCTGAAATATAATTGTGTGGTTGCATTGGTAACCTAGTTAATATTCATTTTTCAAAAGTGGATTGCTATAAGATGATAAAACTAAGAATACCTTGAAATTCAAAAGTGTCAAAGTCTCAAATTAGAGTTAACTGTGCAGGAATTGTGTCAGTTCAATTCTTTATTAAAATTAAATAGAACAACAACAGAGGAAGATATTCATTAATTTGATTCTGGGTCACTGATTCTAAATTTAATTGTAGCCTTATAAAAGTGATATTATTATACTTGCTGTATAATTCATTGAAATTTATAAGTGAAAGAAAAACCTGGGTGTAGTCAACAGACAATCCACCTGTCAAAAGAATAATCCTGGAATTACAGATGAAAGGTGACCTACATGCATATAACACCAATATTATACAGTGGCTGGTGTGTTTGAGGAGAACAACATAAAGATGAAAGTATGGACACAATAAGACTTTCACACATTAAAACACAACTTCTCTCATGTGCTAGCTGAGTGAATTTTAATTAATTAATGATGTTTTTTAGAACCCACATTCCTCATCTACGAAATGAAATTGTTCATAATAAGTCCTACTAGAAATTGTGACAATTAAATGAATTATGTTATGGAATTGGTACTTTGTTGGGCATATGATTAGTTTATAGCTTACAGTCCTGTTTTACAGTGTGTTTGCATGAGCATCACCACAAACATCTGAGGAATCAGATGCACTGCCACCTTCTTATGGCTGCCAGATGATATGAATTCTCCAGCTGTTGTATGTGGTCTGTCATTGACCAACATCTCTGTACGTAGCACACGACTATACTATTTTATAATGAAGTTCTTTCAAGCTTTCACCCCTTTGCAATTTAGTTATTTTTTTTCTTTAAACTCAAGGTTTGAAAGTTAAGCCTCATAAAGTAGAGAGCAGATTAGAACTAGAAAACTACAAATGTATAGAATTCTAACCCATCAATTTTAACTCTGATTGTATTTCTATGTTCATATCTTTAAAGAGTCTTTAGGTCAATGAAGTATAATAAAATTTAATAGGAAAACTAACAAATCAGATTTTAAAGAAATATATGTTTAGAAATAGGATTTATTTTTCTTGTTATTTCTTTTTAATTTTTGACATTAATTATTTTCCAGGCAAATATAAGCATCTAAACCCATGTTTTACTCATTTATTTTAGATTCAGAATCCTTATGTCATAAAGCATATGAAGCACACAGATGGAAAAGATCTATAAATTTCCAGACTAATAAATGAAAAAATAATAGAACCATAAAAGCCAGCCTTTATTTAAATTCTGACATTTTACATCCTGGTTTCACCATTATATTAGAAATTGATAAATAGCTCAATTAACCCATATTCTTTTCATCTGTGAGTTTAAATGGCAGCTTTGAATGAACCACTCATTCTTCATCTTTTTGTTATACTTGCTTTGCAAAGGATTGCCATCTACTATCTTACTGGCATCTTGCTAGCATGTTAATATTTTAACAAATATTGAGTTGTTTTGTTAAATTTTTAGTATAAGGATATTAAATAAATTAAACACAATTGAATTGGGTTTTGTGTGAGTGTGCTTATGTGTGTTTAAATTGTTTTTATTTTTATAAACCTTATGAAAATATAGGAAATGCTATTTTACTTGATTACATGTAATATATAATAATATAATGAATAATTTTCTAATTATTTAATATTTACCAATACCCATATGGAAGATCCTGCATAATTCCTATAGAATTAAGAGAGTAATAGATTAAGTAAACACTCTCTGAATACTAGAATAAAACACTTTTAAACACAGTAAATTTAATCATGCTTTAGGATAATTACTCTTGAAGTTAAATAACTTTTATCTTGGAAGGTTATCATAATATATATGAAATTTAACATTAAGGAATTGTTTTTTGTGTTGTTGAATATACATTTATTTTAATTAAAACAATAGTTTTTAAAAAGTTTTTTTAATTGATAAATAATAATTACATATATTTATGGGGTGAAAAGTCATATTTTAATGTGTCTCTGTTGTAGAATAATCAAATTACAATAAGTATCATGTTCTTGACCTCAAGAACACTTAAAATCTTCTCATTTAGTTATTTTGAAATATATAATACATTATTTTTAACTATGATATCTAATGTTATAATTCACTTAGGTATGGATTTTTAAGAGAAGTCTCTTGGATAAAATATAAAATAAATAAGCGTAAACTATTTGAAATGAAGGTGAGCACATTTTTAAAAAATACACAATACATATTTTTGTAAAATTCTTACATTCTCTTTACTTTTGTAAAATAGATTTGTATTTATGTTGTCAAATCAAGACTAAAAATATTAAAGTCACTGCTTTCTTGTAAACTCACATGAAAACATAAACTAAATTATTAGGAAATATTTTTATTCCCTTGGTTCTATACTATTTCTATTGCCTTATTGAATATTTCACAACACCTTCCTCAGTAGTGGTCTAATTGTGTACTAAGAATATAGTCTCTCACTTTATGCATCTACTCCTCATAGTGTGAATAGTTGTTATCCTAAAATACAATTTATATGAAAGTAAAAGTACTCTCTTTGCAACTGTTTGGTGAAATTTAAAGATCAAACGCCATATTGCTTTATGAAATATTATATTACTCAATATTTCTATTTTTATTTTCTATTTTATATCCAAATATGTTTTATACTCCAACCAGTTACTAGTTTGTCATTTATAAAATGATGGGAGTATGGTACTTCTCCTAACATGGGTCGTCTTTAAAAATCTTCCATTCTTTTCTTTTTGCTTTGTCTTCATACAAAACCTATTATCTATTAAGGTTGAACCCAAACTTCTTTATGAAGACTCTAGTTTTTCATTCAAATGAAAAACTTCCAATATTGTAAAATCAACATTAATTATATGCTTATGATAAAATGATTATTTATTTTGCTTTCCACTAAATTAAATACTTGCTTCTTCATTTGGTTGAAAATTTCTTAAATACAAAATTTATATTAATTTTATTTCTACTTACTCCTTTTATGTTTCAATTTCTGATCAGAAATATCTTTATTCTTCAATTATTAGAATACCAAGCATATTCAGTATGTTCATTGTAACTTCATTACTTTTTTTTTTGATATTCAATATGCTAGAACTTTAACTGAATTTATGTCATACCTAATCATAGTGGAATAAAAATGTAAATCAACAATAAGATAAACTGATAAAATTATACTCACATGGAGACTAAATATAACACAGTATTTAATGAACAGGGTTTGCTAAGGAAATCAGAGAGGAAAGTTTAAAATTTCTTGAATCCAATGAAAATGAAAACATAATTTACTCACAAATATGGGATACAGCAAAAGAGGTAATAAGAAAAATTTATGGTAAGGAATGTCTCTATCAAAAATGTAGAATGATGTAAAATATCTTAATAATGTGTCTTAAGGTATTAGAAAAACAGAAACAAACTAAATATCAACAGGTAGAAGAAAAGTAATAGTAAATTTCTGAAAAAAATAATAAATGAAATAGACAATGCAAAGAATCAATGAAATTAGGTGATTGTTCTTTGAAAAGATAAACAAAATTAACAAACCTTAAGTTAAACTAACCAAAGTATATAGAAAATGCAAATAAAATTAGAGATAAAAAGGTAGACATTACAATAGATACCACTGAAATCTAAAACATTATTGGGAAATATTTTGAAAAAGTATATGCCAGTAAGTTGGAAAATCTAGAAGAAATTCATAAATTTCTGGACACATAATTACCTACCAAGTGGATGTAAAAATAAAATAATATAAAAATATTAAATATATCATTAATAATTAGTAAAATTGCATGATCCTCTCAATGAATTTAGAAAAACCTATGATGAAATTAAACATCCCTTGATCATGAAAACTCTGAATAGATTAGATATAGAAGGTTCATATCTCAAAAAAATAAAGAACAAATATGCGAAATCCATAACTAATATCACACAGAATGTGGAAAATCTGAAAACATTTCCAATAAGATCAGGAACAAGAAAAGTTTGTCAACCATCAACCAATTATATTGTATAATATAATTCTAGGAATTCTACCAGAAGGCAAGTAAATAAAAGGCATACAAATCGGAAAAGATGCCTTCAAATTATACATAAATGATATGGTTGTTGTTATGGTTTAGACATTAGATGTCCCCCAAAAGCTCATGTGTGACACAATGGGAGAAAGTTTAAAATTGAAATGATTGGGTTATAAGTGTTGGAACCTAATCAGTGCATTAATCCCTTGATAGGCATTAACTGGGTGGTGACTGCAGTAAAATAGGGTGTGATTAGAACAGGTGAGCATCCAAGGGTATGCCTTTGGGATATATATTTTGCTCTCTGTGAATAGAGATATCTCTTCTTCCTGCTGTGATGCAGTGAGCTGCTTTCCTCTGCCACACACTTCCTCACCTCTGGCCCAGAGCAATAGAGTTGGTCATATATGGACAGAGACTTCTGAAAAAGTGATCCCCAAACAAAGTTTTCCTCCTCTAAAATTGTTCTTTTCAGGTCTTTTGGCTACAGCAATGAAAAAGCTAATTAAACAGAAATTGATACCAAGAAGTGGGGTTATTACTGTGACTAATCTGACTTTGTGGTTAAGAAACTTGGGAGCACTTTGGAATTTGTAGGAGGCATATTGTAAGGTTTACAGAATAAAGCAGGAAAATTTTAGATTGTTTTAAGTGGAACTCAGTGGGCAATTCTGTGGGGAGCTCAGAAGACCAGAATGTTGATAGGACTATGGACAATAGAGATGGGCTTCCTGAGGTTTCAGAGAATAGAGAGGACCCTTGGATACTGGACTACAAGTCATTCATGGTTATGTTATGGTTAAGAAGTTGTCTACAGCAGGGCATGGTGGCACACACCTGTAATCCTAGTGGCTTGGGAGGCTGAGGCAGGAGGGTCATGAGTTCAAAGCCAACATCTGCAAAAGCAAGGTGCTAAAAGCATTTCAGTGAGACTCTGTCTCTAAATAAAATACAAAATAAGGCTGGGGATGTGGCTCAGTGGCTGAGTGTCCCTGAGTTCAATCACTGGTACCAAAAGGAAAAAAAAAGAAGTTGTGACCAATTTGTTTTTGTCCTAAGAATTTCTGTGATACTGAATTTAAAAGTAATGGACTAATTTATCTGGAGGAGTAAATTTCAAGGCAGCACAGGTATTAAGGGATGGCATTGGTATTGCTGGCAGCTTTTAACCAAGTTTACTATAAGAATGAGAAGCAGAAAATAGAACAGAAAGTTCTGAGAAATTTGGAGGTGAGCCAGAAAATTGTGAGTACCACTAGGGGCTACAGAAAATATGGTAGTTAAAGAGATTGCAGCCACTAAAGAAACACTAATTACCTCACTCAGATACAATAGGAAAATAGCTGGAGGGAATCTCAGGAACTGGCAAGACCACACCCATCTCAGGTTAAAGGGAATAAAATTAAAATTTTCTTGAGCAGACAGCAAGAGTGTACCCTACTTGCATAGCAGTTCTTATAATTTTTTTTTCACCACAGTCAGCCACCCAGGCACTAAGAGGCTGCTGCAACAAGGGACACAGGAGTAGCTTGGCTACTGCTTGAGATGGCATCAGAACTTGGTGTTAACCATGAGGTGCTGGTTCTGCAGGAATGTACAGTGCTGGAATTAGAAGGTCGCAGAGATTTCCAGTGAGATTTCAAAGGAAGAACTGGGAGGCCAGGAGAAGTGCAGCAGGATTTAAGTTCATGTGAGCAGCCCCTGATATGAACATGTGTGGAGATATGAGGAAGAAGTCAAAAAGCTGTAGTGCAGATCATCAAAATTAAGAAACACCAATAATATGGGATGTCTGCCAAGGAAAGTAAAGGAATCAAGAAGGTAAAACAAGCAAGCCACAGGGGTAGAGCTACACAAGACCTTTGGAGAGAACATCAGGATGATATGTGGACATGGAGATGGGCATGGATCTACAGAACTTGTTTGCCCAACTGGATTTCAGTTTTGCTTTGGTTCAACCCCTTCTTTCTATGCCCTAATTTCTCCCTTTTGGAATGGTATCATTTGCTTTGTCATGTAAGTTGCTTTTAATTTTTACAGGAGTCATGCGGGGTTTCCCTTGAGTTTTGGTGGACATTTTGAATTCGGACTTTTGAAAATCTAAGAACTGTTAAGGTTACAGGGGCTCTCAAAAATGGACTAAATGAATTTTGCATTGTTAGATGTGCATGAATTTTAGGGGTCAATGGGCAGAAAGTTATGGTTTAGATATGAGATGTCCCCAAATGCTCATGTGTGAGACAATGCAAGAAAGATTAGAGATGGAATGTTTGGGTTATGAGAAGCTTAATTTAATCAGTGAATTAATCCCATCATAAGGATTACCTGGGTGGTAACTGTAGGAGGAAGTTTGTGACTAGAGGAGGTGGGTCATTGGGAATGTGACTTTGGGGTATATATTTTGTACCTGGAGAGTGGTACTATTTTTCTCCGGTTCTGGTGGCCATATCCTGAGCTACTTTCCTCCATCACACTCTTTTGCCATGATCTTGGGCCCAGAGCAATGGAGCCAAATGTTTATGGACTGAGACATCTCAAACAATGAGCACCAAATAAACTTTTCCTCTTCCAAATTTTTTCTTGTCAAGTTCTTTGCTCACAGCTATGAAAAAGCTGACTAAAACAATTGTATTCATAGAGAATTCAAAAGACTCCACAAGCAGACTTTTAGAACTAATAAATAAATTTAGTAAAGAATCAGAATAAAAATTGTCATACAAATTTCAGTAGATTTTCTCCAGACCAATAATGAGCTCACCAAGAAATAAATTAGAAAAGAAAACCCATTCACAGGAGAAAATAAACAAATAAATAAATAAACAAACCAACCAACCAACCAATAATATGAGGATAAATCGAACTAAGGGTTATAAAATACAGTGAACTGAAGAAAGAAAATAAAGATACAAGAAGTTGGAAAGACCCCAGAATTCATGAATTGGAAAAATTAATCTTGCTACTTTTGCCATGCTATCCAAAGTTCTCTACAGATTCAATATAATTCCCATTAAAATTCCAAAGACTTTCTTCACAGAACTACAAAAAACAATCTTAAATTTCACATAGAAGTATAAAATACCCTAAACAAACAGAGTGATCCTGAGCAAAAAGAGCAATGTTAGAAATGATAGAGGCATTTCAAAACATGCTACTGAGTGATAGTAATAAAAGCAGCATATTATTGGCATAAAAACAGACAAACAAAACTAAACAAAACAATTATTGACCAATGGAACAAAATATAAGACACAACCCAGAAATAAATATTTGCATCTTGAATCCACTGGTTTTCATCAAAGTGGCCAAAAACACACATTGAAGATAGAACAGCTTTTTCAACAATGTTTCTGAAGAAACTGGATATTCACATGAGGAAGATTCAAACTAGACCTCTCACTTTATTCAGAAATCAACTAAAAATGAATCAAAGCCATTAATATAAGACCTGAAAAACTTAAACTACTGTAAGAAATTATAGGAGAAATACTTCAAGCTATTGGAACAAGAATGTATAGGATTCCTGTAGCTCAGGAAACAAAAACAAGAATTGACAAATGTAATTAGAAAAAAAAATTACAAAGCTTCTGCACAGCAAAGGAAGCAATCAGCAGACTGAAGTGTCAAACTACAGATTGCAAGAAAATCCTTGCCATCTGTTCATCTGATAGAAGAGTAATATCCAGAATATATAAAAACATAACCACCACCACCAACAACAAAATACTAATAAGTCAATCATTGAACAGAGAAATTATCTGAAAAAAACTATTCTACAAAAGAGGAAGTATGGATGGCCAATAAATATATGAAAAAGTGCTCCATAACTTTAACCATCAGTGAAACATAAATCAAAATTACATTAAGAATACTTTCCCCTCTAGTCAGGATGGCTATTATCAAAAAACAAAAACATACCAAAAAAAAATTATGCTGAGATGAGGAAGAAAGGGAATCCTTCTACAGTATCAATGAGAATATAAATTTTTGTATGTACTATGGAAGACACTTGGGAGTTTTCTCAAAAAACTAAAAGTAGAACTGCGTTAAACTCCACTCTTTTATATTCACCTGAAGGAAGGAAAATCAGCATAATAAAGAGATATCTAAATGCCCATGTTTATTGTTGCACTATTCACAATATCCAAGGTATGAAATCATCCTAAGTACCTGTCAACATTTGAATGGAATGAAAAAATAAATTATATATATATATATATATATATATATATATATATATATATATATAAATAAAATAAAGAAGAACAGCATCTTGACATTTGGAGTAAAATGGATGGAACTAAAATATATCACAGTAAGCAAAATAAACCAGACATAGAAAGACAAATATCACATGTTCTCTATCAAATGTGGAAATTAAAAATGCAAAAATCCAAATACAAAAAACAAAGTTGACCTGAAAATAATAGTGGAACTTTTATGATCTGGAAAGAGCTTGGGTGAGGAGAGAGGAAAGGGGTTAAAGGAGGATAAGAGAATCATAGCTTGATATATAAATGTATGGAAAAGTTGCAGTGAAACCTATTAATATGCACAAGTGATCCATGTTAATTATGATAAAATATTGGTGGAACTTAAAAAATCAAAAAAAATGAGATGGAATTTTCTGGATGAAGTAAAGATAGATTACTATAAATATGAAAATATTTTAATCTAGGATCACATGGAAACAGATGAATGAAATGTATCTCATGATAATGTTTAGACAATTTCCAGAAATATAAAGCAATTCTAATTTGCCATGCATATATCCATACAGTGAAAATTTTGCTGAGTGGTAACATTTGAGCACTTAGTACTCAGAACAGGGCATGCTATTTTGCTGCTGCTGAAAGATTTCTAATGGCAATTTAAAGCTCCTTTAAGATTGAAATTATACATTATTTTTAACTTTTCAATCATAATAGAGTTTGAAAATGGATGTAGTAACCTGAATTGAAGGAAGAATCAACCTGTGTCTTCATAATTGCAAAGAAATATCATAGGAGCAAAAGTAGCATACATTTATAGAAATGTATCATTTTGCACTCTATACACTGGAATTGAAATATTTTTGATGACAAGGTACTTATACTCTAGTTCTTATGGAAATCTTTCTACTAGTGAAATTTGGCTGTCACTAGTAACCATGTTTTTTAGTGGATCAAGGGGCTGACATAATTTCAGACATAATTATTAAGAAAATATAGGCAGATTTCTGTCTTCTACTTTTCTAAATATACACTGGGTATTCATTTAGAGTAAATGAAAATTTCACTCATCACTTAGTAAAGTCCTATTATGGCATCCCTGAAAACTTATCATTAGACCAAAACTGTCTTCTTCACATCACCATATAGAGAAAACATGTACCAATCTGTATAATGAAGTTGTACACTAATAAAATAATTAAGAGTTATTTCACTATTCAACACTTGATAATCTTGAGTGATAAATATGATATTTGTAAGCTTCAATAAAGGTAACTTCAAATTATTCCATTCTTATGTAAGGATCTAATCTTATATGAGTAATAAATATTGTCAAGGTTGAAAACATGTATTATTATTTAGACTCAAGATACTAAAATTACAATGTATTTACAAAGTATTTATGAAGATGGATAAGGTTATTTCAAACAGAGAAAGCAAACAATTGTGTTCATTCATGCAGAGGGCAATTGGAATTGATTGTTGTGAACATGTGGGAACTTTCAAAAACTAACAGAAATGAAAAATGCTCCTCAACAGAAAAAGCCTGTTTATTTTAAATTAAGTAAAATATAAAACTATTTTGCTTTGAAAAAGTAAATAACACAAAATACAGAAAAATCTAGACCAAAAGAATAGCAACAGTACATTTTAAAAGGTGTGTAGAGATATATTTATTTTGTTTAAATAATTCCAACAATTATTTATTATACACCATTATGTGCAATCATTGAATTAGATTCTGAGTATAGAACAAGAAGGTACTCACAGTATGTATTGGAAACGTTAACAGGAACCCAGTAAAATACTATACCATAGTAGAGATGTCTCTTAAGTTTGATGAAAAAAACTGAAAAAGGCAACTTAAACTCTTTGAGTTTATACTCACAGTTTCTGATATACTCCTTTACAATATCTATATTTCTTATGCGATGCTTGACCTCCTCACTTCAGACTCAGCCTCAGATACAGAAGCAGCAATTGTAGATGTGATGTGTGAGCACTCAGTAATTGAATAAATCTTTGTAATGGGTTGTTACATGCCGTTATTCCTTCTCTAATAAAACTGTGACTGATATGAATAACCAAAATTGAGCTGGGTTTTCTAAACCTATCACTATAAGCTGCAAAACATAATAGTCTATCGGCTCTCTAATCTCTCAACTTCAATGATATGGGTGAACTGCAGAAGACACTGGTGCTCTTTGTCAAGAGCATACATGCATACCTGGCCCAGCAGTCAGACAAGCTGAAAGAGGAGATTTGGCAGGGGGAGGAGAAAGCCCAACCACTGCCCATCACCACAAGGTAAGTCAGCAGAATCACAGCACTATGCTTTAGCTGCAATGAGTTAATCCTATATAGACATTTTTAGCCTCACTAAAGCTATTATTGTTCATGTCCACATTTCTAATCTATACATATTTTTCTGTAGCAGACAACTCCATTCAAGAGTCACAGATGGAAAGAAATTCAGAGAAACATTGCTCCAGCTTAGGAAAACTGACAGAGTGTTCTTGCCATCCAGATTAATAGATCCTTATAAATCCTTGTTAATTGTACATGAGTTCCAAAACAATGCTTTCTCCTAATCTGATTTTATTCTTCCCTGTACAATTATAAACATACAAATCATCATGTTGAATGAATTTACAAAATCTTTTTATTTGTCTTTGGCTAATGCTCATTCCTCCCCAGGATAAGTCATACTTTTTCATCATATATTATAACTTACATATTGAAATATAAAGTTAACTATTTTAGCACATTTTATGTTAGTTGATTAGAGAATGGGAAACAGAAAGGGAAAAAGTTTAAGTTATACCAAAATACATCCTTTACTAAAATAAATATGAAATATTCATAGCTAACTACAGCCCTCATTTAAGCATTGAAATCATAGGGCCATATGTGATATTGTTCATTACCTTTTCTCATTACCATTCTGTTTCCCTCAGTAATCACCGTAGCTGGTTGTGGTTCCTTGTGGAGTCAAATGAATAAAATCTTAATTCCTAGGGATGTGGGTCATTAGATATTCTGGCTCTATCTGGTTGATGTGATTTTCCATTGATATTAATCACAGAGTATAGGGATAGCTATAGGAACAACTAGAAGTGAAATATTTTCTTCTTTTTGCAACATTTTATTGTAAAATTTTAACATGATTTCTCCTTTTTAATGGTGATCACAGGTACCACTTTGTTATCTATTTATCTATGGCATGAGTAGCTCAAAACAGTCACTTGGCAGACTCAATCTCCAGTTACTTGGAACCATTGTGTGTCCTCTAGCATAAGTTTGCTTTGCTGATATTGATTTATAACATAAAAATGCATGTTTATATGTACAAAAGTAATATTTAAAGTTTTTTTTTTCTTTTCTTGGGTCTTATGCTTTCCTTGTGTGAGTACCATTGTCATTATCAAATGAGTTGAAAATTTTCCTTAAATATCCTCCCCAAACATTTGTAAATTACCTGTTTGATGGGTTAACAGGATTTTCTCCAAGAATGCATTTGAATTTAGTCCTTCAGTAAATCATTATGTTCCTTTTCAATTTATCCTTGTTTAAAAAATTTCTCATATTTTCTCCTACATTTTAAAAATGGAGTTTTCCTTTAAGGAATTAACCTACAGGCTAACAAATACTGTCCTACATATAGAATCTGTTCTCTTAGACTTTGCTGTTGCTTTTTAGTTCCTCTGCGAAAAGACATTTTTGGATGATAATTCTTTCAGTCCTTAGGTTCTAAGATATTTTTAGTATGTTAATCACATAGGCTGTATTTGATAAAAAACAAGGTATATTCAAAGACTATTCTTTTACAAGTGTCACATTCTATTTCACTTGTGGCTTTTAATTTCATTCATGTTTTTAATGCATAACATATAAAAATGGTACAGAGAATGACATACATGTATCTTAACTGAAAACAGCAAAATAGCATGCTTACATTTTTCTAAAATATAGGATATACCACTGACATTTCAGTATAAATGCTTTGCATCTAAGAAGGAGGCATGAAACCATTGAATGTACTTAAAGTTATTATATTTGTTCTTTTAATATTCATCATATATTTATTTATTATAAATATATCTCTAATAACTAATATAGACTGGTAATGATCTAAACTTGGAAATCTAGCAGTATAAAAATAGGCAGAATATTTCTCTTTCATCATTTACAATATACTGCCTCTCACTTTCTTGATTAGTTCTTATCTCAAATAACCTTGTATTCTACTTCCCTTCATAGACTTCATTACAACTTTATTCCCTGGATCTTTCTATAGTCAGTGACAGTTAAACCATCTTCTTACACGGATTTCAATTTCCACTATGCCATTATCTGGATAGCACCTTCTATTTTCCAGCTTGCCCAATGTGTTATTCTAGTTACAAAGATCTTTCTAACTCTCAATGATCTACACTCCATGCTTCCATATTGTTCTGGTTTCATAATATCATTATGTCTTTTCCATCTATTACTTAACTAAATTCCATGAGCAATTGTTACAATCATCCTCAATTCCTTGAAACTCTTATTTTTCATACTAAATTGGTCAAAATACAACCCTGGTCCTGAATTGTAACACCAACTTGTTGAATTATGAACAACAACAAAAAAAAATGGTGCTGAATCTTCTTATTTTAAACCCATGATCATTAAATTCAATGTAATCTGACTGTTATCTTACAATGAATATATTTCTCTAATCCATTCAGTCCCTGAGTCTGAAAGATAACTATTTTAATTTTTTCTGGCCTGCATATTACCATTCATCTATACTTTCTCCAACCTTAATTCCTTTTCCCCTTTCTCTTTTAATGTCTCTCTTTTGCTGCTATCACTGTCATTGCTATATCAAAATACATTTTGTCAAGGTGTGAAAATCACCAGTGATTTTGTTTCATTTTTATTATAAAGATGCAATAAGAAGTAATTCTGACCAGGAACAAAGATGTCAGCTGCTAATCACCATACAGACCTGGGGAATCATAATTCTTATGCAGAATCTCTGTTGTACTTATTTGGAAAGAACGTCAACCCTTCCCTTTCCCAAACTTTCTATCCCATGATTTCTAAGTTGCTAAATATAATGGCCAATTCTTTATTCTGATCTTGAGAAAAAGTAGATTTAATAGGATTCTCAGATTATGAAAGAACATGACTTCCCTTGATGTTCACATATCTTATTAGGTTTTCTCCTTCCCCATCTACCATATTTTTTTCCTTTGTTTCATTCTTTTAATTTCTTTGTATATAAATATTGGAGCACTCAAAATGCCTACTATTGAAATATTTTATTTTCAGTTTATACTCTTTCTCAGAACTTTCATTCTGTCTCATACCCTGCATAATTTTACATTTTGTAGAGTTACAGATTTAAGTTTCTAGCAAGAATCTCTTACCCAGTTTTGACACAGTCACTGCCTATTTGATATCCCTGACTTGAATGTCTAGTAGGTATTTATAAATTAAAATTTCACAACCCACATTCCTATGATGTTCTCTTAGCTTAAAAATTTCACTATCTTGGTTTTCCATATTAATTATTATAAGTTTTGTTTTTCTATTTGGTCACACCAAAATCTTTGGAGTCCTCCTTGACTGACTGCTTTTGGTTTTGGTTTTCTCTCACATTTTACAGATCTATATAGTAGTCTTGTGTGCTTTATATTAAAAACCTAAATCTAAACATTTTTCAATGTCTCTGATGTTATCAATCTAATTCAATACCAAAAATAGATCAAATATGATACAGATAAAACTTCTCAACTATTCTGTCTGCCTCTGAACTTTAGTCTACTGTTATCTCCATTGTCTTTAAAACAATGTTCAGATGGTACCACATCAGCTCACAATCTTCCTGTAGAGGCGTCAAATCTTTCTTAGCGTTAAAGAAAAAGACTTTCCAGGTTCACAAATCTCTACACAATCATTAGCTCTGTAGGTGCACTCTGGGAGTTTTGCTTAAATGCACTGGGACCCCTATCCTTGGTTCTGTGTATCCTCCCAGCCTCTGACTCTATTAATACACAGCTGCAACTCTTTTTGGAGGACGTCCTTGGGCAGCTGCAGCCCCATTGCCTTTGGAGAGCTGATTTTCTCTGGAAATTTGCATTCTCTCAGGCAGCCTTTGGTTTTAGGAATAATTTGAGCTGGAATAATTTCAGCCATGTTACCATAGTTTGTATCAAATTTGAGTAGTAATTCATACTCCAGAGCTTCCCTGAAGGATCAGATTGATTCAGGGAGTCTGCCTAAAATCCTAGTCCTGATTTTATTCTTTCTCTTCCTATTTTTTTTTTTAATTTCATTGGTCTTTTATTGAATTATCCTGATAATATTTCTTTTTTTTTAAATTTATTTTTTATTGGTTGTTCAAAACATTATAAAGCTACTGACATATCATATTTCATACAACAGATTCAAGTTGGTTATGAACTCCCAATTTTACCCCAAATACAGATTGCAGAATCACATAGGTTACACATCCACATTTTTACATAATGCCCTATTAGTAACTGTTGTATTCTGCTACCTTTACTATCCTCTACTATCCCCCCTCCCTCCCCTCCCATCTTCTCTCTCTACCCCATCCACTGTAATTCATTTCTCTCCTTGTTTATTTTCCCATTCCCCTCATACCCTCTTATATGTAATTTTGTATAACAATGAGGGTCTCCCTCCATTACCATGCAATATCCCTTTCTCTCCCTTTCCATCCCACCTCATGTATCTGTTTAATGTTAATCTTTTCTTCCTGTTCTTCCTCCCTGCTCTGTTCTTAGTTGCTCTCATTATATCAAAGAAGACATTTGGTATTTGTTTTTTAGGGATTGGCTAGCTTCACTAAGCATGATCTGCTCTAGTGCCATCCATTTCCCTGCAAATGCTATGATTTTGTCATTTTTTAGTGCTGCGTAGTACTCCATGGTGTATAAATGCCACATTGTTTTTATCCATTCATCTATTGAAGGGCATCTGGGTTGGTTCCACAGTCTAGCAATTGTGAATTGTGCTGCTATGAATATCGATGTAGCAGTATCCCTGTAGTACGCTCTTTTAAGGTCTTCAGGGAATAGTCCAAGAAGGGCAATAGCTGGGTCAAATGGTGGTTCCATTCCCAGCTTTCCCAGGAATCTCCATACTGCTTTCCAGATTGGCCACACCAGTTTGCAGTCCCACCAGGAATGTACAAGAGTACCCTTTTCCCCACATCCTCTCCAGCACTTGTTGTTGTTTGACTTCATAATGGCTGCCAATCTTACTGGAGTGAGATGGTATCTTAGGGTGGTTTTGATTTGCATTTCTCTGACTGCTAGAGATGGTGAGCAGTTTTTCATGTACTTGTTGATTGATTGTATGTCCTCCTCTGAGAAGTGTCTGTTCAGGTCTTTGGCCCATTTGTTGATTGGGTTATTTGTTATCTTATTGTTTAATTTTTTGGGTTCTTTGTATACTCTGGATATTAGGGCTCTATCTGAAGTGTGAGGAGTAAAAATTTGTTCCCATGTGTAGGCTCCCTATTTACCTCTTTTATTGTTTCTCTTGCTGAGAGAAAACTTTTCAGTTTAAGTAAGTCCCATTTGTTGATTCTTGTTATCAACTTTTGTGCTATGGGTGTCCTATTAAGGAATTTGGAGCCCGACCCTACAATATGTAGATCGGCGCCAACTTTTTCTTCTATCAGACGCAGAGTCTCTGATTTAATATCTAGGTCCTTGATCCATTTTGAGTTAACTTTTGTGCATGGCGAGAGGAGGGGATTCAGGTTCATTTTGTTGCATATGGATTTCCAGTTTTCCCAGCACCATTTGTTGAAGATGCTATCCTCCCTCCATTGCATGCTTTTAGCTCCTTTATCAAATATAAGATAGTTGTAGCTTTGTGTATTAGTCTCTGTGTCCTCTATTCTGTACCATTGGTCCACCCGCCTGTTTTGGTACCAGTACCATGCTGTTTTTGTTACTATTGCTCTGTAATATAGTTTTAAGTCTGGTATCGCTATACCGCCTGATTCGCACTTCCTGCTTAGAATTGCTTTTGCTATTCTGGGTCTTTTATTTTTCCATATGAATTTCATGATTGCTTTATCCATTTCTACAAGAAATGACGTTGGGATTTTGATTGGCATTGCATTAAACCTATAGAGAACTTTTGGTAATATCGCCATTTTGATGATGTTAGTTCTGCCTATCCATGAACAGGGTACATTTTTCCACCTTCTAAGATCTTCTTCTATCTCTCTCTTTAGGGTTTTGTAGTTTTCATTGTATAAATCTTTCACCTCTTTTGTTAGGTTGATTCCCAAGTATTTTATTTTTTTTTGAGGATATTGTGAATGGAGTGTTTTTCCTCATTTCCGTTTCAGAAGTTTTGTCGCTGATATACAGAAATGCCTTTGATTTATGCATGTTGATTTTATATCCTGCCACTTTGCTGAATTCATTTATTAGTTCTAGTAGTTTTTTTGTAGACCCTTTTGGGTCTTCTAGGTATAGAATCATGTCATCTGCAAATAGTGATAATTTAAGTTCTTCCTTTCCTATTTTTATGCCTTTAATTTCTTTCGTCTGTCTAATTGCTCTGGCCAGTGTTTCGAGAACTATATTGAATAGAAGTGGTGATAGAGGGCATCCCTGTCTTGTTCCAGATTTTAGGGGGAATGCCTTCAATTTTTCTCCATTGAGAATGATGCTAGCCTGAGGCTTAGCATAGATAGCTTTTACAATGTCGAGGTAAGTTCCTGTTATCCCTAGTTTTTCTAATGTTTTGAACATAAAGGGATGCTGTACTTTGTCAAATGCTTTTTCTGTGTCTATTGAGATGATCATATGGTTCTTATTTTTAAGTCTATTGATGTGGTGAATAACATTTATTGATTTCCATATATTGAACCATCCCTGCATCCCAGGGATGAATCCTACTTGATCATGGTGCACAATTTTTTTGATGTGCCTTTGTATCCGATTCGCCAGAATTTTATTGAGGATTTTTGCATCTAGGTTCATCAGAGATATTGGTCTGTAGTTTTCTTTCTTTGAGGTGTCTTTGTCTGGTTTCGGAATCAGGGTGATGTTGGCCTCATAGAATGAATTTGGCAGAGCTCCTTCTTTTTCTGTTTCCTGAAATAACTTGAAAACTATTGGTATTAATTCTTCCTTAAAGGTTTTGTAAAACTCCGCTGTATACCCATCCGGTCCTGGGCTTTTCTTGGTTGGAAGTCTTTTGATTGCTTCTTCTATTTCATCTATTGTTATTGGTCTGTTTAAGTTGTGAGTATCCTCCTGACTCAGTCTGGGCAAATCATATGACTTAAGGAATTTATCGATGTCTTCACTATCTTCTATTTTATTGGAATATAGGTTTTCAAAATAATTTCTAATTGTCTTCTGTATTTCTGTAGCGTCTGTTGTGATATTGCCTTTTTCATCCCGTATGTTAGTAATTTGAGTTCTCTCTCTTCTTCTCTTCGTTAGCATGGCTAAGGGTCTGTCGATCTTATTTATTTTTTCGAAGAACCAACTTTTAGTTTTGTTAATTTTTTCAATAGTTTCTTGTTTCAGTTTCGTTGATTTCCGCTCTGATTTTAATTATTTCTTGCCTTCTGCTACATTTGCTGTTGTTTTGCTCTTCCTTTTCTAGGGCTTTGAGATGAAGTGTGAGCTCATTTATTTTTTGGTTTTTCCATTTTTTGAGGAATGACCTCCAAGCGATGAATTTCCCTCTTAAAACTGCTTTCATTGTGTCCCATAGATTCCAATATGTTGTGTCTGTATTTTCATTTATCTCTAAGAATTTTTTGATTTCCTCCTTTATGTCTTCTGTAACCCATTGATCATTCAGTAACACATTATTCATTTTCCATGTGATGTAGGATTTTTCCTTCCTTCTTTTATCATTGATTTCCAGTTTCATTCCATTATGATCAGATAAAATGCATGGTATTATCTCCACCCCTGTATATTTACTGAGGGTTGCCCTATGGCATAATATATGGTCTATTTTTGAGAAGGATCCATGTGCTGCTGAGAAAAAAGTATATCCACTTGATGATGGTTGATATATTCTATATATGTCAGTTAAGACTAGGTTGTTGATTGTGATATTGAGTTCTATAGTTTCTTTATTCAGCTTTTGTTTGGAGGATCTGTCCAATTGTGAGAGAGGTGTGTTGAAGTCACCCATAATTATTGTGTTGTGGTCTATTTGATTCTTGAACTTGAGGAGAATTTGTTTTATGAACGTCGCAGCACCATTATTTGGTGCATAAATATTGATAATTGTTATGTCTTGTTGGTGAATGGTTCCTTTTAACAGTATATAATGTCCTTCCTTATCCCTTTTGATTAATTTAGTCTTGAAGTCAATTTTATTCGATATGAGGATGGCCACCCCTGCTTGCTTACGAGGACCGTGTGCGTGGTATATTTTTTCCCAACCTTTCACCTTCAGCCTGTGTATGTCTTTTGCAATCAGATGTGTCTCCTGGAGGCAGCATATTGTTGTATTTGTTTTTTTAATCTATGTTACCAGCCTATGTCGCTTTATTGGAGAGTTTAAGCCATTAACGTTTAGAGTTACTATTGATATATGGCTTGTACTTCCAGCCATGTTTGATTATTTATCTTCTTCTTTTTTTTTTTAATTTAGTTTGTTTCTCCATGGTTAGCTTTCCCCCCGCCCTCTGTCTTTATAGAGGCACTTCCTACTGATGGTTTTGGTTATTGTTTTTCATTTCTTCCTCGTGTAGTGTTTTGCTCAAGATGCTTTGCAATGCTGGTTTTCTGGCTGCAAATTCTTTTAGCTTTTGTTTATCATGAAAGATTTTTATTTCGTTGTCGTACCTGAAGCTTAATTTTGCTGGATACAGAATTCTTGGTTGGCATCCATTGTCTTTCAGTGTTTGAAATACGTTGTTCCAGGATCTTCTCGCTTTCAGCGTCTGTGATGAAAAATCCGTTGTTAACCTTATTGGTTTACCCCTGAATGTAATCTGCCTCCTTTCTCTTGTAGCTTTTAATATTTTCTCTTTGTTCTGTATATTGGATATCTTCATAACAATGTGTCTTGGCATTGGTCTACTGTGATTTTGTGTGCTCGGTGTCCTGTATGCATCTACAATTTGTATATCCGTTTCCTTTTTTATTTCTGAATGTTTTCTGTAATTATTTCATTCAGCAGGCTACTCATTCCCTTGGTTTGAATCTCTGTACCTTCTTCTATCCCGATGACTCGTAGGTTTGGTTTTTTTATGTTATCCCATATCTCTTGGATGTTTTTCTCGTGGTTTTTAACCAGCCTTTCTGAGTTGGCTAGGCTCTTTTCAAGATGATATATTTTGTCTTCATTATCTGATGTTCTGGCTTCTACTTGCTCCACTCTGTTGGTGATACTCTCAATTGAGTTTTTAATTTGGTTTATCGTTTCCTTCATTTCTAGAATTATTGTTTGGTTTTTTTTTTTATAATCTCTATCTCCTGATAAAGATGCTTAACTTCTTCTTTTATCTGTTTATGTAATTCATTTTCAAAGTGTTCTTTCACTGTTTGGATTTGCTGTCTCGTATCTTCTTTAAGGTTCCATTCCATTTGTTTCAGGTATTCCTTGAGTTCTTTATATGACCATTTTTCTGCTGACTCTAGGTCCTCCTGAATATTTAGGCTGTCCTTCATTGTTTGTACTCCTTTTCTTCCTTGCTTTTTTATGCTGCTCATGTTACTTCTTGTTCTGTTTGACTGCTGAGTTTCTGTTTACTCTTATAGATTTATTTGATGCTTGGGAGGAAAGATATTAGAAGGGAAGGGAAGAAGTCACTAAAGAGAGTGAGAGTAGGCAGGTAGAATTCAAGGAAGGGGGAATAAGAAAATTGAAAAGAAATGAAAAGACAAAAGGAACAAAAATAACAAAGATTAGATAATAAAGAAAGAAAGAAAAGATGAGAAAAAAAATTTAACAAAAATAATAATGATAATAAAAAAATGAAAATTAAAATTTAAAATAATAATAATAATAATAAAATAAAAAAATTTAAAAAAAAATAGAAACATTGAAAAAAGTAAAAGAACATCAACAAATAAAAATTGAAAATGAAAGAAAAAGAACAAAAAAAAGAAAAAAAAGAAAAAGAAAAAAAATGATAATAATAATAATAATAATAATAATAATAATAATAATAAATGCAGTCCTAGAGTTCTATTAACTTCTCTTCCAGTAGGTGGAGCTGTGCCCACTGGGCCAAGCTTCTCCTCTCAGTAGGTGGGAACCATTCACTGTGCAGCAGCTCTTTCTCCTAGACTGGGCGGGTCTCCAATCCTGAGTGTCTAGGGCCTTGTCTTGTGTTTCCTCAAGCCAGGCCATGCTCACCTGTGGCGCTCACCACAATACTGTCTACACTCCAGGTCTGCTGCTCCTGGGAGCCCTGTTTTCATGAACACCTGAGCTCACTCTCCCTGTTTGCCTCCCTCAGACCCTAAGTTTGTAGAGCTTGGGGCTGAGATCCCCCAGCGAATTTGCTTGCCTTCCTGTAGCCACGCTCCCGGTAGCTGGTGCAAGAGCCCTCAGTTGTCAGCACTGGTGGGAGCGGTAGCCGGGAGTTCCACGCTGGGAGTCCCGCGCCACTCCTGATTCCCTCGGTCTGGTTATTGCGTTCACAGGAGAGCTGGGAGTGGCCCTTAAGGTTTCCCCGCTGTGTGGAGAGAGATGACTAGGGGATTACACACCTGTCGCGCTGATTTCAATGCAGTTATCTCCTCCGCCCGTGACGCCATTTCTCTGCCATGGTGGTTTCCCATGCAAATGGTGACCGTTCGTTCCCTTTGCCGGGTGACCAATGCAATGGGTGGGTCCTGACTGTCTCTCCCAATCCCTGTTTCAGTCCTGTGGCCACTGCCTATGAAGGCTCGGTTGGCTTTTACCTCTGTAAGTTCCTAAGGGCCGGCCAATTTTTTCAGCAGGATCGTTAGTGCTGAGTCACATGAAGCAGGCGAACCGGAGCTTAATTGCCTCCAATTTGGGCTCTGTGTGTGTGTTCTGAGGGGCCCAGCCTGTACACCCCAGATCCACGTCAGCTCAGCATTGCCTAGTGATCCTGAGCAAACAGCATTTAGACAGTTTACGGGTCCCTATGCCCGCGCAGTTGAAGATGTCAGAGACTTGATCTCTCTGCGCCTGCCACCATGTTAGATCTCCTCAGTGATATTCATGTTGCCCTTACAGCTTCCTGGCATAAGCAAGTTCTTGGGATTATACAAACTGCTGCTTCTGTTTCCAGTCCAGATTTCTAGGAATGAAACCCTGCCGCAGTCGCCTCTGTCTCTGGGCCGCGCTCACGGGAGCTGCTCGTGTGCGACTGTAGCAGAGCTGCCCTGGCCTCCGCAGCTCTTCAGCTCGGTGCCCGGCCCCTGGGGCCCAAGTGGCTGCCGCAGCGGCTCTCCGTCCCCCTCCTCCAGAGCACGGGTCCCCTGGCAGGGGGGTGCAGAACGACCCCAGAGCAGGCTCTGCCCGAAGGTGCAGCTGCGAACAGGCCACCGAGGCGCTCGAGGCTGCAGTCCAGCCTTCGGAGGACAGGGCTCGGCACGCAGCCCAGCTCCAACCTCTAGGTGCGGCCGCTGGACAATGTATACGGAGCCATCAAGACAGCAAGCAGAAAGCAAATGGTGGCTCCCGCGGAGTGGATTTTCGGCACAGAAACCACAGCCCCGCCAACAATCCCAATCCACAAACTCTCCCTGTATAAAAAATATTCAAAAAAAAAAAAAAAGAAAAGAAAAAAAAGGTGGGGCGCACTGAGCTTTCTTTGCCTCGGGTACTTACAATCCACTGCTGATTACACACTCAGCTTCTCTGTCTGGAGCGACGCGAAAGAGGAAGCAGATGGGAGCCTCCTGATAATATTTCCATCAAAAAAATCACTTATGTATGTATACTCAGAGGTCTGTTTCTGGAGTTCCAAACCTAGGACAACTCTTTTTTCAGATGACCTCTTTGCCCACATCTTTATCTTTTATTTTACTTGCCATTCTCTCAGCTCAAACTTTCTTTTCTCTTCTTTCCCTCCATTATTAGGAGGTAAGTTCCTTCCTCATCTTTGAATTTGTTCACTACATCTGAATTGCTCCTCCAGAACTATTTGTGTGGTTAATGTATCATATCTTTGCCCAAATTACACAAACTCAAATAGACTACTCCTTTAAATACAATAATATTCCTTACTCCCAAAGAATGCTATCTGCCTTGCTGTGTGTTTTCTCCATTGAAATTGCTAACCTATAAAGTATAATCTGTGTTATAGATGATTCTTTATTTACTATCTTTTATTATTAGAATAAAAAGGCCCTAAAGCTAAAGTTTTGTATAAATATGAAGAACCCTAAACAGTTGTTGGCCCACTAATGGGATATGAAAACTAGTTTTGAGATGAATTCAATAAATACACATTCAAGAACAATATGTGAATTCTTTTGTGTTGATATATTTGTACAGAAAACATACTATACATATTGTTGTAGAACATGTTTTTGTTCTTCACATTGTGTTTTTTGAGATAAATCTATAATCAGTTCATAATGATACATATAGATAAAATTCATTCATGCCAAATATATTATTGCTTTCTATTTTGTATGTAACTTTGAGAGGTGTATAGCTAAGTTTTGAGACAATATTATTTAAATATAGATGCTACAGGTTTTAAAATTTTAAACTCTTGCAATGGAAAATCTACATGGTTAAATAAATTTTCTGGTTATGAAAAATATTGTAATAATATAGAAGAAAATTTAGTAAAAGAAAACATTGTTTCAATCACTAAGAATTTTATTTTAATTTTTATTGTTGGTTGTTCAAAACATTACATAGTTCTTGACATATCATATTTCACACTTTGATTCAAGTGGGTTATAAACTCCCATTTTTACCCCGTATACAGATTGCAGAATCACATCGGTTACATAACCACTGATTTACATATTGCCATACTAGTGTCTGTTGTATTCTGCTGCCTTTCCTATCCTCCACTATCCCCCCTCCCCTCCCCTCCCCTCTTCTCTCTCTATCCCATCTACTGTAATTCATTTCTCCCCTCTTTTTTCCCCTCACTTCCTCTTGTTTGTAATTTTGTATAACCCTGAGGGTCTCCTTCCATTTCCATGCAATTTCCCTTCTCTCTCCCTTTCCCTCCCACCTCTCATCCCTGTTTAATGTTAATCTCTTTTCATGCTCTTCCTCCCTACTCTGTTCTTAGTTACTCTCCTTATATCAAAGAAGACATTTGGCATTTGTTTTTTAGGGATTGGCTAGCTTCACTTAGCATAATCTGCTCTAATGCCATCCATTTCCCTGCAAATTCTATGATTTTGTCATTTTTTAATGCAGAGTAATACTCCATTGTGTATAAATGCCACATTTTTTTTTTTATCCATTCGTCTATTGAAGGGCATCTAGTTAAGGTAGTCTAAAATGCCAGATTTCTAGTTCAGTTCTAATTTTGATTGGTTAATGAAATTGTTTGTGAAATGAAGAAATATAATTTAAGTGAATTATAACATACACATTTCTACTGAAAATTAGTACAACTGTAAGTGCTATTAGGCATATATTTATGAAATGTAATCCATAAAAATTATTCTTTCTTGAAAGCTCAGATTTAAATATGAGGATAATATATTTTTTAAAATCTTATACAATTTCTCTTTCAAAAATATTTTTATGTGATTGTGGGTGTATAAATGCACACATACAAAATATATTGAAACAAATCACTTTTAAAATATTAGTCTAGCATCAGAACAATGTGTTCTTTATGAAACAGGGACAATACTAACAGTCACCTTTATTTTCTAGTCCATGAGATTCTATTTGAAATATTTTCAATCTGTAGAAAAATAAATCTTCCTTTTATTAAGGTACCACATTGAAACCAAACAAGAAAACTTTGATGATTGTATTTTAGGGGGAAGAGCTCTCCTATGTGAAATAAGAAGCCTAGATTCTGGGCCTCCTGTATCCAACATTAAAAAGAGGTGACTAACACATGTAGAAGAGATGACTAAAATCTGTGGATTTATTCAGATACAAATAGCATTCCTATATTTAAGACAGTATATAGTTTTTAGAGCTATCTCTGAATAACATAACAATATTTTCACCAGAATGTGAGCTGTGACTTAAAATAAAACATTTTCACAGTGTTCATTCGTTTTATCATGTAAAATCAGATGGTGAAGTAACACATTATGTTCTATTATAAAAAACATCTTTATCACTATTAAAGACATAATTTCAAGGTACATTCTAATAATGAAGATGCCGTACATTAAAGTATTCTCAATCACCACCTATGTTTTTGCCTAACACAAACTTGCAAGTCAATATAGACTCTATTCTAATCTTAGCAATGAAGAAATTCATATGATTTCATCAATATTGTCCATGTGTGGTTACTTAAATGCGCCCACACATTCTTCTGCCCTTAGAGGCTGGATATATAAAGTGGTATGCTAGAACTTGCTTGTACAAGTGCACAAAGGTAGCATTTTTCATCCCACTCCAACTCAATGTTTGGTGAGAAAATATTAAATACACAAATTTTGCCACAGTTGATATTATTAACACTACGGAAACTGGTAAACACCAAAATCCAGAATTTCTTTTTCAGTAGCAATTGACCAACAGCCGACTGCATACCCTCTGCCTTCGAATCATGGTGGTCTCTAATCATGCTTTAGATCAATACTTTAACATAAATTATATTGTGCCAGTTTCCTGGAAATTCCTTCAGAAACTGGGCTGGCCCAATTTTTTATTTCTTAAAAATTTGGTCTTATAAAATGCCCAATCAATAAAGAGGCCCATATGGACAGGAACTGAGACTCCTTGACAAAAGCTAACACTATTTGTCAGCCACCTTGAGAAGCATCTTTTAGTCATGGTGGACCTGCTACAGGTGACAAACCAAGGAACAGAGATGAACTGTCTTCACTAAGCCCAGCTCAATTACCAGATTTGTGAGCAATACAATTATTATTTTAATTTAAAGGCACTACCTTTGGGGGTGAGTTATAATGATACAATTGATAACTGAAACAGACATAGCTTGAAGGTAGAGAACTAAAACAGAAACCCAGTTTAATAATGCCTCATTCAATGTTCTTTCAATATCATCATGCTCTTCCATTCCCCTCCCCATCTAGTAGATACTTCCAAAGTCATTATAATGGAAAATTTGCTGGCCTTCTGTGTCAATATTATAGGAATATATAATGATTGATTTATTTTTTGGATTACATATTTTTCATGTAATGAGCATGAATTTGGATGCAAAGTCTTTGCTCTTGATTAGTAATTAAAATTCATATCCCATATCTAGCTCAGAACCTTGCAAGCCCTAGCCATCTAAACATCTTTTTATTTGTATGTTGACTACCACAAATACCATCAGTGATAACATTAGTAGAATTGTCCAGAAACTGTATATATGATTCATCTGAGGTCAATTATGACAGCATAATAAGTTAACTATATCATAATTAGGAATTAGGTTGTCTTCTATATTGCTATATCTGGAAACATACTATTTGTATTGATTTTTAAATAGAGACAAATGAAGAGAACCTTTTTTGTTTAATAAATTGTTCATCACTGTATACATTTTAAGATTACATTCAATTATTTAACAACCTGGATTTTATGGGAAAAACTAAAACAAAGCTGCAAATCAAAATATGGAACTGATTTTTAATTTCATTGACCTGGGTCTTAAATACCTGCCATTATAACTACTGTCATGGCATCCTAAATGTTTCTGCTATTATATTCCTATTTTAGCCACCCTACTTTTCTAATGTGTGATTCTATTTAGGCAAATATTTAATGTAGTTTTAATTCTTTAAATAATAAACCCCAAGCCCCTTGCATTCTATGCAAACCTTCTATATTCAGATGTTAAAATTTAATTTGACTGATCAAACTAGATTTCACTCTAATATACATTCCCATCACCATACCTGGTTCTGCATGGACAATTCTCTTTGAAACTTCAATTTCTTCATCTATACATGCTAGAGTTTAAGTCAAACCTCAAAAACCAGCTAAAAAGATTCATGAAATATTTCAAACTAATGACATCCACAGTGCGGACACATATTCCCATGTTTAGCCTCTTTATTATCACTCCTTATATGTGGTAATATTTCATTTGTTTTTATAAAAGCATTTATTTTACTGCCAACTTTTCAACTTCCAATCTCATTTCTCTCATCATTAATACTGCCCAAGTTTTAAGTTAGTCAATAATGTCATAGACAGAAAACACACTTCCCATTTATTTTATAATTAGCTGTGGTTGGGTAATAAAGTAATTGGCAATTATTTTAAGGTTGAGCCTTGACCTTTAAAACCACTGAACTTCAGTTCTCCTTTTAATTTTTTCACCTTCCCATGGCTTGGGACTTGGATATATCCTGATAATCTAAGGTTTTGTTGATAATGGAAATAGTTAAAACAGAGAACAAGAGCCCTGAACTCTGGATGACATTATAGAAACATGCTATCAATGTTACATGAATGACAAATACACTAAATGACACAGCATCTTACACAATATATCTTAACTAATGCACTAGTGTATTAGACACTAAACATGTTGAGTGGAGAAAGGAAGTAAAATTGTGAACTTATGTAGCTACCTTCTTCTCTACATATCCCATATCTAGTTCAGAACATTGCAAGTGCTAGCCATCTAACTTCTTTTTTTTAAAAAAAATGCACTGTAATGAAAAATACGGATATTTGAAAATATTGAATTATAGGCTTTTATTCATTAAGTTGATTTTTATCTTATCAACATTAGTTTTTATAGAGTTCCCTATTAATGTGATTAAAGATAAGTTTTTTTGGCAATAAAATAATGTACCCATTGTTTCCAATAGAAATAGTGTTTCCAGAATTAGATTATATATGTGGAAATAAAACATTGGCTGAGAGGATGAAAAGAATGCAGAAGACTTCATGAAGTATCTGCACCTCATTTATAAAAGTGTTATGTGCATAAAGGAATCTCTTTAAAATGATCCAGAAAGCAAATGATATTTCAATAGTAAATATCACAAAGACCAAAGGAAATAAAAATCCAATTCAGAATTATTCAAAAAAGGTCAGTAGGAAGTAGACAGGGGGATATATGAGAACATCAGGTAATAGGAATCTTAATAGTTTCCTCAACAGAGAGTTTAATCAAAGTTATTCCCTTTTGTTTAACACACACACACACACACACACATACACTTTCAATTAAAAATTGCTGGATGGTATTAGAGAAGGCTTTGCCCTCAGCAACTTTAAAGTGAAAAAAAAAATTGTCATTTTTTTCTTAATTCACCACTGCACATAAAAACCAGGAAATACAACAAACAATTCAACAACAAGAACATCAAGTTAAGGTTTTACAATAATTTTCTTGGCACAGGTAATACCTCTCTCCTCATATTGCTATTGTTATCATGTAGCCAGAGAGGTAGAAGTCATACTGAAGGGTGCCTCTGTGTAGTTTTATTATTAAACACATTTCTGGGTCACAGAGCCCTTATAGCATTTACAAAAACTAGAGAAAAATATGCAATTCAAATAAATGTTTCCATATAAATTCAGGTGGACCATGGGCATTGTGAACTTACACAAACCTCTGAATAAGGGGTTTGTGGTGTTTGGTAGAAATTTTTTGACATTTGGTAGAATTTTTTGTTTGTTTGTTTTTGCTTGTCTTATGCTCTGCTTAAGTATAAATAACCCAACTTTAATGTACACAGTAAAAGGGTTCTATAGTCCACACTGGTCTAATTTCTGCCATGTTCAGGTAACTAGTGTCATGATATTATGTAGAAAACAAAATTTTTCTCCCTATTCCCATCTTCCTCTTATCATAATAGTGATTATAAGCTGAAATGTTCTAACAGTTAATGGTTTGAATATTTCTAAGTAATCTAAAGGAAGGTTTCTGGGGATTGCTTTACATGAGAGATTAGGTAGAGTGCTCTTCCTCAGATTGTAGTATATGAACACAGAAGAATAATATGAGGAAACTATTTCAAAAATAAAAAGAATGCCTATTTAGCATACAACAAAATAAAATTTAGTTTAGAAGGAAGTAGAATTGAATTACTTATATTTGTAAAGGACATGACAGTAAGATTTAATGTATCAGGGAAATAAAAAGAAATCTTGGGAGCCATGAGCATCTTTAAGATGGGCTGCCAGAAAAAGCACAGTTTTCACACTCAGTTGCAGTGTCCTTTGGATATCAGAAGCCTTGATAATATAATATTTTAAATACAAGATTATGGAAAAATATAATTTGCTAAAAAGTGTGTACTGGCAAAATTATGTCAGCTAATTTGAAACATCTATAGGGCGTTATGAATATGTATACACAGAGATATTTACTAAACTATTAATGGAGAAAACATTTTGTCAAATACCCTATATAAAAGTAATAATTAATAAAAATGGCATATTTATATGTAGATTATATGTGAACATTACAAATTGCAGTTTATTTTCAATGGCATTCATTAATGTGAAAAAAAATGTACAGTATTAAACCAGAAAAGCAAATTTCTTGGATAGGGCATAGTCGTAATGATCTTCGCTTCTGGAATAAGAAAAGAATAGATTAGGTATCTTTCTCCTACCTTATGAAGGGCAGTGTTGATGCAATTTAGATCCCTTTTAGAGAAGATATTTGAAAGGTAAGATACATTCTTACTTTCCCCCAAGGAAGACATTTATTCACTTCTTCCCTTGAAGAAGAAATCTTCATAATGCAATACCTTGTGGATTAGTTCCTGAACCTTGATTTTCATGGAAAATGGCTTTTTCCAGGCAAAGACATCTTGGACTAGAGTTATTCCTAAACAAGACACCCTAATGGACTATGCTTATGTGTTTTAGAAAAAATGTGTGTGTGTGTGTGTGTGTGTTTTGTTTGTGTGAGCATGTGTATGTTTGTGTTTTTGTATTAATCTACATCCATGCTATTATAATAGGAACACAGAAAGATGGTGTGGCCAATTATTATGATTTACGATAGCACTGGGAAAAGAAAACTCTATTATGGTCTAAGAAAGGAATTCTGGACTCTAGCAGCAATGCCCATTGATCATCAACAGGTAAGGGAAAATACCACATAGAAGTGAACTGTTTGCAACTATAACATTGTGAAGTAGTAAAGAAGCAACAGAGGCAGAGAATCCAGCCTTATGGTTGTATGATCATGTCTTCAAGATTTATCTGCTGGACGTAATAAATCCATAGACTCTTCAGACTCAATAATGATGCAGATTTGCTTGTCAATGGAGGAGATATTTTACAAGAAAAATTCTTCACAATAGGCAACGAAGGAGAATACAGATATTGTACTGAGCAGAGATGTGATTTTATATTTTTCAACACACTTTAAATATGCCTTTACATTTACATGGAAACATATGAACACATTTGCATTACTGTATCTTAACTGGCTCTTTGGCAAATGGGTGTTGTGAGACGAGATCAAGAAAAATCACTTAGAAGCTATCTAAAATGGCTATATCTAATAATAAAGAAAAAGACTTGATCTTGAGAAGCTGAAATAGAGATGAAAACTGAAGTTTCTTACGAATAGATTATTTATTAAATGTAGGCAATTAAAATATAATCCAGTTTTATAGATTGGAAATTAGACTGTAATTGTACAAACTCAGAAAATGTAGCATTGTCTAAGTACAGATGTGATTTGTTCTGTTTGGGATATGTTCAAATGTTCCTGGGGTGCTTCTGGGTGCAGACATGAAGAAAAATAAACACATGGTAATATCAAACCCAAGTTTGACTTCACACTTATGATGTTGAACAAGCAAATCTCAACCAGAAGTTTTGCCTTCAAGTTCTGATCCTGAAATAGCAGGTTTTGTAATCAGTGCACTCAAGGTCATTGATAATTGGAGAGTAGAGAAAGTCACTGATTTAGGGAATTCTATAAATATAGAATATAGAAATATAGAAGAATATAGAAAAAGATAAATGTGCTCATAAAATGAAAGTAAAACTAAGAATGAGGGAAGACAGAAATAAATTGGTACTGTTTCAATATCATCAAATGAAGTAATATTCATTAGATACTTTTCGATGATTGCATTTTTACCTGAATGCTGAGAGCAGCAGCCAGGATGCAGTGGGTTGAATAGTGAATGGAAAGTTCAAAAGTGGACAAAGAGTCACAGCTATTCTCTTCATAATTTTGGAGAAGAAATGAAAGAGAGCAACTTTGAAGTAGCTGAAAGAAGGAAAGGTCTGTGCTAGTATATCAAAGTCATTTTTATCTTCTGCCTAAAGATCTTTCTTTCAAGTATATTTTATAGTCTGTATAGTGGCATAAGTTGAAACATGTTAAGAATTATACTGTACTGAAAAACCAGTCTTTGATAAGATTTTTTCAGTCCTGGTATTCTTACTTATGGCTGAAATATACATATTCTTATATTACATATATTCAATTGAATCAGAAAAAAATAGCATCTGAAAAGATTTTGGAGGACATAATGAAAGCAAAAAGATTCCTCAATATCCTGTCATCCTTTTAAAAAATCTGATTTTATGCATAGTCTCTTAGGAAACAACAATAGTAATTATAATATTTGACCCTCAAAACAGCATTGGTGTTGACTTAGAAGTAGGTATTAACACATGAGAATATGGAATGACACCAGCAAAATAACTAATTCTGATTATACAACAACTGAGATAACCTGTTCAGTCAACACTGCATTAAAAGACAAATACAGTATATGTTCTGTAGAGAATTGTAAAATAATGATAAAATACAATTAAAGTAAGTATGCATTTTATTATTCACTTGGTGCCAACAATTCTAAACTGTCTTTGATAAAATAATCCCATTTTTTCCTGGTCAAACTTCTCCAAATTCACCATTTAGTCACTGTATAGGCATATATTTACTAATCAGGTCTATTAACCAATGAATGTAAAGTATCTTTGAGCACCTCCTAGGTTTCTGCCATCTCTCTAACTGCATTTAAGTGTGAAAAATTAAGAATAGTAATACATATATTCTGAGGAGAAATTATCAGCCCATTTCAAGTTTTCTGATAATTAAAAAGAAAGGGTAAGTAGTAATTATGGTATATGTACATTATGCCTGGTTAACATTCTAGAAGGTTTACATATTTTAACTATGCAAACTTCTCCTAATTGAATTAAATACTCTAGTAATGACTATTTTATACACTGAATAAACTGAAATGCAGAAGATTAAATGATCTGCCAAAGGACATACAGCCACTACCTGTCAAAATTAATACTTGCCTCCAAAGTCTGTTTTCCTTTTCCTGCAGCAGGTTCTTAAAATTTTATGCCAAAGTTTTTCTAATTGCAAAATTTTTCAAGCTGACAACCTAACACACAGGGGTAATGTAAATTGCTATTTAACAGTGAAACAAACATGAAGAGAAATAGAATATTACAAATATCAAAAGATCAAATTAAACAAAACATGCTCCATGGAACAAGTTTATGTGAACATGTTTTATGCTCCAGTGATCACTGTGAGTTGGTGTTATAAACTGCATTTAAGTGATATTACTGCAAGACATGGCTTAAGACAAGGCTTCAAGCCAAGGGCTTATTATTATCAGTCAGCTTTCTCTTGTTTCAGTACTGGGGCTCTTTTCACAATATCATATTGCTGCTCTACATAAGAGAGAAAACATTTTTCTAAAACCAAATAATATGAAGGGAAATGTATGCACAGCACAAATGTCAAGCAGAAATACCAAATGCATTAAATTTGTCATGCAATTTCTTCTAAATAATAGTATACTTCAAAGTGACATCCTAAATGATATCCTAAAAGCTATAATGTCTGCAAAAGTCTTCAAATGTACAACATCAGAGCACAACATTTTACAGCAATTATTTCATTAACTACATTGCTATTATAAGTATCAGAGTTTTCTTCAATGAGTGAATAGAGATGCAGATTCTTTGTGGTAATAATAGAGGCAAGATATGAATAAGACCTTTATATACCAGTACTTCTGAAAGTGTTAGCAAACTAAGAGGCAAATTAGAAACTAAAAGGGATGTCAGGTTATTATGTGAATTATAAAGAAACAGTCTAGAATCTTTTATTTTTACCATATTACCTGTCAAAATCTAATGAGAAGCTAAAGGTTCAGCTTATTTTTATATAAATTGTAAAACACTAAATACTATTCTGACCTTTCCAGTTTTACTGTAGGGGGATTATGGAGGATTCCATTGCAAGGCATTATTTGCGTAGTCTGGTCATTAATGTTTGAAAAGAATAGTAAGATAATTTTTAAAGTTACAAAACACGGAAAATGTTCAGAAGCAATTTCATTTCCTACTGCATGCGTAAGTACTTAATAATGAATGCTTTCCTTTCACATTAATGTTCCTTCTAAGCAAAGATAATTTTCTTTATATATATATATATATATATATATATATATATATATATGCATACATACACACACACACACCTGGTTTTGGCATGTGAAAGAAAATGAGAGATATTAACTTATTAAGTGAATAACTATTATATAAAATAGTATTTTTTTCATTAGAAATGTTTTTTTTTTGGGGGGGGGAATTCAACTCAGGGGCTCTTGGTCACTGAGTCACATCCCCATCCCTATTTTGTATTTTATTTAGAAACAGGTTCTTACTGAGTTGCTTAGGGCCTCACTTCGCTGAGGCTGGCTTTGAACCCATGGTCCTTCTGCTTCAGCCTTCCAAGTTCCCTGGGATTACAGGTATGTGCTACCATGCCAGGGCTTAAATTCTATTTTCTAATCAAGTTTGGAAAGTGTGCTGTTTATGAGAAACTAATAAATGATTTCTTAGCTAACAGAATAAATTGACAGGAGACAACAATTTAAAACATTCAATGTACTGAAGAACAAGGAGAGAACTAATTGCAAGTAGAGAATTTATTTACTAATCATTCTTCATTCCCACAAAACTAGTAAATATTCAAACTGAGAACTCCTTTCTTTATTAAAAAAAAAGAATGTATATCTGAAAATTACAATTTATTCTATGTACTTTTAATATAATTCAATGACATCACAATACTAGGAACATAGCATAGTTAGGTTCAAATAACATTCATGCTACATTCATAAATACTGAGACGTGCTCATTCATGTATATCTATACACACATACACACAGTACAGAGTATAAAGAAATGTATTAATACAGGAATTTTACTATTACTGGTAAAAATATTATTTGATTGTATTTTTATGTCTTCTACTAAGTATTAATAGCAGTTTGATTGCTTGGAAAATATTACTTATATGTTATTTAATCAGAAAAGTTCTATTTAGAGACAAGAAAAAATATATTTTTGTTGTAATCAACTTCTAAGTTTAACATTTAGGGGTTGATATCTCAGCGCCTTCAGATCCTTAAGTTATATGATAATGGACAAATTTAACAGTAATTGTTCCTCTATTCTTTTAAAAAGTTTGATAATATTTGAAGTATTCTAATATATATTAATAACATGTTAAATTTACAACTATGTTTTAATATATGGTAAATTCTTCAAATGATAAATATTTTATTTTCCTTAGTTTTTCTTATTGTAAAAGTTATAGTTGGTTTTAATCAGCATTTTTTGTTGTTGTGACTAAAAGACTTGACAAGAAAAATCTTAGAGAAAAAAAAAAAGGTTTTTTTGTGGCTCATAGTTTCAAAGGTCTCAGTCATAGAGAGCCCAGTCCTTGCCGCTGGGTGAGGTGAGGCAAAACATCATGGTGGAAAGCCATGGGAAAGGAAAGCAGCTCCTGGCAAACAGGAAGCAGAGAGCTCTGTTCACCAAGGACAAAACATAAACCCCAAAGGCACGCCCCTAGTAACTTACTTCCTTCAGTCACACCTTACCTGCTTACAGTTACCACATAGTTTAATTCCTATCAGTGATTCACTGATTAGATTAAGGCTCTTATAACCCAATTATTTCACCTTTAGACTTGCATTATCTTACACACAAACAGATCTTATTTTAACAAATACTATTCAAAATTTTGGAAATGTCAGTTTTTCACTCTTTCCTATAGTATTCTTCTGGTTTATTAAAACATGGTTCTCAATAAATATTTTAGGATGTGATCCTTTGAAAAATAATCTTTTAGAAAAAAAAATTATGCAAAATTATTTCGAGAAGAAATTTCTTTTTCAAAATAGGTGAAAGTCTCTGTGCAAAATCACTCAAGAAAATCAACAACACAAGAATATCGAAACAAACAACACAATTATCCAAAATCATGCTTTTATTCTGTTTATCCTTTCTTGGTGGAATGAGTTAATGATAATAATTTCAGCCAAACATGTATAGATCATTTTATTTTTAGAATTTTGTTAGAGATTATTTTTCTTGCTCTATCAATTTCATAACTAAAAGCAACTGCATTTTTGTAGCTTTCAAGTGAAAAACAATAGAGTTTATGAAGCTTTCTCATAAAGTATTTAATATACTTAAGGGTTTTATATATCTTCAAATGTTCTAAAATCTGTTCTTTAAATTAAAAAAAAACTTAACCATAAATTGTCTTGAAGTAAATTTTAATCACAATAATTTATTTTGTTTTAAGGACTAGTCAAGCTATGCAGACTGAGAACAAATGAGAAACCAAAAGATGTCATAGGGCCAACACACTAGGAAAATGTATAATAAGTGAAAATAACTCAGAGCAAGATACATTTAAATAAAAAAACTAAACATATAACTAATATTATTTGTAGGGACATACTTATTTACACTCAGAGAGGAAGATTAAGGGCCCAAAGTTTACATAAATATCCATACATTTTCTAGTTCCTGAAATTACTTATAAAGAACAATTTGAAAAATATTCTCATCTAACTTTTGCTAGCAGCCCCAAATCCCCTAGCAGAGAAGATATATTGTATCAGCTACTTCATCAATTTTTATATATCCTCTAGCCATTTTTTAGGATTAGCCCAAGATGACCCTTTTGAATTTCTAGATCATGACATTAAAAAACAGTGACAGTTAGCCCAGGGCTGGCAGTTGCAGTTACCTTCCTTCAGTTAATGTTAAGGCTACGAAGTCAGCTTCAGGGAAGAGACACATAGCTTCCATTTTCTCACTCTAAAATTATTTTTGCTGAGAAATGATCCTCATAGATCAAGAGTAAAAAAAGTTCTATTAAGAAAGACTCCTCTAAACAGGTAAAATAGACAAAAAGTGTTATTCACTTAAAAATATAGGACAAATAACTGTTTTTAAAGTAATTTTTAATGTAGAAGATGATAAATAGAAGTAAGAAGACAATAAAAACCATGAGGCTTAATAGCAGAGATAAATGTATATTTTATGAAAATTCACCTGCAAATAAGAATGGTTTCATTTGTGCTATTTCTTATTCCTTCCAAAACAATTAATCTTTTTTTAAGTCAATATCCCTCATCATCATATAAAACAAAAAAAGCACTGACAAACACATGTGACAACTAAAATAATATGAAAAGATACAGATTTTTATTCTTGTTTCAAAGAAGGTGAGTGAATTAAGCTAATTTGCATATAGTTATATACAGTAGGCAGAGCTAGTATCTTCCTTGTTTGCTATAAACATATAGGAAGATATCATCCTGAAAATAAATACATGCTTTTGGTCAGAATTAGAACAGATATTTTGCCTTTTCAAGTTCAAGTTCAAATAAATTCATACAGATCAAGTCACATATTCAATTATATACTTAGCATGTGTATTGCAACTACTAGTTTAGATTTATTATAGTAGTTTCAAATTGCGGGTAAAGCTCATAATACAGTAGCATTTTTTACATTGTTATAGTAGCTTATACTTATGCTCAAGAATAAAAAAATAGGAAAGAATGAAATTTTTATTTACAAAATAGATGTCCATGTGCATTGTAATTTCATATTAAACACTATAAAATAATTTACTGTCAAATAATTTACAATAAGTAGGTATTAAAATATAGAAGCAGGCTGGGGATGTGGTTCAGTGATTAAGTGTCCCTGAGTTCAATCTCTCGTGCCAAAAAAATAAATAGATAAATAAAATATAGAAACAATAACACAATTGTTCAAGAACATTTGATCTAACATGGGAGTGCATACCTATAATCCCAGGCTTGAGCAGGAATACCAAGTTCAACAAAAGCTTTTACAATTTAGTGATACTGTTTCAAAATAAATTTTAATAGGGGCTGTATCTCCCTAGTAGAAAATTTATTTAGGGTGAACAAGTCCTTTGATTCAATCCCCAATACTGCAAGGAAAATAAAAATTGTGTTTTTAACATTTTTTAAGCATTTAACACAGATTTATTCACATCTATTAAAGAAGTATTTCTCAAGAACTGACAGGACTAAGAAGTGAAGCAAATAAAAATTCACTGTAATATGCTGCTTTCCACCCTAAAATAAAGTCTACAAAGTATAAGCTGAGAAATCACCAATGTAGACACTTCCTACAGTCATGAATAGGTTCCAAAGAAATACTACCAATGTTAAATCTCAGAGGTGTTTGCTGAAGCAGATACATATTTTACTTATTTGAAAGTTTAAATATAACATTGTGGCATATAAATGTGTTAGTATATAGTAAAATGTATTCTAAATGGATTTGTATTTATTTTTGTGCACAATTGACAGCACTGCACAGCATAAACTATTAATACTTTTTCTTTCAACATCACATAGGGTACGTAGGGTAGAATGAACAGTCTCATACACATAACTGAAAGATTTAAATCTGACTTGCTCCCAACAATATCCCATTCTTCTTAACCCCTTAATATCCTATTGAATTTTCCTGATCAGCTTTCTTGAATATCTGGAATAATATTTTAAATTAATTTTATCATTTGGAACACCTGGCATTGCATAAGGATCTCACTAAGAAAGTAAAAGATAAAGCAAATATTGTTTTTTATTACTAGCACACATTACCTAAATCTACCTCACAGTACCCATCTTCTCTGGTTTCACATTTTAGTCAAGACTGTGTCCCCACTTTTATCAAACCAATGTTTCTATTTATGCTCTGAATCTCATCTTCACTATCCCTCCCCATTTTCTCCATTTTTTTTAATTGCTCTGTCATTGTTTCTGGCTTTAAATGTTATTCTTCTCATTTTTGTCTATACATAATGCAGTGACCTCTGTCTTGAAATTATTATTTTTTTTCCTAGAATTGATATTTCACCATTCAACAACCATTCTCCTTTCTCCTCTATGAAAACACACAGGTGGTATGCACAGACTACAACCTTTATTCCCACTTCCCCATTTCTCATTAATTCCCAGTTCACTCTAAGCATCTGCCCTACCACACTGCAGAAATAACCCCAGGTCAGTTCAAGAGGACCTTCTATCTAATGAAACATTTCAGCGTTCACAATATTTGATTCAATGTCCACGGCTGGCAATAACTTTGCAGAGTAAGTATTTATTAGCCTATTCTAAAAAAGAAGAGTGACTGAACATCACATGATATAATGTGATGAAACCTCAAAACCAAAAAGCAGTCATCAATGTTCTCAAGTAATCATTTTGTCTTCTGACTCCAAAGTAGCAGAAAATAACCAAATTCTCCTCATCTCTAAATGATGACAAATGAATTTAAAAGGAGAATGGCAAGAGGATGTTAATTGGGCAAACTATTCTATCTTTAGAATGGATACAGCATACATTTTCTGGAAGGGGAAATGCTAATTTTTACAGTCATATGTTTGATTTGGGTTTGTAGAAAGACATCACAGGCCATGACTTCTTAACAGTAAGGACAATAAACCATAAATGGAGTTTTGCTTGCTAAAGTACACTTCTGTTTGAAGGCTGAAGGACAGACAAATAAAGGTCTTGTATTTGGAGGGAGGGATTGAGGCTATGGAACCTGGAGACAGGAGGAAGCAAGCCTACCTGTGAATGGATGTTTACAGAATCATCCTTGCCCCACCCCCCACCCCCATCTGAGGAAACCTGCAGGACATCACTCATTCTCCAGAGCTGAAATTGAGGGTTTTTTTCTCCAGTGCCCTGAAATTCAAAATTTAAGTTAGCCAGAGTCTTAAACTTAGTATTTTCTCTATTTCCATTTTGTGGTTTCTCTGGACCTTCTAAATCTTATTTTCATCAAGGTGAGAAAGGGTTACAAAGGGACCAAAAAGCTGATTTGTTCTACTCCCTTCCTGCATCCACAGAAGTATGAAGACATAGATCCCCATGAGATTTTCTGAGCTCTCCTCTGTGGCAGGACCAGGCAGTGAAGACATCCATCCACTTTATGGATATGTTTTTCTCTATGAACATAGGACAGAAACCAAAATGAAACATGGATTGCACTCTGTATGTGATCTGTGGTCACTCTTTCAGAAAGGAAGAGTGGGCAGAAACTACTCATGAGGGATAACTCCCTTCTTCATGATTACCTTATCAAAAATTGATTACTATTATCTCTGCCAGCTCCTCCCAAACTCTTCCATTGATCTATATCCATTAACCAACACTTTACATGTTAGCATTCCTCAGCCTTGATTTTTCTTGTTTTTCCTTCTTAACATGCCATCACCAATTCCTGTGAATTCCAGCTCAGAGCATTTCTTCCACGCATAACTTCTCTTTATGTCCGTGTCATCACCCTAGGCTAAGCAAGTCTGATTTCTTGCTCTGTCTCTGGCAACAGTTTTATTTGATGTGCATATGTTTGCCTTGACTACTTCCAGATGATTTTCAACCAGCCTTTTAAATATGTGTGTTAGATCTCTTAATTATTTGCATAAAATAATTCAGTGGTCTTGCATTTATGTTAAAAACTCTAAATTATTACCATGACAGATAGAATTATGCCTAAATATCTGTCATCATTTTAAGAATACTACATTCCTCTTTGTTCCTATCATCTAAACACAACCACAGTCTTTTGTAGTTTCATATATGATAAACTTTGAAAGATCTCATGTTGTTACCTTTCTTCTTCTTTTTAAATTGCTATTACATAAGAAGTATTCTTTAGCACGAAACCATATCCTCGTTTCACCATCAATAAATTTTATAATTAATTGTATATATACAGTATTTAGATGCCTGCTTTGAATTACAAACATGAATTAGATCTTCATGATGTGTGTGTGTGTGTGTGTGTGTGTGTTAAAGTACACTAGTTTTTGAGGTGCTTAACTACTATCAGGATGTGTGTAATTATTTTCATTTTTAATGCCTCTCTTCCTCTATGAGTCTAAAATATTGTTTGGAAAAGGGCTATGTCCATCTGAATTTAATTCTATAACTTGAAGAACCTACAACACAGAATTTTCTTTTTAAAATTGTCTCACTTTCTTATTCTTCACCCCCCTCATCAGACTTTTTGTTTCATCTTTAATAAAGTCCTTTGGATCTAAAGAAATCTATGTTACAAAATGAGAAGCCAGGTAGGTAATGAATCAGAGAGTGTTAGAATAAATCAAATCAAATCAAAATGTAATGAGAACTGGTAAGTAATACATGAGACAAAAGATTATTAAAAAATCAAAAAGAGAAGTGGAGGCCTAAGATAGATTAGAAAACCAAATGTCACATACCAGCATCAATTTTTTCTCCAAAATTTAAATTTTGAAAAAGAAACACGAGTTAAAACTTCCTTTCATTTTTATATGTTACCTAAAAGATAATTATTGAAATATTCCCCACCATTCCACTCTTCAAAGCAGTTCTTTAATACTTTTATGCCCCTTTATATTCATTCTCACAAATGTATAGAATTTAAATAATTAAGACTTATGCAGAATCTTGTCTTCTGACTTACCAACTAGACTTTTCTACAAAATGTTTCTAATAATCATTTTGGTAAGGACATACTACTCCACTGATGAATGCACTATGATTAACTATTCACTATTGCCTTTCTTCCAAATTTTCTCCATTAAAAATATCTGCAGTGAAGGTCTTTAAAATTACTTTATGTTCATCTTCCAAGTGATATATTACTGAAACAGAAGGTAAAAACATTATCATGACTTTAAAATAAACTTTTACAATTATATATATTAAACTTTTCAAAACATTTTAACAATTAGAAATGGACAGGGAAGATTCATGACATAAGAGTGATCAAAGTTCATAAAACTCATATAATGATAGAAGATATGTATTAAAGGAAAACACAGTACTTGGCTTAAACACCTAGACTCTAAGTTAACTTTCTCCCTCTCTGTCCTTCCTCCCCTGCTTCCTTCCTTCCTTTCTTCCTGGATTCCTTCCTTCCTCATTCTCTCCCTGCCCCCTCTCTTCTTTCCTCCCTCTCTTCTTTCCTTCCTTTCTTCCATCTTCCCTCTCCCCTCTGCTTTTTCTTTCTCTCTTTATTATTTGCCATTATTATTGACAGACCACAGAAACCTCTTTATATATTTGAAGTTGGCTTTCCAAAAGGCAAAATTGCTGTTTGAGAAGATAACATTCAAAATGATTTCTATGAATCAGATAATCTATTGTGAGACAGACTAAATTATGCATTGAGTTGCTACAGATTGGATATTACTATTTCAAGAACTTTTTTATTCTTTCAGTACTTTGTAAAAATAGGAATTGATATGTGGAAAATACAAGATCTTTTTCTAACTTATTTTACCCTGTCTTTCCTACTCACCTCAATTTTCTTTTATATTTCATAATTCATTATTTTTTCCAGTTATCTTCCTAAAGATACATACTGAAAACAAGGAAAATGTATTTTAATTGTATTGGTGATGTTTAATTATAAGGAAGAGCTTCATTGGTATCGTAAACTTGTTCTGTATTTCAGAATAACACATTAAAGTTTAGCAGAAATATTCTTGCTAAAGACCTTGCATTGCTAGTGCCTTAATTTTCTTTAAGTCTAATTTTCTTTCCCTATTTGTTATGTAATGGAGCTTCTGAAAACACTAGCAATATCTGCTCAGTTTGCCTTGAGCTAGCTTGGATTTTTTTTTTTTTCAAGTAAGTGCAATTGCTAAGAAAAGTTAATGGACAATTCAGCAGCAATTTTGTTCCAGCAAAAGTAAAGGGGGAAAAAGGAATACATGAAGAATAAAAAGCTTAGATAATAATGGGTAAATGGTTACAATGTTTATTGGAATGCCCAAAGTCAAAAACACAGATGATTCAGATGTAGAAAGGCATGTAGTTCCAACTTATGCATTTACATTTTAAAAACAGTATAATTATTTAGACTATATTTCTAGATATTTACAGAGATTGCAATACATCTCCAAATGGGGAAACTATTTCATATTCTAAAGGGGTTCATTAAGTGTTGTATTTCTTTAGTTGCAGAAGAGACCAGATGCAGCAATGTATTACTCCTCCTAGGTAGGAATATTTCAGTGTCCCATGTCATTGAATCCTCAAAATCATAACCAAGTTTTCAGGTTTCTGAGTTTGGATGGATTTATTTTATACACTGAAACAAAGATGTCACACTCATATATCACATATAGTTGCTACTTTCTCTCCCCAGGTCCAATCAACTTAATATGGATATAATAGAACAGTGTAAAACAAGATTCCTGCAGAAGTCAGTGAACCCATGTGGAGATTCTATAAGGTTTCAACTGTGTCTGTTGTGGTTATGCATTCCATCACTGGGGAAATATCCAAAGAATATGTTTGATAACTAGCTGTACCCACTACCAGACAGAACTGTGCTACAAAACCATTGGTCATCTGACTTTCAGAAGCACCTGCTCTGACAAATGGACCACAATGATATTTTATGTCTCCAAACATTCATTTTATTTCAAAAAGAATGCCCAATAATTCCCAGTCTTCTTATTTCCTTCACCTACCTAAAACAGAGTATCTGCTTACTTATGCATATATCAGTAATACAGTCTGATACAATTTTATGTTTCCTATCATAGTCTAGTAGCCTTAAAATCAATTTTCATATATAACCTCTAAATTTCTGCCTGTATAAGTGAGAAATTTTATGCAGGTATTTTGGTGTGTAGCATGCAAATTCCTGCATTATCCCTTGTACCTTAACCTTTGGAACATGCTGGGACTTGAGTCTAGTTACAGATCTAGAGGCAAATTGGGTGGTGTGGGTAGGTCCTGGGAAGAATCAGTGATAGCTTGCAAGTCAGTCATTTCATTATCCATGACAGTCTCTTTTATTTAAAGTTAAATGTTTATGAGCTTTAATCCCATCCACAAAATATCTTCACAGCAATGTGTAAATTAATGTTTGATGGTGAACTAAGGTACTACCACATTGACAAATAACCACAATTTCTTTCCATGAGTTTATTCATACAGCCAATCCCCCACAAACTTAATCATTCAGAGTTCTTCTGAGAATTTTGGAAATGCCTCCAGAAAAGTGTCTTTCTAATTGTTGAAGATACAACACACCAAGTTTGGGTGCTGACACTGTGCTGTTCTGTGCTTTGTGGACCAGTGAAGCATAAATTGACAAGATGCAAAGTAATAGAGGAATATATAAATGCACAGAGAGGAAGAGATGTATGGATCAGAATTTGCAAACTCTGCCGATGTAGCTTTCTCTCATTTTTCCTGAGGTCCAAGAATATCCATATCCTGGTATTTCATGACAAACCCCTGTGTCTGGGTAATACATTCTCCCTTTTTCTAAGCTTATTTAGAATTAGGTTTCTTTCACTTGTAAGAAAAAAAAAAGCCTAATTTCATCAGGCTTTCAAAGACAGTATTCAGGAGAAAAAAATGTACAGTAGAAAAATGCAAAGTAATGCATAAATATAAAGCAAAACAGGCAACTTTTAATAAAATAATGAAAGACAATGTGTATGTTCTAAATCCCAAACTCTGGAGTCAGATATGGTTGCTTCAAATGAAGCCAGTTAAAGAACCATATATTCATTAATCAAAATTTTAACTCTGTGTCTAACACTGTTCTTGGCGTGGTGTATATTAAGTATACAATACCTACTCATTTGAGCATAAGAACTGATGAATTTTCCATATTTACTACTTTCCAGGACTCTGTGGAAACTGAGGCTTATATGAAGTGCCCTAATCGAAGCCACAGTAAGGTTATGCCACCTCCATAGGCATGATAAAGACCTGAAACAAGATGCACATTAAGTCCTGAGCAAGTTGCTTGTCACACAATTAGTGCTTAAAATAAGTGGGTATATTTCCAATATTAGTTAGCATTAGAGTCACTTTCAGCTTAGATGATCAAGACTTCAGGTTAAGGACAAAGGCTATGTGATTGTGGCAAGGACTAGCAGATGTCTATACTATTTTCATTCTCTGTCCTACTGAATTTTCTTCAGGGTTCTTAATTTTATTCAGGGTGTTAATATGCCCATTAAAAACATCATATTTTTCAAGTTTCTATTGCAGCTTGATTTGGCTATATATTCAGTTCTGGAGATATAAGTGGTTCTGCTGGGAAATTTCATCTATAAAATGTGGAAGACACATTTTTATGGGTCTTCTTTCTCTGGTCTCTTTCCTGGAAATTCTATATCATAGACAGCTGCAGACTCCATCTTGTATGCTGCTGGATTGAACTGTACATGCTGAACAGCAAAGCATAAATAAAGATTGCACAGAGCTCCCAATCAACCATCAACTGCCAAACTTGGGATCTTTATGTGAAATAATAACCTAGGTTATATTTAATCTTTTATAGTTTGTTGTCTATTATTAGCAGCAAAACAATTTATAAGTGAAGCAGTAACTTTTAGCAAATAAAAAAATAAGGTTAGCATAAAAAAGATTTTGAAAGTTGTAAAGGAAAAAAAAATATGAATGGTTCTCACCATGCCTGCTTCTCCCTCTATTCTCCTGCCCATGAAGTCTTGCTCCAAATTGAAAAAGTAATTAGCATTAAAAGAAAGGGACATACTCTAGGAGAATATCACTTAGATTTTTAGGGACAAATATAAAGTCCTTGTTGAAGACTAGAGGAAACCAACAAGAATAAAGATCACATGCCAATCAGAGATAAGGAGCTACTTGCAAGTAAAGGTTAAAGCATTTAAACCCCAAGATCTGGAAATACCCTGCCAGTACTGGTACACTTCCTTGGCATTTATCTTGTCATTTAAAGTCTTCACAGCATGCAATATATTGAGCTTAGTCTTCATGCTCTATAGGAGATTGGAAGACATAGTGAAAAAACTAGAGAGGGAGAAGAGGAAAAAGAGATAGGCAGCAGGGAGACAGGACCTCCATTATGGCACACAATGAGAAAAGTCCTGGGGCTCAGCTGCAGAAACACACATACATGTGAGGGTGCATACACACACACACAAACACACCCTTCTATATCTCCATACTTAGCTGTAAAAATAGTTTGAGTCAGAGAAAAGCTTCACTTTAACAGAGAGTGTACATTACTTTAGTTTATATTAATAGAGTATACTTTCCTTTAAGAACACCTTCTCTAAGGTTGAACTGTGAGAATTTCCACATCCCTATTCTTCTACTCTTCTTGTTTCCTCTCTACTCTCCTATATTCCTCTTTCTTCTCTTTCTCACCTCCCTTTTCTTATAGATAATCAAGTAGGTTAGCATAAATTTTCTCCAATTTACTGGCATAGGACGTCTTGGCAAATTTTGCAAAAATTAACATCTTGAAGAACAATGGATCTATAATTATATCAGCTAAAATATTTTATTTAGATGAATGGTAAGAGTCATATAAACCATACCCATGATTTAAAAATCTAAACATAATTATACATGTGAAAAGATTCTTGCCAGTGCCATACATGCTCAAAACTTAAATGGGATTTTAAGGCTGCAATTTCCTTTTTCTATATATCTTGCTTTTTTGTTTTGTTCTGTTTTTGTATTTCAACAGGCACTGATAATGTGCATATGGCATAGCTGTATTCTCTTTTTTTATGTCAATTCATTTGCTCACCTCCTACTTGAACATTTCCCTGAGGACACAACAATAAGACAGATTTCCCTTTTCTAAAGGTTAATGCCAGTTACAGCCTCAGTCTCTAACTTCATAGAGATAATTTTTACTAATTGTTAAGAAAAAAGGGCAGATGTTTGGCTTCATTTCTCAGTCCTGCAACTTTCTTCAAATTATTTAAACTCTCTAAGATTCTGTTTCTTTACTTGAACAATGGAGAAAGTAGCATTACCATCCTTTTCTGGTTGTGGCCAGGACTAAAAGTTAAATTCAAAGAGCACACAGAGCACTGTGCCTGGAACTGAGCAAACATTCAGCAAATGTCAATTACTATCTAAGATAACAGTCATGTGATGAATTTCTTAAACACAATTAGATTCTAAACCCTTGGAAAGCAGCAAGATTGTCTTGGCTAATCTTCTATTTATTACTCTTAAAATTTAACATTTTGTCTTACATATAGAGAATATGCAGTGAATTGATACATGATCGTTACTTATTCTTTTATTAAAAATGATTTTTTAAGCATCTATAGGGTGCCAGGCATTGTTTTAGGAATAGAAAATATGACGGTATATAATAGAAGAAATGTAGAAGCCATTTAAATTAAAAAAAAAAAAAAACACACACAACAATAACTAAAAGACAAAAAAGTCCTTACTTTGTATTCAGATTTATCATTCTTGCTTCTATGACACATTTCTCCAAAAGTACTGCTTGCAATCTGCAAAATCACAAAATAGATAACCTAGCTTGTTAGAATTGCAAATAGACTGGTGTAAACTAAGTCTGTCTTTACTGAGCACAAAGTCCTGAAATGTCAGTGCCTGTTTAATACTGATGTATGTTGAGTTTTTAAGAGTGTGATGCATGGGTGGTATTCCTAAATCTTTGTTCATATGACATGCATTCATATTATGCTGCACTTAAGGTTTCTTTGGAGCAATCTAGTGTGTGTTTTTTAAGAGCCAAGGGAATTAATATGGACACATGAATGAGGTATGTTTCTCTTAGTTACAAAGCAGCAAGAATGATCCCTTTCAAAATTCATATTAAATTTAAATACATGCTTGCTCTAAAGCCTCCAGTAGATTTTCATTATAATTTCAATGACATTCAAATTTTGACCAAGGTCCTTGGCTATTTCTTCAATATGATTCCTTACCAGTCTTCTTTCTTTCCTTTAAATATAAATCCATTATAGAAAAGGTATTGTTTTTTACATAGGGGCAAAAATACATATAGGAAAATTTCTAATTCATATTTGCTAAATAATAAATGAATGATCAAAAGAACTAAGAGTTCTTTTCTGTTGAGAAAAAAAATCCTCAGGGAAGCCTGCATATATGGCATTGTCTTACATTAATTAGCTGCATAGTTTCAGAAATGCTATGTACATTGAATTTTATAACAGAGGACTCAAAAGAAAGGTAAATCTACCACAGGGGTGTGCACAACTGGTCATTAAAGTTTTACACATGCCATATGGTAAAAACACCCTATCTTCCACTTAAGATTATATTTAGTAGAATAGTACTTTTTCAGGTGCAATCTCAGCTGACAATTTATTAGGGAGGATAGTCTGGCAGACAAACCTGTATATATTAAGAATCCCTCCTGAAAGGCCCTGTAGCCTAATTGTGATAGTCATCAAAGTTACACAGCTATTTGGTACACATTTTTTTTTCTACCATCAGAAAGAGAAAGATTCTCTTCCTTACTGCAAAATGTATAAAAACACACAGTCTAAACATTTTTACATCTTTTCACAGTGACAAAATGTATTGTGATTTACAATTCAGGTTCTGGGTAGGAAATACTTGGGTTTAAATAAGAGTGGCACCACTTACTTGACATTTGATGTTGTCTGATTCAGTCTGTAAAAAGGTACTAGATTTGTTTTGGTATTATCTCATTATAAGTTGACATTCAGTCTTAGTGAGGGCCCAGTACATGTTGGGAGGCACTTTCCTCATAGCAATAGTTTCTCTGCTAATGGTGGTACGGCCTGTGATCACAACAAACTAAACTTGTGGCAACTTGTGGAACCGATTCTTTCAAAGTGTCTGGGCTTATAACATATGAAATCAGGCCTACATAGCTACCAATACCACCTCAAGCAACTTGAGATCTCCTGGGATATGTGGTTTAATGGGTAGGGCTTTAAAAACGAAAGCTTGAATCTCTTTCAAAACCCTTTCTTTGGATGCACTCACTAACTCAGAATAGGCAAATATTCAGGGTACTAATGAACAGTAGGGCCATCTTCCTATGTATAGTATGGGCAGCATGGGCAGTCCTCAGAATATAAAGATATTTACCAAGTCCTGTGCCTGTTTCTGTGAGGTAGCAGATGCGATGTGCCTTAACTTGTTCTTTTTTGTTGGAAACTGGCATATGATGTATACCATTAACACTGTATTCTATAATTTCATGACTATGGCACTAACCTTGATGATCTATCTACTTGAATGTAATTATACTCCAGGTTTATTATTTAGATCTGAATGAAAGAATGTAATATTTGTGCTTTCACTTGGAATTTTCACTTTGTTCTTATTTCATAAGTCTTGGAATTCTAGGCATATCCATTCAAGTTACATATCAAGAAGAAATGAACTAAGGAAATGAACACAGGATGGAAATACAGTGGGCCAATGGCCGATAGGTTCCTTTGAGGTATGCACTGAGTTGCTATTTATCATTGAAATACCATATCCTTCCACAGTAACAAAGGAAAGTGATAGCGAACTTAAAAAGAGTGAAGCAATATTTTATTGAGGCCCTAAGAAATTTTGCAAGAGCTTGTCTAAAAACAAACCAAAATATAAATAAATAAATAAAAATTTCTGGGGATGTGGCTCAGTGGTTAAGTGCCCCGGGTTCAATCTCTGGTACCAAAACAAAAACAAATAACAGTGAAAAGGGAATTCATTATAATTCCTTAGTTCAGAGAATCTTATATCAACTTGGCTTCTAATTTGTGGCCAGGAGAAGGCACTACATTACACAAAATGTCTCTCAGCATTCATAGCAGATAGTATGTAAATAAAGATGGTAGGAAAAATTCTTAGTGTGAAAATTTAAAAAATGCCTCAAAACTGGCCATTGTAGTCAAAACCACTGGAGAATTTTCAATACACACACACACACACACACACACACATACAGACTCTATTAGATGACTGATGCTGACTTAAAAAAAAAATAGCAATGATTTTGCAAGAGTTGAAAGGAAGTTACACTTGGGTCATTGAAAACAGTAAATGTTATGTTCTAAATGGTTACATTACCAACAGTGACACATTTTTAATATAGTCAGTCTGTTATCTTCATCTGTAAATGAGAATTCTGTGTAGCATATTATAATTCTTCATGTGGAAGTCCTCCAGGATATGACACACAGGTAAGAATTTATATTCCTTAAAGTAAAGTTTGCAGGGACAAAGCTATCAGCTACACACTACTATCAGGATTGTAATGAAAGAATTTGAGCAATTCCAGAAGCATTGTGAAAGGGCAATATACTTTGGTAACATTAAAAATATAGGTACCTGCCTGGATAACTTGACCATACTAAAAAATATTGTAACCAGAAATTTCCCCACTAAGGAAAAAATGTTTTCTTTTTCTGAAAATGTGTAATCTATTCTTTCTATATCAGAAACCAAATATGGAAGGAATTCACCCAGTTAATCCCTAAGACCACCACCAACAACAAAAACCCTAGAAGTTAAAGAACAAATTTAAGGATTTATTAGTATTACTGAGTTATGGAATCTCCTGGCATCTGTAAGCTACTTCACTTTGGTAATTTAATTTCATGCTTGCCTACTCCTGTAAAACTCCTGAGTGAAGGTCTCATCAAGATTTGGAATGGTCACAAAAATGTCAAAACTGACTCAAGAAGTTGAAGAATGAACTCTCCCCTTCAGCACTTAATAATCTTTTCCTTCTTTTCATTATTATTAATGAATTATATGTATTAAACTAGGGATATTAACTCTGAATATAATAGGTATAATCCTTTGTTTATTCCACAATAAAAAAAAGAAAAAAAAAAACTTGTCCCCTAGGAAACAAGATGTTGTTTTGAGAAATAAGCTCTCCACATGTTATTTAAAGAATGAATTTATTGATGTATAAAATTTAATATGCAAAACATTTTAGATTTTACTTTAGGCTTGTATTTCAAATATATCACACTTTTAAATTTTTTTCTAGACCAATATAATAAATTTTTACAATATTTTTAGTAAATTGCTACTAAAGAACTTATAATAAATTGTTATTATTTCACATAAACTTGAAGAAAAATAATAATGTAAAACCTTTCTTAATTTCACATGGAAAAGTATGAGTTCAACATAATAGGTCTACATAATATGAGAAAACAAATGTGAAACTTAAAAATAACGGATAATATAGTATTTAGAGAAATAAAAGAACATTCTGGAGTGTCTACCTAATATTGTATTGAAAACATGGATCATATATACCCGTGAGGTATTTAGAAGGCTGCATAATTCTGACATATTTTATTCAGCTATTTTTGCTGGGTTTACAAATGAAAATGAATGGAGTATTAAGTGGGGAATGAAAGGGGAATAGAGGATTGAAATATAAATGAAGAGTCAAGATTTTGGATATACAGCCAGTCCCCCCAAAACAACAAAGGCCAAATGTTCTGTCTGATATGTTAATGTTAACCCCCAACAAGGGACGGTGGGGAGGGAAAGAATAGAAGTCCATTGGATTAGACAAAGGGGAACAAAGGAAAGGGAAGAAGGAGGGGAATAGGAAGGACAGTGGAATTAATTGTACATACTTTTTTCTAGCCTTGTACAGGAATACACAACCGGGTTTATTCTGTATCATGTACAATCACAAGAATAGGATACTAATTAGAATAAGTTATACTCCATGTATGTTTAATATGCCAAAATATATTCTATTGTCATGTATATCTAAAAAGAATGAATAAAATAAAACAAATTAAAAAAAAGATTTTAGATATACAGCATTAGGTAGAGATATTATCTTTCAAAGTTATTTTAGAATTCTAATGTAGCAAGAATGTATACTCAGTATACAAGAATGTATACTCAGATCCTTCATCAAGGATACACTTGATGCCAAACTGCAGAACTACAATCAACACTCTTCTGTTTTCATTATCTTCAGGTCTGAGCTGCAGGGAGCTGCTTTGTCTGAGGCCTGGGTATGCAGTGCTGGTGACAGTAGAGGGGGAAGGCATATGTTGACTGAGTGAGCACTGTGGTTGTAAAGATCCAGCTATTGCAGCCCAACTTGGTAAACTTTGTTGGGCAATACTCAATTTAGAGTCACCTACTTGGCTGGTTAAGGCTTTATCAGAACTGCCTTAATATTTATTTCTACCTATGCTTAATCCTTCTCTGTCCTTTTTTCTTTCACAGGTGCTGTTCCTTAATAAATATTTTATACCCAAATTCATCTCAGCATCTACTTCGGGAAAATCCAACATGCAACAAAAGTATTTCCATGGGTCTAATTCTAAAGGTTTCCCTAGGCTCACATTGGGTTATAACTGAACATTTTTCCTAGGCTCTATCCCTTCTCTGGTAATCTATGGAAACTACCTTCAGAGAACAGAATAAAAAAGTTCACATTATTAAAAACACTATCATTTAAAACAACAAACTTCTATAGAGACACTGTTTTATACACTGTAGGCACACTCAAGTTACACCTCATCCAGGTTCTCTTTTTAAATTTCTGCATCTGCTCTCAATCTTTTCTGCCTCAAAAACCGCTGTGGGTATTTTGTATTAAAATGTTGCTTGCTAGATGCATTGTGTGTATCTTCTTTGGGCATAAAAACATCCAAGCCCCTCATATAACACCACCACTTATAGGATTCTACCTTAGTAAAACCCCTATCTCTATTGTAATTTCTGCTTGATATATTTTCAATCACCTGTCATTTTCATACTCAGGAAAAGATATAAATCTCACTGAGTGAAAATGACAAAGTAATTTTTAAAAATTATTTTTCCTGTCTTGGCCAGAGGAGTAAATAAACTTCAAAGGGCTTATTATTTTAGCAAAAGGTTTTCTTGTATGACAGTTTCTAAGGTTTTTTATTTGTTTGTGTTTGTTTGTTTGTTTTTGTAAGTAGGCACCCTGTACCTGGATGTCATAGATTTTATTATTTTCTAAGAGCTCCTCTGGGAGAAAGCTAGTTCTAACTCTGAATTAAGTACATGCTTTTTTCTACCTGCAGGGAGCAGAGGACTCTAATAATATTCATAACAGATCATTGTTTGAAATGAACTTCCAATATCTGCAGCTGAGAATCCTAACCACAACTTTCCCTTATGGAATCTTCCCTGCCTCTTTGGTCATCAAAAGCAGTTCTGGTCATTTGGTCTAGCATTTTGAATGATTACAGATGTCGTCTAAGAGTTAACATTGCATGTTTCATAGGTGCTGCACACTCTGCTAAGTATTCCATATATTAAATCATTCAAATAATTTACTTATTTATTTAAATGATATACAGGCATCTGATACAAAATTAAAAATATAACTCTAACCCTTAGACTTTCGGTTTGCTGACCAAGCAGCATTTATTTATCGCCAAGTTTTTAAACAATCTATGTTCATATTTCAAGAACAATTTATTATTTGAACTTATGAAAACTTTGTTGTCTATCCCTGTATTAGTTAGCTTTTTTGCTGCTGTGACTAAAGGATCTGACCAGAAAAATTATAGGTGAGAATGAGTTTATTTGGGAGTTTATTTGTTTCAAAGGTCTCAGTCCAAGATAGCAGGCTCCATTCTTCAGAGCTCCTGATCATGGTGGAAGAGTGTGGCACAGGAAAGCAGCTCACATGATAGAAAGCAGAGACACCATTTACCAGATACAAATATATACCCCATAGCCATGACCAATACCCAACCTCCTTCAGCCACACCTCACCTGTCTTCAGTTACCACTCAGTTAATGCCATCAGGTGATTACTTCACTGACTGGGTTAAGGCTTTCTTCTCATTGTCTCACACGTGAGCTTTTGGGGGACACCTCACATCCAGATCATAACAATCTCATTTTTCTAGGTGAGGAAACCAAATTTCTCAGAGGTTAAATATCTTCCCCAGTTATCCAGCTAGTAAGTATAAGAAGCAGAATTTGAATAAGATCTTTCTCTCTCTTAAAAAATAAAATATGCCATAATCACTTTATTGTATTTTCCACCTAAATGTATTTAAACTAATGAAATTCCTAGATCCCATTTTATTTATTTATTTTTATTTGACATTTTTGAGGGGGATACAGAGGATTGAACTCAGGGACACTCAACCACTAAGCCACATTCCCAGCCCTATTTTTTTTGCATTTCATTTAGAGACAGGGTCTTACTGAGTTGCTTAGCACCTTGCTTTTGCTGAGGCTGGCTTTGAACTCAAAATCCTCCTAGCCTCCGGAGCTGCTATGATTACAGGTGTGTGCCACCATGTCTGGCTTAGATCCTGTTTTATAACAGTGTGGGCCAATAATAACTCTTATATCCATTGCTCAAATTTTTAAAAATGTGTTTCTTCCCCAAGATATTTCCATATATCAAAACACTGTCATCATACAATAATTTTGATACCTGTTATCTGCTAAAATTGCTCCAATAAAGGTCCAAGTCAATGATATGTCTGTGTTTTAAATAGCTGCAGCTGATACACAATGTACAAATGGCACAACTGAACATCACAGACTTGATGACAAACACAAACATTTAATACTAAGCTGTGGCGCTTGGTCAATAAGTTTAATAGTTTCCAAAGAATAGTAACAGTGAACATATTTCAACTAAATGATAGGGTAAACTTCCAACATTATTATTCCATCTAAAAGGGGATGAGTTTGCAAGGTCATTCCTTATACCAAAATACCTGAAGAACATGAATTAACTGACAGAGAAAATTCAGAGATACAGGAATCTTCAGAAATATTTAAAAAAGGAATCATTTTCTACTAATAAGTAACTATAGGCAAGGGTTTTCAGCAAATACTAGAGAAAAGCTTTTGTTTCTGAGGGATGAAGATGCAAAACTCAAAGTGAATTTTAAGCAATATACATATAGAAATCTATAATTTAATAAAAGAATAATGAGAATAATCATGTATTAAGTTACATCCCATATCTTATTAATATTAAAAAAGAACACAGGATCAACAGAAGAGAAACAAAGCAAGAATAAAATTTGACTGGACCAAAGGACAACAATGAAAGACATCCCATAGCTACGAAGCTTTTTTGAGAGCTGGTACAATATCACAGAATGTAAAGACATCTTCACTGAAGTTTTAATTTTAAGGATGATATGACTGGTCAGATAAATAAAATTATAGTTTTTTTTATTGCATTAGAGGTCTATGCATTTAAAACTCATACTTTTATATTCACAAAGCATGAAGTTAAACTTCTGAGTGATGAGCACAGGAGAGAAATGCACCGTTGGATGGATCCACTTGACCACTGCAACTGCCTTTGGTTCTGGAACCAAAAATAGGCAGTTCAGGTAAGACGAGTGATATCCAACCCATGGTTAATTTTGTAACCGAACTAACTGCAGTTTCAATGAGATACAGCTGTGCATTACCCAAGAACACAAATAAGTGTTGAATTAAGATGATTCTCAGAGTTGAGGGTAGTTTGCAACAACTGGTTCAGCATCTATGAAGGTCCAACTAAAAAAACCCCATAAAGACACATAGAAAAAAAATAAGACCTCAAAAATGGGACTATGAAAACAGAATGAAAAACATGCCATTCATGTTAATTGTCTTTAATTGATGAAAAACTCCTGGTGCGGAACCTATTACTTGTACCCAAATGAACATGTTGAATGCAGATTTTTTGACTGTCATTTCCTAATTCTGCCTAAGTTGCTTAAAATATTCTACAATGACATTGCATCTTTATTATAGAAAATGTAAAAATCTGATAAAAATATCCATAAGAAAACAAAATTCATGTTACCAAGAAACTCTTAATACTTTATACTATATTATATATCATACTTAGTCTAATAGTTCACAGCATGTTTTAATTAAAACTGATTTCACTAGAATGAAAACAATATTAGAGAGACATTTAGTGTTTTATTCCCACGTAAGGGTCCTCTCACCATTTAACTTATTAATATATTCTATCATCTGCCCACATCGTGGCAATTTAATATATAAAAATTATATGTACCATACTGAATGCACCATATAGATTTGTATCCCTCCCTCAACCTATTTTTCAGGTACTTTGGATGTTTCAAACTTGAGGATTTTGTAGAAATGTAAGTTTGGAGTACAAAGCAAGTCCACATATATATTTAGATGAGTTTATGAGTTCTTAGGTGTGTGTGTGTGTACAAAACTTCTCTTTTGAATACAATTTGTCACAACATTTATGTTTGATTATAAGCAGAAAAAAATAATTTGAAGTTGGCACAGTCACATACACCTGTAATCCCAGGAATCTGAAATGCTATAATCCAGAGGATGAGACAGGGAGACCATAGTTCAAGAACAGTCTGAACTGAAATGTGGAGAGAACTTGTCTCAAAATAAAATGGGCTGGGGATGTAGTCAATGGGTAAAAGGCACTTGGGTTCAATCCCCAGTATGAAAAAATGAAGAAAAAACTATGAAAAACAATCAGTTTTACTCAAAACATATTTTAGGAAACAAAGATATATTCATAAATACTTTCACTGTCATTTATCATAATATATCTATAATATAAATGAGAAATAACATGAATTATTTATTATAGAAAGTTTAAAGGAAAGAATGCAAAACATTTGTAAGTAGAGACATGATGAATCCATAAAAACTAATATTATAGAAATATGTAAACAATAATTATAAAATGATCATGCCATAGTTTAATTGACAATAACAAAATTACAAAATAATGTGTCACATATTATATTTCATGGAATATTTATAAAAATTTTTAAAAGACTTGAACATTATGGCATAAATTTAATTTACAGTGATAGTGCATCTTAGTCCCTCAAAACAAAGTATGTTAACCTATACTTTAAGGTACTGACTTATGAATAGTTTAACTTAACTTGCCCTCAGCATATATGTAAGAAGAAAAATTCTACAGTCCCTGTACCAGTAGAAAGAACATGGTCCAAATATAACAAAACTCTTGTCCTATGAGCAAACACAGGTCTAACATGAAAACACAGAAGAAAAACTCAATATCACATGAACATCATAAAATGTACTCCACAACCAAAGAAGGATGAAGGCATCTTATTAAGTCTAGGAAACTGAGGTACCTTAACACTTACATATATTATATTAGAAACAATTCTTACAATATATCAGAAGCAAATTTCTTTGAAGATTTTGGGGGATTTAGTAGCCTACATGAAAACATAGGCTTTCTTACAAAAAGGAATTCCGAGGGAAAATTTACACATATTTTAATGGGTTATGTAAAAAATGATCAGTGGAGACCATAATAAAAGTGAAGTTTTATACATACAAACACACATATACACACATGTATGTATACACACACATACACACATATATGTACATATATATGTAAATAGATTTTATATAATTATCTAATGTGCAGACATTATCTAATAGATAATATAATTAATATTAGGCTATTGAATTTTCTAATGTGGAGAATATATTTAAGTTCTCTATGAATAGAAAGAAAAAGTTTAAAATATTAATAAAAAGTACAGACAGAAGTGATGGGAACCCAGTTTGAGTTATAGATAATCCTAAGGAAGACACAAACTAAGAAATAAAAGAACAAAAACACAGAGACATAAGCAGAAAAATATAATTAAATCACTACATATATATATATACATATATATGTATATATATATATACATATATATGAATATATATGTGTATATATATATATATATATATATACACACATTACAAAGTAACACATTGTAAGTAATAACAGTAAGAAATTTTCTGTATCCAGAGAATCTTCAAAAGACATCTATTAATTTCTTCTTACTTAGAAATACAAAGGTGGCAGAGGCATACGACAAAATTCAAACAATATAAAACAAAGGTAGCAGAAATTTTTGTCTACAGCCTATTCTCCCTGTTCACCTAATGCCTGAGACACATGCAAGTTTTTAGATACTGAGAAAAATTCTGTGCAATATGATGTAGCATATGAACTCCTCCTTATACAAAGGTGATGACTGTTGAGCACTGTTCAAATCTTTCTTTTTTTTTTTTTTACTTAAAAATACACAGGGGATGTTATTTTATGGCAAGGAATACAGATTGTAGAGGTAACTAAATGGCATTACATTGCATTCCTCCATCACAATAAGTGAAACAACTTCAAAGCAGTCTCCACTATTAATCTTATGCAAACAGTTATGAATAAGCACACATTCTTTTTCAAGCCTTTCTTTGGATGTGGGTACATCTGTTTCAAATCAAAGGACATAAAATTATAATTTCCACACAGTATCAAGTGTTTTTCTAAGAGTCATGAGAAATTAATATTCTCATGAAAGATTTGTAAAAGGACCCCAGTTTATTCTCCATGAAATTGATATGTTTATTTTGCTAATATATTTCAAAATGTATTCATTCACTTATTACTAATTGGACTGCTTTCATCTAGGAGACGGACTTGGCTCTGCTATGTGCTGTATCTTTCTGAGTTCAGCCTGATAAAAAAAATTTATTTGCTTTTAGGAGTTCATGAGATTGAACTGGGCCCAAATTAATAGGTCAAGAACACTTCCTCTATCTCACATCCATAAACTTAATCACATCTGAAAACTCCCCTTTTCATCTAACATTACATATTCACACATTACAGAAATTAGGGCATTGACATTTTTCAGAGGCATTCTGCCTAATTCTGTCTACAACATTTTTTATTTTTTAAAATTTGTGAACTTACAGCAGAAAGGAATATATGTTCACCCAGCCTAGACTTTAAGTTTTTATCTATGTAATGCTGGATGATAGGGATTAAGAAAAAAAGGTATTCTTATAGATCTTCAATGAAGAATAATTATAATCATGAGTTATGCTGTTATAATTAAGCATTCATGTGCAAAATCAACATGAATATATTCACAGATGTATATGTATTTTGAAAACTATTCCCTTAAAATAAAAATATACACCATACTTCAATGAATAACCCATGAAACCAAGTTGTAAAACCAAGAAATGGGAAATTGGGCTTAGGGTATATGTGTGTGTGTATATATATATATATATATATATATATATATATATATATATATACACATATACACACACAGACACACACACACATATATAGTTTTCTATATATGAGGTAAGTATATATATTATATATTTATAGTATGTATACAATATGTGTTTATATATAAAGTAAGATACATATATATACATATATATATTTTTTTACTCTTTTTAGGTATGTATTCTAATACAACAATCTCATTGTTAATGACACTTATTCATCAATAGCATCATGACTCGAAAAAATTTTTTAAATATAATGATAGACATTGTAGTAGACAGTATAATGGCCCCTCCCCAAAAGTATATACATACTTATTACCAGAACCTGTGAACATATTAGCTTTCTTGGTAAAAGGGAAATTAAGATTGTGAATAGAGTTACGAATATAATCAGTTGACCCTAAAATAAGGGGATTTTCTGGATTATTTTCAGAGGGTTTCCACGTATTCACAAAATGTCCCAAGAGTGAAAAAGGGACATAGAAATGTAAATCAGAGTAAGGCAATATGAGAAGGACAAAACCCATTTCTACAGGATGTAAAGATGGGGGAAATGACCACTAGGCCAGGAGTGCAGGCAGTCTCCCGAAGATGGGATAAACAAGGAAACCTTTTCCCCAAGAGCTTCCCAAAGAAGAGCAACCCACAAATACTTGCACTTTCGCCCTGTAATAACATTGTTGGACTTATGATTCAAACCTATATGATTATAAAGTTGTGTTATTTTAAGACACTATACTCATAGCAGTTTTCTACTAGCAGCAACAGAAAATGAATACAAGTTAAAGTATATTAAAGATTTTTAATGATGTGAAAAGTATTTTTACATAATCTTAAGCCAAAAAATCCAGAATTCAAGTTCAGGAAAAAATATAGCAATAAGAGTCATTTGAGTCATGGTATTGTCTAAATTGACAGCAGTATTATAACTATATGGATATATTAATATTTCACAGCAGTTAAGAGCATGAGATTTACATTTAGACTTTTATTTGAATCCTATCACTATAATTCATTAGTTCTTATGGCCATTGGCAAACCATAGACACATGCTGATCCTTGGCTTAAATATCTGTGAAATGCAGATAGTTATTTCTAGCCATATGATTTTTTGTGGATTTTCAGTTAGTTGATATCCATAGCCGAGTAAAGACCACATTATACATGGAGCAACATAGTTACCTGTTGTTAAAACTACTTTCTACTACATATTCCCAAAGCTCAAGAAGATAGATTTCTATTAAACATTATTAAAGTTTTTAATTAAAATAAATGTTATTAAAATAAATGTTATAAAATGTATTGAAATGAAAACTCAAGGAAAATCTAATTGACATACTATGAGGCATATTACCAGTGAAAAAATGAAAGATTTCAAACACTTTAAGGCAGGTGGATGGTCATTACCACCATGAAAACAAGTAGCATATTTTAGCTCCTCAGCATCTGTTAACTTAAACTCAACCAATTGTCATTCTTTTTTATATTATCAACTTCTAATCTCCAATTCTCTAACCATTCATGACTCCTCTAATGGTCTATGGCAAGCTATAGAGTTGTGCTTTGGGAAAGGTGGAAGAAAGCTCAGCAGGAATAATCACTGATACCTGTTCTTCCCCATTGCAATGATATATAGTGCTTAACAGACTAAGGTAGTTGAATATAAATCATCTAGTAAGAGTTTTATTTTATTGATAAATATGAGTTCCAGTATCTAAAATGACTTACTGAAAGTTCTGCTAATTCAATCACTAATAATAATTCCCAGATGTATGTTTTCCTAGTAACATATACTTCATGTTTCATTGCTTATGTATCATTTTACAACAGAACCCTTTCCTTCTATTTGTATTGCCACTGTTGAGTGTTTTTATTGAAAGCAAGAAACTGCTCAGTATTATTCTTAGACTAAAGCTTTTTTTCTGTTAGTTTGTCTGTAAGGAAGAATCCTAAATTGTTGTCAACATCCAGAGCATTGGGCAAAAGGTGAAAAGACTGAACAATATATAAAAAACATTTAGAGTAAAGTTCACCCAGATGTTTTTCTCAAATCCCAACCCACTCACTCCCACACTTCCTTAAGAACAGGTGTGACCCCTGGAACATCAGAGAATCAGCAGGAGTGAGCAAAAGGTTATACAGAGTTGAAAAGCAGCAGAATTTTTGAAAAATAAGCATATTCAATAAATAGCATCTGTTTTCAGTCAGGGTTTCCAATATTTATACTAAACATTATAGAATTACTTGTGCGAGGAAAAAGAGTCTGACTCATCTTGATCTAGAAATTACTGACATAAATAAGCATAGATTATGAAAGAAAGAAATTGCAAAGGTCATTGACATTATTATAAATGGTTTAATTTGAAATTTATATATGTTATTTCATAAAATTATAAAATCATCAGGAAGGAATACATCATTTTGGCACATAGACTAGTCTCATCTACTCTAATTATTTCATTTTCAATCTTTTAAGGTTTTCTCATTAGGAATTATCATTAAAAGTTCATAAGCTAGTCTTGACAGTGAATAATGAGCAAATTGTCAGATTTAGCCTATGCTGACATTTCTGTTCTCTATTTGATGGTTGTTGACCTCATTAGGTGCACTTATAAAATAGGGCTTAAAATCTAAAAGGGGTTAGAGCCTTGAAAGTAAACTACTGCATAACCTGTCATTATTCCAACCTTAAGAACATTGATTTTTATATATTATCTTTCCCTAACATGTTCAAAAAATGATGAACAGATGTATTAATACAAGCTCAAACTCTAATTTTACTTCTAACCAAAGCATTGCCAGTTGATTAAATTTAGATTGGTCATATGCAGCATGGATAGAAAAAACATAGCATAATTGGATGCTGTATGGTGTTCAAAGTATAAGCAAGGAAAAAGAGCTTATTTCTTCTAAAGTAAAATATATTTCACATCTCTAAACCCTTTATTCATTAGGCAGTTTCAAAGTGCATTTGAATAAGTTCAACCTTATCTTTTTGTATTTTTTGGCAAATTAGAAATATATTTTCTTCAGTGCTAAAAATCAGATAACTGAAGTTCTTTATTTGGATAAAGAATCCAGAACTTTAAAGAGAGATTTTCTCATACCCAAATTAATGACTTTCACAGTTCAAGGCCAGCCATCTTCTTGAGTATTTTGAGTGTAATCAAGATAAATGAATATCAAAGTCATCCTTATGAATTTATTTGCTTGAAAAAGAAAAGGCAGGCTACTGCAGATAATTACCTAAGAAAAATGTATAGTATTTAATATTTTCAGAGTTTCTTACATCTTGAGATGTACAGCTACACACTATTTTCTAATTGTATTTACTTATCACTACATGCCATTGGAAAGAAGAAAAGAGGGAGAACAGAGCTAAAAACTGAGGTTGTAGAAGATAAAAACTAAAGGATAATAATAAGCAAGAAACATTAATTTTGAAATGTAAAAGATGCTCTCAGAGTAAAAATATATGAACAACATGAGTTGCTTGTCATTTCCTTTCCTTAAACCTCCCAAATAGGAAAGGAACATTGGAAATATAGGTACATGTGACATAAATATTTGTAAACAAATGAACAAATGTGAAACTTAAAAAGATTGTGTGAGAATGGTAAGTAAGAAATTCTGAATACATTCAGGTTTTAATTTGAAACCATTAGACCAAAACCTTAAAAGGACTGATTTAAATTTATTTCATTCTTAAAAGAAAATTTCATTTTCAGATAAAGTTAATCTGGGTATCTCAAATTTAAATATTAGTCATAGAATTAGAGTGTGTTCTGGTTACAACATTTCCCCTAAAGGTTCATATAATAAAGTTCTAACCTCAGTACCTCAGAATATTAACTTATTTTTCAATAGGATAATTATAATAAGTTGATGAGCTCTGGTAGGGTAAGCCCTTAATCTAATATGACTGGTGAACTGGTGACCTTATTAAAAAATGAAGTGTGTAACGATAGTCGTACAAACAAGGAGGATGTCTTGAGAACAGAAGTGTGGATATTTGGATCATGTGTCTGTAAGCAAGGAGCATCAAAGAATTCCATCAAACCATCAGAATCTAGGAGAGGGCCATAGATTAGATTCTCCTTCACACTTCTTAGAAAGAACCAATCCTAAAGAAACCCAGATTTCAGACTGATAGCCTTTAGAATTGAAGATGGTAATTTCTTGTTGCTTAACTATCTGATTTGTGGCACGTTATGGCCGCCCTAGCAAAATAACATGTTATGCATCCACATTACTATTTTCTTGTTCTAGCACAAGCACCTGAAAAGGTGGCATGTAACAACACACAGGTGATAGGAATGGAGACATCCTTGGAAAGGCCATGCATGTTTTGATGGTAATTATTATCCATAATATATCTTTTTGAGTGGAAATAGTAAATTTTAAAAAATCATAGAAATATAATAAAAGACAATCATTTTTCCCTCATGAAATATTGTGAACACCAAAGCAATAGTAGAACACTTTGGGGGTTTGGGCATAAGATTCATATCAGTTATGTATTCATTATTGAAACATTTTCTGGTAAAATGCATATAAGTAAACACTGAATTATGAGAGTCAGTACTTCAGTGGAAAGTGGCAGCCCTTGGTGGGGATTTGTGAAAGTATCTAAAGATTGCAGACAGTGTGAAGTGTTTTTAAGATGCCTATTATCTACCTTCCACATTAAATAAACATTCTGTTTTTGTATCTAACCTTCATTTTACTGCATAAAACTAAATGACCCTCTTCTCTGCTCTGCTACATATGAAATATTTTGAGTTCTAGGTTATTTGAAATGAAAAATCAATTAATTTCAGTCAGCAGCACTGTAGCAGTGACAGAAGAGAAATGAACAAACCACCTGAACATGAGAACAAATACCAAAGAACAAGGAAAAATTTTAGTTGAAGTTTATATAAAAATGCTAAATATAAAATAAAAATCTCTCTGCATGAGATCTAAGAGAAGCAAATGGCCAAATGCAAATATTGCAATGTCAGAATAACAATCCTAGTGAGATAATGATATTCATTTGTTCAATAAGTATTTGTTGAGCACTTACTGTGTGTCTGGTATTTGTCTAGTCACTGGAAATATAAGGATACAAAACAAAAACTGTCATGTTTTCACAGTGGAAAAGGCAGAAAATAAATGTGAATGCAGGGTTTCAGATTGCCATGAGCGCTTTAAGAAAAAAACAAGGGAAGATAGATGCCTTAATGAAGGTCATTTACAGGAGAATATTTTAAGCTCATGTGTACAAGGAGGTAAGGAGCTATCTATTGACAAGGGAGTAATATTCATAATTAACAAATGAAGAAGAAAAGAAATGAGTTGCCATTCAGGAAAACTCTTTACTATTGTGAGTCTACAGAAAACTCCATCTACTCCTGAATAAAGATGATAGTCACCTGTGTTGGAAAAAATTAAATAAGGTTCTTACATAATTTATGATATATAATTTAAAATATTAGATTATAGAACACACATTTAGTCATGTTTCCTCCCCATTTTTCCTGGAATCTATGATACATTATATACAACTTGGATGCAAAGTAGTATGACTTACTAAAAAAAAGCACTTTACATTTAATAAATAAAAATGTCTTGAATAATTTACTCTTAAAATAGTATGCTGATCATTACTTTTCAAGACCTACAACTTACATGTAGATTGCATATGGTTTTACATATTATATTTACACATTAGATATATAACTATATAGGTTTTGCATATTAGGAAACTGAGATAGAGGGTGATTATGCAAATTATCCCAGGACATGGAGCCTGATGTTAGCAAAATCAAGATTTAAACCCTTGAAGATTGCCTTCGGAGTTCATGTTACTCAACACCTCTAGCCTGCATTGTTCAAGTTTTAAATTTATTTAATTTTTATTTAACCAAACATAAAACCTAGTAAAGAATTCTTTTGCTTTACACATCATGTTATATATTAACTAATTTTTCATCAAAAGGCAAAGTTAAATTGGATAGTCATCTCTTTTGTCTAGACTAGACAAGTTCTTATTTTTCAAACTAAATGCAATAGTTCTTATGTTGCACAAGTATATATAGAAGCAAAGACTTTCAAGCAAGTAGAGTGCAAATTCATTTTACAGGCAAAGCAGAAACACATCAGCCTTGATTTTTGAAAAAATATTAAAGGCAAAAAATTTGAAGTAAAACAATGGAGGATTTTTCAAAGGGATTAGACAAAGCTAAGTAAGAGATGAAGAAAATGGCAGAATCATCCTGGGAAACACTCTTCATTCATTTATCTGAATCTCATTTTACAACTTTAAAATTGTTTTCTGAGTAGAATTTCTCTCCGACCTCCATAATCATGTCATTAATCCATTTGTTACTACAAGAAAAGACAGTTTATACAGGAGTAGTAACTCACAAATTACTGAGATACACATTAAACCTCTACATTGAGCAAGATTTCAAAGTACACAGTACAAGGGAGACCTTGCCTTAAATAGCTGTGATGCTTGCTGAAAAGCCAGCTGAACAAATATAATCAATTGTATGCAATAGGAAGGAAAATGAACCTGACACATTATTCTCTTTGCATTATGTAGGTGATAAAAAAGCTTAACATCACTACTGTGCATACATGAAATATATCCTTACATATTCTTTCATTGAAAGTTAAAAGGTCACACTTTGCTACAATTTTTATGATGTTCTCATTTAAAGTGGAAGTTGTTATTTATATATATTCAAAATAACTTTTGAAAATAATGCATAGGAACACTGTATGTCTATGTCATATGTATACCATCACACATATACACAATATAAACATCTTATTTTATGATAACTGGTTTGTTTTTCACTATTTTTCCCACTGAAACTATGAAAACATTAGGTCTGAATACCTTGAGAACTGTGGTCATATTGATTTACCTTTAAATTTTTATTTAACTGCTTTGTGTATTCTACAGGTAATTTACAGGATTTTGGTGGTGTTCTCTCAACATCAATGAATAAAATTTAAAGACCTCTCTGTCTTTAGTTTACAGGAAAGAAAATAGAACCTTATTGAATTTTACTGTTGGCCTTAGGAAAAGTTAACAAGGCAAATTGATTGTCCCTCTGAGAAGATAAGATTTTATTGTTGTTAGTACAAGATTCTCTAAATTTAAATGGGTATCCTCATTGGTGATAAGTTAATATGTAGGAAGGCAGAATGTTAGTAGTGACTTAGTTCTTTCAATTCAGAACTGTTATCACTTAAATTTAGTTTGTTCAATGCAAAACAATGGATAGCCAAATTTCTTGGCCTATATACGAGTAAGTTCAAACTTTTAAACAAATAGCCAAGGAATATCAAAATTATTACAATTCAGTCACATTTACCAATATTGAATTAAATTATTGAAGACATTAAACAAATGTTTGTAGCCTGGCATGGTACTTATAATTCCTGAGACTGGACAGACTGAATCAGGAGGTTTGCAAGTTCCAGACCAGGTAATTTAGTGAGGCCCAAAGCAACTTAGCAAATCCTGTCTCAAAATAAACAAATAAAAAGAGCTGGGGTTGTAGTTTAGCAATAAAGTACCTCTGGGTTCAAACCCCAATACCATAAAAACAAACAAAACAAAAAAATATAATATATATGTATCCAAGCATAATATAAAGATAGTCAAAAATATTTCCTCTTGTAAAAAGAAAAATCTCTTTAATTTAGGCAGTTTCTACTTCATTTTAATCTTTGATGTGTCTAACTGAGCTCCTGAGAATGAGAATTTCTCTTATATGAATTTCTCTACATTGGTGTATACTCTTTGAATACAGATTTATGCTAGTCTTATTATGACAACATTCCGTTACTTGCACAGAAAAGACAACCATGGTTATGCTACATTTAATTGCATTAATAATAATAATAAGAAAAAAAAGTCATTTAAAGAAGTCATATTTTAAATAAGCTTTTTATACACATTGTCTAAATAGTGTTCTGAATAAGCTTTCCAGATGCACAAACAAATAAACACAAGTGCAGATGCTTTGAGTTCTAATTCTCTCTGACACAAACTCAGGCAATTAAATTAAGCAAATTGAACAATTTCTCTGATTTTATTATGTTAATCATCAAAACCAGTAAAGTCTTGAACACAAATAGATCTATGACAAAAGATTCATATATTCCACTTACAGAATAATTTTAACTAAAAACTTCAGTGTGATGATAATATGTTGATATATTACTGAAGTTAACATCGGTAAATGAATTACTTTTTTTAAAAAATGGTTTGGTTGGGCTGGGGTTGTGGCTCAGTGGTAGAGCACTTGCCTAGCATGTGTGAGTCACTGGGTTGGATTCTCAGCACCACATACAAATAAATAAAATCAAGGTCCATCAACAACTAAAAAATTTAAAAAAAAAAATGGTTTGGCACACTGGGAAAAGAAATAAAGGTGAATAAATTGTTTCTTCAAAATCTCTGAATTTGGGAGCACATGCAAATATGCCACTGTTTCTTTAGTGAAAAATGGAACTCTTACATTGGTTGATATGATATTCTCCTTGAGTCCCAAAATGTATCCCAACATTTTTCTCACATTGCATCTTTCCAAACCCACAATACTCTTCTATTACAAAGAGTGCAGAAGCACAGCTACAAAATAGCAATGGAAGAAAAAATAGTGATTGGATTTGTGACACACAGTGAACCTAGTGTACTTCTCAGGTTAAAAAAAAGGAAAAAAATTAAAAATGGAAATAAGGACTATGTCTTCAAATGTGGGTAGACCTGATTTTTATGATCAAAGGCAAGACACAGAATTAGACATACCATGAGTAACTGAAGAGAATTACACAAGGATGAAGTCCAGCATTACTGATAGAAATAAAAATTTTAGACTTAAAATTATATCCCAGACACTCCATCCCCTAAATGGCAATCTAAAAGTGAAGACTTCCATCCAGAGAATCATAAATATTGGTGAAAGGAGTGTGAAAGAGTGGAAAACTACCCTGGTGTCACCACTGAACTCTATTCTTATTATTAGTGTCTGTCTGCCAGAAATATGCAAACCTAGATATATTGAGACAGTAATAACCCTATTTCCAACCATAATCTTTTCATCTTTTAACTTAAGAAAACATGCATGAATCACTTGACCTTTTAGGGTAGCAGGCAGAGACAATGTAGATGATTACTACTTCACCATCTGGTTACAGTGCAATGGAAGGAAACTTAATGAGGTTACAAAGGTGGATTTTCTCTGTTGCTATAGTAGTGGATAGCTGGTTACCAGACAGACTCTCAAGACAGAAAATATTAATTGTCTAGATTTTTTTTATCTCCTTTACTTATTGATTTTTTTCTGAGTTTTCTGCTGTCTTTATGTTTTTATTTACCTATACCTTTATAGTTTTTCTTTACCATTAGTCATACACATACTCATATAGATGACTATGCAGTTTGAACAACAAAATGGATATTTTTAAATAAAAATTCTAAAAAAAAAATCAAGAAATGAACACAATTTGGTTCCAGAACACTACTTTTATACTGGTAAATAGAGTGATGCAATGGAATATTGCTCAGCCATAAAAAAGAATGACTTTATGAGATTTACCAGAAAATGGATGGATCTGGAGACTACTGTGCTAAGCAAAATAAGCCAATCCTTAAAAATCAAAGGTCAAATTTTCTCTGTGATATGTGGAAGCTAACACAAAAAAAAAGTGGGAAGAGGGGAAGAATAGAAGTTCAGTGGATTATACAAAGGGGAATGAAAGGGAAAGGAGGAAGAACAGGAACAGGAAAGCCAGGGGAATGAATCTGACATAACTTTCTTATGTATATATATAAATGTTCCACAGTGAAACTCAACCTCATGTACAAACACAAGACTGCGATTCTCATTAGAATAAAGTATACTTCATGTTTTTACAAATATGTCAAAATATTCTGTCATGTATAATTATACAGAGAAAACAGATTAAATTTTTTTAAAAAAAGGGTGCTGGACAAAGCCAGTAAAACATTAATAGTGAAGCTTGGCTTTCCCAAATTTGTGCAGTCCAAACCACTATTTATCCCTTTCTCTGTGCTGAATTTATTGATTCCTATTTATCTCTTTTTCTTCATATCTTTCTAAAAACATCAAGTAATTGTTAAACATGAACCACCTCATCTTTTTCCAACCACTTTTCTAGAGGAGAGACTAAAATAAGACATTGTTTGTCATCAATTACTGAAGTTATAAATATTTTTCTCTGATGCTTTACCATTACATTATATAAGTATCCAATTTTACCACCTGTAGCTGCTGTTACCTATCCATTGGCAACATGAGTGCTAAGCCAATGACAATAAGCCACTTCTACTCTCTGTTTATGAATTAACTAGGTTAAAGCTACCTGAACTTAAATTCCAATGGTTTTGAGGCATAATATAATACAAGTCTATCTTGTACCTGCATACCATTTCAATGTCATTGAACCCAGCTGCAGATACACAGACTTTTTCTATATGCAATGAATAATTTTCCTATAGAAATATTTAATACCCCCAATTCCATTGAATTAGGGTCTTTGCATTCAAACTACATAGCTAGCAAAAATAGAAAAAGGCTCAAAGAAGGTACAAGTAATTTTTTAAAAGCTTTATACATAACAATGTTCATGACTTCTGGTAGCATTCTTTGCTAAAGATTTTTAATAAGGCCACACAATGAAAAAGGGAGCAGTGAGCAAGATAATATGATCCCTGCACATTCCTGCCATGGAAAGGGTCATGATTCTGAGAAGTGAATATTGTCTCCTTCTATTATGGGCTGAACTGATTCCCCCAAATTCACAAACTAAGGTCCTAACTTTCAGCATCTCAGATATGACTGTATTTGGAGATAAGATTTTGAGAGGTAATTGAGGTAAAATAACATAATCAAGACAGGTTTCTAAAACAATATAAACAATTATAATTTGTCCTACAAGAAATCTGGATATCAACAGACACAGACAAGATGGCAGACCATGGGAAGACACAGGCATCTACAGTGAGCCAAAGAAGAGGACTGGACAGATCCTTCTGTGACCCCCTCAAGAATGAGCTCTACCAACACCTATACCTCAGATGTCTAGTGTCTACAACATGAAAAAATATAATCAATTGTTTAAACCATTTAGTTTGTGCTACATTTTGATGATAATTTGGCAAAACAAATATACCTTCACATACAGGAGACAACAAAATAAATATGCATGAGCAGTGACAGAAAGCCCTAAAGAAAATGATTACTATTAAACTTTGAAGATATTCTTATATTTTCTTATATATGTCAATGGATGAAAACTTATAAATTCTCTTAATACAAACAAATACATATATTTTGCATGGCAACTCTTCTTCTGGCCAGAAAGATTGCCTGTAATTTTCAAATAACTATCACCAGAATGAAAGCAGCAGTCACATGTAGTAGCTAAAAAAATGTCTACTGTATGATGACATCAAGATCCCCCAGTCCTCCTAAGGAAGGTGACTGTCTATGGAGGTTAGCCTTTCCTTGACTCAGAAGACTCTACTGACCTCAGCTGAAGGAGGAGGTTTTGCAGGGGAATGCAATTAAACTCAAGGCTTATATAAGTTACTATCTTAGAAAATAAAAATCACCTGAAAAAAATGTCACAGATGGAATTTCCTGCATTAAATAAGTAGATAATATGAGACCTATATAAGGAATGATGATACAGAACAACAACAACAACAAAAAAAAAAAAACAAAAAAACAAAAAACAAAAAAAACAAGATACTACAAGTTTACCTCTTCTTCAGGGGTAAACATCAATAATGGTGCTACTGTATCCTAGGAGTCTGGATCAACTGAAACAAACAAGAACCCTACATCTTCTGCTGTTGGGAATGATGGCTGAAGCCATTGTTTGAGTCAGCTTTTTCACTGTGACAAAAGGACACAACCAGAATAACTGTAAAGGAGAAAAATTTTGCTTGGCAGCTCACAGTTTTAGAGGCCTCAGTCCAGAGACATCAGGATCCAGTCCTCGAAGTGAGGTTGAACAACACGATGCAAGAGTTTGGCAGAGGGAAGTGGCTCACATGATGATCGGAAAGCAGAGAGAGACATCTCTGCTCCCCAGATACAAATATATACCCTAAAGCAGCACCTCCCACGCCCCACCCCACCTGCCTTCAGTTACCATTCCACTCATCCCTTCAGGTGATTAAATCATTGATAAGGTTAACTCTCATAACCCAATCACTTCTCCTCTGAGCCTTCTTGCATTGTCTCACACATAAGCTTTTCAGGACACCTCACATCCTAACCAACACAGCCATAAAGGAAAATCATCACAATGGCTGCACAGACGTTGACTAATATGGAGACAGAAGGGATTATGATTTGTTTTTCAATATCTTTTTTTGTTGTTGTTTTGGGTACTGGGGATTGAATCCAAGGGAACTCAACCACTGAGCTACATCCCCAGCCCTATTTTGTATTTTACTCAGAGACAGGGTCTCACTGAGTTACTTAGCACCTTGCTTTTGCTGAGGCTGGCTTTGAACTCATGATCTTCCTGCCTTAGCCTCCAGAGCCTCTGGGATCTTAGGAGTATATCTTATGCCTGGTATCTTGCAATATTTTGATGGTTGCTTTCATTGAGAATGCAGTGGATACTGAAACCTGAGTGATAAAATAAGTGATCCCTTGTAAACCTTACTTCCATTAGATCACACCAATTAGAGGAGAGGTGCACAAAAGTGCTGCTATAGAATCACCCTTCTTCTTTACTCTGGCATTCAGTCTGTCATTTTACCACTATCCAATATTATACTCCCTGCTGACAGGAGTCACCTTTCTTGAAAACAGACCCTCATCTCCCAGCCCCCCTCATGTTTGTCCTCATTGTTCCTCCTTTTTTCCTTATTCTTATTAAAAATTTAAAATTCCATTAGTCATTGCTACAATCTCAAGTTCAAGGTCTCTAGTAAGTCTTCCCCACCAGGTCCAAAAATGGCTCTTTGTTTTAAAAATTAAGAATTGATAATGTTAATCATATCCAGTACACCTCCCCTAAGATAATAACAGAAAAGTGGGCGAAAACTAATAAACTTGATAATATATATAGCTACCTTCCCAAATTCTATATAGCTGCTAAAGTCCTTACCTTGTCTAACTGGTCGTGAAGCCATTTTAGACATTTATCTTTGTGAAAGAGACCATTCACCACAGCCTGTAAAATGTGCTCTTCTCTTCATATTTTCTGTCTGTGACACATAAGAGCCTCTAATATCCAGGAGGCCTTTTCAATTTTAGGTTTAATAGGATCATTGTGAAGATTTCTTCCTTGGAATCCAATAAATCTCAAATACCTGGGACCAATGTTGACTGGATTAGAAGTGAAAGTTCTAAAAGTGGGTTATTATATAAAATAATGAGATACTGAGAGTGTCCAATGCCAATCCCCCCCCCCCTTGGTCCCTTGACTTGTGTATTCTGCCTTTATGAAAACAGCATCAAACATTGGTCGCTGATTCAACATTACTCAGATACAATAGTCACCAGGTACTTTCTCCCTTACAATTTCACATCTCAGTATTTTCTTGGATTTTCTACTATTCTTTTAAGCCATTTTATTTTCAAAGGAAAAAAGATAAACAGGGGAAATGGCAGGCAACTTTTCTAGGAATCTCCTTCACTTCTGTCCAGTGAGAAACTTGCAGAATTCTTATGAGGGATACTTGGAGCAGCACTAGATCTGCGATGTCATCAGGACAACAAGTTTGGGCTTTTGGCAGCACAGAACACAACAGAAATCACAATTATCATAGGGCCTTCTCTTGCCCAAGGTCTCACTAACAAGTTGCCTATCAACTTATTAAGAATGTTATTATTACAGTTTACACAGTAAACAGGTCAAAGCAGCATATCTAAATATAAAATATGTGGTCTCCAAATTTCAAAAAGGCCCAGTTAGTATTCTGCAGTTGACAATGCAAGGCAAAGCATTTTGGCTTCTAATCAGAGAGAATGTTCAACATTATTCACCATCAAATCCTAGAAAATTCAGTGTGGTGACAGGTCCTGAATACCCATCATGATTTTTCTCTACATGTTACCTCTGGCACATATATCTTATTTGGGATTTTGGGGACACCTGGCCCATTGTCATGATATTAATATATTAGGCCAGTTTGATTTAATCAGGATGTCTAATCAAGCTTCCTGAAAATTATATGAGGACAGACAAAAGTCGACTTGAACTTGCTCTGGAGGATGAGAATTAAAATTGTATTTCTGTTCTTATCACTGCTTATGATATCTTTTTTTAGTATCATGAAAAACATGGAAAGAATGAATTTGTCAGATCCCAATAGCACCAGGTGCCAAAAAGTGCATCATTGGTTTGGTAAAGATACCACTTTTCAGGCTTCAACCATGATTAGAGTTACTGGCTTATTGAAAGATCCACTTGATCTTTCATCAAACAGAAGATGTAAGAAGACAGTATATTAAAAATATCATTTTAGAAACTCTCAGGTTTTTGAGGGTGATACAAATTTCTAATATTTTCCATTTATTTTTCTATTTGGGCACAAAGGGCAATTCCAGAGATTTCCACATGGCTCTTTCAACAATATTAACACTCACTGTATGAGTTAGAGAGTCAACTATATATTATTCCAATTAACAAGTGTGTCTATTTTAACTTTTCCTTCAAGAACTCAAGAAATTACTTCAGAGAGGATTAGTGGGATTCCAGGTCTTGCTAAAGACAAACATGCCCCACATTTTATTTATTATGTCATCTCCATAAGCTCACATCCTGACTAGTAGATGATATTTTGGCTGCCCAATATGCAAAAAAACCCAAAAAACATTTAGAATGAATATATTAAAAATCTCCCCCAATGTGAGTACATTTGTCTCCTAATATGCAGTAACTGTGGTAAATGTGCACTGTTCTCTCTTGTGGGCAGGGTTAGCAAATCACATAGGAGTTCAGAGTTTTTTCTTTAAGATTAGTTATTCTCAGACTATGACTACAGTATGCATTGGGTTCACCTTGTGGGAGGTGAGGGGTTGTATGGTATTTTGGGTTCCAAATCCTGATTTTTCTCATTTAGGATATCTGAGGTATATCTAGGGATTTTGCATTTCTAACAAGTTGTCAGGTGGGTGATGCTGATGTTGTTGGACAATACCATACTTTAATAACTACTACCTAAGAAAATAAAGTTCATATTAGTCAGTGGAGTTTTGGGTACATAAATTAATAATAATAATAATAATAATAATAATAATAATAATAATAATAAAAAACAAGAAACAGTCCATGGCTTTTGATTAAGTTTCCCAAGAAAACAGAAACATAAAAATGCTTTCTGCTCAAGAAGATTTTAGTCTTTCCTGTTGTACAAATAAAATCCTGCTATTGTCTGCTGTCCATCTATTTTTTTTTCCTGATGATCTGGCATCCAATTAGCCACATCCACAATCCCTCTGTGTCAAATCACACAGCTCATAGCTTGACGGAATGTGTACCAACTTGACACATCTGTGGTAGAGTCCCCAATTGATTCTGAGTTAATCGTACCTATGTGTCCACAAAATGAGATGAAAAGAAATAATATGTCTCTTTGGTTGTCATCCCTAGTCATATCTAATGTACTTTCCTTCACAATATTAATAAAGTAATACTTCAGTTCTTACTATAGAGGTACCAATTTAGCCCTTGATCTCTCTAAAAAGTTCTGAGATTTAAATTTAGCAGTATATTGATGTTAAACCTACATTGCCATTTAAAAATACTCCAAATGAGCTAGGCTACATTTGCAGTGACTATTACAAAATATGACATTTTTCCAAGCTGATATTGGTATCTCATTACTTTTTGTAAAATATGAATTTCATTATCAATTTTATGCCTCAAAAACTGAAATATTAGGTCAAAACTATAATATCCCATGTATTTAAGAGGGTTAATATAAAATTATAAATAAAACCTAAAATCAGATATATTATAAATAATAGAGAAATATACTTATTTTTTAAATGAACATGATGGAAATTTAACTGTGTTAAAAGCTTATCTATGCTAAGGGCATGTGATGTTTACAATCCATAAAATCATATTTGGAATTTCTAAAGAGAGCTACTTTATATCTGATGTATTAAGCATTTTCAGATTTTGAAAAAGGCATTGTAGTTCATGTTATCATAAATGTTTGACAAAATGCTCATTCCATATAGATTATAGAATATTCATTGTCAATAAATATAAACTTTAAAATTTTCTTTTTCTTTTTTTCAAAGTTAGAATTGTTTTGCCAAAAAACCTTAAGACAAGCCTTTAAAATCCACAATGAAAGATTGTCTTTCTTTACCTGTCTTCAAAATAAATCTTCAAACACCAAAAAGATACAACACCCTGGGGAGAATTTTGACAGATAAATAGAACAATTGCCAGAGATGGGGACTTCAAAATAATGTCATGAAAAACAATATTTTTAAATGAATAAGTCTACTCCTATTAGAAGACTTGAATCATAGGAATAGTACACATAATAAAAAATAAAGATAAAATGGAAGGTAAGCAAATGTAAGTCTCGTGAAATTCATTTTGGTAAAGAAATGGAATACAGCACATTAGACTACCTAAATTACATTTGCTTCTTTGCAATCATTCCTGTGATCATTACCTAAACCTAATATTAACCTAATGTTTCAAAAAACACAAAAAACTGGCTACTCATTACCTGCAATACTTCAAAACACAAAACCCATAATAGCCTGAGGCTCAAAGTGTTAAAACTTGACTCTCTAATTACCTCTATTTCCTCCAACATTTAAATCAATTTCTAAAGAACTAATGTGTATGTTTCTTTTCTTATTTCTAGCAATTTATATAATCACTAGTTTCTTTCTGTGATTGCTGCATTTCAGATTGCAGTATTGATCTTTTTTTCTCATTCTGGACATTAAGAATTTGTGAAAACTCATGTTGTTGATTCTACTTTTATCTGCAAGCACTTGTTATTGTAAAACGTCAGCATTCTTCAGGAAAGGATTTCCACTTGGTCCATTCCTGTTCTATAATTAGAGGACTTGAAGAATTTGACATTATTGGACCACTTAAATGGAAAAGGGAGTATGATAGTTTCATTGGACTCATCTGTTTCCTTATTTCTTTTCTTTTCTTTCTTTTTAATTTTTTTTTCCAGTTGGAAATCTTATTTCAAGATGAAGCTCGAGGATAGATGTTTGCCTCTGTGGTCTAACTGATGCCTGTGAACACTTTTCCAGAAAGGTCACCTGAGCTAATGAGAGCAACACAGAAATAGAGAATGCAGACAGAGGGTCTCTGTTGTGATGTCAATGTCTCAGTGTCTCTGACTTTATCTGACCCAAGGCTCTTAACCTTACGTATCCTTTCTGATATTCTGCCTAAGTCAGCACTAGTTTAATCTTATTTTGAAAACAAAAAAGATAGCAAAAGACAACCAAAGTTACAATGTTGAGTTGAGATTTCATTAAGCATTGTATTAATTTCCAATTAGTACTGTAACAAAGTACCATAAACTTTGAGGTTTTAAACAACACAAAGTTGCCATCTCATAGTTCTGGAGATCAGACATTTCAAAAGAAGGTATTAGCAGAGTTGCACTCTTTACCATCAGCTCTTGAGAGAAATTGCTTTTCTTGCTCTTGCCAGTTTCTAGGAGATGCTCACATCCCTTGTCTGTTGCCCTACTGTTTCTGCAAAGTCTACAGTGCTTCATGTACTCTCTCATTTTGTAACACTGCCATTCTTCTGCCTTCTTCTTCCACAATTAAGGGCCTCATTCAGATGATCCAGGATATTCTTCCTGTCTCACAATCACTTATCATTGATCTTGATTTCATTTGATATTGTCATTTCCCTTGCCATGTAATACATGTAATATTTGTTACTGATATCCTAGGGCAGAGGTAGGACTCTGATGATCCAACAAATCAGTCCTGCCATTTGTTCCCAAAACAAAATGGAAAAATGTGATGGTAAAAATTATGAAAGAATTTTAATCAACGGACTACACAAGGAAGACAAGAGGGACTCACATCCTTAGTCCTGTCTTAGAGGGACTGATAGTGACTTTGTAGAAAGGTGAATAGAAAGGTGAATGAAGCAAAGGTTGTGCATTCATATGTCTAGTGGCTTTGAACAGCTACCTAAGCATTTGATCAGGCAAGGTCTGGGTCATTATTGTCTCAGAATTTGCCAGATAGTGTCTTGTCAAATAGATGAAGGTTTTTGTCATCTCAGGAGGCATGGTGTTAACTCTGTCACAACATGTTTATCAGTCATATGTGATGTTCCTGGAATCCAAAGGTGATTCCTGCAAAATGGAGGCAGCAATGCCAATTCTTTAATCCTGTTTTCAATCACTTATTGGACATTTGCAGGCAAAAATGTAGAGTCTCAGGGATTGGGGCATGGACATATTTTGGAGGGCATTCTTCTTTCTACCACAAGCAGCAATTTTCAAAAAATAAAGGCAATGTAATATAGAACATCCATATATATATTTACAGTTAGAGTCAAGACAATAGCTGCTGGGAGCCATTAGCCAAGTAGGTATGACAATTTCCTTGCCAGCGTACCCCATGTTGCTTAGTGGAAGGACTCGTGGAAATAGGACATTTTGCAGTGACATTGCATGTAGGTGACCTTGCTCAAGGACCAGGGAGGATTAGGGTGTTCCCGGTTTAGGATAATCGGGTTTAGGGCGTTCCTGGTTTAGGTTCCAGGTTTAAGGTTTAAGATTATTCCTGCTGGGAATAGGGCGTATCCTGCTGCCTGAGTTCCCCTTGAGTTCTCACGGGATTCAGACAGTATTTTTTGGGAGATAGAAGCCCAGTGGAGGGGGATTTGGGCAGAGAACGTGGATTTCCCCAGAACGTGATTGTAGACGGCTGGTGTGAGTTCTGGAATAAAGAGTTGCTGTTTGAATCTACAAGCTGTGTGGTGGCTCCTGATTGTGTGCCCAGCCAGACTGCGGCATCTGTGCCCAGCCAGACTGTGGCAATAGCACTCTCCTTAGTATATTAATATGTTAATATAAATGAGAAAATATTTTATAATACATTCTTATAAAATAGTTATGATCATTTACATTAACCACAGAATGTATAAAATAAAAGTGCTAGATAATATTTTTTCTATGATCTTATATGTTTTTGAAAGTGATATTTGCTTTCCATATACATGATATGGAAACTGAGTAGAATTAAATGCTGATAAAAAATGCAAGATGCAGAAAAAATGCTAGATATTTTCTCTGTTGCTCACTCACGCCATGCTTGTTTTCTTTTAGGACACATTTATTACAGTACGTTGAATACTTCCAGTGATGAAGACTTGCATTTTGTCCCATCATCCCAGATGTGGAACACCTATAAAAAATGAGATAATGCATATAATGATAATGTATTTATATTAAATGTTATAATAATCATAACACTAATTAATGTAGCAATAAATCTCAGCTCTAGATTATGACTGCCAATCTATTTTAATGTAGCTCTGTCAATTTTTTTGACAATTTTTTGGAAATAGTTACACAATTGAAAAATTGGCACTTAATGGGCATTAATGGACATCCAATCTGTGAGAATTCAAGAATGCCCTCATGGCTGCTCCTACTTGCTCAGCATGGTTTCCAGTCTTTACAGATAGATGAGGAAAGGATGAACTGTTTTGATATTTACATTCAATTTCCCACAGATACTGCTGACTGCAGCCTTGGAAGCCAGGGAGAAACATGGTCTCACTAAGAGGCTGTGGGATCAATAGCAGCTCTAGACCCATCATTTTTTTTTCTGCTTGATAGTTAAATGGAGAGGAGTTCTGGGTTAGGCATTCTTTCCTTATAGCACAAGCTGCTCGAACTAGAAACGTTGTGTCTCTCTGTGCAGCTTAGGCACCCTCCTATCCTTTTGAATCATTCAAAATAACATACCTCACAAATACATATTTTAAAAGAAAGTCAAGGTTTTATTACCTAGTGATTAATTTTGCTTCTGAGTCAGAGTTGTGCAGCTAACAAAGAAAATGCTCTTTCAGAATGATAATAATCGTAAACACAGTCAATATGTAAGATCTCAGTGTTAGCATACAATCTTTAGTTATTTGTGCAGGAAGGGTAGAAAGAAGAGCTTTTGTTATGTTTAAAATTATATGCTTGTGCTATTTAACTTACAAATTCAAATGTGGCTACACTATAGAATATTCATAAATACATCTCTTTTTTATTAGAAATTCCAAAGTTTATGAAAATATGCACACATAGAAACAACTGTTTTTGATATGCTACTATATAAAATAGGAAATATCATTACCACTATTCAGGCAATATATTTACAATTTGACTGTGTTTACATGACCCCCAAAACACAAAAATAGTTAATCCAACACTGATATTTAAGAGATAATCCCAGGAATTATGATTTGTTTTCCTGGCACTAAACCCTGGATTTTAGTCTTAAATTTGCCATTTAAGAACAATGAACTCTTCAATGCAAATAATATATTTGTAGTCTAGACTAGACTTGTTGATTATTGAGATTCTTTTTTCTTCCCTTTTCTGATTTTTTTTTTTTTTTTTGCCTGTAGAATGTTTATATATAAGCTGCATGCCCTTATTCTTGCACAGGAATACATGCACAGAGGCATACACACACACAAACACACACACACACAGACAATCCATAGAAACAATTATTTTATTTACTTATTTATATTGGCACCTGAAATTGAACCTAGGGACACTTAACCCCATCCTTTTTATTTTTTTATTTCAAGACAGGGTCTTGCTAAATTGCTCGGAGCTTACCCTAAGTTGTTGAGGCTGATCTTGAACTTGTAATCCTCCTGCCTCAGTTTCCTGAGTCACTTGGATCACAGGTGTGTGCCATCATGCCTGACAGTAATACTAATTTTAAAAATCAAAGTAGATTAGTTTAAAATGATTCTTTTGAACTCATTACTGTTGACATTTTGGGCCAGGTGATTGTTTTATAGGGGAGTGGAAAGCTTGTCTTGTGCATTGTGGGTTATTTAGTAGCATCCTTGGTCTCTACTCCATAGACATATGGCAACTATGGCCACTTTGACAACAAAAAATGCTTGCAGACATTGTCAGATATTCTCTTTGGGGAAATAGACAAAAGCTGATTTAATAAGAATATTGTGTATAAAAGTTTTTACCATAGGAGAAAAATCAGAAATATTCTGATGCAGATAAAAAAATAGCATAAGCCTTTCAAGTCCTTTACGTACACAAAAGTACACAAAATACTTGCTAATATTTTCAATTAACAGCCTGTTTTCTGTTGTATTATAATTCAAAGATCATTTCATCCCCGTTTAAACTCCTAATTGTTGATTTAATCAATCATTTATCAACCCCAAAGAGCCATCATCCTTTTTTATGTATAACTTTAGAGAAACATGCATAGAATTTTAAATTATGTATTATTTATTTTTACTTTAAATTTTTAACAAGGTATTTCATTCTTCTTAAGCCAGAAATTTACTGAGTACTTCATAGGAGTTACTACATTTAAGCCTATCCTTATTTCTATTTTTAGGTTGTCTTATTTAGTCTAATTTGGCATGCAACTAAAGCTCTGAAACAAATTACCTCAAGGTTATTAATGGCAGGAAACAGGTTTATACAATGGCTGGTACTGCTTCCGAACTGGCATACCTGTGCCTTGAATTTGACTCACTTGGCATTCATGTTCCTCCCTAACACAGTGAGCTCCATGAATCCAGAGTGATGGATCTTCTTAATCAGCTCTATGGGCTCTAGCTCTCTTGTGATCCCCAGCAGCTTGCATGCAGACCCTGCAGAACTGAACTAATTTCCTCTAGCCAGGAATTACTTTGCCTCTTTTGGTCTCCAGACCCCAGAAATAATATTTTTCACCTTGGCCTCTTCACTTTTCCACACTGGAGTTAAGAGACAGAAATCACTTAGTTTTGACAGCACAGCTTGGTTAAGTTGTAATTTTAATTTTGTTGTGCTCCCTACTGTTGGGAGCTTTTTCTGCCATGCTACAATTCTTGCTGTTTTTAATAAACTCACCTTGGTCTGTTGCTCATTTTAATCAGCACATATGGAAAACAACAGGATCCTTTTTGTTAAAAAAAAAAATCTAGTCCTCTTGAAGAAAATGTAAATAACCCTTGCTGAAAATCATCAATTACAAGCATTGAGACTTGGGAGAATGAGCTGAAAGGTGAGTGTGATAATGCTGCAGACCAAGAAACTCCTGTGGTACAGGAGTGCTCTGAGAATACCCTATAGTTTCAAAATTCTAAAAAAAGAATAAACTAAAAATTACCTTCCTTGGAAGTGAAATAGAAAACCAATATATCAGCTGCAATAAAATGTAGCCTTAATGAAACTGATGTGTACAATGAAATTGTGTGTGACCTCTGATCACAGAGAATTTAGAGATTAACAGAAGAAAGGATGGTCCACAAGCTGGGAGATATCCCCAGGACCTGGCTTAATGAATTTTAGTTCTTTGTGCCTACCTTGTTCTGACCAAATACTTTCTATAATTTTAAGGTGGTGGTAGTAAAATTCCAAAGACCACAAAAATCAGGTATCGCAAAGCTCACAGTAAAGGAGATCCTTGCAGAACCTAAGCTTTTTATGAGGGAGGAAAATCTTTTCCAGAAACCCTGGAAGTTTTCTCCTTTTATCTCATTGATCAGAAATGGGTCAGTACACAATTGTAAACCAATAACTGGCAAAACACAATGGTATTACTGTAATCAGTTTACATAACTGATTTATTCATGAATCCTTTCCTGCAGCTTACTTCCCCAAATATTTATTATCATGTTGCTAATAAAATTTAAGTCCTGCTAGTAAAGTAGAAAAGGAAGAAATAGCTGTTGATAGTCAATCAATATTGCCACTTTGGAAAATGTAATTATGGTAATTAAAGATAATGTATTTAGATATTAAATTTGTGTGCACTGAGATATAACTTTCACTGGAATACATCACCTGAATTTGTTCTACTTCTGTACTCTAGTCTGGACACATGATAGAACCTCAAGTACAGTTTCTTGGGATAATCAATTTTTGTTTTGTTGTTGTTTCTTTGTTCATTCTTTGTACTGGGGATTGAACCCAGGGGCACTTTGCCACTGAGATATATCCCCAGCTCTTTTTATTTTGAGACAGATTTTCACTAAGTTTCTGAAGGTCTCACTAAGTTGCTAACGCTGGCCTCAGTCATGATCTTCCTGCCACAGTTTCCCAGAGCTGGAATTGTTGCATGATTGATGACCAAAATATTAAAAATTGATGAAACTCTCTAGACCATCAGAAAAAAATAATATATAGCTAAATGCTTTGTGGAATTTATTTCTAATTATAATCAAGAAGTGGTTTACTCCATCACAAATTGGACTAAATCAAAATGTAGAGGCCTGAAGCCTAGAGGTTAGCATATTTTTAGCATTTCACAGCATTAACCTGTGACAAAACCATTGCTCCAGAGTGAAGATGCTCACCCATTTCCTCCGGACTTAAAATGTGCAGTAGGTGTTGTAGAGAGTGACACATATTTAAACACTTCCTGTCTTAAACCAGTATAGATTGAAATTTTTCTCCTCCTTCTTTTCTTATCTTTATTTCTTTATTGTTTTTCTCTCTCTCTTACATGCACTCTTTTTTATTTTTTATTTTTTTGTACTGGGCATTGATCTCAGGGCACTTGACCACTGAGCACATCCCCAGCCCTATTTTGTATTTTATTTAGAGACAGGGTATCACTGAGTTGCTTTAGTGCCTTGCTTTTGCTGAGGCTAGCTTTGAACTCCTGATCCTCCTGCCTCAGCCTTCAGAGTGGGTGGCTTCCTTTATTCTTCATCTCCCTTAAGCACCTATAACACCACCAACTGCAATGATTATTCTCATATTTTCCTTATCCTATCACTGCTATTATCCTTATCTGGTTATCATATTGAATAGCCTATTCTAGCTTCTTAACCACTTCCCTTACATTTTGATAGGGAACAAAGCTATTGTCACTAGGCAGAACCAGATCTGCCCCATGCAAATCTTAAAATAAAAAATTAAGGAAAGAAAATTCAGAACAGATTGTTGATACGTATGGTTCTACTTCTTCCTGAGAGCTAGTTCTATTATGATTAGTGCTGAAGAATGAAAATCAGATGGATTAAAAATTAAATTTTTTATGAAATTAGAATTTTTAAAAAAAATCTCCACATTGTTTACATAAGAATTTTATTGAAAATTGGCTTGACATGAATATTGCCTACAGCTTTAAGAAACAGAATATTTTAGAATCATAAAAACAAATAGTTCTTCCTGTCTTATGAATAATAAAATCTAAGCCAGAGAGGCAGCATCATGTACTTACCATGAGTGGGACAATTGAGAGGAAGGTTTAAATCCCAGCTGTATACCATGGTCTTAACCACAGTCAAGATAATTAACCTCTTTTAGTCTTTCTTTTGACAGGTGTGAAATAGCTATATAACCTCTTTCTCAGTTTTGTTATGAATATTAAACAACATAGTATTTTCTATACAATTATGACAAACATTTTGTTTAGAGAAAAAGATATAGTTTATTTAATACTATAGATATGTCATTATTTCATAAACTTTAAATGTTTGAAGAAAATTAATGTACATGTACCACTTTGAATTTAGTTAGACATTATTGATTTTAAATTTCCAAGGGATAAAAATAATTTATGAAAATTGTTTTAGGGCTGGGGATACAACTCAGTTGGTAGAGTGCTTGCCTTGCATGCACAAAGCCCTGGGTTCAATCCACAGCAACACACACACACACACACACACACACACACACACACAAATTGTTTTAATAAATAAGCAATCAATTATAAATAAAAAATCCTTTCCCATGATATTTGTCATCTAATGTTCAGTTTATATGCAGGGAATTACCAAGATCATTTTTACCCAGGAATCAAGTTCTTGATGTGAGGTCTCGCAATCATTGCAAAAGAGTCTAGCTTTAATTCATTAACCCAAATAATAAAACCTGTGTAAACATTAGCTCAAGCATGGATAATGCATATAATTTTGTACAAGTATATTTGCTAAACAAAAATATGATTCACAACTCCGCCTCGTTTTTTGTCAAAGTGATGGTATGGGCATACTTATGCAATTACTTGTAAACTGATTATAATAAGTATATTACTAAATCTTTAATAAATGCAAATCAAATTAAACATGTCATATGATTTAATGAAACAGAGTATGATATTCTTTTGAGTAGATTTCACCACCATGGACACTACTTATCCTAAATTTAGTTACCCAATTTAATTATAAAAATAATTTCTTCCTTTTCTGAATTTTAATATAAATATATATGTGCATGTATTTGGACATATACAAGCTTAAACATTTTTCCTGAACTAGAAGTTACCTTTAACTCAGAATAATATTTATGATTTTACTTCTGTATAAGATTTTGCAACCCCATATAGTTTGATTATGATAAAAGCAAAATGTATGCATTATGCTGTAGTTGATGAAAGCAGTTGAGTCAGTGATATCTGTGAGGAAAGGAGGAAGACAAGACTTGGATTAGAAGTGCTGAGGTAAATGACTTCTGGGATGTTGTAAGATGAACTTCAACTCTGCCTTCTTTATCCTCAGAGCAGCAGCAGCAGTGGCAACAGCAGCAAATAAACCACTCAGCTTGGACTCTGTTATGCACAGTTTGCTTATAACCCCTTCAAGTTCATCTGTTGAGAGTCTAATGCTCAATGTGGAGGAGGGGAGTATGAGAAATGATTAGTTTTAGATAAGGTCCTGGAGTTGAAGAAAGGGGAACAGTCTCAAGAACGTCTCTCTCCATCATGTGAAGATCCTTCAAGAAAACAGTTGTGTGCACACCAGAAAGAGTCCTTACCAACAGCCAACTCTTCCAGCACCTAGGTTTTAGATTTCTCAGCTCCAAGACTGTGAGAAATAAATGTCTATTGTTAAAGTCAGCAGTCTAAGGTATTTTGTTCATTCAGTCGTAGTTAACAAAGACAGGCTCATATAAATGTAAATGAATTTTTTCTACTCATTTTTAGAAGAAGAGGGAAAGATACATGGTTCTCTACCCAAAAAACCCAACTCTGAGAAACTTCTGAAGCAAGGATCCTATGGACATCACTTTTCTCTATGGTAGTTAACAACACTCACTGAGGTTTATCTGGACACATGGTAAAACTGTCTAGTCTTCTAGATATTGTTCTGGAAAAATCTCAGGTATCTTGATTGACAAACTAGCCAAATGCCTACCTCACAACGTGTTTTTTTTTTTTTTTTTTTTTTTTTTTTTTACTTGATGGACAGAAGCCTTTCCAAACACTGGAAGGGCAGCAAGTCTTACTATTTGCCAATATTTTCTTACCAGAGTTATTCCTTTCATCTTAATCATCATATCTTGAAGTCTGAGGAGTCCATGGTTTCTGAACATAGTTCCCTCATCGACATTCACTGACATATATTTATCCCACATTTCTGAGTTACCTCAGGTCTGTAGAGATATATTCCTTGGATTAGATAAATAAAATTTGACTTCCAAACATACCATGGTCATTTATTACATAATATGCTGTAGCTGATTTTCTGCCACACCCAATATATACTATAAAGTTTAAGCAAGAAGGGTCTTATAAAAAGTGTCCTTTCAAGAATTAATTTAATACACATTCCTAGATTTTTCTGCTGCAAACCTCTAGCCCTGGTGGTCTTGCCTACTTTTATAAGCACACCTTCCAGGAAAACTTGTGACACCTGTATGAAATGCTCTGGTTCCATCCAGTCTAGACATCTCCATAACATGATATATCATGTCCAAAAATTCAAAGGGTAAAATCCAATCAGTTAAAGACATATGAATTTCTGGGAATCATGAAACATCACAAAATAAAATCAAATCATGATCCATCCACTGAAAAACCAAGATCTTTAGGAACATAGAGTTTTCCAAGTGTTGATAGATGCATGTGCTAGAGTCTTAACTCTGGGAGACCACATACAAATGATGATGGCTGTAAAAGAATAATATAAGTTTGTTTTTTCTCCATTGCTCATTTATAAAGGTAAAGTCCACAGAGTATTTGGTTACTTCTTAAGAGACTAGAAAATCTCTGATAAGCCACTTACTGTGAAAATGCTCCACATCAAAGAGTAACCTTGAAGACCTTGCCTGAAAGAAGTTGAGAAAAATAAAACATTATTTTGTATCCTCTCTGAAGTTTTAATGTTTTGGGAAAATGATGATATAAAAATTCATCTTTGAAGTACTTCTCCCTAACATGACCCTCTTGATACTGTGGACATTTCACCCTTCTTCAGGTCCCTTATGTCTACCTACCACAATAGTCCTGTTTGTCCCTGATATTCTCTAACACATGAACTGCAATGGATGCTTAGTATCCTTGAGAAAATTTGTAATAACCTTTGAAGGCTAATCAAAATTTTTTCTACCAAGTGCACAAGAAACTAGGTGTCACTCCAAAATATATGTGGATCACCAAAGTTGTAGCCTCAAAACTTATCCCTCTATGCACATAAATAAAACCTTTTCTATAATGTACAATCCACAAAGACACTATTTTACCAATAAAACATCTAGTCTAGCATTGTGACATCAGTGAAGGAAGGAGGGAGATGAGATTTGACTTAGAAACACTGAGGAGGTAGTAAGAAGGGTAACTATGAAATTCCAAGATATAAAACCAAATAATGACAAAAGCATTCTTTGCTTCAAAGAATTTTAAAAAACTCTATTCCAAGTGATGCTTTTTCTACTTTAATGGAAAATGAGGTAACATCTTTAATTGAAATCAGGGACTAACCAGAGTGAGAGTTAAAGCTATGTTGGTTAAGTGTTAGTTTTATTCCAGTGTGTTCCCAATACTAGTATGCTCCTGTAAGAATTTCAGTGGAGAGTCTGGGAATCTTGTCCACTTGCTCTGAAATACTGAGGCAAATCCATTTTTGTCCTTCAGAGATTTTATAATTAATATTTACTTTTTTTTTGTTCCACTCAATTTCAAAGCTTGTAAATGCCATGAGAGAAAGTCCTTGTACATTGCAAAGTTCAGAATTTTAGTTCTAAGTAAATGCTAAAATCTTAGTGGGTTCTTGCATAACTAAGAATGCTCAAATCCAAAGTCTGAGCTCTCAACTATTAGGCATCCTATATAAAAAAGAAGGAAGTGGCTATAAATCATTATTGTCAATTAGACCCTCCCTTTGTGACTTCTGGCATCTTCAGGTCCTTATCCGATGAGTTCTTTGTTTCCTAAATCCCTTGATACTGTAGAAGATTACCTGTTACTTTAGAAGAGCTTATGGCCTATCCCCTAATCTCCTATGCAGTCAGCTTTTAGCAAATATCTTGTACAGAAAAATCACTGTGTTTCAGGGTTGCCAAGTCTTCAATTTTGTCATTACAGGACTGCACAATCAATAAAATAGTTTCTGGGAACTCTTTCTGCCATCAGGATGCTCTGCCTGTGTTAAATTCAATCCTCGTCTATACCCTACACCCCAAATAAGGAATTGTCAAGGAAAAAGATATATGTAAATATCTGAAAAGCATTTTCTCCCTAAAATTTTGTCAATTTAATTTTCTTTATATTGATAATTATGTGATTATTTTAGCTATATTATTCTAATGTTTTATCTGGCCTTGCCAGGCATCCTTAGTGGGAATGTTGGTCTTCCATAACCTACTACCTGTCTACACAAAAGCAGAAATTTCACTAATAAGTTAAGTTGGACAATTCATTGAATTTTTATTATTCTTACTCTTTATTTCTCAGTAGTATTTGATAACAATAGGAATCCTGCCTAGGGATTCCTCTGTATTATCAAATTTCTTTTTCAACCATCTTGTTGAATCTCTGCAACCTATCCATTGAAAGTTTCCTGTCCTCTAATTATATATTCATATACTTGTCCTTAGAGATTCCATATCATGCTATAGTTTCAATGTCCTTTCAGATGTTTAGAATGCTATTAATATTCTATCTATATATTTCTTCATGAGCACCTCACTTTTATGAGTTTATTTCTAAACTCAGCTAACCTTTCATCTTAAATATAATTTATTCCTTGAATCCCCTATCAAGATGAATATTATTCCCATAATTGTACCTTTGTATATATTCTTCTACTTATATTTACCATTCATTTATTCATGGTTACACTCAAAGTTAACTTTTGATTCCCTATGCATAGGTGTTAATGAGAAATGTAAATTTATTAAATCACAACTTCTATTATCAAAATAGAATATGAAAGAAATATTTTCTGTAAGGATAGGAAACAGAGTATGGCAACTTTGCATTTAGAGTGTGTATCTCTGACTCAGGCCACAGAATCACTAGGGACTTCCTTTTTATGGGATATAGCTCCTCCTCCACTCACATATCATATGAAGAAGTCCAAGCTACTTGATACTGCTCTAAATAAACATTGTCATAAAATACACATCCTGAAAGATGTAGGTATTTAGTTGAAAGAGAAAGATATTAAGAATTTTGCAAGCTAACAGTTAATTACATAGTAGAGGAGTTAGCATAATTTTAATAAGGTACGAAAAGTTACTGATATTCTTGCTATGCCAAGACTTTTCTCAGTCTGTATTTCCCACATAGGTAGAAATTCATTAAAATTAATATACTAAAATCCAGTTATACTAGTTAACTTAATTTGTAGCAGCAAACAAAATGTAACTCACTGATATTATTTTATTAACCTACCATATTCTGCAAGATGCATCAGTCTTTGCCACTTACAAAACTGAAAAATTGTATAACAGTGACAGGAATAAACTCACATACATCTTTGGAATGTTTGTGGAAGTACAAATTCTTATAACATCTCCACCGATGCAGCATTTAATTTTGATTTATTATTTCAAAGTACAGTTAACATATTCTATTTGGAACATTCAATTAAAACGGCCCTGTGTCACATAGCAGAAAGGAACATGGGATTAGATAGTTTGAATGTAATGTAATGTAATCCCAATTTAAGGCTAGTAGCTAGAGAATCAATCAAAGTGTTTTTTTAAAAATTCTACTGCTTCCAACATGAAGTGAAATATTAGAATATCTTTTACCACCCGACTCTCAGTCAGATTGGTAATTCAAAGCAATAATTCGAGGTTTGGTTCATAGGAATTTGTGTGAGTTCCTAGTCAGTGCTTTAAAATATTGGTTATTTTTTTACTCCATTGTTCTCTCTCATATATAAAGTATTGCCATAAAAATTCCTTAGGAAAAAGAAGGCTCAAAAAGGTGTAATGCTTAAAATTCAGGCTGAGTCAGAGTCAGGTGTTTTGAGTCCTTCTGCCTGGATATGAATGTAGAATTAAATTGTAATATTTTGCCCAAGTAAATATCCCTCTTTAAGCATTAGTTACTATGTCTTAATAAAATGTTATAAATAACTGTTTGATTAATTGAAATTGTATACATAAATATTTAATATATCCACCCAAGGTGAGCATTCAGTACACAGAAGCCTCAATAATAATCTCTAATAATGGAGTAAAAATATGGTATCCAGACTGTGATAGAGAGATCTCCCTTTCAAGTATACACTTCATTGACATTAGCAACTTTCATCAAAAGGCTAATCCTATTTCCATTGCTAACTTTTTTTTGTCTTCAAATCTTTTATTGTAAATAATCAAGCAGCTTCATTTTCTCTTTTGGAAATAATTTTTATGGAAGAAGACAATAGAGCTGCAATTGTTTGAACCACATGATTCTCTATTGTGAATGAAAGAGATATATTTAGTGTTCAGTTCTTCTGGGTCAATAATCTAGTTATTTCTTTCTCTTCTAAATTTAGCTTTTTCAATTCAATGTTCCTCCTCTCATCCCCCCACACCCAAAGTGTAATTTTATCTTTCATTACAGGCATTGCTAATAGTTTCATTTGATCCCAACACTGTATTTATCTTGAGTTTTGCTGTAATGCTAAAACACAGTGTTCTAATTTTAGGACTTGACTGAAGGTTTGAAATGTGTTATTTCTAAATTTACCCTTGCAGCAAATTTTTATGAATATTAGAATTTAGTATTGCTTCTCCATTATCTGGTTATAACTACTATGACAACACTATATTCTTAGGAAAGTTTTTACATTTAAAAACCTGTTATATAAAGTTTATGAATAATGATATAAATATACACCATTCTAAGTTGCTCTGAAATTGTATACATAAATATTTAATATATCCACCCAAGGTGAGCATTCAGTACACAGAAGAAATTATGACTAAATTCATTCATATATAAATATTCTAATTTAAATACATTTTAAATTGTCTTTTGAATGTTACACACAGATATGGGATTACATAACTACCTGTCTTTCTAACCACAGATAAAAGACCCTCCTCTCCATTTTTCTTCTAATTTCCTTGGTCAAGTTCTTATACATTTGTTCCTCTAAGTCGAGAATTTCTCAGCACATTTAGAGGAGCAATTGAAATGTGCTCCAATCAGCCAATTCAAACACAAGCAAAGGAGGATATTGAGAATCTGAATGAGTCATTATAAAAGTCAGAAAAGTCTCAATTTAGGCAATTGTTCATTATTAGATGTAGACAATAATGATAACAATTAAAATAACAATTGGTCAAAAATAGTTCTGGACCAAACTTGGAGAGTTGCTTTATATTTGGCATTACTGGCATTGCAATTTGATGATTAGTGTTCAGTTCTTCTGGGTCAGTAATCTAGTTATTTCTTTCTCTTCTAAATTTAGCTTTTATGAGAAACAATATACAGAGAGACACATATATTAAGGGAGGTATGCTTCCATAGGATACCACATGCTTTCATCTAGGAAGTAAAATGAAAACCTTCCTATATACTACCAGTAAAATAAACAGCTAAGCAATTGATAATGCACACGAGAAAAAGAATTACTAAAAACCATGAAAATGTTTGCTGAATCTTATAGAAGTAAGAGAAATGCAAATTAAATACAAAAAATATACCATATCATATGAGGTAATATCCTTCCGCAAATAGAGATGAAAACTTACTGTTTAACCATGAGTCCTTCATTTTGTTGACCAATTCTGGTTCATCTTAGCATCTTGTGAAACTTTGGAATAAAATAGTTTTTGCTCTCATAGAGTCATCCCAGGCAATCTTCACTCATGAAAGACGGGTTTAGTATAAAGTCATTTTTTCATATGAATAAACAGCAACATTACATGTGCATGAAAATTTTTCAAGATTCATTATCAGCCCAATTATGCATTTGTCCTTGGAAAATTATATGTGAATACTCAAAAATAATGTCTGTTCTGTCCCGGTTGTCCATGTTGTACTAGTGAAATAATTTAGGTGACACTGATTGATAGTTTGCACGTTTCCCATGCCCTTCATTTATTCTTGCTCCAGTTGTTACATGAATTGCTGAGAGAAAGATATTAAAAATTCCAGCCATGATTGCAGATGTGTCTGTTTCTCAGTTTAGATTTGTCAGTTTCTGTCTTGGCTCTTTTGAAGCTCTGTTATTATCAACACACATATTTAGGACTTTTAACATTTATTGTCTTTAAATTATTTTAATAAATTTATCATTCCATTTCAAGCGTTCTACTGTTTGTTTGTTTTTTTTAAACAAAGTATTCTCTTTGAATCCCAACATTCATATTTAAATTATTTTGGGTGTAATTTTAAGTGCATCTACGTTTAAATTAAACTCAACACAGTTTTTTTGGTTTGTTGATATTTAGGTTATTTGTGTTTCAAGTGATTGATCACCATTTCCACCCGGGTCAGAGTTGCAATCAGTTTTTATACTATTTTATCCTACAAAACTCATTTTAGCATTTTTTTGTAGTGCAGATATGCTGGCAAAAATCTCAGCTTCTGCTTACCTGAAAATAAATTTACTCCACACTCATTATTTTCACTTAACATAGAAAATGGCATTGACATTATTTCTTTCATTATTTTAAAGACATTATTCCATTGTCTTTTGGAATCCATTGTTCATGAGGAGGGTTAATAGTACCATCATTCCTGTGGATATAGAGAAAATACCTACACCTTTCTACACATTCAGGGGTTTCTATAGAAATTTTACTAAAACACAGGATTATGCAATAAAAACAGGTACTGAATGATAGTTTATTACCATATGTATAAAAATAATTCCAGTGAGATTTTCTACCTCCAAAGGTATGTGTTTATATTTTGTGGCAGGATGGGGCATGGGACCTTACATGTATTTCTACACTGTAAAGCTGAAGACTCTTGATATTCTCTGAGTCTTGAAAAGATTTGCTTGCATTATAAAAGTGATAGAGTTAGAATCTGTGCTCCTTTCCATTGTACTTCCAAAGAGCAAAGATTTTCCTTCTTTCTTTAGGAGGGGGCAGAGGAGAACTGCCTTGTATAAAAATAAAAACATTCATTTTTACCCTCATTCATCACCTATTGGTGACTATCTTGTGTATATATATATATATATATATATATATATATATATATATATATATATATGCAATCGTGGAATGCATTACAATTCTTATTATATAGATAGAGCACAATTTTTATATCTCTGTTGTATACAAACTATATTCACAACAATTTGTGTCTTTATAAATTTACTTTGGATAATAATGATCATCACATTCCACCATCATTTCTAACCCCATACACTCTCAAGATTTGCTCCCAAATTGTAGGCTATTTACCCACATAGTGTTTCTTTTGCGGAATAGAAACTTTTTACTTTGGGTCCATCCATTTATTGATTCTTGATTTTAATTCTTGTGCCAGAGGAGTCTTAATAAAGGAAATTGGGGCCTAATCCCATAAGATTAGGGCCTACTTTTTTTTCTATTAGATGCAGGGTCTCTAGTTGTATTCCTAAGTCCTTGATCCATTTTGAGTTGAGTTTTGTGCATTGTGAGAGATAGGGGTTTAATTTCATTTTGTTGCATATGGATTTCCAGTTTTCCCAGCACCATTTGTTGAAGAGGCTTTTTCCCACTGCATGTATTTTGAAACTTTGTCTAATATAAGATAAATGTAATTTTGTGGGTGAGTCTCTGTGTACTCTATTCTATACAATTGGTCTACTGTTCTGTTTTGGTGCTAATACCATGCTGTTTTTATTACTATTGCTCTGTAGTATAGTTTAAATTCTGGTATAGTGATGCCACCTGCTTAACTTTTCCTGCTAAGGATTGCTTTAGCTACTTTGGGTCTCTTAATTTTTCAGATGAATTTCATGATTGCTTTTTCTATTTCTATGAGGAATTCCATTGGGATTTTTGATCTGAATTGCATTAAATCTCTATAGTTCTTTTGTAAGTGTGGTCATTTTGATAATATAATTCTGCCTGTCCAGAGCAAAGTAGATATTTCCATCTTCTAACACCTTCTTTGACTTCCTTTTTTAGGGTTCTGGAATTTTCATTATATAGATCTTTTATCTCTTTTGTTAAGTTGATTCCCAAGTATTTTATTATTTTTTTGAGGTTATTGTAAATGGGGTAATTTTCCTCATTTTACTTTCTGAGGATTTGTCCCTGATATACAGAAATGCCTTTGATTTATGGGTGATAATTTTATATCCTGCTACTTTGCTGAATTCTTTTGCTAGTTCTAGAAGTTTTCTGGTGGAACTTTTTGAATTTTCTAGGTATAGAAATTATATCATCAGCAAATAGTGCCAATTGAGTTCTTCTTTTCCTATGTGTATCCATTTGATTTCTTTAGTCTGTCTAATTACTCTGGTCAGTGTTTCAAGAACTATGTTAAATAGAAGTAATGAAAGAGGGCATCCCTGTCTTGTTCTAGTTTACAGATGGAGTGCCTTCAATTTTTCTCCACTTAGAAAGATATTGGCCTGGGGATTAGCATAGATAGCTTTTATGATGTTCAGCTATGTTCCTGTTATCCCTAGTTTTTCTAATGTTTGAATATAAAGGGGTGCTTTATTTTGTCAAATGCTTTTTCTGCATCTATTGAAATGATCATATGATTCTTATCTTTAAGTCAGTCTATTGATGTGATGAATTACATTTATTCATTTCCTATGTTGAACCAACCTTGCATCGCTGGTATGAACCCCACTTGATCGTGATACACTATCTTTTTGATATGTTTTTCTATTCTATTTATCTGAATTTTATTGAGAATTTTTTCCATGAGATGAATCTCTTGGAGGAAGCATATTGTTAGTTGTTTTCTTTTCTTTTATTTTTTATCCAATCTGCTAGTCTATGTCTTTTGGTTGGTGAATTTAGGCCATTAATCTTCAGGGTTATTATTGAGACATGATTTGTATTCCCAGCTATATTTTTTTGTTTATTTTTGCTACTTAATGTGACTTGGTTTCTCCTCTGATTAGATTTCCCTTTAGTGTAAGCCCTCTCTCTGCTGATTTTCATCATTGTTTTTCATTTTCTCTTCTTGAATATTTTGTTAAGGATGTGCTGTAGTGCAGGCTTTTTAGTGGTAAATTTTTTTAACTTTTGTTATCATGGAAGGTTCTTATTTAATCATCAAATCTGCGCACTCATCTCTCCTCTGCATAGCTTTCATTTAACTTCTACCTGCTCAGCGGAACACTGTTGATTCAGAAGTGCACAACTCAAGCATCTTTGCTCTCAGCTATGCAATACCATGCTCTACTTATGCTTCAGCTTTCTTTGGCATAATAGGAAAACATTCCTAAGTGGAAGGCTGAGGTGTTTGCATGACTTATTTTTATTTCTTTTCCTACAGATCAACATTTTTCACAGTTCTTTTAGAGTGCCTGAAAACAGTTATACCACAGTTTTCATCCAATTCCATAGATGTCATAAGTAGGTGGGCAAGTCAAGCACCAGTTACTTTGTTATGGATTAAAAAAAAAAAGTTGTTACTGGAGCTACTTTTAAAATGGATGCAATTATTAGCCGAAGAGGTTCTGACATTACCCTAAATTGCAGAACTTTTACTTTAATTATCCTGTTGGGGTCTGCCAGAGCTCAACACAACATCTGTATTTGCTAAAAAAAAAAAAAAACCCTATTCTAAGAAGTATGGTATACTGTAAGGTACAATTAGAAGAATGACTTGCACCACAGCCTGAATTTCTTACAGATACACACCTCCACCCCTTTTATTGTTTCTAGTTAACACTCAAAAGTGACTGCTTTTATGGAATCGAATAAAGATTTCAAAAACAGAATGCCAAATATGGGAAGTATTTGCTCCATAATTAAAGGACATCTATAAAATACGGTGTCACTTTCTTCATGATGAAATTATAAATGCAGTATCTCTTTTCTCACTCTAATGATCTTCAGTTTACTTAAATCTGACATATTATTAACATTATTATGATTATTTCATCCCACAATTTAGGGTTTTTTTTGTTCCCTCTGACTTTTACTCCTTCCCCTCCTATTGTCCTGCTTACTGCTAGAAATATTTTATTTCAAATTAACTTTTCATCTTATGTATACATTTTTGTTTTATTTATTAATCTTAATTTAGCTGGTCAGTAGATTAAACTATGCTTTATAGATTCAGTTCTTGTACCAAAAATTATATACTATACCACCTCACATGTAATGTAAGAGCACAAAGGCCTAATTTTTCTATTAACACTTCCCCTTCTTCATACAATTGCTATAAAATTTATTTCTACATATGGCATATGCTTCACAATCCAGGTAATATTTATACTTTTAGACAATTGTATATTTGAAATATAAAAGAATTAGAGTGAAACTCCTTTTATATTTATGTATATATGTACCATTTCTCATGTTCTTCATTGCTTAATATACAGCTAAGTTTCTTTCTGTTTCCTGTTTCCTGCATCCTAAAGAAGTTTCTTTAACATTTCTTGAAGTAGTGAAAGTTTTCTGGTGAATTTTTAGCTATGATTTTTGTTTATCTTAGCTAAAAATGTTTATTTGAAACATTTTTTAAATAAAATTTACTTTCAGAGGATAGGTTAAACATATTTATCTCCTCAAACATTTATGACTATTTTTTGTGCCTTGTTTTTTTGTACTGGAGATTTAACCCAGGGATGTTTTGTCACTGAGCTACATCCCTCCTCCTTTTTTATTTTGAGACAGGGTCTCCCTAAGTTGCTGAGGCTGGCCTTGAACTTGTGATTCTCCTGTCTCAGCCTCCCAGTCACTGGAATTACATGTATGCCCCACCTTACATGGCCATTCATCACTTCTTTATGGCAAAACATTAAAGTCTTTCTTCTAGTTTTATGAAATGGACAGTGAACACCTGCCACCTATATTCACCCTATGTGCAGAAGCATGACAGGATTTCTTACTCCCTTCCAATTGTAACTTAGTACCCATTGACCAACTTTTCTCCATTCCATCATTTTATTTATTTTAAAATGTTGTTTACAATCACTACTTTATATCACTGCTCTGATAATTTCAGTGTATCTTTCATTTTGGGTTTAATTTTAATTATGTTTTTTCATCATTGTTCTGGACCACATTGCACCCCTTTGACATTGTATTGTTCAAAGTCCAGAGTTTGTCAATTGCCTTAGAATATGCTGAGGTGGCTGATAGTTGATTGTTTTTGTATGATTCCTTTTGGTAGTAAAATCATTGGTGAATCAGCTTTTCCCCCTCCCCCTTAAGTCTCACTTTGAAATGCTCTTTGTTCAGTTCTTAAGTAGCCTCTACTTCAGGGACAGAGTGGCCTTCTGTGTTGATTATTCTGGGGTCTCAGTTGAATTTTCGGGTATTCAGGATTGCCATCTGATTGATTGAAAATCATTGTTTCTCAATACTATGTAATATTCAGATTTTATGTTGTGCTAACTGTTCTCTAATTGTATGATCATTTAATTTGGTAAATAAACTGTATAACAGCTGCAAGGTGTAACTCCTAGGTTACCTAGATATATCCATATTCCCAGTGAATTTTTATGTTGATACCTGGATTTATATTTTCCTGAGGAAAGATTCCAGGAAAGTTGATGGTATACCATTGTATAAGGGCATTTCTCTGCATGATCTGTACTCTTCCTTAGAGTGCTTTGGTTTTGTGAATGGGATTGCAGAAAATTAGTTAAGAGCCTTATTAAACTGATGATCTGTTTCATTTCTAAGGATCCACCTCCAGGTATCTTTGAAAGGAAAACACTCCAGTTGTCATTCAGTTCCTATGCTATATTACTGTTAGTGCACTGTTTTAGTCAACTTTTTCTCTGCCATGACCAAGAGACATGACAAGAACAATTAGAGGAGGTTTATTTGGGGGCTTACAATTTCAGAGCCTTCTGTCCAAAGATGTTCAACTACATTTGCTCTGGGTCTGAGGCAAGGCAGAACATCATGGTGGAAGACTATGGTGGAGGAAAGTGGCTCAGGACATTCTATCAGGAAGGAGAGAGGGGTGGGGGGAGAGCGCAAGCGAGAGAGCGAGAGAGAGTTTAACTCACCAGGGACAAAATATAAATCTTGAAGGAATTCCCCCAGTGAACCACATCCACCAACCACATCCTTCAAACTCCTACCTGCCTACAGTTACCACCCAGTTAATCACATCAGGAGATTAATACATTGATTAAATTAAGGCTCCATAACCCAAATGCACATCAGCTTTTTGTTGACAAGTCACAACACACACACTCTTTCTTTCAGGTAATTGTGATTTGTCCTCTGCGTCTTTTGTGACCCTGGTATTTGTGCTGGCATCAGGTGGTCCATTTTTATGTTACCATTCCTACCACTATCTCTTGGCCACAGAGAATGAGCACTAGAAGAATGGTGTGCTCTCCTCACCAATACATTAAAGGATGAACTGGTGAAAGCTATTTGAGAATAGTTTCAGATGATGGTTTAGAAGGTTCTACATAATATATCTGTTTCAAAATTCTCATCTTTTTCAGTCATCAAATCTTGTACAGCATGCCAGGTAGAAACTCATATTTTGAGATCATTAACTAAAGACCACCATGGAATCAACATTGAAAATAATAGTGAATTACCTATTACAACTTTAGAATTAAGAAAAGATTTGAAGTAATTCAACAACATTTTATGGACCATCATCTCTCCCAGAGGTCTTTTATTTTTATTTGCATAACAAATATGTAAACACAGCTTGTTCTATGTCAGCTATTATTCTAAGCCACTTGGCCTGTTGGAGGTCTGTTGGTTAGAAATCTGCAGATTCACAGAATGCAGAAGTGGACATTAACTGAGGTAACTGATGATAAGAATGTGAAGACAAAAGACATTTACTATTAGCAAATAGTAACTACAGAGTTTAGATTTTTATTTGAAAGGATGACAACAGTCAAATTGAATTTATAACTAAAATGAATATTTAAGGCCTTGGTTGGTAAAGACTTCATAATTCTGATTCTTTTACTTAGTTTAACTAATTAAATGTTTCCTTGGATCTATTTACTGATAATAAATTATTAATGCTCAAATTTTGAATGGTTTGTGGATTCTGAAAGCAACCAATATGCCTTTTAGTGTCTGTAATTATTGTATGTGATTATGGCAGAAAGTCCATAATGAGTTTCTTGCATATCTACACATTTTGTGATGAAGTATTGAAAGCTTCATTCAAGAGTACATTTTCCACCATTTGTATAGTTAAAAACCTTGTGAGTTGGATATAGAGTATCCGTCTGGGGAGGAAGGCATATGTGTTTCTTAACCTGAATAATAAAGATATACATCCCCTTACTGTAAAGACTGAACAGAACTGATAATACTTCCCATATATAATTGGTGTTTTCCATGTTAAGCATTCCTTACCTGTGACACAAATGCCCTTTGTGTGCAGTATCCACCTGGAACTTTCTCTGCATCTCCCACCATGGGAATTGGAGGAAAAGAGGAACAGATGCAAACATGAAGTTGATACTGCCTGCCATGCCACTGCCCTTAACTCCACACTGCCCTTAAATGTACATATGTTTATCTTTTATATTCTCAAAAAAAAAAAAACCCACAAACAAACAGTTTCTGACAGCATCTATGAAATGCAGCAAGCTCACTTGTCAGAATACATAAAGGAAAAAAACCTCAGAACCTCCAAAACTCTTGATAGTTGTTTCCTAAGAATTGTGTGCATGTGTGTGTGAGAGAGGGAGAGAAGGGGGGTGGCACAGAGAGAGGGACAGTTCTAGATTCAAAACCTGGTGTCCTATTATTAATAAATGTTTACATGTTTTGTTTCTTTTACTATTGAGTGGCAGGGTATATCTTAAAACCTAATGTGGATAGTCCCCCAAATGCTAAATATTTACACATGAAAATACCTATTACATTAAAATTATATTAAGTATAAATCAGTATGCATTAAGTAATAAGCAGTGTGATTGTTCGATGAAATGTATATACGCTTATTTTGCATATTCTCAAAAAAACAAATTCATTTAATTTGGGGAAAAAAACAATGAATTTAATCTAAAAGAAAAAATTTTGATGTCCAACAATTTACTTTTATTTTATTTTTTTAAATTTATTTTTTTTTATTATTAGTTGTTCAAAACATTACAAAGCTCTTGACATATCATATTTCATACATTTGATTCAAGCAGATTATGAACTCCCATTTTTACCCCGTATACATATTGCAGATTCACATCGGTTACACATCCACTTTTTTACATACTGCCATACTAGTGTCTGTTGTATTCTGCTGCCTTTCCTATCCTCTACTATCCCCCCTCCCCTCCTCTCTCCTCCCATCTTCTCTCTCTACCCCATCTACTGTAATTCATTTCTCTCTCTTGTTTTTTCCCCTTTCCCCTCACTAACAATTTACTTTTAAAATTATGATTCTAAGGCAATTTTACTCACAGTATAAGCTCATATTCAAAAATCATTTGATGAATAAAATTTTTATCAAGCTAGTTTGCTTTTTTATTTTGTAAATCAAAGCCAATTATTATTTGTGTGTGTGTGTAGATATTTTAAAAATTGGGCGAATATGCACTTTATTTGAAAATATTTAGAAATAAGATATGTTTACAATTAAATTTAGCTTTATGTTACAGGAGTTACACCGTGTTCAATTTCAAGATTTCCTCTTAAGGAATAAAAATATAATTCAAAAACTCAAAATGCTATGTTGTATTATATAACACAAATGTATAATCTTTGATTTACAATGAGGTTGCATCATGATAAACACATTTGAGTTGAAAATATCCTAAGTTGAGGTGCATGTGGTATACCCAGCCTATCAAACATCATACTTGGCACTACAGTACCTGATATCTTCATGGTAATGAGACTGACTGGCTCCATTTCCTCATATAGCTTTAAAGTTTGTTCTGTTTTTGTTATTGTTCTGTTTGTTTTTTTTTTTGTTTTGTTTTTCAGGAAGCTTTTTATTTTTATGATTGCTCAATAATAGACAATTTATAAATGTGTTTAACGAGTAAATTGTATTCAGTTGCCTACAACATAATGAATAACTCTTAAAAATTAATTAGGTCGGGCTGGGGATGTGGCTCAAGTGGTAGTGTACTTGCCTGGCATGCGCAGGGCATTGGGTTAGATCCTCAGCACCACATAAAAAAGTAGAGTAAAGATGTTGTGTCTACCGAAAACTAAAAAATAAATGTTAAAAAATTCTCTCTCTCTCTCTCTCCCTCTTAAAAAATTAATTAGGTCATAGAAAAAGTTAACTATAATATATGTTACCTGAGTAACTTTACAAACACTTGTGCTTGTGAAGCAGATCTCTTTTGGAATGTACACTTTTTAACAAAAGCTCACCCTGTCAGGCAAGCACTTTCTGTGAGTTATCTCCTCCTATTAGATTTTCATTTGTGGTGGGAATGGCACTTGCTAAGCTTTCCTTTGGAATCCTTCACCCTTTATTGAACTCTTGTGAGTTACTACCATCAAATGTCTATCATTATTTAGAACAAGAAATAGTATCAAGGGAACTCCATACACCAGTATTCCACAATTAGATAGGCTGAACATATAACAGTAACATATTAATACAGAAAGTTGTTAGAGAAGTGATATTAATTTCATAGTTTTACCATAATGTCAGTGTATATGTTATGTTTTAGATTATAACCATAGATCTATATGTGCATTTTTGGTAGATTGTGTTTATTGTGCACAAAATTTATACTTTATTTCACAACATCTAAGCTTTCTAGATGTCCTCAGGTGATAGTGAATCATAAAGAGTAGTGCTAGTTAAATAGCCAATTTGTAAGTATCTTTTTGTTATAACTGCTAGAAAAGATGCATCTTGGGCATGGAATTACTTTATCTCTTGGGACTGTGTATCAGGACTCCTGCATTAGACTGGCAACAGAGGGGCACAGGGAAACACACAGGGAAGATGGGAGCAAGTGCTCAAAGATTTACATTTTGATGTGAGCCGCTAGTGTATGTGCATCTTCTGGCTGTACATAGGGATACTTTAATTCACTGGGAACATGCATTCTTGCTAATATTTTAGTAGTAGAAATCAGGTAAAGAAGCAAGTTTGGTGTATTCTGTTGCTGTCTCATTTTAAATTGAGTATTAAGGGAATGCATTATTTTAGTTATAACTCTTCCAATATGTCTATCTAAAGGCCTGATGCCATTTCTGTCTTCAGTGAAATTTTTGTCCAAAAGAAAGGATAACAGATTGAGTTGGTGTAGTGTATTCTTGGTTATCAAAAAATACTCATGTAGCTTTGGGATTTTGAATTGGTGAATATTCATGATGTGTGGAAAAAGCATGATACACACCAAGATCTCAATCACACAAAATGGGATATTGTGTATATACACACACAACATAGGGGGACACGTTCAACTAAGCTGCTTGTGACTGGATGACTTTGTCCTTTCCTTCTGTTTTTATTTTTCCTATAATGTACAATTAACTTTTAAAAGATACAAACTGTTTTAAAAGCCTGAAAAAATTCCAATTATAATATTCAAAAGAGTAAAAATAACTGTCCTTAAAGAATTAGGAAAATAAAAGTATTCATTTTAGGCTGACATTTTGTTAGCTAAACTATCTCATATTTGTGAGTCCTGCGCAGCAAGTTTCCATGAATTTAGACTTAGTATGCTTAAGAGCATTGTGACTAGACCATTGCTCACTGCAAGATCTCTAATTTGTTCCAAATTATCACAATTAAGGAAGGAGCTTTAAAGCTTTCATCATTACATAAAAGCTGCTTTGGTTTCGTAGTATTCTGCTTTGGCATTTTGAAATTAGATAGTTTTAGGTTACTTCTTTCCATGTGAAATATTGAAACTGCAGTAATTGATCAACAATTTGCAAAGCTGTACTTAAGATTTTATTCTAATCTTGGTTTATCAGAGCATTGTAATTTTACTACAAAATTGGCTCAGGAATTAAAATTAATCTCTTAATTTCCATCTGACATTAAACCAATCAAAAATAAAAACTTTTGTGTATGTAAAGAGAAATATCTGTTGATAGAAAGCATTGTTTTAAATTGATTATAAATCAAAATGTTAAACCATTTATAATTATTTATGAATAATATTTAACATACACAGATTTAGAAGGAATTAAGAGAAATTTCATATGTAACTATCAATTTTATATTATTTATATCAAACAATATTTAATCAGTAAGTTCACCTATAGGAATTTGTATAATAATGAGAAAGTAATCAAATAGATCACAAATATTATTAAAAATATTTGCCAAAATGTTCACAAAACTCTCATTTATAACACACAAAATATATAGATATCAACTGTCCAAAAAATGGCAGATTTAAAGGAATCATGGTATAGGCAATACATGGACATTATAAAAACATAATCTTAATTTTGAGGAATATATGAGAGTATAAGATATTAGAAGTATGAAGTTTTCTCCTAGTTTAAAATCCTGAATATTAAATATTACATATTAAATATATATTTATTTTAAAAGCAGAATTAAACAAGGAATATTAACATTGGCTTCTTTGAAACATGTGACTAATGGACTTTTCTTTTTTCTTTTTTTTTTTTTTTTGCCTTTTTTTCTTTTTTCCTTTCTGGTTTTCAAAACTTTACAAATCACTAATTAATATTCAATAATTTAAGAATTTTAAAATCCTAAAATTATGCAATACTATTTATATTTTACCTTTTCTATATATTATTAAATCTAAATGAAAAAATGGTATGCTTAGATATAAGAACATTAAATTTATACTTGCTTATACCTCATATAAAGAGTTATGTCTTATGTTCTTCTAATGCTATATTTCTAGTATTTTCATGGCCCATGTACATTTACATATTGTCCTAACATAATAATTCTTGGGGCACAAGAATTTGTGATTCAGAGGAAAACATCAGTATATAACAAAAAGCAAGGTGAGATTGACAGGGCTCAGAGGCAGGTTTTCTGTGGCAAATTTGAGAACAATGGAGGTGAGGACCTGATAGAGAGGGACCGAGCATATGGATACAGGCTAGAACTGGGCTGCTTCTTAGCTAGCTTCTCCTGGCATGCTATTGCCTGAAGGTTGAATAGCCTAAAACTCATTCTGAAACTGAATCCTTAATGCAGTGTTATTAAGAAGTGGGCCTTTAGAGGTAATTAGGTCATGAGAGCAGAACCTTTATAATACTTGTACCAATGTCCACAATTGCTAGATTTTGAATTCCACAAATGAACTACTTCACTTAAATATCAACTGTTAAAGTACATGATGAGTTTTGGAGTCAAAACAGCTTGAGCTTTGGATTGTTGTTCTGCTACTAGAGGCCTGATACTGGGTAAATTAAGTGAGCTGTCTAAACCTGAGTTTCCTCGTCTGTGGTACAGAAATGTTTTTAAAACTCTACTATATAGTTTTTGTTCTTAAAGAAAAAGGATTAATTAGTTCAATTATTAGTCTGGATTCTCCAGAGAAATAGAACCAATAGGATGGCTAGGATGAGTGTATGTATATAGAAAAAAATTTATTCAAGGAATCAGCTTGAGGGATAGTGGAGGCATGGTAAGTCCAAAAGTCAGATGGAAAAGGCCAGCAGGACAGGGGGATGAATTGCTCTTTGGGTCTAAAGGCAGTTAGGTCCAGGCCACAGGAAGAGCCAGTGATGTAGCTGACATTTTCATCAGTGTGCTGGGCACAGTTTCCTCTTGCCAAGGAAGTTAAACTTTCCTTTTATCTAGGCCATCAGCAAATTCTACAAGGCCTACCCACATTCTGAAGGCAATCTGTTTGACTCCAAGGCCACTGATTGAAATGTGCATCGCACACAAAAACACCTTTAAAAATACCCCAAATACTGTTGATTATGGGTATGGACACTTTGGTCAGCCATGTTGATACGTGGATTTAACCATCACAATTCACATTTTGTGGGATTTCTAGTACAAAACTATCTATTGTTAATATTATAAGGTCAAAATAAGTTGTTACTCAGATTTATAATTGGTCCTGTTTTAACAATATTATTGTTATATATTATAATATAGAAAGTTATTTATATTATAATATAGAAAGTTATTTCAACTTTTGTTTAAATATTGACAGGTTAAAATAATAAATTATCAGTAGTGATAAAAAAACTCAGTGTGATTTCTTTTCACATTTAGACTAGATAATTATGTCCCTCAATGTTTTTCATAAATGTTTTCTTATTCAATGTCAAAATGAAAGTACGATAATAATTAATTTACAAATCCATGATATTAGCACAGGAATTAAATTTTAGTCCTTTCATCTAACAATTATATTACAGAAACTCTGAAATTAGGAATTGCAGATTACTCATTTATTCAATATTTTCCATGATACTAAATAACAGAGATCTTTTCTAGCAGATCCAACACTTTCCAGGGCTCTGGGACTGTGGTGTACCAGATGTATTCTTCTAGCTTTTTGATACTGAGATCCTCCAGTCTACCAAATTGTAGGATACACTTGCAGTTTTTATTTTTGAAATATTTACAATTGGAATATTGTGTCCTTTAGGCTAGTCACTTCCTAATTCTTATGCAAAATTGTCTTCCTGCAATTTCTCTTCATCATATCTGTGAGGAACAAATATTTCCAGGATCAGAAATTATTTTCATTCTCTGTATGTTCCTGTAGCTTGCCAGTGCATATCCTCTATAGTCTTCCTAAAGAGTTGTTTATGAGAGGTAAATTTTCTAAATATTTACATGTGAAAATTCTTACCTCTGTGTTCACACATTTTGGTAATTTGGCAGAGTATAGATTCTATGTGGGAAATAGTCTCTCACCATGTTCAAAACAAGCTCCATTATTTTAGAGCTTCCTGTGTGTAAGGAATACTAACACAATTCACAGTTTCTTCCTTTGTCACCACCTATTTCTGTTTTTGTTCCCCAATTATACTCCTTTCTGGACCCTCATAGAATTTCCTTGTCATTTCTGGTGTCTTCATTTTTTTGATAAGAATTCATAAAACGGATTATTATTTTTCAATGTTTTCTATTTTCAGTGGGCACCACTAATCTGGAAGTCCCAAACTCTTCTTCTTAAAGGAAATTTCTTGTATTATCATTTTAAATGTTTTATCTTTCCATCTTTTTTCTCATTCTTTCTGTAAATACTACTACTAAAATATCATGCTTCTTGAATTGACTCTTTAAGACATTATCTCATTCATTATCTTCTAATAAATATTCTCATAACTTGGAAACTTCCCAAATGTATCTAGAATTTTACTCCAAAATATTTTCAAATTTTGTTCACACAAAGTTTTAGAAAACTAGAGGCAAAAGTAAAAATGGAGGCCCATATACATAAGTATTAAAATGATATATCATGCTAACAATCTGAAAAATATCTTCTGTCCTTTTATCTTGATAAAAATGCCTTCACATAGTTTGGGTGGCCAAGTTAAAATGTTTAATCTCCTTAAAGTTCTATGCCAAAACAGTGTTGCACAGGGAGATCCATCAGAATCTCAGAACATCATATGAAAATGTGTTTCAATAGAAAATAATTTGTCATGCCAAGACCAAGATGATTTCAAACTAAATTTTGAAAAAAGAATAAATAACAACATCAAAGTGATTGGGACTTTAGAATTATCTCACAATAATTTTGGGGAGGTAGGCTTTTGGGGATTGAATTTTACCACAGAACTGCATCCCCAGCACCCACCCCCTTCTATTAAATGTTGAAATAGGATATAATGAAGTCAATGAAGTTTTTGTTAAGTTGCTGAGGCTGGCCTCAAACTTGGAATCTTCCTGTCTTAGCTTTTCAAGCCACTGGGATTACAGGCATGTACTGCTATGCCTAGGTATGATAATAATCTTAAAGTAGTAATGATAAAAATGTTTAAATGGTAATTATTGCTATGATTAAAGCACAAAAATTGAAAAGCCTTAGCAGAAAAATACAATAGTTCAGAAAAAGAAAGGCTATAAAGAGGAATCAAATGGAAAAACAGACTCAAAAAATTCAATAAGAAAAATAAAAAGCTCAGATGGTAAGTTCAAGCAGAATAAATTAAAAACAAAAAAAGATACAGAAAATCAAAGTGGTTATTTAAAAAAATTAAAAATTGTCAGACCTCTAGCACAAATATAAAGAACAAAGAGAGAAGTCCAGAAATTATAAGTATCAATGACACACAAAATATTACTACAGACGCTAAACATATCAATAAGATGAGAGAGAACACTATGACTAATTCTAAACACATACATTCGACAACTTAGATGAAAAGTACTGATTCTTCAAGAACCAAACATTATTATACATGCCCCAGAATAAATAATTTGTATAGCCCTTTAACTAATAAAAAAATTGAATTTATAATTTAAAACCGGCGTAAAAGGAAGACTGTTAAGACCAAATGGTTTCACTAAAGTGTAGTTTTTTAAAAAAACAATTCTCTGTGATCTCTTCCAGAAAGGGGGAAGGGTTGAAGGATAATTGCTCAATGAAATTTTATGAATTTTCTATTATTCTGATGCAAAAACCAGACAAAGATAGTACTATGGAAGAAAACCATGCACTAATGTCCCTATGAATACAATTAAAATGTTCTTAACAAATTATTTTAGCAAAGACCATTAATCAGTACAACAAAATTACATAAAAATAAGTATACACCATTACCAAGTGGGGCCAAGTGGGGTATCCTAAGGATATAAGGATTGCTTAATATTCAATAACTAATCAAATTAACCCAACATATTAGCATAATAAAGAAGAAATGCACATGATCTTATCAATTAATGTTGAAAACACATTTAAAAATTTGACTAAATACACATTCATAACAAAACAGGAAAAAGAAGAATGGAGAAGATATTCTTCAACTAGAACATAGAACCTATCAAAAAAAAAAAAAAAAAAAAAAAACCCCCCAAAACAAACAAAAGGAAAAAAAAAAAAAAACAACTACAGTAAATATCAGTGGTATGGCTGAACACTTTCCCCAAAGATTGGAAATGCCAACCCCACAAGGCTGATTTTTAACTTGTACCCTGGTGATCAAAATAATATTGAAAGTCCTCATCAGTGGAACAATGTGAGAAGTGGAATGTAAAGTCTATAGATCAGCAAGGAAAAACTATTCATAGATAACATGATCATCTATATAAAAATGTCCAAAGAATCTAGGATAAAAGAAAGAAAGAGACAAATACCACCCAGAAAAAGTGAGTTGAGCCAGGTCATAAGATTCAAGATATACTCTAAAAATTCAATCATATATCTCTATACTATCCAAGAATATATAAACAATGGAATTAGAAATATAGATTATAGTTACTCAAAAATAAATAAATATATTTAATGAATTGAAGAAAACACAAATAGTACTTGTATGCTGAAAACCATACAATGTTTATGAATTATAAGATAAAATATATAAATGACCAGAGAGGAGTAATGTGTTCCTGGATTGGAAGACTTAATATAGTAGAGATATAAATTCTACCAAAATTTACATACACATTTAACACAATTCCTATTAGTATTCTAGAAAAAAGTTTTGCACATAAAAAGCATTATTCTACAACTTATATGGAAATAATAGTGAATATAAATAGTTAAAACCATTTTTAAAATAGCAGAACAAAATAGAAGTAATCTATTCAATTTTAATATTCATAATAAAGTTATATTAATGGTGATTATAGGTAGAGAAATAAACATATAGATCAATGAAATAAAATAGGAATCAGAAAGAGATTGATGCAAATATGTTATATTGGACTTGTAGTAAACAAATGTATTTCAATGGAAGAATGATAGTATTTTTAACAACTTTTCAACAAATGATCCCCTACTGAACATACATATGAAGAACCAGATCAAGCACACACACACAAAAAAAGATGTGAATTTCTTTTTTACACAAAGTTTTCTTTGAATGGTCTATTTTGCTTAAATGTAAAATGTGAAACTATATGTTATGGGAAAAATTTTAGGAGAAAACATTCAGAATATATATAGATATTCTATATATTTATTTAAAAATAAAATAAAAAAAAATTTAGGAGAAAACATTCAGAATGTATATAGATATATGTTGGCAAAGAGGTCTTAAAGATGATACTACATAAAAATATGTTCAACAAAACAAGATAAATTTGACTGCAATATTAAAATATGTTTACTGAAAAATTATGAAATGTCTATTGGGAAAGAAAAACATGTTATAGAGAGATGAACATTTTTGTTCACACAAAACCGTGTACATGTTTGTAACAGCTTTGCTCATAGTAGCCCCAAACTGAAAAACACTTCAGTGTTCTTTAAAAAGTGACTGGTCAATCCACACCATTGGATACCACTCAACAGAAAAAAGGATTAGAATACAAGATATATAATACAATACAGAAAATTATGCTAGTGAAAAAAAAAAGATAACACCAAAATTTAGACACTGTACAATTGTATTTTCATAACATTCTCAAAATGACAAAATCATAGAAAATAAAACAGGTTAGTAGTTGCCAGAGGTTGTCATCAATGGGTGATAGGAGAGACCAGTGTGGCTATAAAAGGACAATGTAAGGGATAATTGTTGTAAAGGGAATTCTCTGTATATTGACTTTATCAAGTCAACATTCTGGTTGTGGTATTGTGATTGATACCTGTAGTTTTGCAAAATTTTAATTTTGGAGACAATTGGGTAAAGGATACACAGGATCTCTGTATTGTTTCTTATAATTGCATTTGAGTCCTTTTTGTGGCATTTCAGGAGAGGAGAATATTATAGATAAAGCTTGCAGGTTTATTTTTCAAAACCCAAATGATTTTTTTCTTTTTTTAAGAAAAATTTATGCTGTGTTGCACAATGTAATGTGCAGAAAAAAGCAAAGTTGATATTGAAAGTCCACTATAATTAAATCTGTGGGGAGCATTAACAAAAATCCTCAAAGTGATGTTTCTGGATACAGATTTTCACTTAGGCCTGCCAACTTCAGCCAATTGAAGGGGATAGTTTCTAAATACAAATTCCATGTGGTAGAATGTAGCTTTTAGTTCAAATTGAATCAACCTCAGATACTTCACAACTTAAGATAATTTTTTGTTATTGTTGCTCGACTTAAAAAAAATTACTTCATGCATTTTTCAATGATTTTAATGTTATAAGTCTAAGTCTTCACTAGATTACAGTGTTAATCATATCCAACTTCTTTTCATTCTAAATAGCAGGATAATACAAACACATTTTCAAGAAAACTTGGAGAAATTGTTTAAAAAGTTTTTTTTCTCTAGTACTGGATGACTTGAAAATCTTCTTTTATATGAAACCCTAGAAAAGTTTTCAAGATAGGACTGCATTCATCCTATAACTTACAGATACTAGCAGAAAATATTTTGTGAAATTTATTTTTGAATAAACTCTTCGTTGTTGTTGTTTAGGCTCCAGGACCATAACTGAAATTATTTATGTAATATTTGCTGTATAATGAATACATTTTCAAACATCCTTTTATTCACTTCTAAACTGAAACATTTAAAAGAAATATAGTGCTCCAGTAACTTTAAATCATTCCCTATTACACAAGGCAATTTGAAACCATTGAAGCATTTTTAAGGGGTTCTTTTTCAAAGTATTCAATGTTTAGGGATTGTGAAGAGTTATTTAATTTTATTGCAGTACTTTAGATTTATTAGTATCATTTAAAAGAAGGAGGGTTATAATATCATATAAATCTATCAACTAAAACAGTATAAAATATATTTAATCGATATAACTGCCATATGGAGACATATGCTGAATGAGAGAGGAACAAAGAAATGGAGAATAGCCATCATAAACAATTTTAAGGTCAGGATTTCATGGATTAGAAAGAAAAAAAAATTAGGAATAATAAACAAATTAGAACTTTTTAGAAATTTTATATATATGCATATATACATATATATGTGTGTATATATATATGTATACATATATGTGTGTGTGTGCATATATATATATATATATATGCATGTATGTTGGAACTTCAACAGAGGACATATTCTGTACCTTGATTCAATAAAAGGTATTCATGATCCCAACTTCCTGGTATTCATGATACTGTAGTATATGCCCTATTCTTTTTTTTTTTAATTGGTTGTTCAAAACATTACAAAGCTCATGACATATCATCTTCCATACATTTGATTCAAGTGGGTTATGAACTCCCATTTTTTACCCCAAATACAAGTTGCAGAATCACATCGGTTACACATCCACATTTTTACATAATACCATATTAATGACTGTTGTATTCTGCTACCTTTCCTATCCCCTACTATCCCCCCTCCCCTTCCCTCTCATCTTCCCTCTCTACCCCATCTGCTGTTGTTTAATTCTCTCCCTTGTTTTTTTTTTCCCCTTTCCCCTCACAAACTCTTATATGTAATTTTGTGTAACAATGAGGGTCTCCTTCCATTTCCATAGTTTCCCTTCTCTCTCCCTTTCTCTCCCCCCATTCGTCTCTGTTTAATGTTAATCTTTTCCTCATGCTCTTCTTCCCTGTTCTGATCTTAGTTGCTCTCTTTATATCAAAGAAGACATTTGGCATTTGTTTTTTTAAGAATTGGCTAGCTTCACTTAGCATAATCTGCTCTAATGCCATCCATTTCCCTGCAAAATCCATGATTTTGTCGTTTTTCAGTGCTGCGTAATACTCCATTGTGTATAAATGCCACAGTTTTTTAATCCATTCATCTATTGAAGGGCATCTGGGTTGATTCCAAAGTCTAGCTATTGTGAATTGTGCTGCCATGATCATTGATGTGGCAGTATCCCTATAGTATGCTCTTTTAAGGTCCTCAGGGAATAGACCGAGAAGGGTGATAGCTGGGTCAAATGGTGGTTCCATTCCCAGCTTTCCCAGGAATCGCCATACTGCTTTCCATATTGGCAGCACCAGTTTGCAGTTCCACCAGCAATGTACAAGAGTACCCTTTTCCCCACATCCTCGCAAGCACTTATTGTTGCTTGACTTCATAATGGCTGCCAATCTTACTGGAGTGAGATGGTATCTTAGGGTGGTTTTGATTTGCATTTCTCTGACTGCTAGAGATTGTGAGCATTTTTTCATGTACTTATTGATAGATTGTATGTCCTCCTCTGAGAAGTGTCTGTTCAGGTCCTTGGCCCATTTGTTGATAGGGTTGTTTGTTATCTTGTTGTTTAATTTTTTGAGTTCTTTGTATATTCTGGATATTAGGGCTGTATCTGAAGTGTGAGGAGTAAAGATTTGTTCCCAGGATGTAGGTTCCCTATTTACCTCTCTTATTGTTTCTCTTGCTGAGAAAAAAACTTTTTAGTTTGAGTAAGTCCCATTTGTTGATTCTAGTTATTAACTTTTGTGCTATGGGCGTCCTATTAAGGAATTTGGAGCCCGACCCCACAATGTGTAGATCGGAGCCAACTTTTTCTTCTATCAGGTGCAGAGTCTCTGATTTGATATCTAGCTCCTTGATCCATTTTGAATTAACTTTTGTGCATGGCGAGAGAAAGGGGTTCAGCTTCATTTTGTTGCATATGGATTTCCAGTTTTCCCAGCACCATTTGTTGAAGATGCTATCCTTTCTCCATTGCATGCTTTTAGCGCCTTTATCAAATATAAGAAAGTTGTAATTTTGTGGATTGGTCTCTGTGTCCTCTATTCTGTACCATTGGTCCACCTGCCTGTTTTGGTACCAGTACTATGCTGTTTTTGTTACTATTGCTATGTAGTACAGTTTGAAATCTGGTATCGCTATACCTCCCGATTCACACTTCCTGCTTAGAATTGCTTTTGCTATTCTGGGTCTTTTGTTTTTCCATATGAATTTCATGATAGCTTTATCTATTTCTACCAGAAATGCCATTGGGATTTTGATTGGCATTGTGTTGAACCTGTAGAGAACTTTGGGTAATATCGCCATTTTGATGATGTTGGTTCTGCTTATCCATGAACAGGGTACATTTTTCCATCTTCTAAGATCTTCTTCTATCTCTCTCTTTAGGGTTTTGTAGTTTTCATTGTATAAATCTTTCACCTCTTTTGTTAGGTTGATTCCCAAGTATTTTATTTTTTTTGAGGATATTGTGAATGGGGTGGTTTTCCTCATTTCCATTTCAGAAGTTTTGTTACTGATATACAGGAATGCCTTTGATTTATGCGTGTTGATTTTATATCCTGCCACTTTGCTGAATTCATTTATTAGTTCTAGTAGTTTCTTTGTAGACCCTTTTGGGTCTTCTAAGTATAGGATCATATCGTCCGCAAATAGTGATATTTTAAGTTCTTCTTTTCCTATTTTTATGCCTTTAATTTCTTTTGTCTGTCTAATTGCTCTGGCTAGTATTTCAAGGACTAAATTAAATAGAAGTGTCGAGAGAGGGCATCCCTGTCTTATTCCAGATTTTAGCGGGAATGCCTTCAGTTTTTCTCCATTTAGAGTGATGCTAGCCTGAGGCTTAGCATATATAGCTTTTACAATGTTGAGGTAAGTTCCTGTTATCCCCAGTTTTTCAAGTGTTTTGAACATAAAAGGATGCTGTACTTTGTCGAATGCTTTTTCTGCATCTATCGAGACTATCATATGGTTCTTATATTTAAGTCTATTGATGTGGTGAATAATATTTATTGATTTCCGTATATTGAACCAACCTTGCATCCCAGGGATGAATCCTACTTGATCATGGTGCACAATTTTTTTGATATGCTTTTGTATTCGATTCGCCAGGATTTTATTGAGAATTTTTGCATCTATGTTCATTAGAGATATTGGTCTGTAGTTTTCTTTCTTTGAAGTGTCTTTGTCTGGTTTTGGGATCAGGGTGATGTTGGCCTCATAGAATGAATTTGGAAGAGCTCCTTCTTTTTCTATTTCTTGAAATAGCTTGAAAAGTATTGGTATTAATTCTTCTTTAAAGGTTTTGTAGAACTCCGCTGTTTACCCATCCGGTGTATGGCTTTTTTTGGTTGGTAGTCTTTTGATGGCTTCTTCTATTTCTTCCTTTGTTATTGGTCTGTTTAAATTGTGTGTGTCTTCCTGACTCAATCTGGGCAGCTCATATGACTTAAGAAATTTATCGATGTCTTCACTGTCCTCTATTTTATTAGAATATAGGGTTTCAAAATACTTTCTAATTATCTTCTGTATTTCTGTAGTGTCTGTTGTGATATTGCCTTTTTCATCCCGTATGTTAGTGATTTGAGTTTTCTCTCTTCTTCTCTTCGTTAGCATGGCTAAGGGTCTGTCAATCTTATTTATTTTTTCAAAGAACCAACTTTTAGTTTTACCAATTTTTTCAATGGTTTTTTTTGTTTCAATTTCGTTGATTTCTGCTCTGATTTTAATTATTTCTTGTCTTCTGCTATATTTGCTGTTGTTTTGCTCTTCCTTTTCTAGGGTTTTGAGATGTAGTGTGAGTTCGTTTATTTGTTGGTTTTTTTCTTTTTTTGAGGAATGAACTCCAGGAAATGAATTTCCCTCTTAAAACTGCTTTCATTGTGTCCCATAGATTCCGGTATGTTGTGTCTGAATTGTCGTTTATCTCTAAGAATTTTTTGATTTCCTCCTTTATGTCTTCTGTAACCCATTGATCATTCAGTAACATATTGTTTATTTTCCATGTGATGCAGGATTTTTCCTTCCTTCTTTTTTCATTGATTTCCAGTTTCATTCCATTATGATCAGATATGGTGCATGGTATTATCTCCACTCCTTTATATTTACTAAGAGTTGCCCTATGGCATAATATATGATCTATCTTTGAGTAAGATCCATGTGCTGCTGAGAAGAACGTGTATCCACTTGATGATGGTTGATATATTCTATATATGTCGGTTAAGTCTAGGTTATTGATTGTGTCATTGAGTTCTATAGTTTCTTTATTCAACTTTTGTCTGGAGGATCTGTCTAATGGCGAGAGCGGTGTGTTGAAGTCACCCATAATTATAGTGTTGTGGTCAATTTGACTCTTGAACTTGAGGAGAGTTTGTTTTATGAACGTTGCTGCACCATTATTTGGTGCATATAAATTGATAATTGTTATGTCTTATTGGTGAATAGTTCCTTTTAACAGGATATAGTGTCCTTCTTTATCCCTTTTGATTAACTTAGGTTTGAAGTTGATTTTATTCGATATGAGTATGGCCACTCCTGCTTGCTTCCGAGGGCCATGTGAGTGGTGTGATTTTTCCCAACCTTTCACCTTCAGCCTGTGTATGTCTTTTCCTATCATATGAGTCTCCTGAAGGCAGCATATTGTTGGATTTGTTTTTTTGATCCAGGTTACCAGCCTGTGTCTCTTGATTGGTGAGTTTAGTCCATTAACATTTAAGGTTACAATTGAAATATGATTTGTACTTCCAGTCATGTTTATTTATTTATTTATTTTAGTTTGGCTAGTTTTTACTTTTTGGTTGTTTTCCTCCCCCTTTACTGAGATACCTCCCGCTGTTGGTTTTGGGCACTGTTTTTCCATTCCTCTTCTTGTAGAATTTTGCCCAAAATGCTTTGCAGTGCTGGTTTTCTGGCTGCGAAATCTTTTAGCTTTTGTTTATTGTGAAAGATTTTAATTTCATTGTCAAATCTGAAGCTTAATTTTGCTGGATACAGTATTCTTGGTTGGAATCCATTATTTTTCAGAGTTTGAAATACATTGTTCCAGGATCTTCTCGCTTTTAAAGTCTTGATGAAAAATCAGCCGTTAACCTAATTGGTTTACCCCTGAATGTAATCTGCCTCCTTTCCCTCGTAGCTTTTAATATTCTCTCCTTGTTCTGTATGTTGGCTATCTTCATAATTATATGTCTTGGAGTTGGCCTATTACAGTTTTGGATGTTTGGGGTCCTGTAGGCTTCCAGGATTTGGCAATCCATTCCATCTTTCATCTCTGGGAAGTGTTCTAGGATTATTTCATTCAATAGGTTGTCCATTCCTTTGGCTTGAATCTCTGTGCCTTCTTCTATCCCAATGACTCTCAAATTTGGTTTTTTGATGAGATCCCATATCTCTTGGATAGATTGCTCGTGAGATTTAAGCATCTTTTCAGTATTGACTATATTCTTTTCAAGTTGATAAACTTTGTCTTCATTATCTGATGTTCTGACTTCTACTTGATCTAGTCTATTTGTAATATTCTCTTTAGCATTTTTAATCTGTTTTATGGTTTCTTGCATTTCTAAAATCACTGTTTGGTTTTTTTTTAAGATCTCTATCTCCTGGTAAAGCTCGTTCTTTGCAGTTTGAATTTGTTTGTTTAGTTGGTTTTCAAAATATACTTTCAATTCTTGGATTTGCTGTCTCATGTCTTCTCTAAAATTTCATTCCATCTGAGTTAGGTATGCCTTGATTTCTTTCCCTGTCCATATTTCTGATGCTTCTAGGTCCTACTGTAGATTTAAGTTGTCCTGCATTATCTGTACTCCTTTTTTCCCTGTTTTTTTCATGTTGTTCACTTTACTTTCCAGCTCTGTTTGACTGCTTTGTAACTGCTTTCTCCTATACATTTGTTTTGGCTTTGTTTATATCTGTTGTCTCTCCTTTGTGGTGGGAGATTATGCCTATAGATGTTGGGCTTTATTATACTTTAGAGCTGATTCATTCAATTTATAAAGGGCTTCCGGATTTTGTATGCATATAGTGATTTGTTTTTTGTTCTTAGGACTTTAGGTTAGGTGCTATGAAGGTATAAGGGTTAGTATGTCTTGGCTACTTTAGAAGATTGCTCTACTGAAGGGGGATGCTAACCGTCAATTGGATCAGGGTGTTGGTAGTAGCTAGGTATTTAGGAGCACTATAGTCAGCCTCGAGAAACATTCACCTGTTTGCATTTAGACAGTTACACGAAATGGAGGACGTAATGCTTGGGATGAAAGTTGGGGGGAAGGGGAAGGAAGGTGCTCTTGAAAAGAAAGAAGGAGGGGGAGTTAGATAGCATAGAGGAGAATGAAAAGAACAATAAAACTTGGAAGGGGAGAGAAAGAGGGAAAAAGGGAGAGAAAAAATAAAATAAAATAAGAAATAAAATTAGGTCTTAGAGATCCATTTTCCTCTCTTCCTGTAGGCAAAGCTGTGCCCTCCGGGCTGAGATTTGCCCTCAATGTGTCAACAGCAATCCCTGTAAGGCGGCTCCTGGGAGTCTCTCAATCTTGTTGGTCCAGAGCCGTTTCACTTCTACGGCCCCTCCTCCCCTTCCTCCTGCCAGCCAGCCAGGTCCTGTGCACCGGAGGAGGTTCTCCAAGGATTTGGTTACACTTTCAGCCCCTCCGAGTGCTCTATTTCGCTATTGACTGAGCACTCTCTCTGTCATTCATCTAAGCCCCAGTGCTGTGGAGCTGTGTTCTGGGAGTCAATAGTTTAATTTTTCCGGACCCCTTTGGTGGGCACACCTTCGGAGTCTGGCGTCTAAGACCATTGGTGTCGCCACTGGTGGTAATGGGAGTTGGGGGTCGAGGATCCCCTCTGCTTCCCTCAGCCCCTACAATCACGACCACTCCGCTGGCGGTAGGAGGAGTTGGGGGTCTGGAGTGTCCTCTGTTTCCCTCCGCCCCTACCGTCACGCCTTCTCAGTTGGCGGTTGGGGGAGTTGGGGGTGGGGAGTCTTCTCTGCTTCCCTCCTCCCCTACAGTCACGCCCACGTCACTGGCAGTATTGGGAGTTGGGGGTCGAGAGTCCTTTGGCCCTTATGGTCACGCCCACAGAGAGATTTTGAAGTTTCCTGGTTATTTGTATCTGATGCGGGTGGGAGTCACACACCTGCTAAAGTAGATTCCACTGGGAAGGAATCTCTTTGGCCGAACTTTGGTGACTTCCCCTCTCTGCTATGGCTGGCCCCTGCCTCCTTGCTGGAGTGTCCGAAGGGAGGGGTGGAACTGGCTTGTCTCTGGTCTGACACAGTCTCTGGTTTTAGTTCCCAGTTCGCTATTTCATAAAGGCTTGGTTAGATTTCCTTCACGTTGTCTCAGGGGGGGGGAGCCGTTTGCCAGGTGGGCGGGGCCGTTCACAGTGGGGGCGGGGCCGTTAGCAGAGCCGGGTGGGCACAGGCCGTCTGCCGGGCGGGGACCCTTCTAGCCTCGCGGGGCCGCTGGGGGTATGCCCTATTCTTAAGTGTGGGCTGGACCCAATGAGTCACTTGTATGGAATAAAACTTTGCATAAGTGATATTATTTCTGACATTAATCTCAAAAGGTGTTGCCTTCCACCTTACTTGCCCTCTTTTGATTGCTTAGTCTGCTGAAACAGAAGCAGACAGCCATGTGATAAATTATACAGCAGAGGGCAAGATAAGAAAAAACTGAGGTCCACATAGAAAATCCCATGAAGAGTTGAATCCTGCCGACCACCATATTAGTAGGCTCCAAAGCAGATCCTTCCTATCAATGCCTACAGAGAAGGCTTCAGCCTTGTCAAACAACTTGACATCAATCTCATGAGACATTGAGAGCCAGCTGAACCACACAGAATTTCTCATCTACAGAAACACCAAGAAAATGTTTGTACTTTTAAGGCAATAATTTGTGAGTGAGTTAATTTATCAAGTTGAAGGTACAATATTGTAAAAAAAATTCTAATACATACAACTAAAGCTCAGAGGAAATAACATTTTAACAAAGAAAACAATTAAATGTCAATGAACTATAAGGTTCAAATTAGGAGTTTACAAAAGAAAAAGTGTGAAGAAAAAGATACTGGAAAATGCAATAATAAAGATACTGTTAAGTATACATGAAATGAATAACAAGGAAAATGATTAATAAGACTGAAACCTGGTATTTTGAAGCATATTAGTAAGTTAGGTGTATTTCTAACGAGAATTAGTAGGGAATAAGGGGGCATTTCAAATAAAAGAGACAAATGTAAAAGGAAAAATAATTAGCCCTAACAAATTAAAATATGACAAAGAAATACGAATTTCAAAGTCCAAATGTGTTTGAAGAAGTGGAAAATGTTCATTTTCTTAATGAAAAAACACAAACTATTTAAATTGATTCACAAATGAAAAACTTGAATAATCTCAAACAGATAAATTGAATTAGTGTTCAAAAATACCCGGGCACAATTAATATCATGGACTATTTAAAAAGTAAAAGTTGATAAACTAATTTTGCAAGGATAAGATAAGCTTCATTCCAAAGCTTGATAAACATACTACAAGAATAAATTTTGTATGTCGTCAAAAAAAGTCTGTATTAAAGTAGGTTGCATTTTAGTTCCCCATAAATCCATACCTCTTTTGCAGTTTCATGCTTTTCCTGGCATTTTTACATAAAGCACACTTACAAATAGTAATATTTCTTTTCTGCAAAAATTAGATAAATGAGACATTACTGAATAATAACAAAAATACATAGAGTTTTGAAATATTATTCAATCATGTGAAGTACCTAGAAAATTATTTCTATTACATAGATTTAAAAAAACAATTACTGCTTTATTGTTATACATAATTGTAGGGTTAATTTTGACATAATTTGTTCCACTTTAATCCCTAGTGTTATCCTCTTTCTCACCCCCCTTGATTCCATTTCTCTAGGTTACTGGTCTTTCTTGTATTAATATTTTTAAATTGATATAGTTATACATAAAAGTGGAATTTGCTATGATATACTCATACAAGCATATGGCATAGTTTGGTCACTTCTGGGAAAATGTTTATAATACTTAAATGATGATTTCAAAAGTGACTATCAAGAAATAATATTTTAGAATAAAACATTAGAAAAGCTTCAAATGGATAAATTAATTTATGAATTAGTTAAAGTATATACACTTGCCCTGGGAAAAATCTTGCTTAGAGGGATGAGCATATTATTTTTTAGATTAAAAGAGGTATGAATACACTGGAAAATGTATTTCATAACTCTCTTATACAGATATGATATCATAAATGAATGAAAAATCAATTGTGAGTTTTCTCAGGAATCTCCAGTTACTGTATAATATATAACCATTTAAATAAGTGTGTATCAGATCTCAAATTCTATAGCAACATTAGTTTCATTATCTCACAGATATTCTATCAGAGATAAAGATAGTTAAACTCAACTGAGTTATATGCTGAGAGAACAAAAGTTCATGATTATCTTTCTGTGGATGCTACATAGCACATGCTTATTTTATTCATATATAGCAAACAGAAAAATTGATGCATATTGAGGACTTTAAGTTTGATTTTTTTCTGCTACAATTTAGATTCCATAATTAGGAATTATATAAGCATGATCTTAGAGAAATTATAAACATAATATCATGTGAATAAATGGAATCTGTTATTCACAATGATTCATTCATTGCAGATGTGTTAAATGTCTTCCTTCCCCATTTGAAAAAACTTTTGAAAGTCAAAAGGAAGATCTCTAAAAAAAGGCAACATAATGAAAATTAAAAGTTTAAAAAATGAATATGTGACCGATATTTTCAATTCATTTATATCTTCATATCTTGTTTTTCAGGGAGTTAGTTTTAGAAGACAAGGGAAGAGCAGATGAAGAGCTGCTAATACATGGGACTGGAAATCTGTAGGTGTGGCCTTAGCAGAAATGATTACAGACTCAGTTTGATGCATATTATGTTTGTAATGCCTAAGAGATGTCCATATAAAAATATAGTATATACGGGCTGGGGGTTTGGCTCAAGCTGTAACAAGCTTGCCTGGCATGCACGGGGCGCTGGGTTCGATCCTCAGCACCACATCAAAATAAAAACAGATGTTGTGTCCACTGAAAACTAAAAACTAAATATTAAAAAGTTCTCTCTCTATCTCTCTGTCTCTTTAAAAAAAAAAAAAATATATATATATATATATATATATATATACATATACAGTATACATAAGTTGTGCATTTACCTCTGGAGTTCATGGAAAGTTCTGGCTATAAGAAAATTGGACTGTTTCAAAATACTTATGTACTTGATGATATTCATCCAGCTGTGGGACTGGATAAAATCCCAAAGGAATAGGTATAAGGAGAAAAGTAAAAGTATCATGACTATAATGGTGGGGAGAAGGCATTCCAGGAGAAGGAAATAATGAACAGGGAAAATGCTGCTGAAACATGGGATAAAATGAACACCAAGGTGCAATCATGGGCTTTACCTACATAGATCCAAGATCTCCTCATCTCTTGTGCTCTGAAGCTCACATGATTGAATAATATAAATCACCAGAGTGGTGGCACATGCCTGTAATCAATCCCAGCAATTGGGAGGCTGAGACACTAATTTACTGAGGCTGGCTTACAAGTTCAAGGCCAGCCTCAGTAAATAAGTAAGACCCTAAGCAACTTAGTGAGACCCTGTCTCAAAATGTACTAAAATAAAATACAAGGGCTGGAGATGTGGTCCAAACGGAAATCTCCCCTGGATCATGCCCCAATATATAGATAAAAAAAAATAACCATAAAATTAGGTATAACACCATGTATTTATTTAAAGTGACACAAGACATTAAAATAAATTATAGACTACTTCAGAGAGGTGGTACAAACAAAACTCATTAACAACCCAGAGAAAAATATAGTACTTTTACTAACTATGTTGAACACAAATTTATATCTTGCGTTTTCTATGCACATTTGAAGAAATATTCATTGGTCATTTATTTAAAGGTCAAATAATTTGCAGTACCTAAAAGTGAAGAAGACCATCTTTAATTGTTTAGTCTCCATTTTATTATTATCATGTAAAAAATGCTGATTCCCCTTTTTTAAATTTGATTATAAAATCCACAGGTTTTTGTGTGCACATATTGAGTGTTTTGACAGTTATCTACCATTTTTTTCTTTCATTTTACACTTTTAGGTTACACTACAATTCTTGTCAGTCACATGTGAATAGGTCTAGGACCAATACTTCTGAATATTAACTTAAAATCAGTTTGAAAAAATGATTTGAAATTAAGTAAAACAATACAATGACTCAAACTAAATTTGTTGTTATAATCTGTGGAGTAAACTAATTTTCTTTAGTTTGCTTTAATAATATTTATTGAATTTATTGATAAGTATGTAAAGTTTTTTGCCTCAAATGCCTATTTCTTTGGGTATTTGTGTGTGTGCGTGTGTGTGCGTGTGTGTGTGTGTGAGAGAGAGAGAGAGAGAGAGAGAGAGAGAGAGAGAGAGAGAGAGAGAATGCCCAACAGCATCTTCAGTATCTGCTGTATCCCATATGCTGAGAATAGGACTTCATTAAAAATTCAAATTTTAGAATTTCCCAAAACTTATAAATTTAAACTTACCAAACGATGTATTAACTGGTTGGATTCATTATGGTATTACAAACATTTGAATACTGATACATTCTGTTTTACAATTCACATTAGATAAATAAAGCATGGTACATCTCTGTTTGCACTGCATTATTATTTACTATATTTCTGACAGGTGAGGAACATATGTTTTCACTAAGTATCAATATGACCTAAACTATTGCTTGCAATTCTACATGCACATCTGGTGACTGGATGAATTTTCCAAACTGTAATATCTGTGACTGTGCCTTTCACGACTTGTATCTCTCATAATACATATTTCCAGATATTGCATATTGGTCATATAAAGTCAGATGAAAACATTATTTAAAAAATGTAATCATGGCAAATTTCTTTTATAGTACTATATGATTACTGATTTTTTAAACTTTATTATGTATTTTTCATATGATCACTTGTTAAATAAAATATTCTAATGATTGTCCCTTTTTGTTCAAGTGAAATAGTCATTTTATATTCATTGGCACTGAAAGTAGAAAACATATTATATTGAAATATAATATGAGCTTTTGATTAATGTGTGTCTAATTTTGTCACATTTGTTCAATGTATTCCCTGTGATTTTAAATTAAAGTAATATGATTGAACTATGTAGTATATATATATATATATATATATATTATATAAAATATATATATATATTATATTATATATACATACATATTATATAATATTTATTTTAATTAAAAGTAAACATAAGAGCTACAATAGAAAACTTGATCTCTAAGAAAGATTTTTGATCTCTTAGAAAATTTGTAGATGTTGATTTTTTACACTCCTACTACTGCAATTTATCAATATAATAATAGAATTACATTTCAGATTAATGGACTAAAACACTTACATATACAAAAGATGAATTATATATTCATTTTGACGTTTTGGCACATTCTACTGAAATGTCTATAAAGTTATATTAGCAACACACATTATATCATCTGCTTTTTGTTAATTCCTACTTTTTCAAATACACTTTTTTACTTTTTAGTAATAATGATATGTAATGAGTTTAAACTAACTCACTGTGTGTGGCTTACCAGAAAAAATAACTTATAAATAGAAAACAAAATAAAATTTACCAGGCATCTGAAAACATGATCATTACAAATATAAAATTTTCAAATCTTCAATTGTCTCTTATTCATTATGATTTTTTTTCTGCATCTATTTTCAATCTTTTCCAAATAGAATAGAAGTTTTAATGAAACAGAGATTTTATTTTTTTTTTCTTCTTAGCATTTGTGTTATTATATAATAAAGCACAGATGTTCCATTACCAGTTGTCTTCTTTGCTCTTCCTTAAGTTTGGATCAGTTGCTAAATAAAATCTTAACAAATTAAAAATGTATCACTTAGATTGCCTTTGAGTTTTGGCAGATGCCTTAGTTTCTCCACCTTTGACATTTTACAACCCTTTGGCTCAAACTGCACTACTACACTACAATACTATGGAACTGCAGTTATGAAAACAGGTTGGTCATGCATCTTTGTTTATCCTCAGTATCTCTCCTTGGGTCTGTGTGGACTAATATGGCTCTCTTACACCATGGTGGCCTTATTGAAGTAGAACTTTTAATATGCAAGCCCAGAAGTCCAAAGTAAGTGTACAAACACAACAGGAAGAAGTTGCATTTCTTTTTGGAGAGCCTCCAATATATTTACCCTTATTTCTGTCACATTCTGTGGTTTACACATGAATTGGAGTCCTACCTAGATTCAAGTGGAAGGGAATATGATACTAATGTTGGTGAGACAGTGAAAAATTACAGTGTAGAAGATCTTAAAGCTTCATCATATTCTTTGGTAATTTTTCCCTATGAACATCGGTTTTATCATCTGTGCTTTGATTACATCTTGTAAATAATCTTTTCTTTCCCTATAATAAAATGAAGTTTGTACCTCAGTTGTCTTGACTATGCTGCCTGCCTTAAAAGCTTGGGTACCCAAAGACTTCTGTACATTTTATACTTTTTCTGTCATTTTGTCATTTTATAGCACCAACTATAATACTTCTACCAGAAAAAAAAATCTTAAAAACATGTGGGCCTTTAATGCATTGTATTGGAATTTATTTTATTGCAAAAAATCTTTGAGACAAATTCTTCCCCCAATTTAGGCTCTGAGTCAGCCTACTATGAGACAATGTGTTTTGATACTTACAGTTCTTATTGTTTAAGAAAAAGAATCATAGAGCTATGGGATTGAACTCTGCTTAAAGACTCTTGTCCACTTACGAATGTCTTTGAATCACTGGCTTATATTTTTCTAAAGTTTTTAACACAGTATTTTATATTCTCCTCTGACTTCAATCTTTGTATTAAGATCCTTGTTTACTTGAGAACTCTTTCCTGGACGAAAGATAGATATTCTGAGTCCTTTAAATGTCCTCCAAATTCCACTCGAATGCATAATAACGCATTCCTAGGTGTATTCTCCCCTTACTTATTGTCAATTTCCTTCAGGTAGTACTCTGAATATTTTGCTTAAAAATCTCTGTAGCAAGATTATTACACTATTAAGTATGTTTTATGTTTTCCATATTACCACAGGTGAGAATTTAGCTACATACATTTTCTGGCAGAATTATGTAGGTTTCTTTTTTATTAGTATCCAAAAACATTTTCTTGTTTTTTTTTTTTTTTAAATCCTTTACTGACAGTGTCCTCAAAGCCCTTTACACTTCTGCTCATACTCTGATCAAAGCTCTGCCTGCTTCAATTAACTGTCTTCCCAAGGGCCTTCCAGCTTTGATAAAATCTTCAGTTCCAAAGTTAATGCTGCCTCCTTTTGATTGCTGTTAAAAGTATGTAAAAACTTACCCTTCCCTGAAATTGACTTATATTCTAGCATGAGATCCAAGTTCTGCCAATGAAATTGTATATGAAATATACTGGAATATCTGAAAAAAAGTGTTTTTTTTAAATTTTTGCATTTTGTTTTTAGTTTTATTAAGGAAATAAAAGTAGTGATTAGATTTGATTTTTCCTGATGACTATTTTAATGAGAAACTAAAGCAGTTTAGTAACTAAAACAGACTAACTGCACTTTTAATTTTTTTTAGTTGTAAATGGATATAATACCTTTATTTTATTTATTTTTATGTGGTTCTGAGGATTGAACTCAGTGCCTCACACATGCTAGGCGAGCACTCTGCCACTGAACCACAACCCCAGTCCCGCTAATTCTACTTTTGAAGAAAGACTTAAGAAGAAAACAATAAGAATATTTTGATTCTTGATGATGCTAAATGAATCAATATAGAAGTAGTTCTACCTTGAGTGTCTTAGATAAACTAATGGATATTACAGAAACATTTATTCTCCCTGTACCAGCCATTTCTTGATACATTCAGATTTCTGATCTATATCTGTAAAGGAGAATGGAGATTCCACAACAGCAGTCCTGTAGAAGAAGATACTTTAGTAAAAAAACAATACAAATATTATCTGCTCAAAAACACATACTTATGTTTTGCGTGCTAGGAAATATGTGCTCTAAGTTAAGTTTATTTAGATCTTTACGTGGTCTATGTTTGTGGGGAATATTCTTGATTTTATTTGTGTTTCATTTAAATTGCATTAATAATATAGTTAGATACTTAAAATGCTAGATAAGTTACCCTGAATATCCTCCCATTATATTTTATTAAGCTTATTTTAAGAACTATAAAATAACTTTTGAGAGATAAAATTTGGAAGAAGTCAAAGGCTAGGGAGTTTGAGCATTTACTGAACAGAGGAAACTACACTTTTAATATATTCTAAAATTATCAAAAATAAGACTAAAATTGATGCAATTTATTTTAATGTCATTTTATTGAAAGAAGGTTAAAAAAAAGGAAAGCACCCACACAAGCCATTATTGCAATGACAATGAATTGACTATACCATCGTTGTACCACATATTTCTTTCTTTCAGCCCCAGATATTTACCAACACTTCAGTGGGGGATTAAACCTCTTTTCACCTGTTCTAAGCAACGCTACCATGCCTCCTTATATTAAATTCCCATTCTTATGTTATTTTAATTTTTAGTGGACATTATTTTTAAAGAAGTTTTATATTTAGAGCAAAATGGAGTAGAAAGTACAGAGATTTACCATATTCCTTCTCATCCCACACATGCACATCCTTGGCCACTACTGACATCTGTGAATCAGTTATATATTTGCTACAATAGATAAACCTGCATTGTTCATTGAACACTCTCACTTAAAATCTACAAATTATTTTAGGGGTCACTCATGCTGTTATACATTTTGTAGATCTTGACAAGTGCCTATTAACCTGTGTTCACCATTAGAGTCTCATACAGTATAGTATCACTATCTTAAAAATCTTATTTACTCCAGGGACTGGGGTTGTGGCTCAGTGGTAGAGTGCCCCCAACATACATGAAGCGCTGGGTTCGATCCTCAGGACCACAAAAAAGTAAAATAAAGACATTGTACCCACCTAGAACTAATAAAAATAAATAAATATTTTTAAAAAATCTTATGTACTCCAACTGTTCATTGCTCCCTCCTGTCTAATGCTTGCAGATAACTGATCTTTTTATTATCCTTAAATTTTACTTGTTCTAGAAGGTCATATGATTGAAGCTGCACCTTTTCAGATAGGCTTCTTTTTGTTGTTTTTTAAAATTATTTTATTTGTTCTTTTTAGTTATACTTGACAATAGGATATATTTTGACATTCCATGTATTCATGGAGTATAACTTCTCATTTTTGTGGTTGTACATGATGTGGAGTTACACTGGCCATGAATTCATATATGAATATAGGAAAGTTATTTCTGATTTATTCTATTGTCTTTCACATTACCATCCCCCCTTCATTTCCCCCAGTCTGCCCTGTCCAGTACAGTGAAATCCCCCAATCCTTGGCTATTGTGAGTTAGCATCTGCATATCAGACAGGCTTCTTTCATGTTGTAAAATGCCCTGAAGATTCTCCCATGACTTTTCTGGGCTGGAACAGATCATTTCTTTTTATCTTTGAATAATATTCCATTAAATGAAATAAGTTATTTATTCACACACTTTTGGAAAAATATCTTGGTTTCTTCCACATTTTGATAAATATGAATAAAGCTGTTATAAATGCCAGGATATGATTTTGTGTGTACACAATTTTCATTTTATTTGGGTATCATCATTTTCTTTCTTTACCCGTGGTATCCCCTCCCTAAAATAAACTATTTGCACTTAAATCTTTGGACACTAGTTAGCCATACCATGGACTGCTAGTGGTAACACCTGATACTTGAGAACATCCCAGTGCTATCATATTTTCTGGTGGTAAATTTGCATGAGTTACAAGAAGAAAGTGAACCACTTGAATTAACATTATAGTTACTAGACCACATGGGCTATGGTTTAAGAAGATATTCAAGTGGAAAGTGAAATGTTGGTTTATATTGCAGCAGTAACAACTGAACACCTACCTGAGAGAGCTGCTCATTACAAGAATTGTGAACTGATTGGCTTTTGTTAAAGACACTGGAGTCCATAAAACCAAATGGCATGTTCAGGTTAGCTGTCAATTAAAAGAATGCTGTGAAAATTAAAATACTTCCATGACAGCATGTAGAAAGACTCTTATCTTCTGCACCTGCAGAGAAGTCTATTGAAAATCAGGACCAGGATTTAATTATGAGGTTGAATAACTATGAAGCTGCTGGATGCACAGTGCTGATATGTCTTGTATTTCCAAATCATAGCTGTGAGTGACTAATAGTGAGATTCTACAAGAAGGTTAGAAATGTTTGAGCAGATGCATTCCAGATAACCCTGAAACCTCTACAGCAAATGAAGAAAAACCTTTCACATCTCTTTAGTCATCTTTTACATTAACATTATTCTGACAATCAGTTTTGATAACTCGATTACTACATTGCTTCATTTCAGACAGACTAGTTTCCTTCCCCAAGTTTTCCCTGACACCTTAGAGTTGGACACCTGTGACAAAAACTGGAGACCTGAGCATGGATCAATTGAAATTTTGAGAGATTTTATACCCCATTTGACAACTCTTCACCAATAAGAGAGGGAACCGTGAAAAAACAGTACTTACAAAAATGATACTGTTTTCTGGATTTTAGGCAGACCATTATAAATTTCATATGTGTCTTCTTGAAAGATTTTAAATGGATCAATTCTAGTTTCCTACATTGGTGGAACATACTTTTACACTGACTCTTTTCTTATTTATTTATTTATTTATTACATACATGACAATAGTGGAGTGCATTACATTCACAATTATCTAATATATCCCAGTCTACTTAAGTTTACCAGGATCATTTCCCAAAATAAACAATTTATATTAGAAAACATTGACTCAATTCTCTGAGTTGCTAGGAGAATCCAGGAATAAAACAATACCAAATGTTATAGATGTGTTTTAAGTTTATTGAATCTATTAATTTAGAAATTTATTCACTATTCCAAGAAAATAATAATTCAAATTTTACTAATATAGAAATGTCTCTCCTCTCTCTCTCTCTCTCTCTCTCTCTCTCTCTCTTTCTATCATGGTGATCCATTTCATCTTTGATGAATTAAGAAAAGTTGTTCTAGTCTCCATATTCCACTCAATTAACATAATTATGATTGTGTCTAGCAAGGCATTATTTATGTTTATTTGGGAAAAAATCTTTTAAGATTTATTTCTAATTAAGATGTTCTTTTCTTTAATGATTTTTGTTACAAACTATTTCTACAAACGATGTCAAATATTCTAAGTCTTTTAATTAATATTATATAACAGGTCAGTTTATATTTTAAGACAAATATAAAATTAAAATGATTCAGTAGAGATAAACAGCAATAATTTTAGGAATGGAAAACGATGCTAAAATAATGGAACTAAACTATTTTTCTATTGCAAGACAGCAAAGATCATAAGTGTACTTTTTTGAGTATACACTCATGTAGAAAATTATTTTAATCCACCTTTTACAGAAGCATTTTTCAAGTTAATCATTTCCTTAGCTTTTACTGGAAATTCCTATTATGTATTTAATATAAAAGTTTCTCAATTTCAAATTTTGTGATATAATTCAAACTCATATTTAAACATGTTTTGATAAAATTGTTCATATTAAAAAGACAAAGTCCATCAGAAAAGAAAGACCATCAAAAATTTATAATGTTGAGATAAAATATGAATTATCAAAGCAAAACAATGTCAAACCTTTAATATTTAACTTCTCAAAGTGTTGAATTTTAAAAAGTCATAAAAAATAAAAATTTTATTAGACTTAAAATCCACAAAGCATTATAAATATCAATTAAAAATATTGAGATTTTTATGTAGCACATCTAATAACAGAATATTAATTTAATTGTGCATTTACATATTGAACATAATTATGTAATATTCTATTTTGCTTATTTTAGATATGAAACATGAATTATTTTCAAAATTAAAAGAAAAACTATTGAGTCAGAAGCATTAAACAATTTTGCATTATCACTAATAAAGGAAAATATTTTAAAATACAGAGAATTATCAAATTATATATAACTTATATAACATATAGTAAAATCTAGTTTACAAATTAAAAGCAATTCTGCCATATAACTAACAATATTCTATGTCATATGTGTCAAATTAAAGTGTATTCCAAAACTAGAATAAATTAAAGATTGTCCTGAACTACTAAATATGACTACCAAAGGTCCACGGTTCGCTAGGCCCAAGAGTGTACTATACTTTCCATGATGTGGGGCTGAGTCACTGGCAAGTGCTATTTCACTTTCTTAGAGAATGAAAAGAAAAAATAAGGTAAAAGAAGGGTGAAGAGGAAAACAGAAAAGAACAGCTTCTGTAAAATAGATTATGCACTGGTCAAGGGAACTTCAATTACCAGGAAACAGTCTTTTATAATAGCTGTGGAGTCAATAAACCTGAATGCTTAGTCTTGGGAGAAATTCTGGGTGATTTTCACACACATTTTTTTTTTTTTATAAAGCAACAACAGCAAAATAAAAACAGTTCTCCTGTTCAGAACCCTGGTGAACAAAGCATGCCACTGTCAAATCTAGGAATCTGGCAATCACTGGAATTAAAGATATTTTTCTAGTTTCTATTAACATATGTAATGTTTTTTTTCTTCATTTTGTTTTGCTCTTCCTATAGTAATTCTTATTGTTTTTTATAGACTATGTAAACTATCACAGCTTTAATTATTTGTCTTCTCTTACCCAAAAGTCTATGGGAGGAGGGGTATGCAGGTGTTAGTGTTATGAAAATAGATAGAATTCTGTATTTGTTACTTGTTATCTAGTATGACAATGAAAACATAAAATATCAAGAATCCCTTTCTTTGCATTGAAAACAAGTCATTGATGATTATGACTAATTGCCACTATATGGTTCAGGTTGTGCATTCTATCTTGAAATATGATGCCCATATTTGTCTCCTCCTTGACCCTAAATAAATTTGAACACACATATGCTTTTATAACACATCACAATTTATGATTGTTTATTAGCATACATATTGAGTTAGGATGGGTTCCTTTTGAACAATCCCATGTACCTAGCACTTAATTAATATTTGTTGAATAACTGAATGTGTATTTAAATACTGGGTACAAAAATTAAGAATTTGGTTGAACACGAATATTTAAATATGTTCAATTTTTGAGAAAATTAAATTAAGGGTTAATAAATTTTATTTATATGAAATAATGTTAAAATATATAATAAAGATACATTTTTTAACATTTAGTACTTTATAGAAGCACTAGAACTCATAAATGTTGCTAACATAGTGCCATCCAAATGATTATTCTAATAAAAGAGATCACCTCTTAAATAATTTAATATTACTTAATAAAAAAATTTATGAGTTTATAAATGAATCTATTAAACATTGAACATAATTTTGGCCATTAAAAACAATATTTTAAGGAAATTTTGTCAAAAATTAATGCTGCCAGTTACAGTAAGGTAGTTGGTTATACCTAAACATTATATAAAATACAGCCAATTATGCAAAAGACAATATTTATCTTTCTAAAAATTTGATGGCAGTAAAGCTTATGTGCTGTAGCTTTAATATTTTAATTAGGCATTCAATATTATTAAATTTAGTTCCTTAATATTTATTATATCAAAGTTATTTTTGGTTCATGATTTTTTTTGGTGGTTCTGGGTATTGAACCCAGGGCCCTGTGTATGCAAAGCAAACACTCTACCAAGTGAGCTATATCCCCAGCCCTGGATTATGAATTTTTATTACCCATTATTATCACCAGTTAAAGTTTTCTTGAACTTGATATACTTTTGAAGAAAAGTATAAAAACCATGAGTGCATAAAATCCAAATAATTTGGCAAAAATTTAAAATGCTTCCTGATATTCTTATGTGATACAATTTCTTTCATATTATTAAAGATAAAATTTATGCCTAATTCCAAAACTATTCAAAAAAAAAAAACAGGTCATTTTCAACTACAACTGAATCGAACAAGTTTTCCATCTTTTCCAGGCATTCAAAAAAATGTCAAAACTTCATGATTGATTACCAGTTTAACTTAGATCTACATTTTTACATTATCAGCTGGTGGAGTGAACTGCTTGACTAATAGAGTATTATAATCACTTGATTTTCCCTGTGGTGGCAGTTCCAGGAGGAATAATGACTATACCAGTAGAGCCTCTGCCCTAGCCACTTAATCAATGTACCCAACTTTCAGAATCTCTTTTTTTTTTTTTTTTAGAAACTGGGATTTGAGTTCAGGGACACTTAACCACTGAGCCACTTCCACAGCCTTTATAGATATTTTATCTTGAGACAGGGTATCACTAAATTGCTTAGAATCTCACTAAGTTGCTGAAGCTGGCTTTGAACTCAAAATCCTTCTACCTCAGCCTCCACAGAAGCTGGGATTACAGGCTGTGCCACCATGCCTGACTAAGAATGTTCTTTCTTGACACTTTAAATGCTTACAGGAAATGCATTTCTAGATAATACTTTTGAGAGAGAAAAATATCCATATTTTATTTTAAAAGGTTATATTTTGCCCTGGTGAAAATTTCAAAAGGTTAAATTTTGTCTTAGTTGAAATATCTCCTCTTTTGATCAATATTCACCTGGTAACAAAGAATTGTAGCTAAAAAGAAAGAAGCTTGGCCAAATCATTTACTTTTTTTAACTTTATTAAAAATCAGGATTAGTTCAGCTGAATATGTACTGTTTTGCATGTTGGAATAGATATAATTGCATGTTATTGTCTTGTAACAGAAATTCCTTGTAAATAAAAATAAGAATGATTTGACCAATATATGATGGTTATCTTTTCTTTACATATATTTTCCCTCTTTGCTGAACAAAAGATTTTGAAAACACTTTAAAACATTGCCTTAGGGCATAAAATAAGAGAAACAGGTAAAGAAAAATAGAAACATAGATTAAGGAAATAAAAACCATCCAGTCTTTGGACTAATATTGATAACATTTTAAACTTCATTTTCAAGGAAAACTCAAAATTGATAAATCTTTAAAATGATTAGTCTAAATTTCCAAACAACAATCTTGTATTTTATTTAACTCAAATCAATAATCATGATTTCAACACTCATTGATGTCCTTTACAGAAATTCAAAGAAACACAGGCATTTTCAGACAAATGTAAACAGGCTTTGCCACCAACAGATTCTAACTACAATAAATGCTAAATAATAAAACTCTGTTGAGTACAAAGTGATTCTGAAGCAGAAAGTCTCTTGCCAATACGTGATGACCAAGAAGAGTTATCACTTGTGGACAATTATAAAGCAAATGATTTAAAGTGTGTATTAGCTTCCAGGGTTGCCATTACAAAGGACTACAAGCTAATAGTTTAAAACAACCGATTTTTTTCTTGCACAGTTCTAGAGGCGAGAAGTCTAAACACAAGGTGATGGTAGGGTCATGCTCCCTCTCTGGGCTTTTTCTCTTCCTGTATTCTAGTAGTTGCCAAAAATTCTTAGCATTCTTCAGTTTGCAGCTGCTTCACTCCAATTTCTGCCCCCAGCTTCACATGGCCTGATTCCCTGTGACTGTGTACCTGTGTCTTCCTGATAAAGACACCAGTCACATTGAATATAGTGTCCTAATCAGAATGAAATCACTGAACTAATTACATCTCCAATTACCCTGTCCAAATAAAATTGTATTCCCAGATACCTACTTTTTTGTTTTGCTTTACATGCATATTTTTCTGATACTGTTTTCCCATTAAAGGTATTATTGCTTGTAAAATTGTGGCATGCACTTTGATAAGTTTGCTATCTCTCTTTGACTTCTAGTGTTCAAAATCTAGTTTTTTTTTTTTAAGCAGGGGAACTATTTTTATACATTAACTAATCTTACCAAAACTAATATATAAAATGAGACAAATGATAATCATAAGAGGCTACTTTCTGGTCACTAAATGAGAACAGAAGTACTTAGACAATAAAATCTCAAGTTCTTTCTGTTTCTCAGCAAATCACAGAATCTTGAAGGGAATTAGTTGTAATCTCCTCTAATCATTGATTCTTTGCAACATTAACTGGTATTCATATATATAAGAAAATGATATTTAATATGATTATGAGTAAGTAGATTCCGTATAGTCAATAACATATCCTGTGTGACAACTGCAAAGGAATCTCCATCAATGCTCACACATATTACAATATGTACTAGCAATTCTGACTGACAGTTATTTATATAATACAATTTATATATGTTCTCTTGTTTTTTAAATATTGCACTTTATTTTCAGGTGCAATATATCAATTATATGTATATATCAATTACATACATTCTATTTTGAGGGATATTGCTTAGTGAACCACACATATCTTTAGCTTTCATTTTGTAAATAAGGAAGCTAGGCATTTTTTCATTGTAAGATTGGAAGAGTGCTGTATGCACAGATATTTTACTGAGCTATGTTTTAAAAAGTTGTATTGTTTGCATTTTAAATAAAGCTTATGTAGGCTCTGAAATAACTTTTTCACAGTGTGTTAATATTCAATAAAGGATTTTTATATTTAAATTGTGGATTCTGGTGGTTAAATGTAGGTGCAATTTTGCCTGGAACACAGGGTGACAACATTATTTTTGGGTACATCTGAGAGGGTGTTTCTGGATAAAGGAATGATATTTATTGAATGGTATGTTTGAATTAGTGGACTTTAGTAAATCAGATTGCCTTCCTGAATGTTAGTGGGTATTATGGAATCTGTTGAGACCTGAATAGAACTAAAGGTGAAGAAAGATATTTATTTTTTCTGCTGCCTATGTGGGCTTAACACTGGTCTTCAGATGCCCCAGAATTGAGACCACACCATCAACATCCCTGTTCTCAGGCTTTCAGACAAACTGAACTGTACAACCGCTCCCAAGTTATCCAGCTTGCAGTCAGCCAATCAGGGATCTTCTCTGTGTCCATAATCATATAAATCAATTGCTCATAATAATTTATATAGATAGCTACAGATAAATATATAGCTGAAGATATACCCATATCTTCTACTGCTTCTATTTCTCCTAGTAATCCTACTCCTAGACTACGAATCCTTGTGAGAAAGTTATTTTAAATAACAGGCAATAAAGCATGTGGTGCAAAGCCCATAAATGACAAATAAGCCTAAATGGGACCTATTCCAACCTATTCTTTTCATGTGTAATGGAGCACAAAAAGATAAGTAATTTTCTGTTATCATGCTCTCTTAAGAGTTTGAAGAGTTTATTGGAGCTATTAGAAATGCCTACTGTCTCCACGGTGTTGCACTAGCTCCTGTTTGTCATCCTCAATCAGCAATATGGATGCACACACAGGTTTCACTACAGGCATGTGGACATGAACACATCTTATTAAGATTTTACTATAGAGAAGCACCATGCTTTTAGCATACACAGGAACCCAAACACTACTTACTATATTTAAGAAAAATTTTAACCTTGAACTTCTCCCTCACCATTATTTTTAAATAATAGAAGCAGATACTTCATAGCTAGTCGTTGAAAACTCATTATTTAAGATTGGACTTCTCAGTATGCTTCACTTGTACATTTTTTAACTCACCAACATGTAGAGTATATATTTCTGGGGAAAACAGGTAAATACAACAGTATATATAATATAAAATTGTTATATATATATGACCTTGTTGAAAATGTAATGAATAAAGTTATGCTACATTACCCATAATTAAGTAAATTCAGAAATTATCTGGAGAAGTCTAGTCCTTCCCAAATTCCTGACCCACAGACTCTGTGAGAAGAAATGAAATAATTATAGTTGTTTTTAAGGCACTGAGATTTATAGTGATGTGTTATGCAGAAGAAAATTGGAATGAATTAGATCTAAGCCAGTGGGTAAAAGATATCTATTTCCACATTATAGGAATCCTATTAGTATCATTTATTTGAGAACAATAACCTGTTTGAAAGTAAAAAACAAAAACAAAAACAAAACTCCCTCTATCTCTCTTCTCTTTCTTCCCCTCTCTTTCTCTCCTCTTTTCATTTCTCCCTCCCTCCTTCTCTCTTTCATCCAGAAATCCATAGTTAAATGAAAATGAGACAAAAAATGGATAAAATGTTCTGTTGTTGTATTTCTGCTAGTCCTAAGTGGTAGTCATACTAATCATGTTCACCCATTGGTAACTGAGATTTAGTGTCATTGAGATATTATGAAAACAAATTAACTCATGCACTATTCAGAAAAGACCAAATTCTTGAATCTCTGATTTAAAATTTTGAGTACTATAATGTCCTTCCTACTTCACAGTGATAAAATTTGAAAAGCAAGTGAACTAACTGTTTTTATAACTCTATACCAAATAATGTTAAGACTTTAACCAATGAAAAGGCACATGAAAGGGGCACCCACACTTTCCCTGCCTGAGGAAAGTTTCTTTTTCACAGCACCCAAATAGAGTTGAAGCAGAATATTCAGCTCTCAGTGGGCTGAGAAAGCAAGTCTCAATGTTTATGGCTACAAAGTAGCTGGATTGGAGATCAAAGGATTAAAGGAAATCCCAGAGCACAGCAGGTGACCAACAATTCCCCTGTAGGGTCACTCTGGTTTTTGCAGTGAAATACAAGTTGCATATGCACAAGAGAGAGGTGCATCCAGCAGATTCTAACTGTTGCATGATTGAGGAATGAATCCAGATAAAGATAATTTTTCAGGGACAGGAGAGATGGGAATCATTGCTCTGCTATAAAGGGAGATCTTACCCAAGCTCATTAGATATTTGTCTAATTTAGGAATTGCTAACACCACACCAGAATGAAGACCAAAACCTAAACACTATTCCCTAAAAAACACTCATGTAAATCAGTGAAACAATATGAATGCTCAAGAAAAACTGATAGTTGTTTGTTGTAACAAAATTTACTACCCTTTAAATAAATACAGCATAGCTCAGATTCCTCATATCCTTACAACATGTCATTTAACATACCTAGTGTATAATTAAAAATTAGTAGGAATGGAATTTGTAGTTTATTAAAAATAAAAAATTAAAGACGAACCAAAGATCATTTCCACAAACAAGTATGTATATGAAAAAAATAAGTAATCAATAAAATCAATGAGATTCATTTATGTATACAATTTTTATAGATCAGCTACTATAAATTTAAGTTTAAAACTAAAGCCAATGAATCTAGAAAATCACCAAATGCATTTAAGATAAAGAAAACTAATTTTCAATGGGTCAAAAAAAATCAAAAAGAAAATTATGCTTTGAATGAAACCTCAAAATTTGAAAATGCAGGTGAGCTGTTCTTACATAAAAATGTATAGTGAAAAATTATGGTTAAAAATAAAGAAGACAGGAGGATTTGGCGATGCAGGCCTGTAGTCCCAGTGACTTTGGAGGCTTAGGATGGAGTATTGTAAATATGAGGCCAGCCTCAGCAGTTTAGTGAGGACCTCAGAACTCAGTGAGGAACTGTCTCAAAATATAAAATAAAATAAAATAAATGAAAAAGCCTATAGATGTGGCTCAATGGTTAAGCACACCTGGATTCTATCTCCAGCAACAGAAAAAAAAAAACACAATATTTTAAAAATTACTTTATATATAAATTATTAAATGAAATAAAGAAGACAAAAAAGCAGGAGGAGAGAAGAAGGAGGAGACCAAAAGAAGAGAGGGAGAAATGTAGTAAAACAAAGAGGAGGAGGAGCATAAAAGAAGATTTTAAAAAAATATATTTCTTTTCTAACTAAAAACACAGAAAAAGGAGAGAAAAAACCTACTCAAAGTTGATGATTTAAAGGAAATAAAAATAGAAAAACCAAAAAAAACCCCAAAATATAGAAAACAAGCACATAATAGACAAAATTAATAAAGCATAAACATGCTTGTTGAAAACATTGATGTAATTAAATAGTTTTTAAGATCATTAGAAAATATATGAAATGTAAGGTGAACATCAGTACTGAAAGAGGAGATGGTCTGTTGCATTTTATATTAAAGATACACAAAATTATATTATAAACAAAATGATTCCAATATATTTTATAAATTAAATACAAATATACAAGCTACTTGAAAAAATAGTCTGACCATTCTAACCCAATAAGAAATATAAAATGAACTCTGTATCATATACATTATGTACCTCAAATTTTAAATTAACAGAAATTCTTTTAAAATGTAAGTTTTAAGTCCATATGTTTTCATGTCAAGATCATTGTACTGTCATGTGTAATTAATTAAAACAAATAAAAATAAAAACTGTTACAAACTTAAGGAACCAGTAATCTAAACCTTATGATAAAATATGTTTATATGATTTCATTCAATTTTATGTTAATGTAAACTTCTTCCATTTTTTTGCTCAGTTTTTTTTTTTCTTGAATAACACTTCTTTTATATAGTAACCATCATTGATGATGAAACACTATCCTTTTGTTAAGTATTTTTACATACATATTTTTCAGGCATTATGGTGTGTCCTTTCTTTTAAGTTCACATTTATGTTTTTTTTTTTTTTTTTTTACTAGATTTGATACAGGCCGGATAAATGAATCTCCAAACTCAGGCTCCATCTTGGGACATTGCAACTGCTGTCCTAGTCTCCTTCACATGATAGCCTGCACCTGGGGACCCTAGACAGGATCTGGAGACAGCTGTCAACCACAATACTGCATGCCACAAAGCTGCATCTCTGAATGTGCTTCCCAATGCCACTGCTGGGCCCAACCCAACATCTCATTTCTGAAAGGAACCACCTCCATCTTAGGATACTTTGTTACCAATTTAGGTTATCCTTATTACCACCATCACCATCTTTAATTGAGGCAACTCTCAGTTTGGGACACTGGCTGGGGCCTAGTGACAGACCCTTAGTCACGCTAACAAAGAGAAGGAGAGAAAGAACTCAAATTACCAGCATACGTGATAAAAAAGATTATATCACAACAGACACTACAGAAATACATAGGATAATTAGAAATTATTTTGAAAACTTATACTCCAATAAAACAGAAGACATTGAAGTCATTGATAAATTTCTTAAGTCATATGATTTGCCCAGATTGAGTCAGGAAGATATACACAATTTAAACAGACTAATATTAAGTGAGGAAATAGAAAATTCCATCAGAAGCTTACCAACCAAGAAAAGCCCAGGACTGGATGGATACACATCCAAGTTCTATAAGACTTTTAAAGAAGAACTAATACCAATACTTTTCAATTAATTTCAGGAAATAGAAAAAGAGGGAGCACTCATTCTATGATGCCAATATCACCCTGATCCCCAAACCAGGCAAAGACATATCAAAGAAAGAAAACTTCAGACCAATATCTTTAATGAACATAGATGCAAAAATTCTCAGTAAAATTCTGGAAAATCAAATACAAAAACATATCAAAAAGATCATGTGCCATGATCAAGTGGGATTCATCGCAGAGATGCAAGGTTGGTTCAACATACAGAAATTAATAAATGTAATTCATCACATCAATACACTTAAAGATAAGAACCATATGATCATTTCAATAGATGCAGGAAAAGCTTCAGGCCAACATCATTCTAAATGGAGAAATATTGAAGGCATTCCCTCTAAAATCTGGAACAACACAGGGATGCCCTCTTTCACCACTTCTATTCAACATAGTTCTGGAAACACTGGTCAGAACAATTAGACAGATGAAAGAAATAAAAGGGATATGTATAGGAAAAGAAGAACTAAATTAGCACTATTTGCTGACAATATGATTCTTTACTTAGAAGACCCAAAAAACTTCACCATGAAACTTCTAGAACTAGTGAATGATTTCAGCAAAGTAGCAAGATATAAAATCAACACTGATAAATCAAAGGCATTTCTGTATATCAGTTACAAATCCTCTGAGAAGAAAATGAGGAAAACTAACTCATTCACAATAACCTCAATAAATAAGATACTTGGGAATCAACTTAACAAAAGAGGTGAAAGATCTACACAATGAAAACTATAGAACCCTAAAGAGAAAAATCGAAGAAGACTTTAGAAAATGGAAAGATCTACCTTGCTCTTGGATAAGAAGAATAAATACTACCAAAAGCACTATGCAGATTTAAGGCAATTTCAATCAAAATCCTAATGACATTCCTCATAGAAATAGAAAAAGCAATCATGAAATTCATCTGAAAAATTAAGAGACCCAGAATAGTTTAAGCAATCCTTAGCAAGAAGAGTGAAGCAGGTGGCATTGCTATGCCAGAACTTGAACTACAGAGCAATAGTAACAAAAACAGCATGGTATTCCCACTAAAACAGAATGGTAGACCAAAGGTACAGAATAGAGGACACAGAGACTATCCCACAAAATTACAATTATCGTATATTAGACAAAGGTGCCACAAACATGCACTGGAGAAAAGATAGCCTCTTAACAAATGGTGCTGGGAAAACTGGAAATCCATATGCAACAAAATGAAATTAAACCCATATCTTTCACCATGCACTAAACTTAACCCAAAATGAATCAATGACATAGGAATTAAACCAAAGACTTTGTGTCTAATAGAATATAAAGTAGGCCCTAATCTTCATCATGTGGAATTAGGCCTCAACTTCCTTAATAAGATTCCTATAATGCAAGAATTAAAACCAAGAATCAATAAATGGGGTGGAATCAAGCTAAAAAGTTTCTTCTCAGCAAAAGAAACAATCTGTGAGGTGAACAGAGAGCCTACATCCTGGGAGGAAATCATTACTCCTTATACATCAGATAGAGCATTAATCTCTAGGGTATATAAAGAACACAAAAAGCTAAGCACTGAAAAAACAAATAAGCCAATCAACAAATGGGACAAGGACCTGAACAGACACTTCTCAGAAGAGAATATACAATCACTCAACAAATATATTAAAAAAAATGCTCATCATCTCTAGCAATCATATAAATGCAAATCAAAACTACTCTAAGATATCACCTCACTCCAGTCAGGATGGCAGCTATTATGAAGACAAACAACAACAAGTGTTGGCGAGGATGTGGAAAAAAAGGCACACTCATACATTGCTGGTGGGACTGCAAATTGGTGCAACCAATATGGAAAGTAGTATGGAGATTCCTTGGAAATCTGGAAATGGAACCACAGTTTGACCCAGCTATTCCTCTCTTCAGCCTATTTTCAAAGGACTTAAAAATAGCATACTACAGGGACACAGCCAAATCAATGTTTATAGCAGCTCAATTCACAATAGCTAAACTGTGGAACCAACCTAGATGTCCTTCGGTGGATGAATGCATTAAAAAAAAATGTGGCATATATACACAATGGAATTTTACTCAGCAATAAAAGGGAATAAAATGGCATTTGCAGGTAAATGGATTGCCTTGGAGAAGATAATGCTAAGTGAAGTTGGCCAATCTCCCAAAACATGATATAAGGAGGGTGACTCATAGTGGGGTAGGGAGAGGGAGCATCAGAGGGATAAATGAATTCTAGACAGAGCAGAGGGGTGGGAAGGAAGGGGAGGGGGCAGGGATTAGAAAGAATGGTGGAATGTGATGGACATCATTATCAAAAGTACATGTATGAAGACGTGAATTGGGTCAACATACTTTATATACAAATAGAGATATGAAAAATTGTGATATATATGTGTAATAAGTATAATGGAAAAAAGTATATGTATAAAGATGTGAATTGGTGTGAAAATACTTTATACACAAAATATAAAAAATTATGCTCTATATGTGTAATAAGAAATGTAATGCATTCCACAGTCATATAGTTTAAAAATAAATCAATTAAATTAAAAAAAAATAAAAACTTGGGGCTGGGGTCATGGGTCAGTGGCAGAGCATGTTTGTGGCAATGAGTTCAATCCTCAGCACCACATATAAGTAAATAAAAAAATAAAGTTATACCAACAACTAAAAAATTAAACAATAAATAAATAAATAATTAAACTTTATAGAAAGCATCACCAACAGATTAAATCACTTGGAAGACAAAACCTCAGACAATGGGGCTGGGGATGTGGCTCAAGCAGTAGCGCGCTCGCCTGGCATGCGTGCGGCCCAGGTTCGATCCTCAGCACCACATACCAACAAAGATGTTGTGTCTGCCGAAAACTGAAAAATAAGTATTAAAAAAAATTAAAAAAAAAAAAAAACCTCAGACAATGAAGACAAAATATATAATCTTGAAAATAAAGTGCTCCACACAGTGAAAATGGTAAGAAACCATGAGCTGAAGATTAAAAAATTATGGAATAACATGAAAAGACCAAATTTAAGAATTATTGAGATAGAGGAAGGCATCCTGTTACAAACCAAAGGAATGAACAATCTATTCAATGAAATTATATCAGAAAAATTTCCAAACATGAAGAATGAATTGGAAAATTAAATATAAGAATCTTATAGAACACCAAATGTACAAAATCACAACAGATATAGAACAAGGCGCATTATAATAAAAATGCCTAGCATAGAGAATAAGGAGAGAATTTTAAAAGCCAGAAGAAAAATGAATCAGATTACATATGAGGGAAACCATTTAGGATCCTTGCAGATTTCTCAACCCAGACACTCAAAGCTAGAAGATCTTGGAATAATATATACCAAGCTCTGAAAGAAAATGGATGATAACCCAGAATCTTATATCCAGCAAAATTAAACTTTAGATTTGATGATGAAATAAAACCCTTCCATGATAAACAAAAGTTAAAAGAGTTTACAACTTGAAAGTGTGCATTTCAATATTACATGGCAAAATATTACATAAGGATGAAACTAAAAACAACAATAAAAATCAGCAAAGAAAGGTATTACACAAAGGAAAAAACAATCAAAGGAGAAACCATGTTAGTTTAAAAACCATGATCAAGTAGGATTCATACCAGGGATACAAGGTTGTTTCAAAATACAAAAATCAATAAATGTAATTTATCACATCAATAGACTTAAAGATAAGGACCATATGATAATCTCAAGAGATGCAGAAAAAGCATTTGAAAAAAGACAGCATCTCTTCATGTTCAAAACACTAGAAAAACTAGGGATAATAGTTTTTATCTGAACATTGTAAAAGCTCAGTATGTTAAGCCCAAGGCCAACATCATTCTAAGTGAAGAAAAATTGAAAGCATTCCCTCTAAAAACTGGAACAAGAGAGGGATGTCCAACCTCAAAAAAAAAAAAAAATTGGGAATCAACTTAATGAAAGATGTAAAAGACCTCTATAATTACAGCTATTGAGCACTAAAGAAAAAAAAAAAATTAAAGAAGATCTTAGAAGACAGAACATTTTTCCTTGTTCTTGGATAGACAGAACTAATATTGTCAGAATGACCATACTACCAAAAAAACACTATCCAGATTTAAGACAATTCCAAACAAAATTTCAATAACATTCCTCATAGAAATAGAAAAGCAACCATGAAATGCATCTGGAAAAATAAGAGACCCAGAATAGCCAAAGCAATCCTTAGCAAGAATAATGAAGCAAGTGGCATCACAATACCAGATCTTAAATTATACTACAGAGCAATACTAACAAAAACAGCATGCTATTAGCACCAAAATAGACTTGTAGACCAATGTTATAGAACAGAGTACACAGATACAAACCCACATAAATGCAGTTATCTCATACTAGACAAAGGTGCTAAAAACATATATAGGAGAAAAGATAGCCTCTTCTGTGGCAAGCCACCCTTGAGCTATTTGAGAAATCTTCACTCGGCCTTGAGCCAAGGAGATTTTGGTTTGGCATTGCAAGCTATTTTGTGGCTCCTTCCACTTAATAGATTGTGCAATGCATGTGACCTCAGTCTTGCTAAGAAGACTGATGTCATAGCTCTGGAGTTGGTTGTGACCCACTGGAACTGGACAGCCCACTTCCTAGCTTATTTGGTGAAGAACATTCTGTAGAAATCCTTTCTATTCATTGAGCGGGATAGAAAAGTGAAGCTACAGCAGCAATGATCACAACAAACACCAATGTCTTGTGTTCTGCCTGCCATTTAAAGAATCAGGACTCTTTAGAGAACTGATTGATTTCAGTTCTGGGAAATATTAGACAGAACTTCAACAACAATAATAAAAATAGCATAGCATGATATTAAAATTCTGGGAAATAAATAGATTTCCATGAGTTCATACTATTGTACACAATCAATAAGGCAAAAAAGTCAAGAGGGATAAGTGACAACTCTTCCTTTTGGAAGAATTTTAATGAAATAAGTATAGATTGAATGAGGAAAATAGAATATTTCCATTAGCAAATGTGACATCAAAAGTAATTACAGTAGGTAATTTTAGAAATGGATGGATGTTCCTCAAGAAACTGACAACATAAATTCCTTATGATCAAGCTATCTCACAGATGTGTGTGTGTGTGTGTGTGTGTGTGTGAACTAGGTACATGTATGTGTACATATATATATATATATATATATATATATATATATGTAAACTGAGCTATCTGTAATGAACTACGGTGTCTGTAAATGAATGAATGTGTAAAGAAAATATTCTTCATCTATAAAAAGACAAAATATTTAAGTGGGTTAAATGTTTCTTCCTTCCCTTTCCTTCCCTCCTTCTTCTCTCCCTCCTTCTTTCTTACTTTCTACTACTATGGATTTCACAGGGGTAAACTCCACTGAACTACATCCTAGTTATTTTTATGTTTTGAGATAAAATATTTCTAATTTGCTGAAGCAGACTTGAAATTTGCAAACCTCCTTCCTCAGCCTCCTGAGTAGTGGAATTTGCAATTCTCCTTCCTCAGCCTCCTGAGTAGCTGGAATTATATGCATATGTCACCATGCCCATTTTAAATGTTTTATTTATTAAACAAGCATTTTAAAAGTCAAATTTTTAGGAACAAAATGATGACAAAGGATTGGAGTAGCTAATTTTTATTTTGATAATTATCTTGATATTATGTTTTGAAGAGAAGAAAAATTCAAATCAGAAGAAATTCTTTATCTAAGTTACATCATATTACTTTAAATTAAATAAATGTCTTTAATAGGCATTTTTATTCTTCCCCTCAACATACCCTTGTAATATTTACTCTGCAACCTTTTAAAGAAAAGACATGTGGCCAAAGAGGGTGAAAATACCTATGCCAACTTTCTAGCCATAACTAGAAAAATAAGCAAAACCTTCATTGAAGTAATTGAATTGGTTAAATACTGCTTTCCCCCCTCAACTTTGTGGACTCCAAGAATGCTAATCTAAATCAGCTTTTAGAAGGGCTCTTTAACCTTATGAGATTCCTAGCATCAATATGTATTGTCATTCAAACAAAAGCAGATCCTGCTACTACTAGATACCAGCATCACCTCCATATACTGCTATTTTGTTGGGGTGGAGTAGAGTGCCTGGTATTATGAGCCAGTACCCTTCTCCTTTTCTCTCCTTTGTGTTTATTTATTCTAACATTGGATTGGACTTCTTTCATGTGCTACTTGATTCTAATATCATGCCCATTTATTAAGCTCATTTTAGAATGCTAACACAGTTGCCTATATCCATTCCAATTTTTCCCTGCTTTCCCAAGATCATAATATTACCTTTCATATCAAAATTATTTTGTATGGATGGTTAAATTAAGCAATTAGGAGATTCAGAGATCACAGAAAATACGGAATTGTATAAAATTTTAGAGACTTAAAATGGCAAGGCATTTATTAAAGTTCTCACAGAACATATTTTGAAACTTGGGATTCTGGTAGAGTATCAAACTTTGGACAGTAATGCCATTTCAGATACTTAGAGTTGTTCCAAATCACTCCACTATGGTAACTGTCCAAGATCATTTTGAATATGCCAAGTTATTATGTTCTGATTTAATTTCTAAATATGCAGGAGGAGGCCATATTTCCTAGCTATGATATGGTTTCCAGTAACCTATGACTAGCCAGATTTTCAGGCTGTGAGGTTGTTTCCAAATACTTTTAGGCATGCCAAAATTTTACACCCTGATTTAATTCCCAAATAGTTAAGAATACGCCAGCTTGTGGGACTCTAAAATCATTGCCAGAACAGTTAATTTCTTGGGAGGGAAAAGCTCATATGAACAGATCACTTTAAAGTTACAGTCTTGCATGAAAATTTATATACTTGTCTTTTTCCCCAAAGGAGATCCTCATTATGTTTTTGTATTTATAATTATTCTGAAAACAGTTTTACCAATTAAAAAAAATTACAGTGTCAAAATTATGGAAGCATACTTACCTAGGTGAATTAATAAGACCAATTCAAATTCAAAAATTTAAAAGTTAATTTATTATTTTTCTACCTCCTATCAAATTCATTTCAATTTTTGACATACTTATTTAAATTTATGCTGGTACAATGTTATCAATTCCCAAATTCAATCTATTACCTACTATTCCTCTGTGTACCTCTTCAATATACAGTAAATTGATAAAATTTTTAGATATTATTTGTTATGGTTTGAATGCAAGGTATCCCCTAAAAGCTCATGTGTGAGACAATGAAAGGAGGTTCAGAGGAGAAATGATTGGATTATGAGAGTCTTAACCCAATCAGTGAATTAATACCCTGATGGGGTTTACTGAGTGGTAACTGAAGAGAGGTAGGGTGTGGCTGAAGGAGTTGGGGCATTGGAGGAAAGGCTTTGGGTTATATATTTTGTATCTGGGGAGTGTACTATCTCTGCTTCTGATCATAATGTGAGCTGCTGTCCTCTGCCACACCCTTCTCCCACTGATGTTCAGCCATACCTGGAGCACTGAAGAATGGAGCCAGCTGCCTATGGACTGAGACCTCTGCTAATGTGAGCCCCCAAAGAAACTGTTCCTCTTCTACAATTGCTCTGGTCAGGTTTCTTAGTCAAAGCAGTGAAAAAGCTGACTAAAACACTACTCAAACATTAACCATCAAATCAATGTATGGGTTTCTGTTCCCACTACAATTGTTATAAATTAGATTTGTTCATCAATTCTGTGGAAATTCTTGATATGTCTTCTCAAAAGATATATGAAGATATGTCAATCTGTCTAGGAAATCTATGGGTAGACACAAGATATAGACAGTTTCAATCTTGAGAAGAATTCTCTGGGGTCACATTGGAGTGCTCCTTGCATGATTGGGGTGATGATGGTGATTATGTTTATTAGCTAAGATTAATTGAATGTTTACTGCATGCTTGGCTATACTCCCAGTGGTGTTTTACCCAATGTGGAAATTGGAAACAGAATAGCCATCTAAAAACTAAAAAGCTATTAAAATGATAAATCTATTAAAATGACTGATGCAAGTACATATTATATTAAATTGTGTACAAATATAAGTCAATTCCCAGAAAAAAAACTATGTGATATAGAATTTCTTCTATCTTAGTTGGAAGAAATATGAAAAAATTCTGTGTATAAAATCTTCAGGAATATTAGAATAAGTATTGAATACATAATAAAGGGACATATTTTGGTACATTTTTATTAAGAATTCATGCTGTTTTACTAACTTGCCTCAATTTATTTATTTTAATATTGGAATTATGTTTTATTACTCTTTACTTTTATTTTTTATGGTATCCTAGATTGAGCCCAGGTTTGCTCTACTACAAAGCACCATCTCAGCCCTTTTTGCTTTTTATTTTTGGGCAAGGCCTCACTAAGTTGCCCAAATTGGCTGCAAAACTGAGATTCTTCTTCATCCTTCCAAGGGACTGGGATTAGTTGTGTGGGAAATTAGCCACTGTGCCTGGCTTTGTTTGACCACTCTTGATACTTGCATGTTTGCTCTTTGATTTGTCTTGGGTTCTATTTGTTATTTCACAAGGAGAATGTATAAATGTTATTATTTTATGACTTTGTTAAAATAGTAAAAAAGCATTTACTATTATGAATTATTTTTCTTATTAACACTTTATTCAAAATTCTAAAAGTGTGTTAATTTTCTTTGTTTTCTTTATCTAAATAAGATATAATTGCATTTTGAAATTTTAACTTAATGCAATAATTAAAATGGAGCTCCTATTAAACTAATTTTCTTGACATAAATTTTCAAATAACTGAGGTTTTGTGTTGATTAAGTGTAATTTTATTTAAATGGTTTGCCTTTTTTTAAACACATTAAAATAAATCACTTTGAGAGCTCTTATGCTGTTTTGACAAATCTCTATTTATGTTTCTACATGTTCTGTGACCATTCAGTATTATAGTAACAATCTAAAGCCAGTCTAGATAGAACATACTATTATGTTCTGAATGCTCATGTCCCCAAAATGTTCATATGTAGGAATCTTAACTCCCAAGGTGATTGTAACAGGAAGTGGGGGCATTTATATTGTGGTTAGGTCATGAGGGTAAAGCTCACCTAGTTAGGCTAGTACTCTAATAAAAAGACCCCAGAACAGTAAGTAACCTCTTTCATAATGTGAAAACATAGCAAGAAGGCACCATCTATGAATCAGAAAGCCGGCCCATCTCAGACAACCAATTCTGCCATTAATCATTAAATTCTCCTCTCCCAAATGAAAAAAAATTCCTACTGATTATAGGATGTCAGGTTGATATTTTGTTATAGAAGCTTGAGTATACTAAGACAAATAATTCTGCAGTGAACTTTATTTTTATATTCATTATTTTTTTCATTGATTGATTATGAAATGGATCTTGGTATGTTGTCCAGGTTGGTCTAGTTCTTGTGAACTCAAGGGATCCTCCAGTATCAGCCTTCCAAGTATCTGGAACTATAGAATGCACCCAGAACCTTTACTTTTGTTTAATTTTATAAAGAAATGTGTCACTACAACATACAATATATGTCTTTCTTTTGATTTTATTTTCTTACCCTTCACTTAGAGAGACAGGATTTTCTTTGACTTCTTTTGTTTCTATTATCTATTATTATATGCATATTATCTGATTGGCTTCCTCAAAAGAATATATATATATATATATATATATATATATATATATATATATATATATATATTTTCATTTTCTTAAGATATATATATATATATATATATATATATATATATATCTTAAGAAAATGTTTTTGTCCTCTACTTATCTTTATTTTAAATTTTTTTGAAAATTAATCCCTTTTTCTCTTGTGCCCTTTAGAATAATTTCTTAATATTACCCTAAAATGAACAATTTTTTATTGTTCTTTTCAGTTTTATATGACAGTAGAATCCCTTTTGAATCTACACATAAGCATACAAGCATGGAATAGATCTTATTCTAATTCTGGCCTCAGTACCTCTTCTTCCCCTTTCCTTTCCCTACCCCCTGCTTCCTTCCCTCTATTGAAGTTTCTGACATTTACTCATAGTTATTTTTTGATTGTTTGTTTCAGTGATATTCTTTTCAAATTTGGCTATGTGGTACATTCTGCCAGGTTTCTGTTCTCATGACTAAAAGGCTCAGGGGTCACTCTAGTTGAACTGGGCTAATTGGGTTGTGCAAAATAACCACACAAGAGACACAAATACCTTTTTTCTTTGGGGTCACTGTGAGGGCTTCTCTGACCTTAAGGGTCTGCAGGGAGAGAGAGAGAGAGAGAGAGAGAGAGAGAGAGAGAGAGAGAGAGAGAGAGAGAGAGAGAGAAAGCACCTGCTGACCCCTTTTATTGAGGAGAAGCTATTCAAATGAGGCAAGGGGTCAGGTTTCAGGGGGCTGAGTCTATCTTCATGATGTCCACTGTCAGCAGGTTGACTGACATCTAGGTAGGCCACACCCAAGGGCACAATAAGAGAAGAGGACACACACAAAGCACTTCCATGGAACTGTCTATCCTAAATAGGGTAAGGGGTTATATTACAAAGGAACAGGTGAGCATAGTTTCACCCATGGGGCTATAGCAAGACAAGCCTGGGCAGGAAGACACAAGTCACTCAAACTCTAGAAGAGCTGGGCAGTCTAGCAGCATGGGTGCCTGAGGCCACATTGCCCAGCAAGGGAGTTAACTTAGTCACATGTGAGGTTGGTCTCCCACAACATTCCTTACTAAATGGTTAGAGTTTTAACATCTTCTATCCTACTCAGCTTTACTAACCAAGCCTGCTTTAGACTTCTACTTTGTCAATTTTATCTGCTATCTTGGCTTCTGATACATAGTTTTTAATTCAGTGTTTTCTAAATTGTCCCAAGTCCACCCTTGATCCTATTGAAAAAAAAAATGCTTTTAAATGCTTGCTTCTGTCTTTGATAATATTTTCAAATAAATGTCACAATTTACCACAAGTTTGAGGTTTTTCTCATGCTGTATATTATTTTTAAAGTTCCAATTTTGAAACAGATATGTTCTTACTTTTGAAAAAGAAGCAATTTATCTGGGTATTAGTGGCTTTCATCATCTATAGAGATCGTTTATGCAAAGTTGAATAGATTTTAAGTAAGGCAAATATATTGCAGTTTTTATCACCTATAAACTAGAGGGCAACTATAGTTGAAGCAGGCAACATTGAGACAAAAACCTTCATTAATATCTCTTTTTCCTCACGTAATTTTTTTTAAGAATAGAAATATCTTTATTCACCTAGAGATTGAAAGGCTTTTCTATAATGCAAAACAATGCCACTACTTATGAATTTTTTGGAAATTGTTATTTTCATAAGTATATTATTTATAGTAACTTACAATAAGTTTATTGTTACTATTTTCAATTGTTATATTTTAGAACTTTTTTAAAAATTTATGTAAAATATAGTAGAAAGAATTTACAAATACCCCATACCCAGTTTTCTATATTAGTAATATTATAGTATGGTACATTTATCATAATTAATAAACTCAGTATTGATATAACATTATAAACTCAAGTCCTTACTTTGTTCTAATTCCCTCAGTTTTGCCCTAATGCCCTATCAAAGATAAAACATTAATTCAGTTATTATATATCTTTAGGCTCTGGTTAGTTGTGGTTATTTCTTAGGCTTTCCTTGTTTTTAATAATTCACAATTTTGTTTTCTTGTGGAATTTTAAGATGCTAAACTGTAAGCTTTTTTTTTTTTTAACTTTCATTTGAAACTGCTTATATTATTTAGGGAATAATGACAAGGAAAAATTTCAGCACATGTTCAGTACAGGTGCATGTTTTTAGCTTGACATATTTTGAACTGCATTTGTCTGAACACATGGATGCAGACCCCATGGGTATGATGCAGAGGGCCAATCATTCCCATATCACAGAGTGCCTAATTTGCACTCAAAAACAGTATCAAGGAAAGAGAAGGAATGGGAACACAATTGAATATATTTTGATGGAAAGGGCAGGGATTTCTTATAGATTAACTATGTGGGTTGATTTAAGAATTAAGAAGTATTATTGAGTTTTAATTTGAAAAGTGTGTGGTTGGTGATACCATTTATTGTGATATAGTGAGGGAAAATACACTAATAGCAGAAATATTAATGTGGAATAAACTTGAAGCTTCACAGAATGTGAATCTTTGAAAATGAAAGAGAGTCCTAGGAATGAAATCCATGTGGAGAAAATAGGCAGAAGCTACATGACTGAACCATGTGATTGGATAAATAATGGATATTGACATAGTATGATAATTTAGAAAATAGAAAAAATATAAAACTGATATCACGGTGGTCACCAAACACTCAACTCTTTTGAATAAAAATCCTGGACACAGGCCTGTATATGCAATGACTTTAATCATAGAGTTACTTATTTGACTCCTGAAGATGGTCAGTGAGCTCTGTCTTGGCACTTACGTGCAATTGATAGGATTTTATTCCAGATTTGGATGAATTGTGAGGAAAATTTTGTATTGAGGGAAATTAGAGAATTGGAAAAATAACCAAAAGATAATTAGAATTCATTGAAGCTTATGCACTTAAATGATAGGCCATGTTTATATAATGGTGATGTATTATTATTGATGATTATGACCAATAGAGAATGCTGGTTTGGGTATGGTTTCAGTGTATTCTGCAAAGAGTCATGTTCTGGAAGCTTTGTGCCCAGTGTGATGGCACTTGTTTGTGGGGGTTTTAAAAGCTAATTCAAATATGGGGCACTATTCTTGGAAGGAATTGGCATTGTTCTTTCAGGACCCTGTTAATTCACCAAAAAGTAGATTGTTATAAGAGGGAACCATGCGTGGTCTGTCTTACTTCCTCTCTCACCATAGAGTCATTTATATTCATCTGACTATGCATCATCATTTTTTATATTGTTACACAACAGAGCCTTTCACCAGAATTGTAAGCCCCAATAAATATTTCTTTATAAGTTATACAGCTTCAGGCAATTTGTTATAGCAATACAAAATGGGTAAAGACAGAGAAAACTTTTATGTGATACTGCCGAACAGATATTGGGGTAATTGCTAATACAAAGCCTAAGAGAATAATGAAGTATGCAATATTCAGAGAGATGTTATCGATGATGGAATACCAAATACATTGTTATAGGGGAATTTGGAGAATACCAATACAGATACAGGTACATTGGCAAAAGATAAATTGAAGACGGAAGGTTAAATGTTTTTAATAATAGGCAGTTGAAAGAAAGTATTTGAAAAGAAACTTCCTGTGTCTAAATTCCTGCTCTTTCACTACCATGTTGTATTTAATCATTCAACAAATATTTATTGATCATCACCTCTTTGTCAATCACTAATTTAGCTATGGATGAAACAGAGTCAGTTGAGCAGGACAGAAAAAGTTTAAGCCCTTGTGTGTTTTATAGCATTATATCTCTGCATTCCTCAAGAAATAGGCAGGGAATCATGCAAGAAATATCATACTGTAAATGGCAGTGAGCATGTTGCTATGGATGGAGTAATCAGGAAATGCTCTCTGAGGAAGTCATATTTGAGCCATGACCTGAATGAAGAGAGGGAGCCAACCATGACAATATGAGGAATAAAATTATTCTTCCCAGAAGAAACAATGGACCAAAATAGATAAAATAAGCCTTTCATGAAAAATACCATGTTTTCAAAAGAGCAAAGAAAGAAAGATTGCTATTATAAAATGGAGCACTGTAAAGATTAAATTCCATAATATGTGCAAAGCACTTAGCAACTATCTGAGATAGTACAAACATTTCATAAATGATAAGTATACATTACTAATTTATCAACCACCACAGATGTTCTGCTATGTCTAGAAAACTAAAGCAAATCCAATAGAATGTGGGCTTTCTGTAAATTGTGCCTGCATACAGGCTTTATGTTTATTGCAAGAATGGTGTCATTGCTCAAAACACTCTTAAAACTTTCTTGAAATATATCCAAAATTAGTTTATGAACTACAAATATGTGTATGCTATACAAACTTTTCCTCTTAGTTCAAAAACTGAACTCAAAAGTTCACTCCTGGAAACCTCTTGCGTATCTTTGTTTTCCAAACAAACAAGCTCATTATCTCTTCTTCCAACCTTTAAAATATTCTTATTTTGGAATTTACATTTTGGAATGTACACTAGAATGAACAATTTAGAGTTATCATTTCTAATTTTTTGTCATACATTTATGAGGCTTGCAATGGTATTTGCTCTTTTGATAATTATTATTCATCATTTAATATATGGTAGGTGATATTTTTGGCATGGTAGACAATTATGAGTAAATAGGCATAAAATCCCTGATCTCATCAAAACCTCAGACAAGTTTGCAAGATTATTAATAAGTACCAAATGACTAAGTTAAAATTAGTATCTTGTAGTGAGGTGTGCTATGAGAAGTAACATCAACCTATGTAGAGTCTGACGTGTACACATGATATTTTAACTAACAAAAATTTAAAGAAATTTAACTTCCATGTAGCAAATAAAATAATGTAGTTGAGAATGTCAAACAGGAAAATAATACAGACACAAAATGACCTAAAATTTAAAATGTTGGCAAAAGATCATTTGTACTCACATGCGATCATTAAATAAAATTTTAAAAAGGAAGGAAAGAGCCACCAGAAAAGGAAATGGTTCATAATGATGTGAGTGCAATTTATGTATCCTGCCTTGTAACTAAAGAGAGATCTTGGAAAGTTTGTTTTGTTCCTGTGTTGTAATAGAAGAGTGATCCTATTAAATCAGAGTAGACAGAGATTTATAAAAATTATTTTCCTTTATCCCCAGGAAATTGTTAGATTATTTGTATTACTGATAGATGATTCATTTTTGATCATTATTTTTTAAACAAATTTTAATCACATACAATTTGTGGATATACGGAGATATTATATGTATACAATATAGATGGAGTCAAACTAATTAATATATATTAATATGATAAGGCGCATATATCACCTCATACATTTGTTTATTCTTCCAGTCTAAATGCAACTTTCTGTTTTGGCCAATGTCTCCCTTTTTCTCCTAACTTCAAGCCTCTGGTAACTGCCATTCTACTCTCCCTCTCTCTGTGAATTGGATTATCTTGTTATAAGTTAGAAAATCATGAAAATAAATTTTACTATCAATAATAATTATTTACAATATCTGCTAGCACATAACATGGGAATGGCTGGTTCACTATAATCATCTCATCCTGCCTCATTTGAAATACTGTACAAAAGAGTCATTGGGATATAATGAGTTCAGAAACACCTCAAAAAGAGTCTCAACTAAAAGTGGCCCCTTCAAATTACTTTCTGTTTGCCTGTGGATGGTTTGAAGGCAGTAGTCAGAAAAATTGCTAAGAGCTTAGTTTTTGGTTAATAAAATTACTTTAAAGATTTCTCTTTCTGAGCCAAATCTGTACTCAGATTTGTATTAAATTCAGTTGCATGGTAGTATAATATTCGCTGAAATAATATCTAGATTATTTTACCTATATATTATGAGTCTTCCTTTAAGTTTCTTCAGTATTTTACTTTTAGGGAATGACCTATGTTAATCGGTAACACATCCCCCAACAGTTTTAGGTTCTTAAATTTAGTAGAACATTACACTTTTTAAGAGTCCCTTGTCATTTTTCTTTCTCTTTTCTACAAAGTATGTTTCAAACTTTTAATGGTCTCATATAGGTCACAATCTCACCACCAGATTCTCAGAAGACCCAACCTCTCATTTTGTGTAGATAGTACAATGAATCATGCAGGATCTCTCTGAACTCTCTGCTCCTTTCTATTGTCAATCATTTAACATTAAAATTTATCTTTTTCTTTTGTCCTTCTGTTTTTTTTCTCCTTTCCTGCATGTCAAGGGGGCTCTCTATTTTTCAGCTGTGTTATCTAGTTTTATGTAATGATCTATCCCAAAACTTTATTGTTAACATGATAGCCATTTATTTCCCTCATTATTTTGAATATCAGCAGTTGGGGTTGGTTTTAGATAGGTAGTTGGTATTCTTTGACTCTTAACATGCACACATCTGCTGTTAGCTAAAGGGTAAGAGCTATGGCTGGCTGGTTTATGATGTTTTAGTCTAGGATTGCTAGGATGGATGAATTCTCTCTTCTGTAGCTGGCTTGTCTGGCCTTGTTAACATGGTATCCAGTGTACACAAGTAGTCAAGTGGCAAGATTAATGTACAAGAAGTTTTCAAGTCTAATTTGTTTTGCTATTAGCATGTTGCCCAAACATGTTGAAAAGCCACCCATATTAAAGGGCAAGAAAGATTTCATTTTTCATGTCAACAATTACAAATCATTTCAAGAGTTAAAGAGAGAGAAATGTTTTAATAATTTATCAATATATTTCACAATATGGGACAGCTAGGTAACCAGACAAAACTAATACAAGGAATTTTATGCACACACTGAGGCAGACTTTGACTATACCTTTAATTTATTTAGTTTCACAACATAGTGTACTGATTCTTTATACTGGTTTATAATCAAATTATTATTGTATTCTTATTTACCTTTGGGAATTAAGTATCATGTATTACTCTTTTGCACTCCTATTAGACATTATAGACGTGATATTTACTTACAATATTTACTGATAATTTATAATAAATGCAGTCCAGTTCTATTATAGTTATACTGCATTTAAATATAATTGTAAGATTAGTCTTCTAACCTACTTAACCCATTTCATCCTATGCAATGTTTAATTTCCAAGTCAAGTTTTTATTTTGTATGACAAGAAGTTTAGTGGGAAGTCAGTGAATTTTAAAGTCAAACAGACCTCAGATAAAATAATGAATTTAATAAGTCTTCATTGTATGTAACTTTAAATATTATTCTCTCAATAGTTTTTTCTCATGAACTAAATGTTAGAGATATTCTTAAGATTACAGAAATTAGAGGAATATTAATTTTGGTGATATAGAATGTTGCTTCAGTGATAAGGACTTATTTATATTGGAAAGCCAAAATATACATATCATTGATTTTATTGTAATATTAATTTACTCGAAAATCAGGTGCTAAGTAATTTTAAATGATAATTTTTTTAAAGAATTATACTGTACTGTAGAATTTTTCACATCAAATATCTTACTAATTTTGTTGATTGTTCAAAACTAATTTAGAACCCTTTGGGGCATTTAATATCTTCTATCAAAAGGGATTTTTTTTCTAGGAAAAAAAAATCAAAAGGAGTGAAAAAGTAAGTAGCATTGCCTCTTATACAAAACAAAATCTACATTAGGATTGTTAAAATAATGAGACTGAGACTGCTTAAATAATCATCCAGAGAGTCTGAACAATGTTCTTTCAAAAAAATATAGTAACAAACAAGTTTTACCCCATGTTCAGTCTTAAGTACATATGTATGATGTTTTCTAAATGTGTGTTTAAAAATATTACAGGCCTAGTTCTCCAAAGTGAAAATACTTAGATTTTATTTTGTTGACTACAAAACAAATATTCTATTCTTGGGAATGGGCGCATTTCAGGACAGTTGAAATTTTCCATGTTTCTGTTGTACTACAACTTCAATAGAAATTCTAACTATTCTTTTCACATTTTCCCAAGGAAAGAGAAAATAGGACTAATATATAGATTTCCTTCTCCTTGGTTTCCATCTGTATGAATGAGAGTGTGGGTTCATTTATTGTTTCTTAGTGAATCTTTTGGCCACTAAACGTGGAAGTTCTGCTTTAGTGGCTGACCAACCACCTTTCTACAGCATGTGGGACATAGACTAACTGGAATTGCTATCATGATAAGTACCCCCAGGTAGGTGTTCGGCCCACCAAAGGTATTTCCTACTACTCGTGAACCAGTTTTTTTATTATCCAATTCTTGCCCATCCTAATGCCATTCATTTGATTTTTTAACTCTGTGAAGATAATAGTAGGTCAGGAGGAGTGATGGAAAATAAGCACATATCATTGTACTGAGAATCACATAATTTCCTTGTTGGGATATTTCTAAAAACAGAGAGAACATGTGTAGGATATACAAAGGGTGATGATACCTTGAATACTTTTGTTTCTTTTCAGTACCCTAGCTGTTCTACAGAGGCCTAAATATTTCTCTCAGAAGCAGCTGGTGTTAGGGCATCACCAACACTTAGCTCAGAATAATCATTAGTCAGTTGATGTATGAAGTATTGAATTAGCATAGGAAACACACTTTTGGATGTTAATAAATAATGTGAGAGTATGGGTTGCATTAAACTTGAAGTTATTAAAATCAATGCTTTTCCTCATATAGGGAAAAAGTCATTTCAATTCAAAATTCTTACACACACCATTGAGATGCAAGTCACATTACGTTTACTCCATATAGATTCTGAAAGTAAATTCACCAGGAACCCCTGATTCTAAGTCTTCAGCTTTCCCTCCCTTAAAGATTGTGTCGCAAACAAGAATAGAGGAGAGTTGAAGCACATGGTATACTGTGAGATCTTAGACACTGCACCAGGATATCAGAGGCATTAAGTTATACTATTGCCTTAAATGTGTATGAATCAGTAAAACCAAATAAAATGTAACTCAAAAGTACCAGATCAAAGTATAATGTACTTAATATTAGACATCAAAATTATCAGAAAGGCTTATTATAAAAATAAAATTTTCATAAAAAATTTGGCTTTGAAATTGTAGTAACAGAAATGATAACTAGTTTTTGCCTTTTTTAGGCATTATACATAAAAATATTCAGCATTAAGCTCTGCTTCTACAATTATTGCAGAAACAATCTCAACTCTGGTAAATCTAGCTTTTATTATTATTTATTTTTTAGTACTCCCTTGAAAAACCAGTTTATAAGAATCAAGAAAAAAATCCTAATGTTTCATATTACAGAGAGTATTTTATACATATTATATCTGTATCAAAATTAATTCTTACCAAATTTAATTTTATATTCATGTACAATTCTGATTTGCATTTATTTCTTAAACATTAAATATCTCAGAACAACTCTGAAATCATATTATTGTGTGATTGGCAGGCTATATTCAATCCAAATGTATTGTATTTTCATGTTCTTCCTTACTTTAATGTTAAATGTACAAGGAAATACAAGAAAAATTCCACTTAAAACATTTCTAAATATTTTATTTGAATGCATTCATCCCAGTATAATCTGTAATGCAAATTACTTACAAAAGGTATCTTTTGAAATAATTTAGCTTTATAGAAAATGTATGACTTTCATAGAAAAACTTACATTTTCACAAAATAAGATGACTCTTTCCTCATTATAGATTTCTTTTTTATGTTTTCAACTATTTGACTCCGAACTAGAGTTGTTTCTTATTTAGCAACAAGAAACATACAAGGAACACTTTTGACTTAATTCAGCTCATAGTTGTTTATTTTGTTTTTGTTTTTGTTTTTTAGATTTCAGCGCTGGGACAGAAATACATAAAAACAAGCACATTTGCAAACCTCAGAATATATATTAAAGAATATTTGTGGAAATATTCTTAGTAAAAATTGTATTCTTCGAATGCATTTAATCTTATTTTTGTGTTGAAAATTATCATTTCTCAAAGCATTAGATAAGATATGGAATGTATCTTTTTAGGGCTTCTGATTTAATCTGTGAAAGTCAAGTAAATTTCTTATGTTCCTTATTCTTGAGCAAAAAGATACCCAGTGATGTGCAGTGAGAAGGCAGAATTCAAGGATGCTCCCAAGATTGGTCTGATGTGTATGCTCTGTGTAATCTCATCTCCTAGAGTGTGGATGTGATCCTCAATTCTGACTGGGTAGTGACCCATTGACTATATATAGCTAAGGTTATGATAGAGTCAGAGTAGTGATTGCATTGTATTACATAAGACTCTATCATGATAAATTGGAGAAAGCCTTTCCTGTTAGTCTTGAAAAGGAAAACTGACACATTTTTTAAAGGGTTGCATGGCAGGGAATACCAGCTGGCCTCTAAGAACCCAGAAGAGCTTAGAGCTGGCACTCAACTTGAAAACAGGTGCTATAGTCTGGCTGCAGCAGGAAACTCTGCCCAAAATTACTAATCTGGGAAGCGGACCCTGGGTCTCAGCATGATTGCATCCCTGGGTGGTATTGATTACAACCTGATTAGATTTGAGCTGAGGACTCATTCATCATGCACCAAGAAATGATCCATGGATACTTTGAGATGATAAATTTTTGTTTTTTTGTGCTGCTAAATTTATGGTAATTGGTTGTGTACCTACAGTTTAGAAAACAACTGCATTTTGGGCCTTGCAAATTACTTTCATTTGAATACACTTCCATAACTGTTAATTAAATTGCTCACATATATTTTTTAAATATACTTTCTTGTTCACCTGTTTTGTATTCAGAATTTAAATATGTCTTTACAGAAGATTTATGATACACTTTGGCCTGAATTCAGAAAGCTTGCACTGCAGTCAAGCAGACATATGATAAAATTGCCCAGACTTAAAGAAATGTTCTAGTACATTTTGCCATTAATTGCCAGCAAAATTCATATTTTTAGATATCTATTAGTATTGGCTAATATTGAACATAAGTATTTCTAATACATAATTTATTCTCCTTTGAAGTTGATTTCCTGTTACAAGTTCTAGGTGCTTTTAATCAGGGCTTTACAAAACCTACACTGCATAGGAAGCACCTGGGACCTTGATAAAATGTGGGTCTGGAATGTGCCCAGGGTTCCACTTCTCTAACAAGCCCCTGGGCCATGTTGATGCCATTGGATGGGGGACCACACTGTAAGTGGCAAGGATGTCCAGGACCTCCAAAGTTTTCTGCTAAGACCAAGTAAGGTACAATACTATAATTTACAGCATACTTTGATGTGACTCTAAATCAGTGTCTCTGTTTTCACACAAAACAATTCTATAACCAAATAATAATTTATTCTACAGTAAATGTATATGATGACAGACAAATTTTGATGTTTTAATTTGCTTTATTTTTCTTCTTTAAAGTTGAGGAACTTATAAAGTTTATCATGAGATTCTGAGCATTGGTAGAGACATGTTATTTTCTCAGAGAGGGCAAAAATAAGTTGTCAAGATTACAAGGTATTTCAACTTTTGACAAATGTTTAATGCATCATCTATGAATATAACAATTCATAGCATTTTTGAATTATAACTAATAAGTTCTGAAAATATTCAGAAGAAATAACAAGTAATGATGTAGCCTTATAAGAAAGAAGAAAACAAGGTACAGCAGTCTATTTGGGCTCTATATTAATTGAGAAATATAATCAATTGTTCTCCTTTTCTGCACCTTCTATTAATGAAAAAACACAACAAAAAGCACAAGCACAACAAAGTTTAAGACTAGTCCTAATAATATTTATAGTAGTATAAATCATGGAGATTTTCTTTACTTAGTTATTACTATCATTTTTATCATTAGATACAAATTAATTAAATAGATCAAAATAAAATCATACAAAATAAAATTTAGGATATTGTCTGATTCTAGAATTGAGAAAAACATTTTAAATACAAAAGCAACAGCAGAGATTATAAAGGCAGTAGGATAATTTTGGATCCTCTATGGACTTTTTATTAATGTATGTAAATATATTTGACACCTACATGTTAATCTTGCATCATTGACCCTGCTGAACTCCTAAGTTTCAATATATTTCATGTGGAATATTTTTGTGTATATGATATCACCTGACTACCTATCTCCAAGATTTAACTTTTTTTTTTTTTTGAAATCTGGGTGATGCATATTTTCTCTTTTACTTTACTAATAATGCTTGGTAGAAATTCAGGATTGATGTTGAACAGAAGTGGTAAGAGCCAAGATATTTGCCTTTTTCATAATCTTAAGGGAAAACCATAAATTTGCCTCCATAAAGTTTGCAATTATTACTATTTTTTTCTTTGTAAATGTCCACAACCTAACAGAGAGCATTTATAACCCCCCCCCCCAAGACACATCATGCTTAGCATATTTTTCATGAAGTGTGTTTATTTCATTTTATTTTATTTAAGTTTTTAAGTATCTGTTGTGATGGTCACAAGATTTTGGTCTTCATTTTATTAATACAGTATTTTTAAGTGGCATCAAATGAAACTAGGATCTACAGAAAGGAATGATTGCAAATACACATAATAACACAGGGTAAATATAACTACATTCCCTTTCAGTTCACATACTTCAATGTGCATTTGAATATTTAAAGAAATATAATACATATAATTACATATTATGCTTTATTGTGTCGATAATATATGTAGATGACAAAACATAGCAGCTAAGATGAAAAAGAAAGTGATGTACAGGATAATATATGATAAGGATATTTACTTACTTGGGAGTGCTATAGTATCATTAAAGCTAGTTTGAGATAATTGTTGAAAAATATTATAATTTTTATATAAACCACTAAAATATACAAAGTGCATTACTAAAAACTGAGAAAGCAAATGAAATGAAATCATATAATAAGTGTTTTATTCAGGCAAAATATTAAATAAAAAATATAGTAACAAAAACTGAAGAGAACTAGTAAACAAACAAAAATAATAGTAAGATTTATGACTTTAATACTACCATATTAATAAATTCTGTAAATAAAATAAATAGATGTACTAATTATTCAAATAAAAGTCAGTGTCAGCCTAAATTAAAAACTCTGTTAATAGCTGGGCATGGTTGTGCATGTCTGTAATCCCAGCAGCTGGGGAGGCTGAGGAGGCAGGATTGCAAGTTCAGAGCCAGCCTCAGCAACTTAGTGAGTCCCTAAGCAACTTAGCAAGAGTCCCTAAGCAACTTAGAAAGACCCTGTATCCAAAAAAAAAAAGACAAAGTAAATGAGGGGAAAGGGAAAAATAATACAAGGGGGAGAAATGAAGGTCAGTAGAGGGGGTAGAGAGAGAAGAGGGGAGGGGAGGGGAGGGGAGGGGGGATAGTAGAGGATAGGAAAGGTAGCAGAACACGACAGTCACTAGTATGGCAATATGTAAATCAATGGATGTGTAATTGATGTGATTCTGCAATCTGTATATGGGGTAAAAATGGGAGTTCATAACCCACTTGAAGCAAAGTGTGAAAGATGATATATCAAGAACTATGTAATGTTTTGAACAACCAACAATAATAAATAAATAAATAAATAAATAAATTTATTAATTAATTAATTTAAAAAAAAAATGATGCACCAGATTTGGAGCAAGAAAAAAATACTTGAAAGAAAATCAAAATCACAAAGGAAAAGAGAGTATATGCACATTTAAGGATTCATATTAAACAGGTAAATTGGAAGACTGGAAAGGGGAGGAGTAGGAATGGAGATTCAGAAGAAGGGAATTAAAAGCAACAACACTGAAACAAAAGGAAACCTTCATGATCAAAATAACTCATTCACTGAACTGACTAAAATAAGTAAGTCTGTGATTTACTTGGAAAAGAGTAGACAACATAATCCATAAATCTACATTTGTAGAACTTGTAAATTGCAATATATTACAATAAGCAGAAATCAAAGAATGAATTGGAGTAACAATATGGACCAATTTCTCTGACATTCCATTTCTTCAGAAGAATGTCTTCAATGCTACCTGTGACCATAAAAGAAACTGAAATAAAAACTGAGCCAGAGCCAGTACAATTTCTGCACACAAGTAAAGTACTTATCAAATATCATCTATATGAAAGGTATTTCACCAATAATAATATGTTATTATTGTAGATAATAATAAATGCAAATAGAAGAGTTCATATTTTTTTCTAACCCTCCCCCAAATGATTGTGTTTTATATGTCTAAAAAGCATTGGCTTCTTTTTTAAATACTCTCATTAATAAATGCTTATGCCATGAGACAATTTAAAAAATTGACTTTAATACAGATTAAAAAGTTCTTCAAATTTTTGATGTTGTAATATAAGAGTTAAACACCTTTTATGACTCTGAATAAAATCTAAATCATTGTTAATGCCCACAGCAACAAATAAAAGTAAGAAATCATATAAATCTTTATTACTTATTTTTTTATAATTGTTAGATTAAAACTATATTTGCATGCATATGTATAAATATACATACAAAACATATGTATATACACAGATATACATATATGTCATAATGTAGCAATATAAAATAATATAAAGGTTCAGAAGATTTGAATATTTATCCAAATTTTCCAAATTACAAGCTTGTGACATTTTCCCTATTGATGTACTGCAGTTTTGTCTTGAATAAATTTGAATATGAATAATGGTAACATCTCTGTTACTCAGATATTGGCTGAGTAAAAAACAAATTTCTATAGATGTTATTTGAGCATAGATACATCTGAGTCGAGGATGATCTCATAAACTTTTCAATTACAACAGTTAATAAAATTCTTTTTCCCTTTCATCATTCTTTTAGCTCTGATTTGAAACTGAAACTCCTGAGTAATACATAAAACTGTCCTTCATACTCAAGACCTAAGGAATAAATAAAAAATATTTTCAGAAATTTGCAGGTAGAAGATATTGTTGACTGAAATATGGGTCTTCTTTCTTCATGATATTTCTTTTTTTCATATATATATATATATAATCACTTTACCACTGACCTACATCCCAAGTTCTTTTTTTTTGTTTTATTCTGTGAAAGGTCTTGCTAAGTTGCTGAAGGTCTCATTGAGTTACTGAGACTGTCCTGGAACTTGATATCCTCCTGCCTCAGCCTCCTGATGTGGTTGATATTATAGGCATGTCTGGCTAATTTTCTAAAATTTATTTGTAAACTGGTTACTTCAACACCTCCTCTACTCCTCTTATCTCCAAGCAATAAAAGACAGAACAATGCTCATCAACAGGTATATGTCATTTAAGATGGGAAAAGGTTAATAGTTTTTACAAAGGTAAGGATATTTGTCTTAAGCTCCAGCGTTATTTACATACAAAAAGCACAAGCACCACCTGAAAGGCAGTGTTACAAACACCATCACATTCACTTTCTAAAGGTAACTGTCAACTGAACACATTGAATGTGTTATATTGCAAATAGGAAACTGTTTCCTCTAGCCTCCAACTAGCTTTCAGGTGAATCATATATCCTTTTTATAAAATTGAAGAGAATTTCAGGCAAGGATCTAAATTTTTGACATTTTCAGGTATTTGATGTCTACAAAATAAGAAACTCTTGTTCCACAACAGCTGAAAAAAGCAATTCTTTCTCGGCCTCAGTTTACCCTGAATCATAACCAGACACCGTGAATTAACTGTGTAGTAAAGAAAGTATTGACTTTTTTTTCTCCTTAATTTCCACTCAATTGTCCTATTATCTTCTGGCTCACAGGATTAATGAGGTTGTTGATGGTGAATAACATGGAATGAGAGAGAGAAGGGCAGAGGGATGTATACTTAATTCTTTATGGAGTCATCCTTTAGCTCCTGAATGTATTTTGCCATATCTAGCTTTCAAATGCTAGCTCTGTCATGAGTTGCATTTGTAGTTTTGTGGTGCACTGTCTGTCCTACTAAAGGATTCTTCATAGAGTCATTTCCTGAGGTATGTGGTGCAAATTCAGGCTGAATTGTTGTGACAAGTGTTTAGCTCTTCCCCTGGTGGTACACTCCCAGTCATTTCCTGCTCCAAAAGATCTGTCAGCAAAGCTCTTTCAAGACAGTTCATCCCCAGACACCCTTTATGATATCCTAAAATGTGTTCTTGCCCTGAATAGACGGAAATGCACTTTGTAAACTGTTTTTTCCTCCTTTTCAACCTTTTTGTTACAGCAAGCCTATGTGTTTACATTTCCCCCGGTGAAGAGACAGTCATTTCTCTATTCCACAAATAAGGAAGACACATTATAAGACATGTTATCTTGTAATACTCAGGTGTTTCTTATGCAGATTCAGAGGAGAGTGTTTGCATTTGGGGAGTATGAAGCAAGACTCCACTCATTCAATCATCTTCCTCTCTTTCCAAATGGGCTTACTTTGGATCTTTCTCAATTGACCTGGGAAAATGGGGATGTATCACCTCTACTGAAAAATTGGGATAGAAAAATTCCCAAGAACTTCTATGAACTACTGAAGTATCTTCTTTGGTTAATCTGTAGGTTTCTTTTATGTAACCTAGACCCCTGTTAGTATTTTTGTTTCTGTCATTTAGAAATATATATATATATATATATTTAACAAAGTAATCAAGTTCCTAACAATGATTTTAATGGTGGATATTTATTTGTTTATTTGTGTTTATTATATGTCTGAAATTCTCAATGAGCCATTTGTAAAATTAGTACAGAGAGTTTTAGTTACAGTTAAGTAAACTAAGCTATCAAAGAATGATGGAAGTTTCAAGACCTAAAGCCTTGCAAAGAAGCTATTTTCCAAGTTATTTTGTTCAATATATGTTAATTTTAGGAAAATGATAAAATTTGAAACTAAATATGATCTAATATATGGAAAATCTAGATATACTGAAGAGAATTCATGCATGTAATTTTATTTTAATATGACAGCATAAAGGTATAGACTGTAAAATGGAAGGAAATAAAGACATTATGAGATTATTCATGTATATCTTATGTTTATTTTTATGAATCCTTAAGTTGAGTGTGGGAACAGGTAAAATAAATTTCCCTATATATTGAAAATCAAAAACCAAGACAACTTTTTGAAGACAGAGAATACAAATAAATATGTTAGAGGACATCAACTTGATAAGGTTATTGTTTCTTATATCTGGGTCACATTTCAGGACACATAGTTAGTTGATTTCTCTTTGTAGATGCAATTCTGAGTTTCTATATGTTCATATATTTTGATAAAGTTCTGTCACCATATGGCATCCATAATACTTCTCCATAAAATCTGCAATACTTTTTTTCCATTGGCAAAATATAAGGTAATGTGTCATAATACAAAAGGAAATGAAAAATCCAAACTAAAAAGTGTATACTATTTAAAACTTAAAATGGTTATTTTGCTTGCACTGTTACAATTGCTTTTCCTCAAAGTTTCCTTAGTCATTAAAAATATGTTTTGAAAAGTCCCAAAGAGCAATTTTTGAAATTTAAATTTTTGTTTTTTTCTTCAAGCAGGGATTGAATCCAGGGGTGCTTTACCACTGAGCAATGTCCCTAGCCTCCTTTCAAAAAAACATAGAGAGAGACAGGGTCTCACTGAGTTGCTTACTGCCCTACTAAATTGGCTTTGAATTCATGGTATTCCTCCTCAGCCTCTGGAACTTCTGGAATTATAGGCATGTGCCACCTGACCTGACTGAAAATCAATTTTTGATACATTTTATTAAAAATAGTACAAACAAAAAAAAAAGGAGAAATTGAGATTTAAACAACATGAGTGGATGTCACAAAGCACCAGATTAGGTGGCAGAGACTGGCATGTAACTTGGCTCCCATTTATTAGGAAAGCCATTGGGATCAGTGCCTTTGAAAGGGAAAGGAAATTATGCAGAAAAAGAACATGTGTGCCAAAGCAAGCACAACAACAACATCTTCTACTCCCTCTGGGAAACTCTGAAACTAGAATACCAGAGGAGAGGGAGCCCATTTATGCTGTTTTTAAAATCATCTTTCTGAAATTCAGAACCACATGACTAATGGAGGAGTATGACTCTAGAAAAGCAGATAGAGAAAACCAACACATCTCTTTTCTGTAAAATCCAAATTTCAGAATTTATACCAAAATATAAAGTCTTTGTGTCTATAACAAGCAGAGGAAACTGAATAATACAGTCTATCAATAAATATGTGATTAATTAATCTTTAAACATCTGCTGAGAGTATGTCTTGATTCTATTTTCATAAATTTTATAGAATTTGGTAAGGAAGAACATTTTTGCATATCTGAAGAATGTGCAAAAGGTATTTCCAAAGGTCTCCTCCAGCACAACAGGGAAAACAAGTTTTCAAATATCCTTGTACTGTATTTTTTAAACCCTCCAACCAGTTTCTGGAATAAATATCAGTATTTCCTTTATAGCACAGAAAATAAAGTAGAAGTTTTACCAGACCTGTGGAACAAGTTTCTCAGGTTTCAAGTTGTCAAAAAATGTAATTAGTGCAATATCCATCTTCTATAAATGAAGCAAAGCCAAAATAAAATAAAAAAATAGAACAATAGATACTAGAATTGACAATGGACTCCAATACAAATAATTATTTTAAATGTATACGAAAAATCCTTGAGTCCAATGACTAATCTCTTATTAAAATTATTAATGGCTACCCTTTGTTATTTTTCTATGTGCCACACACTTTGTTTTATTATATAAAATGTATTGTATATTTGTATATAATACCTAGACTTAGAGCTTAGGGTGTATATATGTATATAACTAAAAAAATTTATTTACTCAGAATTAAGTTTCCTTGAATTACCATTATAATCATAATTATTACTCTTTTAAAGGTGTGGAAACTGAAGCTCTAGGAAATTAACTAAATTGCTGATATTTTGATATTTATGTAGATTTATCTCATATTTATTCATATTTATGAGATGTATTTAGATTTGGAATTTAAATCCATGTCTAGCTGGATAAATGAAATTCACATTACATAAAATTATGTGCAGATATTTTACCAATAATTGGAAGCGTAGTCATTATTCTCACAAGTTACCATGATTACAATGCCTCTAATTGTCACAATGTAACTCTAATTGTATCCTTATATGAGTGCATCATACACCTATTAAGTTGCCACAACTTTCTTATTGAAAATATCATCCACTGCTAAAGATAGTGCAGAGGAATGTGTCATCACATAGCTAGTCCTCTCATACTTGGGAAGGTAAGTTAGTGAAAGCTTCTCTTCTGCCATCTCAAATGTGGTATATTTTGCTTAGAAAATAGGAAAGGAAGTCTTTGAATGTGTGTCTGGTTCAGAAACCGTATATTTTCTGGGTGGTTTGCTCACCCTTCTTCATCCTACACCTACAGTGAAATTTCCAAATGTACCATTATTTCCTGAACAGTTTTGCAGTTTTAAGATGTTAATATCAAGTTTTAGTTTTTGATATTTAATTTTATGTAATCATATATTATTGCCACTAGCTGAATTATAAATAAATACATAAATAAGTGAATAAATTAATAAATGAAGTTCTTTGCTGAGAATAAAAAGCCCTCTATCTCTCAGGGTGGCACATACCACATACCTTGCTGCCTGGCAGAAAGGGCCAAATGCATATATAAAGATCAGCAGTATAGACTATACCAGCTTCTGTCATTTCCGTGAAAGGGATTTCTAGATATTACCTTCCTCTATGAATTTTTTTTTCCTCAATTTGACAATGCAATTGTTTTGTCTAATTCATATATACAGAATCAATTTCTTTACAAAGGATTTCTAAGAGATTTTTTTGACGTGTGATTTTTGACATGCTTGAAGGTACAATATGGTATATATTAATTCATCTGTCTATTCAGCTTTTTAATGGGTCCTCTATAGTCTAGGAGAGGTGGAAAAAAGTTAGGCTGACCTCTGCTTTCATTAAGTTTGAACTCTAACAATGGAGACAGATATTAGTCAAATTACATAAACATATGTAAATCATTAACTGTGATCATTGCTATAAAGGTGAGATATTACAATGGTAATGCAAAACTGTGAATTAAGCTATTAATGAGCACAATGAAGCCTGTTTTACTGGTAATGTGGTTGAGAATAATATTCACTTTCTAAGATAGAATTAATTTCCCTTCCAATCATCTGATAAGATTGGCAGCAATTACAGCTTGCCAGACCCCAAAGCTCTGGCTCCTTGTATTTACTGCTCTTAACAGATCCTTTGCCCTATGAGATACTGCTTCCTGCTGGAGGCATTTACGGAATATAGGAAAGGGTTCTTGCTTCTCAGATCACTAATCCTAGAATCTTCAATTTCTTCCTGCAAGTTGTCTTAAGGGAAACTGTATCAAATTCATGATTATGACTAACCTTTATTTCATCTTTAAGACCTAGATCCATTCCCTAATTATGATAAGTACTCTTCTTTATTCCTTAGGTTCTGTTCAAGAAAAGGCACTTATATCTACTTTTAGGACAAGGTGTTTTCCAATTTCCACATGAGACTGAGCTTTTCCTTTGGACAGGAGAGAGAGAGGTGAATTAAAAAGCTAAACCCAGTTTCACTTCTAATTCCTTTCTCATCTTCCTTTTAATTATTTGATTCAGAGAAAATAAAGAACAAAGGGATAGTTCAATGAGTCATCTTACTGAAAAGTCATTCAATATCAATTCTAAATTTTGTACATCAATGCCTACTATGTATTATAATTTATTGAACTATGTAAATTGAAGCAGACATTTGTGACCTTAAGGAATGAAGTGGAAAAATCTCTGTCTAGATAGAACTTATATTTGAATGGGTTACTTTTTTTTTAGCAGCTGATCAATAGCAGAAACAATTTCTCCTATATTGGCTCCCCAAAATTAAGTAGAATAATGGTTAAATATTTTCTAAGTACATCTTTTAAAAGCCAATGACTTCCTGCAACAAAATTAGAACTTAGCTTTTGTTGAAGTTATTTAAAATTTAATTTATTTGACTTCTAATTGACTTTTCCCTTTGTTAGTTTCCTTTCTGTTATTCAAACTATTAATTGCTTGCCTCTTCTATTTAGTTGTGTCTAAATTGCCCTCTCTTTGAAATGTTTTGTTTTTTAATTGGTTTCTTGAACCTCATCAGCTTCAAGAAAGCTGCTTTTAAGTTCCATGTTTGTTCCTGTAGGGGCAGTGAAAGTATTTTATACAAACATACTCAAATTCAAGCTTCAAATTTTTTCTGAGAGGTTTTAAATTTCCATCTCCTTTTGAGCTCCCATGTCTGTGTTTGCATACTAATTTAAATTCTCTCCTCATTTTTCTTCTCCACTTTTTATTATATTAATAAATACAATTGTTCACTGTTTTACCTGAAAAGTGTAAGTTAATGAAATTCTTTCCATTCATCATCTATGCTATCTTTCTATATGTGTAACCATATATCTTCCAATCTTTCTATATTTTTATGCTATCTTTATATATGTGTAACTGTGCAGAAGATTGAACCCAGTGCCTCACACATGACAGGCAAGCACTGTACTGTTGAGCCATAACTCCAACCCCTACATAATGCTTTTTTAAAAGCAAAAATTCATTGGGAAAAAAGCAAAATCAATGTGGGGTAGATTTTGATATATTTGTTGTTGATATAATACTGAAATATGTGTTATTTTATCTATTATTGTGTTTCAGACTAATTTGATGGTAAAAACAAGCCAATAAACTACTTTCTTGGAACTGTGTCATGTTTTGCATTTCCCTTGACAATATAAATTTGCATGTGAATCTTACCTCATTACATATGAAAAGTTTAAGATGTTTTTATTGCTATTCTTATAAAAAATATAATGTAGAGAAATTTACAAAGTAATTTAATATAGAGAAATGACAGACATGAATAATGTCAACTCTTTGTAGCTATGAATTTCACATCCGTGGATCCAACAAAGGGCATACTGTATACTGTGAAGTTGGACTCACAATGATTGCACCTGCACTGAATATGTGTAGACTTTTTCTTGTCATTATTCCCTAAACACTATAATAACATTTGAATTGTTTTCACCTTATAGTAGGTATTATGAGTAATCTAGCAATGACAGCATGCAGAAGATTGTACGTAGATTATATGGTACTATTAAGCCATTTTATGTAAGAGACTTGGCCAATTTGGGTATCTGAAAGGGGTCCTAGAACCAATTCTCAACATGTACTAAGAGATGACTGCATTTCTGATGGAAAAATATACTATTATCTTCTGTCTCATAGAAAGTACTGATATATTAAAAAATGTTAATTTAAACAAATCCTATATTACACTTCTAACAATTTTTACTCTTCTTGCACTTATTTTTTTTCAATAGAAATGAGAAAAAGATTTTTTAAAATTATTGGACTATTTTTTTAAGAAAATTAATCATTTTCCTATGTCATATTTCAACTACATAAATGTATTTTACATTTTCTCTTGGTCCCCTTCCTCAGCACATTGTCTTAGGTATCCTCAGAATTGCTGATTAATGTTCTGTGTTCTGTGCAGTGTCATGACCCAAGAGATTGCAGTTCTGATCTCTTTCCCATGAGTTCTCTTCACACTTAGAGGATATGTTTATTCAATGTAAATGTGTTCAAGATGAGAATAAATCAAAACTAATCCATTTCATGTAAGCTAAGTACATTTGCTTTCATATTTATATATAAATAGTGTATGATAAAATGGGTAAACAAAATGTATTATGATCCTCATTGAGTCTTTCCAAAGAATACACTAACATGGTATTTTAGTCAGCCTTTTTACTTCTGTGTTCAAAAGATCTGACAAGAACAATTTTAAGGAGGAAATACTTATTTTGCCCTCACAGTTTCAGATGTTCTGGACCATAAATGGCCTGCTATTCCTCAGTCTGAGGTGAGGACAAGTGTTTGGTAGAGGAAAGCAGCTAGGGACATGGCACCAGGAAGCAGAGAGACTCCCCTCACCACAGACAAAATATATACCCCAAAGTCACTTCTCTGATTACCCGCCTCCTCCATCGACACCCTACCTGCCTAAAGTTACCACCCAGCTAATTCTTATCAGAGGATTAATGCACTAATGTGGTTAAGGCTCTCATAACCCAGTTATTTCACCTCTAAGCTTTCTTGTACTGTCTAATACTTAAGCTTTTGTGGGACAACTCACATCCAAATTATAACACACAACTGTCAGTAATCTGGTGTTGCAAAAAGTCCCTATCTTTACTCACTTGTTCATCTATAAAATGAAGCACTGTTACTCTCTCTCTCTCTCTCTCATCTATATGGTATCTTAGAATGCAGGACAGGGACAGCAAAATAGAAACCTCTATGTAAATGTATTTCTTAGGTATAAGATGCATAAATCAATCCCTGACCTTTTTCTTATTACTCAATTTTGTAACAATTTATATATATATATATATATATATATATATATATATATATATATATTATTTTATAGAATTTCAGATATATATGTAATAAATTTGGAAAATGTGTTTTTACAAAGCTTCAAAAATTTCCTTAAATGAAACACCTAAATGTGGATTAAATAAATTATATTTAAAAAATTGTTTCATTCACTTTCATTTGAAATTTTTGTAAATCACTGATGCTCATTTATTATTTGAAATTTCTTACCAAGAGTTTATCCAGGATAAAATATTACCATCAGGGACCAAGCATAATGTCCCTAGCATTTTTCAATAACCATAGTGAAAAACCAGCCTCTATCTCAGAGCAAAGCTGTCCAAGGAAGGGACATGGCCTTTGTCCTTGGAAAAACCCACAGAGCACTCCTAGGCACATTCCCACCCTGCTAAGTTGTTTATCTACAGGAGAGATCTGCTGAGCCAGGTGTCCCTGACTCAGTCAGGCTAGGTGGGGATCCATAGCAGCCCTCTAGCAGCCACCAATCAGCATGAGACAGGGAAATACCTGGGATGCCAGATAACCTTCCCAGTAGTTTATGGTAGTTGATAACCTGTTGGGAAACCATGTAGTTCAGCACATACACCCCTCTTATACCAATCAGTTCAAAGGAATACCCCTTTTGTACTGACCAATCACCCCTACCTAACTTGTTCCCGCCAGTGAATGTGCTAATCATGTTTTAGAGTTGTTGTTTGATTTTCCTGCTGTGTGAGGTGATTTGTTATGCTGTATGTGAAGTCCCTGCCCTTCTCAAAGAATGTATATAAGCTCTGCTCAAGCTGTTCTCAGGGCTCCTTGCTCTTTACCTCTTCGAGGTAGGCTTGGAGCCCCAGCATGCTGGACCCCCAATAAACTCTTTGCTGTTCCATGAGACAGTCTTATGGTGGTCTTTTCCTCCCATGTTCGCCTGATCTTTACAATAGGATCCATTTCTTTCTAAATGTCCCAGAAATTACTTGATTTTTATTCCAAATAATCAACCAAGTGAACATGGATGCAGATACCTCATTATTCTCTATTTGCTCAGTGTAGTAGGGTTTAATATGAGAAAGCTCTGTAGAAATCCACTAGCTGGTTTTTTATTGATAGTTCATTGGTTATGTCACAGCAGAGAACAGATCATCTGTTTGTGCTATACCCATGGTGCTGACACAGGAATTTAACCAGGAGTTCAGTGCCAGATTTTCACCAGTCAGCTTGCTAAGCTGCATATGTCTGAATTCTACTGCTTCAATAGTTCTGAATGCTCAAGCTGTAAACCCTTAAGGCAGGGAATATTTCCCTGGGAGACAACATGATACAGTATGCTTTACCAGCACATGGTAATGAGTATCAGAATATCCTAAAACGGAAACCAATTTGGCTTGTGCATATCATATATAAACAAATACACCCCACTGCATTGTGTCTGTTCATCATTATAGACCTCTTTTTTTTTTTTTTTCTGTTCATCTTAAGAGAAAAGCTATTTAAACTGAATTTCATTGTCTTATGTAAGCGCTTGTGAAACACAGGGCTTTGTTATAAGTTGAAAACAAATTAACCTTTACTTTAAATTGGTTTAGAACAGATTATTGTGTTCAAAAGCCCAAATAGAAAATGAAATAAAAACCTGAAAAAGCAAAAGCAAAACTGGCTAATCACTGGTTTAGTAAATACTTTCTTGCTCATATTACACTATGTGTAAATCCACACTATTTGAGGCATAGTCACTTATGACACATTTTCAAGTCAAGAAAATATGACAAAATGACATTATGTGCAAGTCTGAGAAAAATGTGGTTCCACCTTAACACAATATGTGATATGTCAATGCCATTATGTTTTAGTGTAGCTTCATGATGAGTTCATTGGGAAAGCAAGTGAAAGGATGTATTTATTAACCTCTTCTTGGAAATGACTTTTAGCAATACTCTTATTATCAAACCTATTGTCATCTATTTCAAAGAACTAAACTCCAGTGTATAGCTGGAAAGGACAGGAGAATCTCATTATTTACAGTAGAGAAAGAAGCCTAAAAGCCTAGTCACCATTATGTTGGTTGTTTTATTTCACTTATGTGTTTCCATGGCCCTTTCCCTCATTTAAGCTGACACTGTATTACCGGTGAGGTACAATGCGAGGTCCTCTGTAGCAGAGGTGTCCTTTTCTCTCTGAGATTTTATCTTGAAGTCATGGTTTTCTAATATTTTTGAAATGCATCATTGCTAATGCCTCCTTTTTGAATGCCCAAGTAGTAAATGGCTAGGAGAATTAGAGTAAAATGGTGCAAAAGAATCTCTTACATCCTCTTTAAATAACCAAATTTTCATTTCTTAATTGGTTTTCTTGAATTACTGAGTTTCTAAGAGGTATTAGATTAATAGTATTAAATAATAAGTTTTAACAATTTGACAAAAACCTATCCCCCTTCAATATCTTTGCATAATGTTTTTAAATTTTTGATTGTGTAAAAAAATCAGTATGTAAAACTTTCATTACAAATGAAGATGAAGTGTTAAAAATCTGAACATGACAAGATAGAGAAGCAATATAAAAACCTTTAAATGTGTTTTGAGAAAAACCAGGTTTAAACAAATTTGTCATTACCAAAAACAGATATTTAGTTTTTAAAAATGCTGCATTGATAATGATAATTCTAGCTATGTGATTAATGAGCAAAAGGCAAGCTCTTATGATCTTTTTTTTTTTTTTTTTTTTTAAACAGCAAAGAGGTGTTTATTGCGAGCTAGCTCGGTCCTCGGTAAGCACACACAACAACTGGTGATGCTGAGAAGCCCCGAGCCCAGGGTTTGCAGCAGTTTTATACATTCTTTGGAGAAGGCAGGGACTTCACATACATCATAGCATCTCTTAGAAAATCATCACACACCGCGGGAAAATCAAATAACAACTCTAAAACATGATTAGCACATTAACTGGCAGGAACAAGTTGGGTAGGGGTGATTGGTCAGTGCAAAAGGAGTATTCATTTGAACTGATTGGTGATCTTCAGCAACAATCCTTTCTTTATTTCTTATTGCTGGAACTTTATATTCATTTCTTCTTGTTGGATGGCCAGCTGGTGTTAGAGATGATAAGCCCACATTTATCTAGCTTGCCTTCTTCAGCCAGGTGAGTGGACATATTCTCAACCTGTGGATTGTTTTCCTTATTCTCTATGCCATCTTAATTTTTGGATTTGCCTGGGTGTTTGTGTCAGTAATTGGAATTTTGGTGTTACACAGTGGGTTGGCTTCTGATTTTGTATCCAATGTGGACTGTTTTTAAAATGGTTGTGATCTATGGCATATTACTGCCTTACCTGAACTCCACCAAGGCTTCTAACATCGATTGTCTCGGTACCCTTTTCTCTTCAATGTCATCTAAAGGTGCTTCCTTGTGTCCTTTTTTTATGGCAGTCTGACATAGGGATCCATCTTCCTTGGTGTGTTTCCTGTCAATGAAACTTTTTCTGTTTCATACATTGAACCATTTTATTGTTCCCCAAAACTTAATTAAAATTATCCTTTTTTCTCTTCTGGAAAGTGCTCTCAGTGCAAGACAGGTGGGCTCACAGCTCTCAGAGCAACTGTCTGTGGTTCTGGGCTCGGTCTGTTGGGGCTTGTCCTTGCTGCTCACTTTTGCAATAATGATGACTGGGACCAACTGTGGCATCTGCAGGTGCAGTGTGATGTTTACCCAGTCAAGGGAAGCAGTGAGGCTGTTCAGGGCTCTGTGGGTACACTTTCCACTCCAGCTACCCATCAAACTCTTCCTGTAATTTTTAACTCCCTCAAAACTCAAGACTAGTACCTTACTGCTGACTTAAAAAAAGAGCCTTACCAAATCAGATTAAGTCTATTACCACAAACTTTTTTTATATTGTATTTACACTATAAATGATGAAAATATGTGAGAACCATAAGAGAACAGTTTTTACTGCCACAGGCAATTTACCAAAGAGTCAATAGCTCACATGGAGAGGATTAGCATCCCAAGGCAATTTTAGCAGGTTCTTGTAACTCTTGAGCTGGTTGTAATAATAACAGGAGGTAGCTTTGAAACAAGCATGGTAACAACAGTATGTGTTGCAGTTAATTGTATGAAGTTATGGTTTAATATAGCATCAGTACATTTATTTACATTTTCCTCCACTTCAAATATTGTCATTTACAGGCTATGTGTGTGTAGGTTCTAAAAAATTTAAACTTATTGTAATACATTTGTGTATAATTTATGGAAATAAATTATAAACTATCATCTGCATATATTTTATGTATTTATGATATACCTTGCTACACAGTTCATGTACACATATTTTAAGTTGTCTCAAATTCCAAAAAGAAAATAAGAAAAAAAGAAAAAATCCTGCATGTAAATGGATCCAGGCAGTTCAAACACATGCCTAAGAATGAACTGTATAATTCGTACTTTATATGCCAAACACAGTGCTAGTAATATTAAAAAGCCATTACAATGCTTAAAAAATTGAAATATATGTAGAAGACATATGGTTTAAAATTTAGTTTCAGAAATGAGAAGAGAAAATATTAATTTTTCTTTTCAGAAAAATCTCTAAATTTCATGTTTATTTGAGCTACCTAAAATCCATAGTGTTCACATTAATGTGTATTCTTCTTTTATTCCATGTAACCTAGATAGTATCTCCTGCTAATCACACATACATTTTTTTTTTCTAATCTATGTCTGATCCTTTAGCTACTTCCATTTTAGCAACACTGGGAAAGATTATCTGAACCTACACTTCTACTGGATATTCACCCCAGCACATTCTGGAATTTCAGAGCAAGATACAAGAACTCTGTCAGCTGAGTTCTGACTACTGAGTCTAAGCAGCTGACAGGATAAAATTGTAAAAGATACAGAAAAACCTCTGGTTTGGTCTCAATATGCATAACAGATGCCTTTAAATATTTTAACTATTATTTGGCATTATTATTATTTTTTCATCCTAAATGTCTAGTTATCTTGGTATTATATAGGTATTAGATTATATAATGGGGAAAAAGGAAAAAAAATACAAATTATTTTGTGGAAATGGGTACTTAGTTATATTATCTTTAATATTAGAGAATAGTATTTTGCTTCACTTGATAAAAATATTAACATGCATAAACACTTTATCAGAAAACTAACAATCTTATTGAGGACCTATAAGATACATAAAAATTTGCAATGTACTAACTTAATGAAAAATTAGCAATAGACTACATTAATATAATAAGGATGGAGAAAACCTTTAAAGGATATGGATTAAAAAAATTGTTTTCATAGAGTTGAACAAAAAATATCCTAAAAATGCTTTAATATTTATGTTTGGAAGAGATGAATAACTGCCTAAAATTGCCTTAATAACTGGGATAATAAACAAGGAATGAGAGATGGAGAATTCAGCAGGTATCTTATTTAGATCCAAAAACCATCGTCAAACATTTTAGAAATTAGAGAAAATTGGTAGAGTCAAAGTGTTGGATGGGGCACAATTCCCACTATCATCAAAATTCAAATGAAATTTATTTTTACCCATTGGGCAGTTTCAATTAATTTGTCTTCTTGATATTTCCAGGATTTTTCTCTAATGTGTCAGGTGCTGTCGTGTTTAAACAATATCAGTACCTTTTCTTTTCCTCTTGCACTTAAGGAAACACAATATGATTTATGCATTATTTTCAATAAAGGTAAGCTCCTCTGCTAAGCAAAAAATGAGCAAATTCCAAACTAAGTGAAGGATGTTTATTTCCATCTACTTTGTACTGCTAGAAGAAAGAAAACAACAAAATTCTCAAGTATTAAGATAACTTTTTTATAGGTCAAAAGTTTGTTTATACATTGTCTGCGGAAAATAACAATGAAGAAAGTAATTATGTATCAAAATTTACTAGCAATAGTAAAATTGACATTTTGGTGAATTCAGGTTTTTTTAATAATATTTAATTGAAGCATGACAATTGTAAGTCTTTATGAGGTGCATTGTAACATTCCAAAACCTGTATGTAATATGCAATGATCAGATTGGAGAAGGTAATTGGTCTATTAATCACTTCTAATATCTGTGACTTTTATTTGAATAATGTTGTACCCCCAAAATAATGAGATACATTTAAAAAGTCCTACACTTTGTTAGTGTCTTGTGTTTAAGGGTGTTTTTTTTTTTTTTTTTTGCTGTAGCCTTTTTTTGACAATAAGGCAAGAAGCCTAATGACAAATATTCAATGTGCAAAAATAGAAAAGCATTTTTTTCATGTATTCTATGACAATTTGTATTCCTTCATTTTGTAAATGTCTGTTTCAATAGAGAAATTGATAAAGAAAATACAATATGTATGCATAACGCAGTGTTACTCAGCTATGAAAACGAGTGGTTTTATGGCAGTTGCTTGTAAATAGATGGAATTGGAGACAATCATGCTAACTGAAATAAGGTCATCCCCCAAAATTCAAAGTTCAAAAGTTTTCTCTGATATGTGGAAACTAATCAAAAATAAGGGGAGATGAAAACACAAAAGGAATGCAAGAAAAATCAGTGGAGTACACAAAAGGAGATGAAAGGAAGAGAGAAGGAATGAAATAGGGAAAGACAGTGGAATGAATCTGACCTTAGTTTCCTATGTATATATGTGAATATACCACAGAGACTCTCACCATCATGTACACTCACAAGACACTAATTAAAAACAAAAAATAAAGATAAAGAAAACCTATTCGTAAATAGCAGAAAGATCAGTAGAGTAGACATCCCCTCCTCTTTCCCCCAGGAGGATAAAGGGAAGTATAAGGAACTAAGTTTGGAAAAATTATATTACATGCTTTGATAAGTAAGTAAAAATGAATGCTATTGTTATATATAACTAAAAAGAATCAATAAATCTAGAAGATCAGAATGGAGTAAATGGAACAGTGATTTTTTGATGTTTTCTTTGTGTGACTAAATCCACCTTGGAATTTCCTGCCTCAAGACTTACTGATTAATGAATTAATTATGTAACCTTAGTGTTTAAACACATGTAAGTCATCTTTTTATTTGTAAGTATCATGACCAAAAAATTTAAACTTACCTTAGAAAATAAAACACACTAATGTGTTGTTAAAGTTATACATGTGTAGATTTTTGCTTTATAAACTGATTTTTTTGTATTTTCAAAATATAAGACAAGAACTATCTGATTTAACGGATGCTTTTGTTCACAATTCCAATTCGTTTGATGCCAGCTACTGATTTGGATTTTGACACTATCATAATAAAACAAAGCTATGGGTCCTCTACTGGTCTATCTTTATTTCTTGTGTGTTTATCATCAAATGTAAGGAATAAAGGAAAGAGAAATTGTAAAAATAGGAAATGGTTGTAGAAAAATTGAAAGTGTTTGAATATAACATAAGAATGAATGGTAAACCATGTTGAATTCCATGGCTGAATAGTGAAGATTTAAAAAAAAAAAACAAAAAACAAGGAAACATGGGTTAGAGAACTAACTAGAAAAAGGTGACCCATTAGAGAAGCAGGGAAGATAAAGATGGCAGTAACTGGAGGGACACTGGAGAAAAGATTCTTAGTAAAAACAATGACAACAACAAAACAGTTTACTGTCTCAGAAGTGTCTGAAATAGATGTGTCTTAGCTGACTGCTCACATAGCACTTTTGTCAAAGCACACAAGTGAAATAAGGATACAATGAAAAGAAAGGATAAGTACATATGGATTAGAGAGATCCTTCATTTAATTTTTTTTATTTCTATTTTTTGTTACAATGATTGAACCCAGGGACACTTTACCACTGAACTACATTCCTAATCCTTTTTCTTAATTTGAGACAGGATTTCTCTAAATGCCCAGGCTGATCTCAAATTTGAGACTATGCTGCCTCAGGCTACTGAGTGGTTGGAATTACCAGCAGGCACTACTGCATCTGAGATATTATTATCTAACAAAAATATTTTTATATTTACTTTTGCAATACTGGTCATTGAACTCCATCCAGGCCTTGCACATGCTATGTAAATACTAATAGAAGTGTTTAAATAAAGTGCTTTAAATTATATTTAATTATTACAAAAATTAAAAAAAAATACACTTATTATTTAAAGGAAACATTATACACATATCTAAAAAGAATATTCATGGAAAATCAAAATTATGATTACTGTTGAAAAGCCATATTCTTTGAATCAACTAAAGATTTATAAATTTTAAGGTATGTTGAGAGCCACAGCCAAAGGGGCCCCAGCAAACTTCCAGTTGCCAGCAAACTTCCAGCTGCTGGCTGATGATTGGCTCACAGCGGCCCCAGCAACATCTAGCTGATTGGCTCCTCGGCCCCAGCAACATCTAGCTGATTGGCTCCTCTGTGGTGATGCTCATTGGGCTGTTTCCCTGCCCTTTCAGACCACGGAGCTGCTCATTGGGGGACTTTTTTGGCTCCGCCCACGTGACCCAGCCAATCGGCCTCAAGAGCAGGAGGATTGTGGGAGGTGGAGAGAAGCTTGGGTGGGAGAGAGAGGCTTGTGGAAAGCTGGTGGTGGCAGTTGAGGCTCTGAGGGTTTTTCCTGAGAGGCTGTTTTGTTTGGCGTGTGTGGTTCTAAAAATAAAGTTAGTTTCTTTTGACAAGTGGCTCCTGATTGTGCCCAGCCAGACTGCGGCATTTGGTGGCTCGCACGGGGAGCGACTGAGGGTAAGTGAAACTGCTCGCCCCTGAGGGCAGGGTGAGAGGATGGGTAGCCATTTTAAGATTCCTCTTTTATTTTGCTTCACTTTTGTTTTAAGTTGCCTGTCCCTGGAGATGAGTGAGACGGAAGAAAAACCGCTCACATCTGAGGAAAAACTATTTACGTCTGAGGAACAGATAGGGAGAAAGGACGGATGCACATGTCAGGAGGATAGAAAGGCTATAATGACTTTTTTTTGTTCCCTTTTTATTTCATTCTGTCTCAGTTTTGTTTGGCATCATCTTGTTGGGTTGTATTATAGTAGAAATACGGGATCAGAAATTAGTAAAAAACAAACTGAAAGAGTGTTAAGTAAATTGTTAGAGGAAGGAGGCATCTCAGTAAAATCAAGAACAATCAGGGCATACGTTGATACAATACAAAAATGTAGCCCATGGCTTTTTAAGGAGGAGTTGTTAAATATATCACAATGGAACCATCATGGTGAAGATTTAAAAAGAATAGAAAAGAAAAGCCCAGGGACTCTGCCAGATGGCACATTGCCATTGTGGACGTTCATATCTTGTTTGCTTAGTCCAAAGCCTTCAGTTCAGACAATGGTAGAGGAAGGAGAAGACATAATGATTCAAGTAAAAGAGAAGGTCTCTCAAGTTAGTCAGACAGAGGAAAAGATTCAAGTAAAAGAGAAGGCCTCTCAAGCTAGTCAGAGAAAGAAAGTGTAAAACAGAAAAAGCCATCAGGGGGAAAGTTACAACAGGAGACTGCTACTAACACTTTTCTATCACCAGAGGGTGTAAGTATCCAACCGACAGCACCACCTCTACAGGAGACCGCTACTAACACCTTTCTATCACCAGAGGGCGTAAGTGTCCAACCAACAGCACCACCTCCATATGCTGGGAGGCCCCCAACCCCCGCAGTTGATAGTTGGGATCCTGAGACAAGATCTCAAATATTAACATGCCCTGTATTTGAGGCAGGAGGGCAACGATTTTACCAAGTTTTAAATTTCAAAACAGTAAAGCAGCTAAAAGAGGCTGTAACAACCTATGGTCCTCAAGCACCCTTCACTGTAAGCATGGTCGAATCCATTAACAACTTGAACATGACGCCAGCAGATTGGGCTAATATGTGTAAAGCTGTGCTAAATGGAGGACAATACCTGTTATGGAAGGTTGCCAATGAGGAATTTTGCAAGGAGACGGCTAGGCGAAATGCAGCAGCTGGTTATCCTCAGAGAAATCTAGATATGTTGTTAGGAAAGGGACCTTATGAGGATCAGCAGCAACAAATTGGATATGATCCTGGCGTATACGCACAAATTGCTGCAGATGCAATTAAGGCATGGAAGACTTTACAAGGACATGGAGGTTTACAAGGTCAATTATCTAAGGTAATACAAGGAGCTAATGAACCTTATGCTGAATTTGTAGATAGGCTTATTCAAACAGCTACCAGAGTTTTTGGGAATACAGAACAAGCAATGCCATTACTAAAACACCTGGCTTATGAGCAAGCGAATCGTTGGTGCAGAGATATCATTAGACCATGGAAACATGAAGATTTAAACACATATATTAAATTATGTAGAGACATTAATGAACAAGAGCAAGTCATGGCAGCTGCAGTAAAACAGGCTTTAGATGCCAGAGACATTAATGAACAAGGGCAAATTGTGGCAGCTGCAGTAAAACAGGCTTTAGATGCCAGGCCAAGAACATGCTACAATTGTGAACAAACAGGACATTTTAAAAGGAATTGCCCCATTGGAGGAGGGTTTAACAAAACTAGGTATCAACGGAGTAGAATACCAGGTATTTGCCCACGATGCCGTAGAGGGAGACATTGGGCTAATGAATGCCGTTCTCAAACCACCATAGAGGGTACTCCATTATCAAAAAACGAACAAGGACCAGGTGTTTATCCACGATATCGTGGAGAAAGGCATCGGGCTCCATTGCCAAAAAATGGACAGGGGGGCCCAATGCTCCGGGGCCCAAAACCACAAATATACGGAGCACTGGAGGAACCCAGCAACCCCATCAGGGTAGTGCCCAGGACACATTGTCCATCAGATCCCTCATCAGACAAACCAGAGGGAGCGCAGGGTTGGACATCTGCGCCTCCGCCGGAGCAGTACTAACTCCAGAGATGGGAGTTCAAATCATTCCCACAGGGGTGAAAGGACCTCTTCCCAAAGGAACAGTAGGCTTATTATTGGGACGCAGCTCTTCTACTCTAAAAGGACTTATGATAAGTCCTGGGGTAATTGATCCCGATTATGAAGGTGAAATAAAAATTATAGCCAGTTCTCCAAAGGGTATATCAGTAATTTCACCAGGAGATAGAATAGCACAGTTACTAATAATACCCAGCCTACATGATAAATTTTCCAGTCGTACTGTAGAAAGAGGTTCCAAGGGATTAGGCTCCACAGGTGTAGATTGGGCTATGCTTTCTTTAAATTTAGATTCTCGCCCCATGCTAAAATTAAATATTGAAGGACATGAATTTAATGGGCTACTGGATACAGGTGCAGACCTTAGCATCATCTCTCGTCAAGAATGGCCAAAACATTGGCCATTACAACAAGCCACTCAAACGCTTCGAGGCCTAGGAGTGGCAACTAATCCCCATAGAAGTGCAATGGTATTAGATTGGAAGGATCCTGAAGGATGTGAAGGAACTATACAGCCATATGTATTGGATCATCTTCCCGTAAATTTATGGGGACGAGATGTCCTAGATCAATTAGGTTTGACATTAACAAATAACATCAACCAAAATGCACCCACTATTATGACTAGACAAGGTTTTAGGAAAGGAAAAAGATTAGAAAAACAAGAACAAGGTATAGCAGCACCAATACAAATAGATCAAGGAACAGAAAGACATGGGTTGGATTTTCAGAAAGGGCCACTGAGACAATAAAAATTACTTGGAAATCAGAAAGACCAGTATGGGTTCCTCAGTGGCCCCTGACTAAAGAAAAGATACAAGCAGCCCATGACCTGGTCAAACAACAATTAGCAGAAGGACATATACAACCTTCTGTATCTCCCCATAATACTCCCATTTTTGTCATCAAAAAGAAATCTGGTAAATGGAGATTATTGCAAGATTTAAGAGCCATTAATAATGAGATGGTTATTATGGGACCTGCTCAATCATGGATTCCTCAGTTGTCTGCTTTGCCAAAAACCTGGTATGTTTTAGTTATAGATATTAAAGATTGTTTTTTTTTCAATTCCAATTCATCCTGAGGATAGTCCACGTTTTGCATTTACTATCCCTGCACTGAATCATGAAGGTCCTGATCAGAGATATGAATGGAAAGTACTCCCTCAAGGGATGGCTAACAGCCCAACTATGTGTCAAATTTATGTTAACAAAGTAATCCAGCCACTTAGAAATCAAAATCCTGAACTACAAATATTTCACTATATGGATGATGTATTATTAGCACACAAAGATAAAAACACATTGCTAGAATGTTATGCCACACTTAAAACTTATTAAAAAATTATAATCTAGAGATAGCAATAGATAAAGTACAATTAAATTTTCCAATTAATTATTTAGGAGTTCTATTATCCTCAACCATGGTCCGTCCACCAAAAATTCAAATACGAGTAGATCAACTCAAATCACTTAATGACTTTCAAAAATTATTAGGAGACATAAATTGGATAAGGCCTTATTTAGGTATACCAACAGGAGAGTTGGAACCTTTATTTGATATCCTAAAAGGTCCATCAGATCCAAATTCACCCCAAATGTTAACGCCTGAAGCAAGAAAGGCATTAAAAATCATTGAAACATATATGGAAAATATGCATTTGGATAGAATTGATATAAGTTTGCCTTTATTATTTATTGTACTACCAACAAAAAATATTCCTACAGGAGTATTTTGGCAAGAAGGTCCATTATTATGGATACATTTATCTTATTCCCCTAACACTATTCTTACTAGGTATCCTGAGGCTGTAGGACAATTAATACTCAAAGGAATAAAAGCAGCAAAGGGAGTGTTTGGAATTTCTCCCAATAAAATTATTACTCCATATACTATGAATCAAATTGATGAGTTAGCTAATGAGTTAAATACTTGGGCAATAATCATGTGCAAATCTAATGTTTCATTTGATAACCACTTACCATCTAATCCTTTATTGTCTTTTTGGTCATTGCATCCTGTAATTTTTCCAAAAATGACAAGAAAAACACCTATCATGAATGCTCCAAATATATTCACTGATGGGTCAAATAATGGTACAGCAGCAGTAGTTACCCCTGATCAAACTTTTACATTTTTAGTACCCAAACAATCAGCTCAAAAGGTAGAGCTTAATGCAGTTTTACAAGCTTTTGTGATGTTTAAAGATTCTGTATTTAATTTATTTTCTGATAGTCAGTATGTAGTTAATGCTATAGTATCTCTTGAAGATGCTGGTAGGATTTCCCCTTCTTCTACTGTTTTCTCTTTGCTTTCCACTATACAAAGTCTAATCTGGGACAGAAAAGATCCATTCTTTATAGGACATATCAGGGCACATACAGGATTGCCTGGAGCCCTTAGTTTGGGCAATGATCTAGCAGATAAAACTACACATGACATACATATTTTCTCTACACTAGAAGAAGCTATAAATTTTCATAAAAAGTTCCATGTCAATGCTAATACTTTACAAAAGCGTTTTAAAATAACTAAGGAACAAGCTAGACAAATAATAAAACAATGTCAAAATTGTGTGACCTTTTTACCACAAGTTAATCTTGGAGTCAATCCTAGAGGATTGATACCTAACCATATTTGGCAGATGGACGTCACACACTTGCCAGAATTTGGAAAATTAAAATATTTGCATGTTACAGTTGATACTTCTTCTGGATTTTTGATGGGCTCCCTTCATGCCGGAGAAAAAACTAAAGATGTTATAGCTCATTGCTTACAAAATTTTGCCACTGTGGGTGTTCCAAAACAGTTAAAAACAGCTAATGCCCCTGGTTATACTTCTACCTCTTTTAAACAATTTTGCTCAACATTTGGCATTACTCATATAACAGGAATCCCATACAATCCACAGGGACAAGGCATAGTTGAAAGAGCTCATCAAACTATTAAAATGTACTTATTAAAACAAAAGGAGGGAATTGGAAAGGGATATATATCCCCCAAAGATAAACTTAAAATAACCATTTTTACTCTAAACTTTTTAAATTTGGATTCATCAGGGCTTAGTGCTACGGAAAGACATTTGTATCCAAAAAATGTTCATAAGCCTAAGGTACTTTGGAAGGATATTCTAACAGGACAATGGAAAGGTCCTGACCCAGTGATTGTCTGGAGTTGGGGCTCTGTTTGTGTGTTTCCACAGGGAGAACAACAGCCGATTTGGATTCCAGAGAGATTAACCAAGGTCCTGACCCAGTGATTGTCTGGAGTCGGGGGTCTGTTTATGTGTTTCCACAGGGAGAACAGCAGCCGATTTGGATTCCAGAAAGATTAACTAAAGCGATTTCTACAGACCAAAAAGAAGATGATTTGGCTCAAATCCATAACAACTGATATCCAAAACTCCAGTTTGGCTATTCTTACATCTGCAACAGAACCAGGATGCTTTTTTCAATATCTATTTTATTATTGCCCTTTGCCATATCATGAAGTTCTATTTTGTTTTTTGAGCTCATACAGACCTAGGTTAATGTTTTGCTGATCAGTTCTATTTTTTGACTATAGAGTTTTTAAACATTGCAATGGAGATTTCACCTGTAAAAAGTTATAAGGCCTTTACTATAATGTTATGTGTTGTATGTATTATATTATGTGTGCACACTTGTGTTTTGTGTTATATGTTTGAATGTACGTATGTCCATATATCATATATGATGAGCGCTCATGATAAAATGGATCCAAAAATTTTTTTTCACGTGATTTATATGGTTTAATTTAAATTGGATAAACAACTGTTGAGGATTGTTTTAATATGTAAACAAAAAAGAAGGTTAACAGATCTGTTTGTTTACTTTCATCTTTCCTTTTCATTATATTTAATAATTCTCTTAAAGATAATGTAAATTGCTAGGAAAATTGTTTTCTTTTAGTGCCTTCTGGAATGTTACATAATTTTTTCTTTAGCCATTATTGCCAGAATTCCTACCTTCATCCCAGTGCTGGTGAAGTCAAAGATAAAACCAATCTACAGCTTCTACAATAGCCATCACTGAACTGCTTGCAGAACTTGCCTGGACACATTGTGAGCTCACCTGTATGCATTGTGAACTATCTGTTGGTACAGCGAATTGAGGTAGTGTTGGGGTATTTTTGCTGATGGTGTCACCGGTGGTACAATTTTTCAAAGGAGCCCTCAATTGGCTTAATGTCATGGCATTTTGCATCCTCCTCTACTAGTGATGGTCTAAAATTTGGGGGCCAACAGAGGTGAGGCAAAGAACCTGACCCCCCCCACAGGTGCAAAGGCCTATCCACAAGTATGGCTGTATGCTGGACCGGTAGTCAGTGACGGGTATGATCCAATTGCAGTGGTACCAACCTAAGACAGGAGGCTGACGCCTAGCGGTCAGTTCATCCGATGACGGGTAAGGACCATATGTTGAATTGGACTGCCTAACAGGCACGGTCCCTAAGCCACATGCTTGTTGTTTAAACAGAGAGGGGGAGATGTTGAGAGCCACAGCCAAAGGGGCCCCAGCAAACTTCCAGCTGCCAGCAAACTTCCAGCTGCTGGCTGATGATTGGCTCACAGCGGCCCCAGCAACATCTAGCTGATTGGCTCCTCGGCCCCAGCAACATCTAGCTGATTGGCTCCTCTGTGGTGATGCTCATTGGGCTGTTTCCCTGCCCTTTCAGACCACGGAGCTGCTCATTGGGGGACTTTTTTGGCTCCGCCCACGTGACCCAGCCAATCGGCCTCAAGAGCAGGAGGATTGTGGGAGGTGGAGAGAAGCTTGGGTGGGAGAGAGAGGCTTGTGGAAAACCGGTGGTGGCAGTTGAGGCTCTGAGGGTTTTTCCTGAGAGGCTGTTTTGTTTGGCGTGTGTGGTTCTAAAAATAAAGTTAGTTTCTTTTGACAAGTGGCTCCTGATTGTGCCCAGCCAGACTGCGGCAAAGGTATGATTTTCTCTCTGAGAAACTTGTTACTTCATTGATAAAGTCATCTCAACATGATGATATGCTATATTCTGAAATTAAATGAGATTACATAGAGAAGAATGTACTTGAAAAATGAAGAAAAGAGAGAATGTCAATAGTGTAATTAAAATGATAAGAAAGGGAATACTACAGCTACAGTTAAGTTTAAAAAATACAGATTTTCAAATTTTATGTGCTGAAAGTTAAAATATAACCATCAATGTATTCAAATTTGGAGCTGCTTGCATAGGGGCCAATGAGGAGCAGGACTCCCCTTCTACTTAAAAAAAAAAAAATTGAGAGCCATTATAAATAAATAAATTGCTTCAATTTTTTTTTGTCATTTTAAAATAAATTTTAAGATACTTAGACTACCTTTGAAGCTATTACTAAAATAGACTGGGATATTTCCATGAAAAGAAATTATATTTTGTTACATTAATTTACTGAGTAATATGTAATTTTTGTTATTGTTTTTAGATGAAAAATAAGCATTTTTTTGACATTTTCACACAATTTCTCTGGAAATTTAGAATATGTAGATTATAAATTGATGATTTCAAAAATAACTTCTAAGTCTTTTTATGTGTATTATTTCTCATTCACAAAAGCAGTTAAAATAAAAAGAGAAATGCATCTCTGCTCATTTTTTCTATTTTGAATTATATTGTAAAAGGTTTTTAAAATTTTCTTTTGTTAATTTGAGATAGTAATGAAAAGGATGGTAGCCTTTATATTGCCCAACCACAAATGGCTATTTATTAATTTTTGAGTGAATATCAAGCTGTTGGGAACTTTCTTAAAGATTAATGAATGCTTTAGTATTTCGTGAAGAATTTCCATTTTTATTAGAATCAAATGTGCCAAATTGTATAATGAGTTTGGCAAGTATAATGAGTTCAAACCGACCACCAGAGATTGAGGAGACATGATTCATCTGCTGTTAACAGAAGCATTTCAATCTATATACTATCCATTTAAGATTCTAAAATAACCTTAGCTTTGAAGTATACAGTAATGATTAATAAGCCATAGGATGCGTATTAGAGTGTGGGATCAAATCTAATCTACCAAAGAAAAGCTTTCCATATCATAGCTGCTTCTTGAAATAGCTGCTATTTCTCAACAAAATATCACAAAAGTAAAGTTAGCTTTTAGTTCTACTCATTCTCATGGAAAAAAAAAAAAAACAGAAGAAAAAAATCTGTGCACATTGGCAGCTGGGGAGCCATATCAATAGTAAATATAACACCTTTAAATGTACTACTGGTCTCAGTGGAGAACAGTGAGCTGAATGGCAGAGCCATGGAGTGGTCACCTGGGCCAGTGGGCATGTAGGTGGCAATATATGGGATATTCAATCACAAGTACCTCCCCCCACAATAAAAAAGCCTTCCAAGAAAGAAAAGTTCAGAAATAAATGGGTTGGAATTTGTAGTTTAGCTCTACCAGACTTTCAAAAAAGAACTAACACCAATTCTTCTCAAATCATTCCATGGAAGAGAACAGGAGGGATCCCTTTCAAACTCATTCTATGAAGGTAGTATCACCCTGATACCAAACAGATAAAGACACATCAAAAAAAGAAAATTTCAGACCAATATTCCTGATATACATAGATGCAAACATTCTTAATAAAATGCTGGCAAATTGCACACAAAAACATATTTAAAAAATAGTGCATCATGATGAAGTGGGGTTCACCCCAGAGATGCAAGGTTAATTCAATGAATGGAAATCAATAACCATAACTGAAGACATCAATAGACTTAAAGACAAGAATCACATGATTATCTCAATAGATGAAGAAAAAAAATTGACAAAATACAAGATCCAGTCATTTTCAAAACACTAGAAAAACTAGGAATAGTTGGAACATACCTCAACATTGTAAAAGGCATATTTGCTAAACCCAAGGCCAATATAATTATAAATAGATTTTAAATTAAATGTATTTCCCCTAAAAACTAAAAGAAGACAGGCATTCCTTCTTTCCCCACTCTTGTTCAACCTTGTCCTGGAAACTCTAGCCAGAGCAATTAGAGGAAAGAAATTAGAGAAATACAAATAGAAATAGAAGAATTTCAATATCCCTAGCTGTTGATGATATGATTCTATATTTAGAAGACCCCAAAAATTCCACTAGCAAAATTTAAGATCGTAAAGGAATTCAGCGAAATAGTAGAATATAAAATTAACTCCCATAAGTGTAATGCATCCCTATATACCTATAATGTATCAACTGAAAGAGAAATTAGGAAAAAATCCCATCCATAATAGCCTCAAAGAAAATAAAACATTTGGGAATTAATCTAACAAAAGTAGTGAAAGACCTCTACTAGAAAAACTACTAAAGAAAGAAATTGAAGAACACCTTAGAAGATTAAAAGCTGTCCCATGTTCTCAGATAGGCAGAATTAATAATGTAAAAATGGTTATACTACCAAAAGCACTATTTAATGCAATTTCTATTAAGATTCCAATGACACTCTTCATAGAAATAGAAAAAGCAGTCATGAAATTTATTTGGAAAAATAGGAGGTGCATAATAGCCAAAGTAATCCTCAGCAAGAAAAGTTAAGCAGGCAACATCATAATACCAGACCTTAAATTATATTATAGAACTATACTAACAAAACAGCATTGTATGGTCTCCAAAACAACATGAAGACCAATGGTACAGAATAGAAAACACAGAGACAAACCCACATGAATACAGTTATCTCATACTAAACAAAGTTGCCATGACATACATTGAAGAAAATGTAGCCTCTTCAATAAACCAACATGGAAAAACTAGAAATCCATATGTTATAATATAAAATTATGCCCTGATTTCTCACCTTGCACAAAATTCAACTCTAAGTGGATCAAGGACTCAGGAAATAGGCCAGAGACCCTGAGTCTACTGGAAGAAAAGTTAGGCCCAAATCTCCATCATATCAGTTTAAGAACTGAATTCCTCAACAAGACTCCAAAAGATCAAGAAATAAAATCAAGAATTAATAAATGAGATAGATTCAAACTAAAATGCTTCTTCACAGAAAAGGAAACCATCAAGAACATGAAGAGAGAGCCTACAGAATGGGAGAAAATCTTTGGTATCTGCACCTCAGATAGAGCAGTAATCTCTAGGATACATGAAAAATTTTAAAACTTAACATCCAAAAAACAATAACCCAACACATAAATGGGCAAAGGAACTGAAAAAAAAATCACACAAGGGCAAAGGAAATGAACAGATACTTCACAGAAGAAGAAACATGAATGGCCAACAAATACATGAAAAAATGTTCAACAACAGTAGCAATTTTAGAAATGCAAGATGAAACTACACTGAGATTTTATGTCACTCTAGTAAGAATGACAATCATCAAGAACAAAAGCAACAATAAATGTTGGCAAGGATGTGGGAAGAAAGGTACACTCACACATTGCTTGTGGGACCACACATTGGTACAACCACTCTGGAAAGCAGTATGGGGATTTCTTAGAAAATTTGGAATGGAACCACCATTCTAAGTTATCCCACTTCTCATTTTATGACCAATGGACTTAAAATAAGCACACTATAGTGATGCAGCCACATCAGTGTTCATAGCAGCTCAATTCACAATATCTAAGCTATGGAACAAACCTAAGAGTTCTTCAATAGATGAATGGATAAATTGTGATACACATACACAATGGATATGAATATTACATGTAAGAAGAATAAAATTATGGCATTTGCCAGTAAATTCTAAATGAAATAAGCCAGTACCAAAAAACAAAGACTGAATGCTATCTCTGATAAGCAGATGCTGACTCACATTAGGCAGGAGTTGGGGAGTGCAGGTTCACTGGATTGGACAAGGGAGAATGGGGGGAATGGAGGGGTGGTGGGAATTGGAAAGACAGTATAATGAATCAGATATAACTTTCCTATGTTCATATATGAATACACAACCAGTCTAACTCCACATCATGTACAACCACAAGAATGGGAAATGATACTCCATGTATGTATGATATGTCAAAATATATTCTATTGTCATGTATAACTGAAAAGAACAAATACAAATATTTTGCTGACAGAAATAAAAATTAATATTTAAAGAAAATATAATTATATATTTATTTAAAAAATCTGCATAGGTTTTTGAATGAACATACATTTTTGTTTCCCTTCAATAAATGGTGGTAAGTGAGATATTTGGGGTTATGTTTTAAATGTATGTTTAAATTCATATTTAAACTTTTTACCAATGTGGCTCTTTAGTTTTATAATACACACAGCAGTATGAAATTTCTGATTGTTCTTCATCCTCCTCAGCTCCTGGTGTTGTTATTTTTAACAAAATTTGTCACTTTAACAAGTGTATTTTAGTATTTCATTTGGTTTTCATTTGCATTCTTATGGTGGCTGATGATGTTGAACATCTTTTTATTTTTATTAACCTTATTTATTCTCTTTGGTGAAGTGAACATTCAAGACTTTTGCTCATTTGTCAGTTTTCTTATTATATGTTATGAAAAGAATTTGTTCATGTTTTGGATACAATTTATTTTTCAGATAAATTCCATGCAAATTTTTTAAAAAGAGAATTTTATGAAAATAAAGGATATCAACATGAGAATAACACATTTGGATATGTATTTAAAATAGATCACAGTGAGTGCACAGAAGTGTTCATAACATATTCTGAGAAAGAAGAAATATGTGTATTAGTTTACCACTTGTGAGTGATCATTATTTGGATGGAAGTTTGGGGGTACAAAAGAGAAATGAAGAGAGCAGACATATTTCCAATATGAAAGTGGGAGCAGAATGAACCTGGGATCATTTAAATGAAGGTAACAAATGACTGTGGAATAGATGGGCCTTTCAGCAGTTTACATGAGACCCTGGGAACAGACAAGGTGGATATAAAAAAAAAATGACACACTGATTGGAACTAAGAAAAATAGAATGGGTGACATGGAAAAATATTTCACATGACAAGATATTGACACCTTGATTTTGAATTAGCTGTTAGAAATTCATGTTTTAGAAGTCATAATTAGAAATTAGGTGCAATAGGTTATTATTATTATTTTGTGTGTGTGTGTGTGTGTGTGTGTGTGGTCTGGGGTTTGAACCCAGGGCCTTGTGCATGTGAGGCAAGCACTATACCAACTGAGCTATATCCCCAGCCTGCAACAGGTTAATGAAAATAATTACATCTACATTGAGATATATAAAATATCAAAGAATTTCTCAAAATTTCTCTTTAGACTAACATTCTGCACTCCTTTTTAAACATTTTTTTTTCTGATATATTAGGTTTATCTACAAAGTAAGTTGTCTTTCTGATCCTTGTCCTACCAATATTGATTTGTTCATTCTTCTTTCAAAATGATTGAGAACACGCTACATCCATCCATCCACATTTAACATGTTGTTATAATTAGAATACTAATAAATCTTTAACCAAGATGAGTTGATACAAGTCATGTATTCATAAATTTGTTATTACTCTCTTATAAATTAGAGGGATAATTATATTCCCTCGGTACGATAATAATTTCTCATATTTGCTAAACAATGAATATGATTTGTCACTTTTTAAGTTGTAAAATGGTGTTATAAAGCATTAATTAGTATTTAGAATTTCATGAGTGTATTTGTAATACAATTCAATGGCTACCTGGCCAAATTCAGTGTAAAATGTATCTGAGTCTCCAAATATTTTGTCTTGGATTTCATATAGTTTATTATTCATTTTTTTGTGTTAAACTTAGATACTTAGCATATGCGTTTAAAATAAACTAAGTAGAAAATAAGCACACCATATATCAAAAAATAATGCACATTTGTTTAAATACCATTGATATGTATTTAGATAGCAATGGAGGCATCAAGGACCTTCTCTAATTTGGTTGCTAAATTTCTAGCATCCAATTTCACCAATTATGATATAATATATTTACCTACATTAATGTCAATGTGATTTCAGTGGAGTGTAAGAATTGTGGAAAATTATCTTTTCCATGTTATTACCAGTTATTACCAGTCAAATGTTTTCTTTCATCCTGTTTAGTGCAATGAAGATATGGTTTTCTAATATTTTGATGGTTTCATTAATTGAATCATTTTTGCTTCTATGTCTATAAGCTCTACATTCTACTAGATTGTTTCACTTTTCACTTGTGTTTTACAATTATGAACATTTTTATTTAATTTGCTCAACATATTAAATACAATTATTTCAGCATCTTTGATAGATATAATATCTGAATCAAAATATCTATATTTTTAATCTGTTTCTATTGTATACTTTTCTTTTGTTTTTAGTCAATTTGTATGTATATGTACACTTTTCAAATTTAATGCCTAACATATATATATGCATAATTATACATATACAATTGAAGTACAAAAGAGAATTTTCTATTTCTGGAAGGCATTTATTTTGTCTCTGCTAAGCCATAAAGGACAGACAGAACAGCTTAAACAATCAGTGTATAAAGTATTTAATCTATGTTTTAGGTTTGTAGCTGGATTTTAAATTCTTAGTTTACATTGACTCCTAAATTCCACCTCCTAAAAAATTCAAGGTGCTTTCCTTGGAACCTTTTTCTTGGGATCCACCTATGCAACAAGTGAGATCTATTGCCTCCTCCAGGAGTAGAAGCCCCACTGCATGGAATTTAGTAAAGACTTTAACAGTGACACAATCAGGAGCAGCAGTTCTGCTATCAACCCACTTCACAGTTTGCAGGTATTGGGATCATAAAGAAAGTCATAACTGGCACTGACACTGATGGAAGGAGGCTTTATTCGCACAGAGAATAGATAAGGAAAAATGTACATCAACAGTAAATTTAGTGTTCCATTGCTATTGGGGTAAAGCAAGGGAATGATCTAAAAATCATCATTCTAACCTAGAAGTGAAGGACCCTGTTCTTTTCCCATGAGGAAAACATATAGCATTGGGGTGCAGTTGCCATTAAGTGGCATTAAAATGTCTCATTAAAATGAGACAAAGTATAGATCAAATGAGGAACAGGGAAATATGCTCCCAAATAAGGCACTATAGCCAGTGCCGGCTCTAAGGATTGTTATCCACATCCAGCAAAATATTCTAGACCTTAGGCTTACCTTCTAAAACCTTATAATAATGAATTATTATTATTTTCAGCTTAAGGATCGTATGAGAAACTCTACTCTATTATTCCTTTACTACTCTTCCAGATGAAAAATGCTTTGAGGTATAAAGTAAAAGACCCACATTTTTGTACTTTTCTCCTTCTTTCCCCTCAAAACAAGTCCTGATCTCAACAGTATTTCCTGGAAAATTTTATTAACTGCATTTTATTTATTATATTTTTAACCTTAAGCTTTCTAATTTTTCAGTAATTATAATTTTTATCATATCTAAAATCACAAAATTATATCTATGAATCTTTAAACCCAATCATTTCAGATAACTCTGGCTACAATATATTTATTACATTTCACAGATTGAATATATTTCAGGAAATTGGAAAGTTGCAGAGTTCTTGGATTTATCTTTTTGTTTATTTCAAATGATATTAAGTATAATCAGATGTGTAAGAAACAAACAAACAAAAAATACACAAACAGAATCAGGTGGCCAGTAGCCTGTCAAATTTCATACAGGGAGAAATGCCTTCCTGGACAAGCCATATTTCAGTACCCATGCCCTTTTTACCCAGAAGAAGCAAAAAGAGGCATATACCACCTTGTAAAAACAAGCCCAGAAGAAGTCAAAATATGCATATACCACCCTGTTGTAGGCTCCTTATCAATACTTATCAATACTAAAGTTTTAGAATAACCAATCTATTTTTTTTAAATTTCACCATTGTTTATTCTAAAAGATAGAATGCATGCTGCTTTTTTATTTTAATTTGTCTAACTATTTATACATGACAAAGAATGCATTTTGATACATTGTACACAAATGGAGCATAACTTCTCCTTCCTCTGGCTGAACATGGTATAGAATAACACTTGTAGTGTAATCATATATGTATAGAAGGTAATAATGCCTGTCTCATCCCACTACCCTTTTTATCCCCAAACTCCCTCCCCTCCCCTCACTACCCTCTGCACAATCCAAAGTTCTTTCATTGTTCCCCATCCCCACCCAAGCAATGATAAGAATTTGCTTATCAGAGAAAACATTCAGCATTTGTTTTTTAGGGTTTGGCTTATTTCATTTGGCATGATATTTTCCAGCTCCATCCATTTATCTGCAACTATAATAATTTCATTTTTCTTTAAGACTGAGTAATATTCTCTTGTGTATATGTACCTCATTTTCTTCATTCATTCCTATTTTGAAGGATTTCATAGTTTAACTATTGTCAATTGAGCTGCTATAAACATTGATGTGGCTGCATCACTGTAGTATGCTGATTTTAAGTCCTTTGGGTATAGACTAAGGAGGAATAACTGGTTCAAATGGTTGTTCCATTCCAAGTTTTCTGAAGAATCTCCATACTGTTTTCCATAGTTGTTGCACCAATCAGCAGTCCCACCAGCAATGTATGATTGTACCTTTTCCCCCACATCCTTGCTAACAATTATTGTTGATTGTATTCTAAGAAACAAAATCAGGAATTGATAAATGAGATGGATTCAAACTAAAAAGCGTCTTTTCAGCAAAGGAAACAATCATTAATGTGAAGAGAGATCCTATAGAATGGGGAAAAATATTTGCCACTTGCACCTCATTTAGAGCATTAATCTCCAGGATATATAAAGAACTCAAAAAACTTAACATCAGAAACAAATAACCCAATTAATAAATGGGTTAAGGAACTGAACAGACATTTCACAGAAGAAGAAATACAATTAGTCAACAAACATGAAAAGATGTTCATCATCTGTAGTGATTAAGAAAAATATAAGTCAAAACTACTCTAATATTTTATCTCACTCTAGTCAGAATGGCAATTATCAAGACTAGAGCCACCAATTTTGAGGGTGGTTTGTTACATAAGAGCAACTAATTAATACACTTTCATGTTGTGATTATTATCTCGGAGTTTTAAAATATAGTTATTTAAAATTTTTAAATTACATAATATCTAGGTTTGTCTAATAGAAAATTTTGTTGTTCTGAGGTTGGTTTTGTTGAGAATTTTTGTTACATTAAAAAATGTCATTTAGATGTAATATTCGATAAATTGATGTGTGTTCTTACTTTCTTTTTCCAAATATTCTTTTTTTTAATAGGTTTTTAAATTTTGAACATGTTCTCAGTGTAGCTTTATGTGTGCAATAGTATTGGCAGTCACTTTTTCTTTTGCATATAGAAGTGTCTTTATATACTTTATGAACTTTAGAAAGTCTGACTGTTGCTTATACAGAACGTATGCACATTTGGATTAAAATTCTATTTTATATTCAATAACAGACCTGATGACTTACATTCCATCTTTTCTTGCAAGCAATATGTTGCTTTAAATCCTTTTGTAGTAGTTAATTTTATACATAACATAATCTGGATTTGGATAATTTATTGCATAATCTCGACAATTCACTTCAGTTCCACTGAATTTTTCTTTAGACACAAGCCATGTAGAATTTACCATCACAAACAAAAACTGATTCACAAAAGGTAACTAGTAAATAAATAAACCCATGCTTTTAAAATTCATTTTTATTTTTAACTACTGAAAAAAATGCAGTTAAAAAATTTTATTTACTTAGGGTATGCAGAAACAAAGGATGTGACTCTACTCTTTTTACAGCTAGAGATATGAAAATTATGCTCTATATGTGTAATATGAATTATAATGCATTCTGTTGTCATATATAATAAATTTAAAAATCATTTAATTTGTGTTAGATATAATTTTCTAAAATAATCTTCAAAAGTTCTGGTTTAACTTCCCATCAAAGCTTTATCTATGATAATATGACCTAATAAATTAGTTATATTAATTTATTACTATTTGGAACCTGTAAAATCACTGATATATTAACTTCTACAGATAGTTATTGAGGGATGAGCCAGCAATAATCCCACACCTTCATTGCTTCAATCAAAATATCAGAGTGCACATTAAAAATATAAAATAAATTTCTTATCATTCCTATGACATATAATTGCATGAATGTACACTGAAAATACACATATAATGTGACAGAAACTCTGCTTCTATTTGACTTTGATGTTTAATCTGCCCAGAGTAAAACCATTGTATTTTGGTAAATAAACATTCAAATAATTGCTTCTTTTTAGGCTTATTTTTTCAGGTATTTGTGAACATATAAATAAGTAATAAGCAATAGATGTTAGTAGAGTGGTAAGTGCTAATTCCATGTTGGGCACTTAAATTATGAGGGATGCCTTCCAAACTTATACTATGCTAACTTACTAAATGCCACCAATAGAAGATAATTTTTATTTTAATTTCAAGAAATGTATTTCTCAAATATTAATGTAATACATTTAGCTCATGTGAGAAGAATTTTTTAAAGGTTGTTAATTAAACTGTCAAGAAAAAATTTATTGCAGTATGTAAATTTTATACAACAAGTAGACACATTCTGTATCAAATAATATTTCAGAGTAAAATCCATCAAAATTGAATTAACAAAGAAAATATGCTCATAGTACATAGAGAAAACTATAATATACATTATAAATAATAAAAGGATAGGAAGCTGATTTAAGTCCATGTACATACATATTTGTTTGAGTTTCTATGAATACTTTCAGGTTGGCTTAATTTGTGGATGTGGCAGATGGGTACCTCTTATTTTCAATACTGCTGCTGAATTTGTACTTTTTGATTGTATGATTTTAATTACCCTTTCCTAGTATTATATATATATATATATATATATATATATATATATATATATATATATATGTAATTAAAATGTAACATAGCTTTTAAAATGTTTGCTTTTACTCAAACCCCAACTTACAAATCACAAATTTAAACATGGTAAAACCTAAATTTAAATAACACAATCACTCTCTTTCATCATTATCCTTCCAGGAAGCTTGGTAAACCAAACATTCCCATTATCACGTCTTAAAATATTCCTTACTTTGAAGTTATTTAGTATAATTCCCATGCTATTTTCACATCATTCTACTTCCTATACCTACATTACATGTCTAAAACATTATATACTTCATTACCAAATTGTATTACAAGACACTTGTCCCAATAGTCTTTCAAAATACTTTTGAAAAATAGCTTCTAACTTGGAGAGATAGGTAGGTAGAAGTAGAAGACAGATGATTGAGATAGATAAACAGAAAGAGGCATAAATTATCCACTATTTGTAGCCTCTGCACAGTTCTATATAGCTGCAGGAGAAATTCAATTATAGGACAATTTATATTTTACACTTCTTATTGAGTTCTGTATAGATGATGGGCATTTTCCTTTGTTTGCTTAATAATTTTCTTCAGTTCTATAATTTTAGATATCTGTCCTAAAAATGACATCAATTGAATAATTTGTTTCAGAAATGCATTCAATGATTATATCATCCTAGTTGATTATATGCAGAATTTGTTCTGGATATTTGTACCAAAACATACTAAAATCAAAAGGTGAAACTTTTGTTAGTTAATAAGAAATTGTTTTGATATTTGCAGTAAAACAGAATTAAAAGACTTTTTCCAAATTTATCATACTGCATAAACTTGGACAGACATTGAGTCCAACATATAATTAAAAACAATCTTATCAAGGTCATGCACTTTATGTAGGATCATGATGTTTAATCTTATTATATTGGAAAACAAAAGGCTGAATGTTATTATATGGCCAGAAAGGATGTGAATGGTGGTGCCATTATATAACACTATACTGAATCACATGCTGCAAAATAACAATTTCTAAAAAACCACCATCTGGTTAATGGGTAGTATCAAAATTACCAAAAGATCATATTTTCCTCTCCATAGCATAACTGCAAATTTATTCAAATCTGGGGCTGGTAAAGTACATCATTATTGCAAGATATGAACTGGCCCATTATGCTACATTGAATACAATTCAAAGTAATGAGTATGTGCTTTGTGACTGATTTTTTTTTCTGTTAAATACTAGTGGATGAATTTACAAATTTTCATTGACAGGGACACATGTTTGATTGATCATAAATCTCTTCCAGGATCTTAACTTAGTTAATAGTAATAAAGGAAAAAACAATCGAGAATAAGGCAAACAATCACAATAAAAGAAAAATCCTATCAGATAGACTTTATTTGTGTGTGCATGTATGTGTGTGTGTGTCCAAATCTTGCAAACTCTGTGCATCCTCATACATCATCCTCTCTTCAAAACCTATGAGGAAGAGGATGTCCTGTTAAAGTTGATGCTTCCACTCTCCTCAAATTCTGAAAGATCTGATTTGTTTACCAGTATTTGGACTTTTTTTTTTTAAACTCTACTACCAACCACCTTCTCTTCAGCATTCATACATATTCGCATATCTCCCAATTTAAACAAACAAAAGCCTCATTTTAACTAAAAATAATTCAATAGAGGAGTTATTCTAATACTAAGATTTTAAAAATATTTTTTATATAAAATTCACTTTCAACTGTATTTGATCTCCTTTGTCCTCCAGTCAAACCTCTAAAAATGGTGCATTCACTACTAGCACAGGAATGAAATGGACAATTTGGTATGCGGTCTTTGAGAGATATTTTTGTTTTGTTTTGTTTTGTTTTTCCAGAAGAACCCACCCTACACCCTTCCCAGTTCCAAAACTGATTCCTTGGAATAGAATAGTGTTCTAACAAACACTGAAAAAATATATAGTATTGGCTTAAATGCTGGTATACAAACCTCGGGGTAATTGTTTTCTGTACATGAACAGATGATGATCTATGTTAGATGATAGTGAAACATGGCTCAAAAAGTTGACAGAAATTACCTGGAATGCATATCACACACCTAATGAAGTCATGAATTGGAAAAGAGTGATATCATTTTCTAAAGGCTGCATTTAATAAGATAATTCAAATAAGACATGATCTCAGAAAACAAATTGGATTATTTTCAAGCAAAATGAAAATAGAGAAGATCAAGAAATTCCGAGACTTAGGTATTTTTTTGCAAGTACAAATACCAAAATATTACGAACAACTAAAATGTAACAAACTCAGTAGCAGTAAGGAAAAGTGTTTTCCCTTGTACCCCTCAAAATATGATAATATTTAAAAAATATTTTTTTTGGAAAGGGGTTCAGGAAAAATGAACTGTGTCATGCCTAATATAGAGGGTTGAATTTAATGCCAAAACTTGGTATCTCCCAACTTAGCGTTCAACCTGCAACAATCTTATATCTTTGCCCACTGCTTCTTCACAAGCTTCTCCAATTATTGAATTCACTCCCTGTGCAGTCCATATACACTGTCATTACCGCAGCCATTGAAAACTGCAGGAAGTGGAGAACATGAGTGTTCTCATGAGTGTTCTACTTATTGTAGAGCTTAAAACTTAAGCTTATGGTATAAAAAAGCACAATTTTTATTCTTTTTTTCATAATACAAAGAACATACATATTTTTATGTAACGTGAAAACATGAATTTTACCTGATAATATGAAGAAATGAAATGATTTACAAAAGGAGTATTTACAGAGGACTACTTTTTCTTCTTTTTATGGGCCAAAAGTCGAAATAAATCAAGTAAGGTATTCCAAAGACATGTTTTTAAACATTAAAGGCAATTCTCATTTTCTCAAGTTAATAAATTAACATGATATATTTTATGTAGACTCAAGGTCCTATCAACAAATGTTCAAATTACTTACGGAGTTATGGGTCATGCAGTCATGTTCATAGTATCTACCAAAGTACAGTTTTTCTAATTTTGTTTTTACATTTCTTTTATTTTCTTTCAGTTTTTAAACTTTACAAACTATAAATTGAAAATATTTTCCTCAAGCATTAAGATAAATTTCCTCTGCTATTTTGACTTTTGTCATGTCCTCTGAAAGCAACAAATAATTCTTCTCTACATTTTGCATATTACTTTGCCCTCTTACTCAACTTCAATGTAAAGAAAAAAGTATGTTTTCCTCAAAGGAAAAAAAATATCATTCCAGTAAAAGTTCTAGCTAATATTAGCACTAGTAACTTTTTTAAAAAAAATTAATTATGTATACAAAATGTAAAGTTGCTTCTTTTTTCTGGAAATAATAACTTAAGTATTTGTATTTCACTTTTCATGTTTCTAACTTCTGCATTCTAGGAGAAGTATCAAGTGGAATATGAGATCCTATATAACCATTAAATTGGGAACATTCAGATTCACTAGTAGGGTTAATCAAAGACACAAGTGAAAATATTTTATACATTTTTCCATGGTAGAGTCAGCACTACTTTTGTATGTGAATCACCTGGAATTTATATGGAAACAATTCAATCTAAAATAGAATTAGAATTAATCTCCAATTAATATCTATTATAACAGCTTTTAAGTTATTAATGTATTTAAAATTGTGAAGAGGTGGTTGTTTTTGTTTGAAAATTCTATTACTAAGTACATAGTATAGTTTTACTTTTATGCTTTAATCAATAATATATAGATATATTATATAGAAAATTGTTCATTTTAAAATCTATCTTTTAAACATTTAAAAATTATGATATTTATATAAGTGTTATGATTCCATGGTTGTAATTAGTTACTAGTAAATCACATGTAAATAGGATAAAATGTTAGTGATGTACAGAACATAGTAAAGAATTCAAGTAGAGAAATTATCTTTAAAACTAGAATTCTGTGGGGATATGAAGCAGCAAGAGGGAAAATTAGTTACACCTTATTTCTATGTCAAATATATTGAAGCCATACAACTGGACAACTACATAAGTTTCTTTATACTATATAACAATGCAGGGATCAGAAAGTTCAATAAGCGTTTCTATATGGTAGTTAATTTTAAACTCACAAATAATTTGCAGTTGAATTTTTGAAGGGTAAAATCCACATTTCTGTATATTTAAATCATAGCCAATGGGGAGCCTGGTAAATATCATAAAATCAATGATTATTAAAAACAACTAACACATGCTAAATTCATACACCACTCAGGTTATTGCCAAACATAAAATGAACTCTAGATATGGCAAAGGGGAAAAGGGAAGGGAGGGGGCATAGGGGTAGGAAAGATGGTGGAATGTGATGGTCATCATTACCCTAAGTACATGTAAGAAGACAAGAAGGATGTGATTCTAATTTGTGTACAACCAGATACATGAAAAATCATGCTCTATATGTGTAATATGAATTGTAATGCATTCTGTTGTCATTTATAACAAATCAAAATTTAAAAAAAGAAAAAAATGATTTTATTTTACTTAAGAACATTAAAAATAAACACAAAAAGACAAACATTGCAATATTGCACTGATATGAGGAACTATAAAAAGTTGAATAGTGGTTACCAGAGACATTAAAGGTAGTTAGGAAATAGTGGAGATAATAGTCAATAGGTATGTAATTGCAGTTAGATAGACATAATTTTAGGGTATAATGTCTATAGTTAATGATGTTATTCTGATTAGTTAGATTAAACCCTTCCATAGTGTATACATGCTTCAAAATACCATGTACATGATAAATATACACAGATTTGTCTCTCAGTGTAAAAAAAACACCAAAATTTTAAATAAAAATATTTTAATAACTAACATAATATCAACATCTTTTTTATTAAGTATTCTTTATTCTCTATAATATGACAACTTCAGAAACTTGATCAAGGTAAATAAAGGACAAACATATGGCACAAAATGATATCTAAAGGCTTTATAAAACATAAACAAAAGAAAGTTACTTATTACAAAGTGTGTACTTAAATATGGAAATGTGGATTGAAGTTAATTAAGGAGATTCTGTTTAATTAAGAATCACTATAATCAATGCTTTGAAATGTATTTGGCAAGTACCAGTTGAGCTTCAAAGGCTTTTAATTTATTTTTCTTTTCAAGTTTATAAGTACTTTGGATTTCCTCTCATAATCCTCAGAAAACTATACATTTTAATTCTTAGAATCATTTGTCCCAGTGTAAATTCATCTAATAGTTATTGAATATCAATTTGTAAAAATCAGTCGTCGAATCTATGGGAACAAATTACTGCATCACAAATCATCCCATACACAAGAAAACTATCACACAGTAGAGGGATTAACATGTGGTCTGAAGAGTGTCCTCAAGAGTTTCAAGTTATGATTAAATGATTAGGTAGGATTTAGAGTTTACCAAATGCTTCAGGGAAGGTTCAGCTTAATCTGTGTTTGTTCAAGGATTCTGGTTAAGCACTGCAGAAGTGAGTACTTATGAAGAAGTCTTAATGCTGGGCAAGGCCATGACTATGGCTTGGCCAAGGTTGCTCACATTTTCCTTCTGGAGGACTGTAAGGCATGGTAATTGAGAGACCAGTAACAACTAGTATAGACCTATTGTAACATTTTAATTATGTATTTCAAAACTCTAAGATGATATTCATAGTAAATAAAATGGAAATTATTTAAAATTTAGTGACAATGCATTTATTTTTTCCTTAAAAATGGTGTCACTTTTTCATGCATAAAAATTTAGAACTAGAGACCAATATGATAGAATTTACATAGATATGCCTACTTAAAGCTACCATTTCAAAATAATACAAAAAAAAAAACTAATAAATGACAGACAGTGGTTTTTTATTTCATGTAAAATTTTTAGAAAATGAGATGAGTTTTATTGGGGGAAAGTATCATTTATAAACATGTAAGTATATATAAAATTCTATCATTTTATATGTAAGTTCCATGAATTTAAAATCACATATATTTTAATTTTTTAGTTATTTTAACTGATTTTTACAAAATTGGGATGTAAAATAATCAAGATAATAATTGGGATGTAAAATAATAAGTAAGTTTAAACTTTCAATTAAATAATGTAACTTCCTGATATTTAATGGAATTGTATAATTTTTAAGAATTTACATATTTTAAAAATATGATAAAAATATTAGTCATTGCATATCTTACAAAAGAAATTTGCTAAATATACATAGAAAATTCAGTCAAAATTCTAAAATTATTTATCCTATAATAAAGTGTGCAGGTGCATTACTTTTAAAATGTCAGGATATCTAAGAAATCTGCTTCTCTTTAGTTACTTTTAGAAAAATAATTCAGCTATAATTTTATTGTTATAAATTAAATTGTAAATAAGTTATTTGGCTAATTTCCATATATTCCCACAGTAAATATAATTTCTTTCATTCTCAAACAGATCTCTCACTTATTTTACCTATGTATTTTATGATATTTCTTATTAAATAAGAGGATGGTGTATGTATTTCCTATTTCTAACATGTTTATCTACTTCATTATTTAGGTCAAAATGTCAAAGTAAGGAAATAAGTTTAATAGTGTCAAATATTTAAATTTATCTAATTAGATAGCCATACTGTATATTTAGTAATATACATAGGGGTTATTCTACATTTTTCTATAATATGTATGTAACATTCAAGATTGTCACTACATCCTTTTAAATCTGTATGCAACAAAGGAAAAATTTGTTGAGAAAATATACATGGATATATTATAGTTTAAAAAACTGTAAATTTCATAGATAATTTATAAGAAAGATCTTCTTTTCTTCTTTTATTTCTTTCTCTATTTTTATTTGCTTTCAAAATTACCTAGACATGGTTTATCAGTTTTGAAGTATAATCTCAAATTGATATCATTGTCATATCATTAGGATATGATTTTCTATGAATATTAAGAGAAAAACAAAATAAAAACTCCTGACCACATCCTGATATGACTACAGTATTATAACCCACTTTTGCAGCACAGTAAAACTTAGTTTACAAAATTTGAAACGATGCTTTATTAAAATTGTCTTTAAATTACTCTCCTGTGAATTAAGTCTTATACTTCCCAATTTGAATAAAAGAATCAAGAAAACACAAAATTTAATCCAATATCTACTATTGATCAGGTTAGGACAAGGTCTGATGTAATCTTGCCTGATTAATACTAGAATTTAAAGAGTCTTACTACAAGAGAACATCTCATTTTATCATATAGCACTGCCTGTTTGTAGGAAATTAGACTTTATAGTAGATAGATATATTTCATTGTAAGGTGAATACCTCTACAAAGGAGTATATGTTCTCTTGTTCAACTCTACTCATATGCAGTCAGACCTAGCATATTTAACCTTTTCTGATATAAGTGACATACAGTAAGCTGCTTATGTTTAGAGTATACAATTTTCAAGGTCTGTCATATGCATTCAGTTATGGAAACATCACCACAGTCAACATGATGATGCATGTCTCAGAAAGTTTCTTTCAATCTAATATTGTCACATCCTCCCACCTGTATTTATCTCTCTTTGCTGTTCAGTCAACTGCTGATTTGCTTTCCATTACTGTATATAAATTTGATTTTGTAGAATTTTATACAACTGGAATAATACAATAGTTATGATTTGAGGGCAGCTGAACACTGACTCCTTTCAATGGAAGTAGGTTGGTAAGTCACCCACATTGTATTACTAGTTTATTACAAATCTTGTCATTGTGGTGGTGGCAGTGGTGGTTTGTTCATCCCTTCCTTTGTGTGTGTTTGTGTGTGTGTGTGTGTGTTTACAATAATGCTTCACTTAAAGATATACAGTGTTCAACGATTTTCATCAAGGGATTTTTCTTATTTATAAAAATTATTAAATAAAATACCATTACATTTTAAAAGCAATGATGTATAACATTCAAAAGCCATGGGAATCCAATGTTGCAAATTTTCTTATGGATTTTTGGCAGATTTATAATTGATTTAAAAATTATTTTAGTGTTTCTCATGTCTCAAATGCTGAATAAAATGTAAAAAATACAAAATACAGGGAAAGAAAGAATTTGTAGCTGTGGGGATCATGAATTATCAGAGTTCAAAAACATAATGAGCATTCAGTTTAAAATTAAAAAAAAATTCAAAATCTATGTTGAGGTAATTTCTTAAAGTTTTCCTGCTTTGTGTAATACATAAAGAACCCAGACCATGGGACTGAATGTGGAATCTTTCTTAACAGCCTTTAAAATTTCTGAACCATTTTTTGCTTTAATCACATATTTATTGCAATTGCACTGTGGCCTTCATCTTCTGAATCTTTCCTTACTCATTTCTTTGCAAGTATTGTTATTATTATTATCTCTTGTTCTTGAGATAATAATCCTCATCTGAATCACTGCCCAAGAAACTATGTTTCTCCACCCAAGAAAGTATGTTTTATCCAAAACATCATGCAGTAGTGTATTTTTAAAATTTCCCATCATTCAGTGTTTACTTATACATTTATTTCTTTGAAATAGATTTTTTTGCAAAGACATACATATGGAATTAAGAAATTAAAATATAAATTCAAAACTATTTGGAATAATTAAGGTAAAGTGTTATATAGAGCAATTCAGTATGCAATAAGGTCATTGGTTAGTAACTTCATTTAAGAATTTGAAGGAGTTCATTAAAAATTAAAGGAGTTCATAATGGCACTTAGGGCCCCTTATTGACTTCTTTCTAAGAAGCATGACAAACAAAATCTATACCTGGCCACGTAATGATATCAGAATTATATCCATGCAATGCTCCTTTTTGTAATTTGTCTTTTGAAAAAGTGCTTGATTTTTCTGTCATTCCAGTTTAAATCAGCATTCTTTTCTCAAAGTACAGAGAACTTCTCTGGATTTTAGAACTACATAGAACTAATTTGAAACTTAGATTCTGATACTCAATAGTATAATTACCATTAACAAGGTTTTTGGACACTTTGAACTCCATTTTTACATATAAAATGGGGCTATTAGTAGTCATGAACACATTTGTTGGATTAAAATGTTTAATTCATGTAGAACAGCTGAGTAGTGTCTAGCATATTGCAGGCACTAAAATAATGGTAGCATTTATTATGAGATTGTTTTTATAAATCCAAAGCACCTTCAATTCTCTATGCCATTAATGCACTAAAATATACTGGAACAAAATCAAGAAAATTATAAGTACAAAAAAGTGACATGAAAGAGAATATGGGAAGTGTGAAAGAAAGCTAAAATTTGGTACTTCAGAATTTTGCAAAGAATCCAAAACATTCACCAATGTATTATCTCCAGATAATAACTTTGTTATGGTTTTGTCAGCTATTTTATTCCCCAAAGAGGAAGTTTATGCAGTATGAGAGTATGCCTCAGTTCATTGTTTTATTGTTGTATGAGAGTACCAGAAACAGAGTAACTTATAAATAAAAAATACATAGATCTTATAATTTTGGAATCTGGGAAGTCCAAGATTGAGGTACCATATCTATTAGGGGCTTCTTGCTATGTCATAATATAGTGAAACGTCAAGGAAGCATGTACCTGGCAGAGAGAGAAAATTAGACTAACCTCACTTGCTGTAACCAGTGCAGCCAAACTAGCAGGTTCCAGTGAGGGGTGATGGGAAATTAAAAAAATAAAGACTCAGGTACACAGGTTTTTACGATAACAGCTGGGATTGGGTAGAGTGCTGCTCTCTGATGGAGAAAAATGTCTGAAGAATTAAACCAGCAATCTTTATTTTTATATGTCTCATCAGATTAAAGACTGTGCAAGAATTATTCTTTGTATTCATGAAAGTTACAAAGTTAGCAATATTATGCAGCTTATTCCATAGTTACATTCTACAGTTGCAATGTGCAATGTTATGAGATTTGTGTAGCTCTCAAGAAAGTCCATTGTTTAAAGTTACTGTTATTCAGGCATATTCAGGAGCAGCAGAGCTGGTGGAACATTGTGTTTGTCCAGCAAGAAAGTTCCTTTATTCCCAGGATCTGTGTGCCTGAGATCAAGGTCTAGGCTGATAAAACTCTAGCACAGAGCTTCCTCAAGGAAGGCATTACCATAGCAACTAGGTATCCTGCACCTTTTCACAGAAACTTTCCCAGGCACCAAGCATGCCACAGCCATCACAGACCCCAATCCCAGACACTGCTCTCCCATTCTCTGTCACTGCTTTCCACACTCACTTTTATTTAAAAACTCAGTTCACCTATACATACTCTCCTGGATAATAACATCAATAATTTCCAAGGCAAGAGCCCTCATGGCCTAATCAGCTTTTAAATGTTGTATCATATCAACATTACAATGGCAATTCTATGTCAATGTGAGTTCAGAAGGAGACATTTATATTAGAGCAGAGAACTTCTGACCATTAACTAACAACAACAACAACAACAAAAAACATATTTCTGAACTTGAATAAGTTCCTCAGAAGGGTGAAGAAAATGAATTTCATTGGTCATAGGGTTGTTGGAGATAGAATATAATACTTTTATTTTACCATAATTTGATTATATTTTCACACAAATGTGAGCCAATTTTAAATTCTGCATAGATTCTAATTTTTAGTGACATATTTGAAATGTAATTAAATATTATCCATCCTATTGATATGAAAATACAAATGACATTGAATTCTATGTGGGATTTTATAAAACAGCAGCAGTAAAGTTTAATAAGCATGAGAGAAATTTCTCTGAATAATATTTCACTAATCTGTCACTTCAGAGATAACTTTCAATAAATCTTAAAACACCTATTTGTTACAGTTACTTGGCATGAAAAAAATGCATTAGTATTTCTTTGTGAAACATAATGCTGTTGAAGGAAAATATGTAGAAAACATGTTTCAGATCTTTCTTTTTTTTTCTTTTTTGGTTTTGTGGATCCAGATGTTTCTTGAATAAGACATATTGAGTTTACTTTGAATTATTAGGTTTTTATTACTAAAAGTTATTTGTATATAGACAGTAGGTGATAATGTACACCAACAATGTAAGGAAATAAGTCATGGATAAAAGTATAAATAGAGATTAGAACTCTATATTAAACCCTTGGATTCTGTTGCATGGAAGTCAGCTTTACTCATAATTTCTGTTTTTGATGTCCCTTTTCCTCACTTTCTTTGTCATAGTGGCTTTATCATCATCAGTCATCTTATTCAGGTTTAGTTTGATGAGCACCTAGAAGACTATGGAACATATGAATTTCTGATTCTGAATTTCATCTAGTCAGGAAGATGTAGTGAAGAGTATTGGACTGTAAAACCATTGCCTGAAGCTCCAATTGCCATGAATTCTCTTTTGCTGTAATAAAGGGCAAACATGTTAAGCAAAACCAAAATGAAGTGAAAATGTAAGGATAAAATAATACATTATCATTAAATTATTCTCAACAAGAGGAACAGGTTATATCATACTGGGGTATAAATATAATTCCTCAAGCTAATTGGGAATATATTTTTCTAAACTATCTTACCTTTGTTAAGAAGGCCTTAAAGGAAATGGGAATTAATGAGACTTCCACAACAAAAGTACAATTCTTTATTGAAAGAGCATGAGTTAGGTATAAAACACTGATGATTTTATAATTTCAAGAAGAAATGATCTCTGATCTTAGCTTTTAACTATGATTAGGTCAAAATTAAACAAAAAATAGCATATGTTGGGTAGAGTGTGAATACTTAATTTACAGCATTGAGATCTTTTTCTTTTGTGTTTGAAGTAAAGTTAAGGCAAATTGTGAATTTTATTATTTGTTTCTATTTTGAAATAAATCTGTTTATTTTGATTAAATGGCATGCAAAGACTGATAGGATTTTATTCCTCTGCTTAAAAATAGAGATTGGTTAATATAGATCCTTATAACACTGATTATTGCCCAGAAACCATTGCATAATTAATTGTTAAATTTATAAAAAATGACATAAAAATTTACATTTCACTGATTTTAAAAAATAAACAAATAAAAATGTGAGTAAAACTAAAAGAATAAATAAAATATTAACTCATTTATGTTTCTAAATTTTAAGGTTGTATTTCTGGAGAGACAAAGAACTCCCCTGAAGGGAACCCATTTATTTCTTAAATATTATTTTCTACTAGAAATTCAACTGATAATGCTTTTGACTTTAAAAGCAAGGTCATACTTGATGCAATTTGCAATGAGTGTGTTACTAACTTTAAGATAGTTTGAAAGGACTGTATAGCTGATGACTGCAATCTATAACACAATTGATTTTTATGACTTTTTCTCACTGTGCTCATAACTGACAGCTTTGTTATATGACTACTTATCATTCTGACTTTGGGAACAAATATAATAATTTATCAGTTTCAGTGATTCAACAGTTCACAAGATTTTACCAATTTATTCAAGATAGTTTCTAGAAATAAAATTTAATTTTCTTATACTTTCCTTAAAATTATAAAATCCCTAATGTTGTAAACATAGGTTTTGCTCTTTCAACAAAGAATTGTACTTTCCTTTTATCTTGGCATTTGGGGGACACATTTACATAATGGAATTAAAATTATCTGAATGCTTTTTCATAAGTTTATCTTATGGAGTTATATGACACTATTACCAACTAAAATAAATTTATTTACTCCTTTTAATTACCAGTTTATTTGTTCTTCCAACAATATTGCATTTCTTAAGATTATTGATATTGCAGTCAAATTTGGATTATGCTTAACAATAATGAAATGAAATTTTCAAATGGCTAGAAGAGAGAATTTGGAATGTTCTTACCACAGAGTAATGGTTCAGATATGGGGTGCTAGATATGCTAAAACCTGTGATTTGATGATTTGATTTATTATGTGCACACATACAAAAACATCAACATGTTTGATTATTTTTCCTAAATCACATAAATATGTACAATTAGTGTGTGTCCATTAAAGATATTTTTAAGTAAAAAATTTTAAAAATTAAGTTTCACATCACTTTTCCCAAATAGAAACATCTGTAATCAGATTTTACTGGCTCTATCTTTTAAGTTTTTTTTTTTTTTTTTCAATAATAGACTATTGTAATCCATTGTGTCTTTTCTTTTCAAGAGCTCTCAGTTTAAGGTCTTAATTTCTAAATATTACTAGCCAGCACTGAGCATAGGTCATAGGGAGAAATGATGAGAACTGAATCTAAAATGGCTATAAGCCAGAATGTATAGTGAAAATAGAAAAAAAATTGAAAGCAAAATTTGAAAGGATTTATATAGTATCAGAGGCTTAAATGAATAAAAGGGCAAAGGAAATTGTGTGCTGTTGGTCAAATGATATGTTATTGCAGATATACAGGAGGAGTATATTTTTAAATTACCAAGATTGGACAAATACATAAAGATAAGTGATTGATGGATGATGAGGACAGGGGAGGGGACAGGTAGACCTGTGATAAAACAGGAAATGACTACTAATACAGTGGAATTTCTCTTTCGTATAGTTATAAGGTTCTAAAATTGTTGCAAAACTCTGTGATAACTATAACCTATTAAATTGAAAACTTCAAATGTGTGAATTGTATAATTTGTGAATTCTGTTCAGTAAAACTATTAAAAATCTATTATAGACAATTAGAGATTATGAGATAGACCTGTTTATTTTTAAGTGCATGGAATTAAAATACACAACAGCATTATATTTTTTCTTATGAATGATAAATGAATCAATGCAGTGGAAAATATGGTTCAGAAATAAAGGAGAAAAATAATATAAGAAAATTTTAACTAAAATTTCAAATTTCAAATTAGTAAAACAATATAGGTAATTACAGTAAAATGTTTTGTTGAAATATTTATAGACAATGATAATAAAACTGAATTGTGGGCTGGGGATGTGGCTCAAGTGGTAATGTGCTCGCCTAGTATGAGCTGGGCTCTGGGTTCGATGCTCAGTACCACATAAAATAAAATAAAGATGTGTGTCCACCAAAAACTGAAAAATAAATATTAAAAAAATTTCTCTCTCTCTTTCTCTCTCTCTCTCTTCTCTCTCTCTCTTAAATAAAAAACCTGAATTGCACTTATAAAAGAAATTAACCAAGTCATTAAAATTTATCTTATTATTGTGAGAGTGACATCATTGAAGGTCTCAGAGAGAATGGTCTAGAAATAAGTCTCTGTAATGCAATCAAATAAACACACTTGGACTTGGCAAGACCATGAGAAGCAACTATGGCAGAACTCTGAAGTCTAGTTGAACACTTACAGTACTGAGTGTAGTGATGATGAAACAAAAGCATGAAATTTGAGAACAGCTTTAATCTCCTCACTTTCAGTCCATACAGTCAAAGGGATGGTGGGCAGCCTTCCTGTTTTAGCATTCTGATGCCAAATTGGGCGATAAAGACCTTTCCCTCAAACATTAGTCTTGTGTGTTATGATCTGCCTGGTTGTTCACTGAGGGATCATTGCATGGGCTTGTCATTGCATCTGTCTCCGTGGCCTGAGGAGACTCCCTGAGCAGCATCTGCAGATAGAACTTAAAGGAAAATGAAACAAAACAAAACCAACCAACCAACCAAACAAACAACAAAAAAAAACCAGAACATTTTCTCTGTCTCTATCATGGTTGTGTGTGTGTGTGTGCGCGTGCGTGTGCATGTGTGTGTCTGTCTCTCTATCTCTTTTTTTAAATTTATGGATTCATGTATACAGAGAAATCTCTGCATTGTCATTACATGACTGAAAATATACAAAACTGAAAATTCTGTGATCACACAGACAAGAAATAAAACTCTTTGCAGAAATTATTTGCAGAATGAAAATTGCAGCCTCTGAATTAACACGTACTATCAGCTCTCCTGGGGGAAAGAAAAATGAATGTTAAAAAGTTCATCATATGATCAAAATTCCTGACAAGGACAGCTTAGAGGAGGAAATATTTATGTTGCCTTATTGTTTCAGAATTTCAGTTCATGCTCCCCTGACTCCATAGCTCTTGGGCTGAGGGGAGGCTGAAATCATGACGGAAGGGTGTGGCAGAGGAGAGCTTCACAGTTCATGATAGCCAGGAAGCAGAGCATGCTATTTCTATTTGCCAGGACAAAATACAAATCCAAAAAGCATACCACCAATGACCTGTGTCCTCCAGCAACATCCTACCTGCCTATAGTTACCATCCATTATAGTAGTTCTATCAGATTACTAATCAATCAAATGAATGAATCTACTGATAAGATTACAGCTGTCATAATCTAACCATAGTACCTCTGAACATTTCTTCAATGTTTCACACATGAGCTTTCAGGGGACACCTCATATCTAAAGCATTAATTACAGTTCACCCAAATTTTATTCTTCTGTCATAATGTGAAATACAATAAATCCCCATAGAGTCCCCATACAAGACCAATACCATCATCATTGCCCTATAGTCCAAATTCAAAATCTCTTCACTATCAAGTAAGTATTTTTATTTCATTTTTTGTAGTTAATGTAAATAGAATTTAAAATTTAGCATCAAATAGTTTGCTATTAGTATATAAAACCATAACTGCTTTTTTATACATTGATTTTGAATTTTACAACTTTACTAATTTTTAAATTATTTTAAACAGTTTTGGTGAAGATTTCATTGGTTCTCTTTGGAATATTATGCCATCTGCAAATATAAACTAATCAAATTTTATTTTTCAAATTATATGCCTTTTATTTGTTTTTCTTTTTAATTTCTCTATGTAGAACTTCAAATACTAGATTGTATAAAAATAGCAAAAATGGAGATTCTTGACTTTTCTGGAACTTAAAGGAAATTCTTTCAATTTTTCCTGGTTTAGTTTAATTTTAGCTATGGGTTTGTCATATATTACCTTTATTATGTTTAGGCATAGTTCTTTTGTATTAACCTGTTTTATGTTACTATAACAAAATACATACAGCTGTGTAACTTTACAAAGAAAACATGTTTAGCGTATAAATCTAGAAGTTGAAGGGCATGGTTTTGGCCTTATTATCTTGGCTAATGTGAGAATATCAGAGTGAATAATGCCTTAATAGTAGGGAGAGAGTGTAACAGGGAGAGATCACATTCCTAGGAAGGAAGCCAGAGAGCAGTTCAAACTTAAGTTCAACCTTTTATAACAAATTGCTCCTTGGATAACTCATTCCAGAAGATCAGTATTTCTGTTTGAGAACAGCGATTTCAGTAACCAAAGGACTATCCAGTAAGCCACACTTCTTACAGATGACACAACCTACCAATGTGACCACACTGTGCCAAACGTCCAACATATGAACCCTTGGAGGACAACTTAAATTATATAGAAATTATAGCAACTTTTATACCTAAGTTTTTGAGAACTGTTATGAAAATATTGTGAATTTTGTCATATATTTTTTTCTACCTTTATTGGAATGTTTGTATTATTTTTGTTCTTTATTCTATTAATTTGATGCATTACATTTATTAACAAACATGTTGAAATATTCTCAAGTCCCTGGAATAAATCTCATTTAATCAAATCCAAAGATCTTTAAAATGTGTTGTTGAATTTGGTTTGCTTCCATTTGGTTAAGGATATTTGTATCTGTGTTTGTTAGAAATATTGGCCTATAGTTTTATCAATAAATGGGCCAAGGACATAAACAGTTCTCAAAAGAGGACATTCAATCAATCAACAAATATATGAAAAAAATGTTCATCATCTCTAGCAATTAAAGAAACACAAATCAAAAGCCCTCTTAAGATACCATCTCACTCCAGTCAGAATGGCAGTTATTATGAAAACAAACAATATAAGTGTTGGCAAGGATGTGGGAAAAAAGGCACACTCATGCATTGCTGGTGAGATTGCAAATTGGTGCAGCCAATATGGAAAGCAGTATGGAGATTCCTTGGAAAACTTTGAATGGAACCACCATTTGACCCAGCTATCCCTTTCCTCTGACTATACCCAAAGGATCTGGAGACAGCATACTACAGGGACACAGCCACATCAATGTTTATAGCAGCACAATTCACAATAGCTAAACTATGGAGCCAGAGTCTTCTAAATTTGAGTTTTATGGAAAACCATAGGAAGATTTTACATGACAGAAGGGATATGAGTTCATTCATATTTTTTTAATTGGCTTAACTTAGGGTCTTTGCATGAATTGGACATAGCTTTCCTATGTTCATATATGAATACATGACCAGTGAAACTCTACGTCATGTAAAACCCTAAGAATGGCTTCATAATTAGGATAAGTTATGCTCCATGTATGTATAATATGTCAAAACACATTCTACTGTTATTTATATCTAAAAAGAACAAATAAAAAATAAGAGATAATTATAAAATTTGAGTATACTTTCTTCTGTAGTATTTGACTATTTGATTACAACATTTTTTCCATAATATCTCATGAAATATGGCACTTTCGCATACTATCCTCAGAGGAGTGATGGTAGATGATAAAGGTTTTGTCACTTAAAAATAAACAAAAAAAGTACTATTTGGTTTTCACTTACAACAAAGGATATTATATGCCTTTACACTGATGGAAGAAAACACATACTTTAATGTCTCAGCTATAGCTTTTCAATATCAATGAACATTCTTTCAGCAAAAGGAATTCTCACAGTTTAAACTGTTATATTTTTAACATACTTAATAGTTGAAAAAAAAGTGTATCCCATGCATCTTATTTAAATCTAACAATTCTGTAAGGCAGACAGGTTAAATATTATCACCATGCTGCTAATGGGAAACCTGACAGCAAGACATATTTTTTATAGGCCATTATTTGTTAAGCCTTTCCTTGAGTAACAGTGAAGAATATGATTAAAAAAACAACATGGTTCCTACCTTATGGTGAGAGGATCACAAGTACCACCAACAGAAGTGTAAACTTAACTCAGGAGTCTGGAGTAACTCAGAAAGACTTCTTAAAGAATCAGTATTATAGTAAATTGATTTAGGCTGAAGTGTGAGGCATAAAAATTAAGAGATGAGAAGGGCTTCCAGCAAGAGCAGTAACTTAAGAGGTGTAAAATTGAGGAGTATGTGCTATAAATGGAGAGAAGAGTAAAATGATCATAGAAATTTGATGGTTCAATTGTAAGCATAATGCTCACAGTCTTACTAGAAATGCATGGAGTATAATTGTTAAATTTTTAGACAGTGGCATAAGGTCGTATTTATAATGTAGAAATGTCACACTGTCAAGTAAGGTTTAAATTTGATTGGAATAATGAAAGAATAAGGATTAGGAAAGCTACGGATTTGCAATAATCCATGTAATGCACATTAGGATCAGAACAAAAACATTTGTACTGGAAATTTGAAGGTGATAAATAATATTAAAGGGCATTTAAAAGGAGAACAATATACTTTTTCTGGATTATTGGTTGAGAGGATGAAAAATGGTCAATTCTGATAAGAACGGGATTGAGGAAGAACATGTCAACACTATAATAGGAGGTGGAATGATTTTAAATTAAGAGGGAATTGAGGTTTTACATTTATTATACAGAAAGAGTGTGTTGATGGGAGAAGGAACATGATTTACCTGTGATTTAATCATTTTTGGGTAATTGTTACTTTGAAAATCAACCAGGAAACAAAAGAGTACATTCATTGAGAGATATTATTAGATATGGAGGAAATCAAGCTGAAAGAGACTAGTAACTAAAACTAAGATGGTATTAATGGAGAGAGTGAGAAGTGGCTGGATTTCGGATGTGTTTTTAATGTGGATTCTTATTTCAGGAAATATTTGGCATAGTATTGGAATTAAAGAAAAGATTTACAATTATGTCAAGAATCTTGTTCTCAGCAAATTGAAACATAAATTTAACAAAAATTTACTGGAAAAAAAGTGGATTGTGAATCTGAATTTGCGTAGGTAAGGACAAGGATTATAGCAAATTTAAGGGTTTATTAGATATTCAAGTGGAAATTTCCAGTAAGTCATTATGTATACAAATTTAAAGCAAGGAGAGAGTATTTGTATAGCAATATAAATTTGGCAGAAAGACAGTTTTAAGATCATGAGATAAGATGAGATCACCATGGTAGTCAGAATGACAAGTTAAAAGGGCAATGGACGGAAATCTGGAATACCGGGGATAAAAAGCCAAGGAGATTAAAAACAGTAAGCTAATTAGATGGGAGAAAAAACTGAGAAAGTATGGAATCCTGGGAGTCAGGTAAAAGATGTCCATCAAGTAAATATTGCCTCTGTCACAAAGAGGTCAACTATTAAGTAAGAAAATAGAGTATGCTCATGGAATTCAGTAATAGTGCAGTCATTGCTGATGATGGGAATGGAATCTGGAGGGCCCTGGGTGCAAAGCACCTGACCCACTTGTCATTGGAGAGGAACTTCGAGGGTTAAAAAAAAAGATTTGAGAAGTTTGACAGTAAAGGGTGGAAAATAAGTGGGTCTTTATGTGTATAATTTGTCCCATCAAGGAAAGTTTTGTTTGTTTTCCAACAGCAACTTTATCTTTCTAAAGAAAGAGTCTGTAGAAAAGCATTGGTAAGAATTTCACGAGGAAGAATGAATAAGGAGAGTTTCCACTCACTACAGGAAGTCAAAGAACACAGAATTCCAGGGAAAAAAGGACAATTATGTCAGTTTTCTGAGCTTAGAGAAGCACTGATGGGTTATAGACAGAAAAACATCATCACTTTCCAGAAGGTACTAGAAAGACCTTGTCTTAGCAATCTGCCCCAAATTCCATGCCATCTCAAATTCCTTAGGAGTAATAATGATTTGAATATTATATGTCAAATTGTGAACAAAAGTCTTTAAATTTCAGAGAGTTAAAATTATCACTGAAAAGATTTGGAAAGTACACAATCAAGAATTTCAGCCCTTATGATAGGAAGGAAATATATAAAGAAAATAAGTGAAGCCACTTGAATATTAAACACATGTTTTAACAGTAGAGACTCTGACAGAATTTGTATTAAGCTGTAAGATGCATTGTTTAAATTTTTTTATAAAACAAAGTCAATCTTCAATCTCTACTATAAAGAAAGAAACCAAAACACTATAGGTTCAATTAAAGAAAAATTCAAACTATTAGAAAATAATAAAATAGTAAGATTTTTTCACAATTGCAGATGTGTGTGTATGTGTGTGTGTATGTATGTATATATATATATATATATATATATATATATATATATATTTCAACTTAGAGTCTTCAATTTACTTTTACATTTGAATTGACTATTATGAAGCCTTTTGAAAATAATAGCCATGTATTTTCATATATATATGTAATCTTTATGTTGGTCAAATTCTTCTCAATGTCAGGAAAAACATTATAAATGTCACCATATAAAATTATAAATGTACGCATAGTTAGGCATACAAATGGAAATGTATTTCTGTTTATAAGCAGGAAAAATCCAAGTTATTATCCAAAAGAATGTCTGGATAGAACATAAAACATTTTTATAAGGATACAGGATATATTATTCCTTTGATCATTCCTTGTATCTTTTGTGTATGTGTGTATGTGTTACAAATGTTGTTTTACTTTGTTGTCTTTTTTTTAATATCACATTTTTACTCATCTTCATCTGGTCTTTCTTATCCTACCACATACATATTTGTGTTAAAGAGGATCCAGATTAGAATTTATGTTTTTATTTGTTTACAGAAGAGTCTGACCTCTATTTCTCAGTGGTGATAGGTAGTCTAAAAGAAATGTTTATATATGGAATCAAAAGATACAGAATTTTCTATTGGGCTAAAACTTTATACATTCTTTGCATCATCTAGTATATTTATTGTATTAATTTACTTATACTTACATAACTCAAAATTATTCAATACAATTTCAAATGAGACCATTAACATAAAATCAAATGAAAAATGCATGAATAGAAAAATGAATAATTTAATAGAAAATTAATTCATAATTTTAGTTTCTCTGCCTATGTGAAGACATTATAATATATAAGCTGAAAGGGGAGACAACATCGCTGACATGCCTACACTATAATATATTCAAATATAAACTTTAGAGAGTAAAAGGAAGCTATAGCAGATCGTAACTGTCTATATGAAAGAATCTGTAGCAAAGGATGTTGTTTATATGCAGATAAATATAACAGATTCTATACATAATTTTGTTTTATTAACTTCTGAAAAATTGTTTATTGGAGTTAAATTAAGGGTTCATAATATTAATGTAAAACATAGATGTTTAAATAACTTTACAGAAAATTCATAATTGCAACAGTTCTTCATGTTACCTAAACTAATAAAATGTTAATTCTAAAAAGATTGTAATAAATTAACAATGTGTATTATAATCCTCAAAGTAACTACTAAAGCATTTGAAAATCACATATCTAAAAATATAGGCAATAAGGTAAAATTGAGTATGAAAAATATTTACTAAACATGTAGATAGTAATGGGGAAAAATTAAAGCAAAACCAAATGATATATTAAAAATAAAACTAGTAGACTCTGAAACATACTCAAAAATATTTTAAATTAAGTGGCTTGAAATCCTAAATGGAAGAAAAAAAATAAAGAAAGAAATTTTCAGATTAACTAAAAGAGGAAGACCAAAATTACATGTTTCTTGTGAGAAATACACTTCAATATTATGGCAAAAAAAATAATTAACTATAAAATATATGCCATATAATAGGGAACACATGCACATAGTTTTGGCTATATCAGTCTAAGAGCAGATGAAGAAACATTTAAGTCAAAAACGACAGGAACAACTGAAAATAATAAATATTTGTATATGTCTTTGTGCTCAACATCAGAGATTTAAAAATCATTGAACAAAACCTGACCAGATTAAAAGGACATATAAACAAGTCTAAATTGTAGTTAATGACACCCACATCCTTTTCTCAGTAATTAATGCATCAACTTGACAAAAATCTGATAGGGATGTAGAATATCTGATTGATATTATCAATCTCCTTATCTACTTGGCATTTATGGACTAGCAAATCCAACAACTGCAGATTTCACACATTTTCATTCTTTATTTGTACATATGTCACTAATGCTAAAATTGAATGTCAGTCATGAAGCAATTCTCAGTTGGTTAAAGAACATTTAACTCTACAAGGAGTGCTAATCAAAATATTTAAAAATCAATAAAAATAAAATAGCCTAGACATCCATATCTTCTAAACAACATATTTAAAAGAAAAACATCCTGAAAATATGAACCAAGCAGGCAGTAATAAAAATAGCACTTTTCAGATTTAAAAAGCTTTATTAAAGTTTATAAGAATAGTTCTAATTTTAAGTATTTATATTTCAAAAAGTGCAGACATTAGTCAAATAAAAGAAATGTACAAATATATGTTGGTAAATGTGGCAGAAGAGTAAGTTTTACTGATTTTTAAAAAAGAGATTAAAAAACATATTAATGGCATCAAGAATGAAAGAAAGATCTAACCCACAAATACAATGTGAAATGTGTAGTAAAATTTTAAAAAGATAATTCTCCATTTGCAATAACTTTTTAAAAAATTGTTAGAAATAAATTTAATGAAAATATTAAAAAACTGAACACTAACATTTATAAAACCTTATTGAGAGAATTAAGGAAAGACTTAAATAGAGAGATACTGTACACAAAATTTTCATTTCCTTATTTTAATACTTATTAGAAAGTCACATTAAACAAAACACTATTGGCATAAGTGTAGATTTTAAAACAATACAGCACAATAATATATTGAAAACAGATCCACACTTCCATGACCAATTGATTTTTAACCAGAGTCAAGGTAAATCAATGGACAATTTTCTTCTTAAATTGGGCTGGAATAAATTATTATAAAAATGAAAATGAAATGAAACAAAATGAAAACTTTTATTCTATTCAATACTCAAAAGTAGATTCAAAATAGAACATGGACCTAAATAAGAGGTTAAACTGTGAAATTTTTATAATAAATATTATAATATTTATTATAATATTATTATAATAAAATAATAGTATTATTTTATTATAAATAATAAAAATTATTATTTATAACAATAATTTTTGGAATATTGAATTAGACTAAATTTCTGAAACACAACTAAAACAGCAAACCAAATAAGGAAAATTGTATACAATAGAAATATACAAAATAATGTAAATAAATATCCACTGATCATAAGCTAAGTAATATTTATTGTTCATCTGTAAAGGGATTCAATGTTATACACATTATGTATGTTAAAATTAAATTAAAGACTAATACTGTCAAACGTTTTTGAAAACATGGAGAAATTTAAATTTTTAAAAATGTGATAGGGTGTGAGCATAAACCAAGACATTCATTTTGAAAATGTATAATAAGGACACATATATGTTTATCATATAAATAAAAATATAGTTATTTTCCTAAAAATTATTGACATATTTATACACACAAATATGCAAATGTATGCAAATATTCATGTTAGCATTATTAATAGTGGAATATTATTAGTAGTGGAAAATGGAAACATCATAAATGTCCATTAGTTTATGAATGAGAAAATATGTGATATGTTCATACTATTACTATTCAAAATAAAAGGAATCAAGGGGTTGTGAATGCATCATTGATTCTTAAAAAGGTTCAGCAGAAAGAATATAGTCAGGCCCCAAATATTTTGTATGAATCCACTTATACAGATTTCCAAGGACAAAATTTTTGTGTGAGAAAAGTTAATTGGCAACCTAGAACTAAGAATCAAGAGTTTGAATTGACTATAAAGTACCACAAGAGAACATTTGAAAAATGATGAAAAAATCCTCTTGATTATGTCATAATCATTAAATAAAATTTCAATGTCATCAAATTGTACCCTTAAATAAGTGAATTTATTTACACAAAAAAACTGCCAGAAAACAAAGAATAATAAACAGATATTATTAACTAATATTGTGATAATTAATCTGAAAATCCAGATTAAATGGCACATTTAAACTACATATTAAACTACACATTAAACTACACATAAAAATATATTACTATAACTGACACAAAATAAAGAGCAAATTTGATTAATATTGTACTTAATAAAGATATCTAATATGTAAATAGAATCTTTCTATAGTAAAAACTTCAACTTGAGATAACTTCAATGATTAATTCTTTCAAATTATAGAAGAAAATATATCAGTTTCACAAAATGCTTATTAAAATATTAGAAATAATAAATAATTCTCAGCTCATTATTATGAACAAAAAGTATATAAAATATTACAAGAAAATAAATTCAGATATATATTATAAACAAGTACAAAATTAAATTAACAAATATAACAGTAAATTGAATCTAACAATACATAAAAATAATTCTTTTTCATGTCCAAGAGGGTAGACAAAGAAATTATGGCCAAAGAGTACAATTACATATTATTTAGGAATAAATAGAGGAAATCCTGTTACATGTTACAACAATTCCTTCAAATTTACGGTTAATTAAACATTAGAAAATTTAATGATGTAATTAACCATATCACCAAAATACGTGTGGATAAAACATACAATCAACTCAGCAAATGCATAAAATCTATATAAATTTCAACACTCATTTTTAAATTTGTTCTTTCTAGATATATATAGCAGAAGAGCATATTTTGACATATTACACATACATACAAGTTAGATTGGTCATGTATTTATATATATGGACAGAAAAGATATATCTGATTTATTTTACTGTCTTTCCTAGTCCAATCCCTCCTCCCTTTCCTTCATTTTCTTTTGTCTAGTCCAATGAACTTCTCATCTTCCCCTCACTTGTTTTGGGTTTGCATCCACATATCAGGGAGAACATTCTGCCTTTGTTTTTCAGGGACTGGCTTATTTCACTTAGCATGATATTCTCCAGTTCCATCAATTTACCTGCACATGCCATTATTTCATTCTTCTTTATTGCTGAGTAATATTCCATTTTGTAAAAATACCACATTTTCTTTATCTGTTCATCTATTGTAGGGCTCCTAGTTTGGTTCCATTGCTTGGCAATTGTGAATTGAGGTGTTATAAACATTGAAGTGGCTGTGTCACTATAGTATGATGATTTGAAGTCCTTTGTGTATAAACTGGCAAGTGGGATAAATGGGTCAAATGGTCATTCCATTCCAACTTCTCTAAGGAATCTCCATATGCTTTCCATAGTGGTTACACCATTTTGCAGTTTCACCAGTAGCATATAAGTGAACCTTTTCCCCCAACATCCTTGCCAACATTTATTGTTTCTTATGTTCTTGATAATTGCCATTCTGACTGGGGTGAAATGAAATCTCAATGTAGTTTTGATTTGTATTTCTCTAATTGCTAGAAATGTTGAACATATATTTTGACCATTTGTGCTCTTTTTCTGTGAAGTGCCTGTTCAGTTCCTTAGTCCATTTATTAATTGTGTTATTTGGTGTTTTTCTAGCATTAAGTGTTTTGAGTTATTGGTGCATACTGGATATTGATAACTATCTGAATGCTGGCGGCAGAGATTTTTCTACTGAGCCTACATTCTGTATGGCTCTCTCCTCACATTCTTAACTGTTTCCTTTGCTGTAAAGAAGCTTTTTAGTTTGATACTATCCTATTATTGACTTTTGATTTTACTTCTTGCACTTTTAGGAGTCTTATTGAGGAAGTTGGTTCCTAAACTGATATGGTAGAGAGTTGGGTCTACTTTTTATTCTAGTAACAGTAAATTGAATCCAACAATACATAAAGAGTCTCTGGTCTAATGCATAGGTCCTTGATCCTCTTTGAGCTGAGCTTTGTCAGCACCCATTTTTGATAAGAGTGCAAATTTAAAGATCATGTAATTTTAATTATGTGAGGAAATTTCTTATTTTTCCATAGGAGCTTCACTATTTCACATTACCACAAACAGTAAACAGCTTTATAATTTTTCACCTTTGCCAACATTTGTTATTTTCTGTTTTCTTTTGATAGTGAAATTATGTCTCATTATTGTTTTGATTTGTCTTTTTATAATAATCAGTGACATTTATCATTTTTTCATCTACACATGTTTATTTGTATTTACTCTTTGTAGAAAAGTCTATTTGAGTTAAGTGCCCACTTCTTAATCAGCTTTTTTTTTTTGCCATTGAGTTAAAAGAGAGCCTTATACATTAGGGATGTTAAGTCTTTATCATATTCACAAAGATTTGCAAATTATATAACTCAGTTGATTGTCTCCTTTCTTCAATTTTTAAACTTGATATAGTTACATATTTCACTTTTTGCTTTGTTTTTATAGCCATTAAACCATTTCCAAGTCCAATGGAATAAAGCATTTGTCTACATTTTTTCCCTGTAAATTCTACAGTATCACGCTTTGTGTTTAGGACTTTCATTTATATGGAGTGAAATTTGTATGTCCAGTGAGGTAAAGATCCATCTGTACACTTGCATTTGGATTTCTGTGTAGCTTTGACATTTTTATCAAGGATCATCTGATCATATATTTCATACAGGAATTTATTATCTTTATTCTATCCCATTGCTGTCTTCATCTTTATATTAATTTGATTGTTTTTGCTCTGAAAATAGAAAATATAAGAACTTCAGTTTTGCTTTTATTTCTCAAGATTGTCCAAATATATGGACTTCATTAAAATTTCATATGTTCAAAAATATTTTTTTGGATTTTGATAGAGATTGCATTGAATCTACAGATCTCTTTGGGTAGTATGAATATATGACAGTAGTATGTCATTTAATCCACAAAACAGGATGTTTTTCCATTTATTTCAGTCATTTTTAACTTCTGATGGTAATATTTTGTAGCTTTTGTTGCACAAGTCTTTTATACTCTTGATTAAGTATATTCCCAAGATTTTTTTAAAAAAAGTGTAGTCACTTTAAATGGTAGGTTTCTTTTCAGATCCTTCATTGTTAATGCATAGAAAAGCAGAAAATTTTATTGATTTTGTATTCTGCAAATTTTCTGAATTAATTTATAAGTTCTAATATTTATTTGTGTGTGTTTGTGGAGTGAGGGTTGGGGAGAGATCTTTAGAATTTCCTGCATATAAATTCATGCATCTATGAACAATGTTACTTTCACTTCCTTCTTTCCAATTTGATGTTGATTTGTTTTTCCTAATATCTATGATGAGAACTTCCAAAGCTATTTTTTAAATGTCTTCTTATTTTTTAATAAAAATTAGCAAGTTTAATTTATGTGGAATTGTAAGTGGGCTTGGCCATTCAGCACAATTGGTTTAAGTATTTTTAAAAATTTGAAGAATATATTTTCTTGATTGTTCTAATGCTATTGTAATCAAGTTAGACAAGTAATGGCAAAAACATAAATATGGAGGACAATAGAACAAAATAATCCAAATATAGAATACACCGATCTCAGTTAAAGAAAAGAAATGGAGAAAGAACCATCTTTTTCACCACATGGAAAAAGTCAGACTAAATGTACCTGGAAAAACACAATTTTTACTTATGTGTTTACACAAAATCACACAATGAACAAAAAAATTCTTTTATTAGACCTTATGGAATAATACAAAACTGGTCATATGTCTAATGGAAAGGGATAAATTATAAATTATTTAGAATAAAATATTGAAATAGTTCATAATATTAAGTAAATATTTCTTAGATAAGAAAAATATGAGAAATAAAACTCATAAATCAGGAAGTATGATTAATACTTGTGTTATTATCTTAGGATAATCAGTAAGTTAATAAATGGGAAAGCTACAGAATAAGAGACAACATATGTTATTTACATGTTATTGTCATATGAATATACATATGCAAAATGAGAAAATACTAAAGATGGTGTTGAAACATCCCAAAAGCACACAAAAAGTTACTTAAAACATGATTTATTATAGAATGAAGATTTAAAGTTACAATAATATTTTATTACATAGCTATAACAAATTTTAAAATAGAATACATAGACTAATAGTACTGGGTGTTAATAATGTTTGGAGAAATCAAAACCCCATTATTATTAATACATATCTATAATGACATACTATTGGCTCTTGTTTATAAAATTCTTAGACTTACTGGCCAGTCAAAATGCATAACTAAAACAGAAGATAAATTTGAAGTGGGTATGGTAGTGCAAGCCTGTAATTCCAACTATTCTGGTAGCTGATGAAGAAGGATCATAAGTTTGAGACCAGACTCAACAATTTAGAGAGACTTATCTCAAAATAAACTACAAAAATAGGGGTTAAGAGGCTTTCTAGCGTGTGTGAGATTCAATTCCCAACACACAGGTACACACACACAAACACACACACACACAAGCACAAAGGCAAAATTGATACATGAGACATAAGAGGTAGAAATAAAAATAAAATGAAATGATATACATATACTAGGTAAAAGGAAGTTGCTAAAAGACATAAGATAAAGTAGACTTTTGTTAAAACTATTTATCAAGAAATATTATTAGATATTAAGACATAAATTTGACAAATTGAAGTTAATTCCACCAGGAAGACATGAAAATTCTAATTGGGCCAGAACAATAGCTTCAAAAACATATAAAGCAAAAATTTATATATATATATATGGAAATAGACAAAAGTATATAATCAAATTTAAAAACATAATATAGCCATAGAAAATTTGGACAATATCACTAGTACGTGCATATAATGGATATACAGATTGAAATGTTGGACATTTCTAAGAAATAATACAAAAATATCAACTTAAAGTAAACCACATATAAACAAATTAAATAGAATATACATACACATTACAGAGTTTTAACAAAGGCAAAATGTTGCACGTTAAAAAGGCTAGTAAAATTTCAAGAGATCAATAGGAAAAAATGCAAACAACCAATTCCAGAAATGACTGAAGAAGATATTATTAAAGGGTCTAAATTTATTAAAAGTAAATTAGAAGAAAAAGAAAAATCTTCAATATGTTGGAGTATGGATGAAACTTGATGTTATCATGCTAAGTGAAATAAGCAAGAGAAGGACAAACAGAGCATGTTATCACTATTTGACATATGTGATATGATCAAAATCAGAAACAAAAACAGAATCATAGTTGCCAGGGTCTGGAAGAGGAGGAAATGGGAAATTAACAATCAGTAGATCTAGAGTTCAGGAATGCAACAGAAAATTCTAGCAATCTGTTGTACAACATTGTGCACATTCTTAACAATTTTGTTATAAGTACAAAAAAATCTCTTATGAATGTAAAATTCATGTTGTCCTCTTACTACAATAAAAAACAAAAATAAATGAGAATATTATGTACAACAAAATTTCCACAACATTTAAAAATATAGGTAGAAGGGTAATTGTCAAAACATTAACAAAAATTGTTATAATGTAAAGGAAAAATATTAATAACCTTAAATTTATAAAAGCAATTGTAATTTTTAATTACAATTATTCCAAAAAGAGTAATCCATAGACAAATGTCCTCACCAGTGAATGTACTAAAATATACTCCTACTAGGGATCCAAGTTTCACCATGCTGAAACATTTGGTGGGGCTGGTAAGTGAATAAAAGAGTGGTAAACAATAATTTTAATGAAGTAGAGGGGTTTTCAGATATTGTCCATTAAGATTTACATAGTTGAAATACAGTAATAATTTTTCATTTCATTAATTATGGTTTAAATTCAATTAGAATTTATGACATATGCTGTTGGGAATGTGACTGAATTAAGGGTCTTGAACTGTCCTGTGACAGAGGTGATGTCCCTCCTGGGAACTTTCTGCAAGAAGGCATCGATTTGAGACTGCCCAGTTGCTGCGGTGATACCCTGTTCAAAAGGAAATTCTGTGTCAGTCACAGATTTATCAATCCTGAACCTTGGGTTCAAACACCAATTGCTCAGGGGTTGAAAGTTATGGGTGCAAGCCAATAATCATAATTGGGCTGCTTATACTCATGACCTTGGTTCTGCTTACTTTGAAGAAACTTTCTCACAATAAATCCTATTGATGTTTATACCTGTATAACAAACGTGCTGAGCTTGTTGTGGTGTGTCACTACCTCTCTACCAGGGTTGTAGTCAACCACCAAGGCCCAGATTTTTCTCTATGTTTTTGTTTGTCTTTTCTCCATCACCTCATGCCCTCTCTGGTACCTGAATTAACAGTCATGCTGAACTTGGCATGCTATGTCATTTTTGCTTAAGGTTTCATAGGGTTTTCCTTCATAAAATTTACCCATTTATGGTGGTTTAGGTTTAATTTTTAGCATTGGAATTGGCTATGCTATTGTTTAAATTTTGGTGGATCTTTCCTAGGCTTAATGACATTTTTAATTTTGGGGGGGAACATTTGTATTATTTGGGTATACTATGGCAAAAGCTACTTAAGTATATCTTGAAATTTAGGTGCCTATTATAATAATTTGGGTGTTCTATTACTGTGCCTTTTAATGAAGTTGTAATTATGTGAATGATGAATTATTATGTATATTAAGGTAATTTTATTAACTGAAAATTCTGATTCATTATACTAGATCAGTGCCAAGTAAGGAATAGTGGAGAGAGAAGATTAGTATTACAGTTGGACCTTATGATATTATCCCATTTTATGCATGCCCCACTAGAAGAATAAAAATTCAGGAAAATTTGCCACCTGGAAATACAAGCCTACCTTTAAGCAAAGCCTTAAAAATAATATATGTGAATGCATACAAATATGTTATGTGATATTTTCAATATAATCATGATACTATCTATAATCTCCTTAAGCACAAATGTTTTTCTTCTTTCTAGCTTAGTATTTTGCCTATTCAATGATTTAACAAAATTATTACAGAGAATTACTGAACTGAGATTACTATGTATACACTGGGGCTCTGCCAGAATCAAATATAATATGTCATTCCAAGCAATTTTCAAAATGTGTCTGGTTTCCATCATTTAAACACAGTTTTTTTTTTTTTTTTTTTTTTAACTAGAGGTGGGGCTAGGTGCTTGTTGGTGAAGCAAGTCCCACACTAACTCTCTGGCTTCATTAAGGAAAGTATCCTACTTCTTGCTTACCTCAGAAGAATTAGTCATGTATAGCATCTCTCATATGTTCTTGCATCTGCTATTTTCCACTGGTTTTAAAAGAAATATATCCTTTTATTCCAAAAAAAGTAGAATTCTTTTACAATTTTCATCTGCATGCTAATCAAAGATGAAACACCCAATTCAGTTTTAAATCTGAATTTACTTTTCTTCACTGAAAGAAGGAAAATTAGCAATCCAAAATAAACTTATCAAATGTTCAATTGAAATTGCCTCACAAATGTAATCTAATATATCTAAGACTACAATAAATTACATTTTAGTGAATTTTTAAATTGGGAATAATACATGATGACTTACGAAAAAAAATATTCCTTATTCCTACCAAATTAAAAATAGCATGAAATGGCTTTAATATGTGTGTTTGTGTGTTTCTCTAAATCCTGTATGGAAGTTGAAGAGCTGTTAAAAAATAACTTTATCAGTAACAAAATAAGTATTATTTCCTGAATTTTTTGAAATCCAATCTATGGAGTTAATTTAAAAAATATGCGAGTACAGCTAGCTCTTTGTATTTGCAGTTTTTGTACCTGCGAATTAAATTGCTTGTGGATCAAAAATAAATGGGAAAAATCATCTATACTGAACAAGTATAGACATGTTTATGCTTGTCAATATTCTAAATAATGCAGTGCAGTATACCAACAATGTATATAATATATACATTGTATTAACGATCATAAATAACCAAGATATGATTTAAAATAGGAATATATAGTAGGCTCTATGCAATTACTATACCTTTTTATATAAAAGATTTGAATACCTGATGATTTGGGTATCCAAATCATACTGGAATCAATTCTTCCCAATACTAAGGGATGACTATCACCAAGAAAAATCACATTTTTTTTTCAAACAGAAAACAATGCTCTATTAGAGTATGTAGTTCATTCATAAGATTCTTTGCAGTTTTAATAACAGTGCAGATAGTTTTAAATGTGAACAGTATCTTGTCTTTTGCCGAAGGGAATCAGCCTCCCTGTAAAGTGAAAATGGGATGTGGGAATTGAGCTTTGTTGCCAGAATTTCTGGCACTCTCTCAGGAGCTTCATCTTCAAGAGCAATACAATTAATTTCCACCTGCAGAGAAGGGCCTTTAACCTACTGCATTATCCTAGGCAGCAGGAGATCTAGGTTCTCACCCCTGTGCTTCCCAGTACAAAATGTGGAAAGCTGAGTGAACTACTTAATCATGTGTGTCTGTGTTGCCCTTTACCATAAAAAGGCAAAGCGATTCTGGTGTTACTAGTCTCACAGAGCTATTTCAAGGAGAAATAGGAACATATTTGATTGATAGAGGCATTTAAATACTTTAAAATAAATGATATTGGCGAGTGATTAAAGTATTCCAGATGTCTTTTATCACTCCCTGCCTAATATTGTCCCTTCAAATGTTTATCAGATGAATCATAGGGGTCTGAGGCATGACCTCTAAAATGCTGAGAGACATTCAAAAGCAGTAAGGCAAATTATTCTGCTGGGAGAAATCATCTTTTGGCCAAAGACATAGGTGTATTTCTCTGAAGTCACCACTTCTATTATATCCTTTCAAATTTAAAAATTAGAGATACTTCTCAGTGCCAATATGATCCAGCTGGAAAACTTCAACTTTTCATTTAGGACCACAGAGGAAAGATCCCTTACCATACTTTGCATGGTATCTCCTAATGTAGCAACTATAAAATGGCCATTTTGTTGAAAACGGAACCAATAGTTTATGCACACATATATTTCATCTGGAAGACATGTCTTCCCATATCTTCAAATCACTTCTTCTGGGACATTTCCATTAACTACATCATTCTATTAAAATTTAGATTTATATACTAAATTTCTAAGGTTCTTAATCAAATATTTTTCTTTCTTTGTTTTGCTATTCAAATATCTACTGTGTATGCACATAGTATATAGTGTTAGGGTTTGGATCTGGAATATCCCACAGAGGCTCATGTGTTGAAGGTCTGTTCCCTAAAACAGTAGTGGTTAGAGGGAGGTCTTTTTGGAAGTGACTAGACTATGAGAACTTAAATTTCATTAATGGATAAACCATTGATTGATTCATAGCTGAATAGATGTTGAGAGGTGGTTGAAGGAGATGAACCCTTTGGGTTGTGCCCTTTGGCACTATAGCTTCTCCCTGTACCCTTTCCTTCCCTTTCTTATTCCCAGACACATTGAAATGAGCAAATTTGCTCTGTAAAACCTTTGAGACATGATGTTCTGTCTCATCTCAGGCCAAAAGAAATGGATCTGTACAATATTTCACTAAAAACTGATGCAATAAGAGAAAATATATCATTCATCTTCAAATTGTTTTCCTTAGGTACTTTGTCACAGCAATGAAAACCTAATTGACACACACAACAGTCACTTAGGCAACATTGCTCTTATTAAAATATAGTAAGGATGCAGGGATTTTTTACTTCCAGTAATAGGTGGTTTTTAAAAATATTAAGCATTTATTATATAACATATTTTGGTTACACTTTAAAAATCATAATTCTTATGACCAATGGTAATTAACTTCTTATTCTTTGATTAAGAAATTAAAAATCTGGGAAGCCAATATGCTTCCAAATTTGGAAAGCTATAAATGTGAGGAACAGTATTCCAAAAGGTCTACATCCAAAATATATTTTACTTAAACTTCACTGTGGTCTGATTCATTTTGTTCTTCAGTTTTATTTATTTATTTATTAGATGTTGCTTAGTCTTTATTTTGTTCATTTATTTGTATACAGTGCTGAGAATAAAACATAGTGCCTCACACATGCTAGGCAAGTGCTCTACCACTAAGCCACAACTCCAGCCTGTGTTCTTCAGTTTTATTTTTTATCAGTATCTGCAATGGCTTCTGTCCAATTTGGACACTTGATAAGATGTACATGGTAAATACAAAAAATGGGAGAAAAGTAACCATATGTAGAGTGATGACTATTTCCCACATTGGGCTTTACCGAGAATCCTAGAGGTAATTAAAAACAAATCCAATTAAAATCCAAACTGCAGTTTATCAGTTAATTGGGGACACTTACACTAATTTTTCGCATGTTGAGTTTAGGAAAACTCTTAAATCTAGTGATACCCGTTGTAGAAGCATGACAGAACTAACTTGTTGATACATAAGATACATTTTTAAAGATAATTCCCAACTGATAGGTTACCATCTGAATTCAAACCTTACCTTGTCTGATTAGCACAAAACACAATGTAGGATTATAGGAAAGGCTGTATTGATTGATTCTTTCCAGCAGGCTTCCCTGCATGATATGAGCTGGATGAATAAAAACAACTTTACTCTGACAAAACAGATGGGAATTGTAGCAGATGGAATTTGTAGAGATATGCCAAAAGGAGAAGTCCAACATCCTACCTCCAAATGAATTCAGAGTATATGGCATTATCTTGGTAAATTTTTACACTCCATAAAGATAAAATAAAGATTTTTGGGTTTTGTTCGCAACTCTATTCTGTGTTCCTTAAATCGCACCTGGAATAACTGTTACAGAATTTATTGGTTCAGAATTAATCAATAAAAGTAAATCTATGAGAGAAAAAATTTCACATTACTCAAGTTAAATTTTACTTTGTTAAAAACAAAATTTTAAAAAGTAAATAAATAAATACAATCAAAATGGTAGACAGTCAAGTCAACAATTGACAGGAACCAGAACATGTATATTTGTGAATAAAGTGAATGTAGATCCAATGTAGATTTTTGGGTAGATCCACATGAAATTCAAATATCTTGCACAGGGGGCTCTGGGTGCATGGAAATTTTTGTCTGGTTAGTGAGATTGCTTAAATGTTTAATATTTTTGAGTTAAAATATCTTAGTTTCCTAAAGGATAAAATTGAAAAAAAAAAGGTGAAAATACTAAAGCAGAAAATGTACCATGACTGCATATCAGAATCTAATCAGTATCAATACTTATGGAACCAAATTCCAGATTAAAAAAAATATTCCTAAGAATATATAGGTATGTAAGTGTGTGTGTGTGTGTGTGTGTGCGCGTGCCCACGCACATGTTCATAATCATGGCAAAAATTATACTCAAAATGAAACATTTTCAAAAACAAGAAAAAATATTTATTGGTCATTTTAATTGAATACAACTATAATATATTTAGCTTTTTCTCTAACAGTGTTTGAAAGAGTATTTATCACTCACAGAATATGTTGTTGTGCATTGCCAGCAATTTTACTCCAGTGAGTAACTGAGCTTCAGGTTGAGATTGTTACAGCATTCTGATTGCTCCATTTCTAGTGTGGTTTATAAGTGTCTATATTTCAGAACACAGGACAACATAGTAGCACCTGTATAGTATGTGAACATTCTATAATAAAGACCAAGGGTAAAAAAGGTGGTAGAAATGTATCATATTATGGTCTGTGATTGTACACTGCAAAACTATTTTGCTAACATTGGTCAAAATATGTCATATGGTTAGTCTAAAGGCAGTAAAATCATAACTAACTTCTAAGATGTTATTACAAGTCACATTTATCATGAAGGATGCATCTTCCAGATTTCTAAAGTAAGGAAAGTAGGTGGGAAAAATGAAGCCTAAGCTATTATTCATATATTATTATGAAAATATTTTAAGCAAAAAATAAAATATACCATGTAAAAATTTTACCAAAATTACTGTTTATAGATGCACTAATGACAAATCTCTTTGCTAGTTGTTTTCTGCTATCATCCCCAGGTTTGTATAACAAGATTAACACAGTTATTTTGAAAAACATGCTTAGAAATATGATTTTGATTCATTTGTGGTTAATATTTTGTTAATAAAATATATATGCAATGAATATTTATATAGTAAATTGAAAAAAAAAGTTCAATGGGAATGAAAACATACAGGATTGACTCAGACATGTTCCATCAAACAGCCTGATGGAATGAAGAAAATTTGAATTTTCTTAATTTTTATGTTAAAATGTCAATACTATGGCTACTAAATTCATAATATCCTCAATACTATTTTTTTAAAAACTCTTAAATTATATAAATATTATTGACTTATGGACATATTTTGGTAATGAATATCCAAAAAGAATGTCCAAAGGTCACTTGTAAAGATAGTCACTGAATTTAATGTATATTTCAATTTGGGCATGTTTAAGATGTATTTGTAGTAATCATAAATATATATGTGCATAATGTTTTTCTTGGATACTTAGTTTCACTTTTGTTCACAAATAATCACCATGGAGGTCACAGCTCAATTGTTGTCTCATGACATTGTGAATTTCTCTTAGACAAAATCACTTCATTTTGTAGAAATACTATGATTTACTTCACCAGCTTTCACTGATGAAAGTGTTAATTATTTCACATACATGGCTGCTATATGTATTCCTGCAGTAAGTAGCTTTGTTCCTTTATTCTGCACAATATTTTTAGTATAAATTCTTAGAATTGCAGTTGCATTGTCAGGTGGAAAATACATAAGATATTGCCAAATTTGCCTGTATAACAGTTGCATTTTTATCCTTCTTAGTAGTGAATGTAATAAGTTCTTTCCTGAAGCCCCTTTCAAGAACATGTGGTCACATTTTCAAATTTTAATAAACTTAAGAAATGGAAAATAATATTTAATTTTTAAATTTTCATAATAAAGTCCAGTTTGAGCTGATTTCATATGTTTAAGAGCCATTTGCTTGCATGTTTCTCAAATATTTTCTCTAATGTTACTAGATTGTTTTATTATAGGGTTGCTGGGCTTTTTCTTCCCTATTGCTTAGAAGCCTTTTAAATAGTAAGGACATCAGTCCCTTGTGGAATATGAATTTGGACATCTTCTGTTATAAATTTTGAATTTGTGTTGTACCTGAGACATGTCTCCCTGGACTGAAAGGCAGTTCAGTGTTTTCAGTAAGTGCAGTTCTAAATGTGTCTACTAACATTTTGCCTCTGGGTTTGTGGATGAGATAACCACACTTTGCTGGTATTTTTCCCATAGGCATCTTCCAAGACAGGGATGAACGTCTAGGTCTCCTCCTTCCCACTTAGCTATCAGAAGCTCTCAGATCACACTTCATCTTAAACCTCCTCTCCAGAGACCCACTCAGATTTCAGTTTCTTCTTCCTCGTCGAGAAGGATCAGGTCTAAAGTACCATTCCCTTTCTTTACATACCTGCAAGTGTTTCCATTCCTCATTGTAAGCCTGTGCTACTAATGTTCATTGGTATTTTGCTTTTCATAAGAGTGTTTCTTTAGATTTTTTTTTATTTATTAATATGTTCTTTCATGACCTCCTTGTTATTAATCATAGATAGAAAAAACTTCCAACTCCAAGAACATAAAGGAGTTCACCCATATATACATCTAGTGGACATAGAATATTTTTTTAACTTTAAATTTTTGATCTGTAACACTTTTTAATTCGTTTTTTATTAATTTCTCATTTATTTATTTTATAACAAATCTGTTTTGATCATGTATTTCTCAGGTTTGTCTCATTTCGGTCATTTACTTAACCTCAATGTAATGAAACCCAACATTATATGTGATTTATTATTTTGCATATCATTTAATTGAATTACTGCATTTGTAGTGGTTTCTGATCTTCTGGTTTTTAGGCTTCTTGTAGTTCCCTATCAATTCCTGTGGCTCATCCCCATGTTACTCCTCATGATTTGCTCTGGGATTCCTCTTTTGGTGACATTTAAGCACAATTTGTTCTTTTTGGATTTTTTTTTTCCTGATCTTTGTTTCTTTGAAAATACAGATTGTGTATTTTTGTGGCTTTGGTTATTCTTATCCTTTATATTCACAGAATTTCCTGCATTTTCCACCAGAACTACAAATGCTCAGGGATTTGAAAATAAAGTACTTAAAAATCTCTTAATAAACTGGGCACGGTCTTGCGTGCGTGTAATCCCAGAGGTTTGGGAGGTTGAGACTGGAATATTGGGAGTTCAAAGCCAATCTCAGCAAAATCGAGGTACTAAGCAACTCAGTGAGACCTTGTCTCTAAATAAAATGCAAAATAGGGCTGGGAATGTTGCCCAGTGATCTAGTGCCCTTGAGTTCAGTTACCAGTACACACACACACACACACACACAAACAAACAAAAAAAACTCTTAATATAATATTTTGTTTCTGAAATTAGAAAGCTCAAGCCACATAAAACACAATCTTAGATTCACTACTAAATTCTCATAAGATTCAGTGAAAGTAGTTCACCTAAATTATTTTTATTCATTTTACATTTTTCCTTCCCAGATAATGATAATTTTAAAAATCTATTGCTCCAAAGTTCACCACCAGAACAGATATTAAAAATTATATGTACCATGGTTTCAAGGAAGCATAAAGGAACTAAGATCACATTTGACCTTTTGGATAATGAAGCCAAATGTATATAAGCAGCTTAACTCAAAATATTCAATGCAGTTTCATTTATGCTCTGTACAGAAGGTGCTTAATAAAGATGGACTTTGACAATATTCACAAATAATAGTATTTTGTATTTGAAGAAAGATGTAATTATTTTATAAAGGGTTACATTGATCTCAGACACTTTTTCAATGCTGGACCCGATTGTATTGAAGAATAAGGTAAGATCAAATATTTTTGTTCTGCTTTCACTCATGCTTGTTTCTTCTCAAATTAATCCTAATTTTAGTTTTCAGGATTCTAGTTATGAGTGTTTCATCTCTTATGACCATTTCTGTCTAGATATGCAGAGGTCATTTGTATGATATTTGACTCTATTGATGCTAAAGCTATAGAACTGAACACCACATGGACTCTTTACACTCCATAATAAAAATGGAGTTTGGAATTCCTGATGTGTGGCAGAAGGCAGATAAAGAAAAAAAAATGATGAAGAAATGCAATATCCTATGAAAGAAACTTTGATGGGGCTTTATTTTCCTACCTTTATTTATATATAAAATAGTAAAATAATTGTTACATTGTATAACATAATATTCTCATATGCGTATGTTTTTAAAATGATTATTAAGCTAATTAGCATATCAGCTTACATAATTAATTTTTAGTTAGAACATGTAAGATGTAATATCTTAGCAAATTTCAAGTATAAAAGGATTATTATTAACAATAGTCACCATAGTTTGTAACAGCTCTCCAGAATTTATTCATCTTGTCTAATTGAAACTTTGTGCCTTTTAAACCATATAGAGAGAGCACTTTTGCATGCATGAAGATAGAAATTTGTCGATGACATCCATATTTTCTATTTTATTGGAGTACAGGTTTTCAAAATAATTTCTAATTATCTTCTGTATTTCTGTAGTGTCTATTGTGATATTTCTTTTTTGATCACGTATATTAGTGATTTGAGTTTTATCTCTCCTTCTCTTAGTTAGCATGGCTAACTGTCAATTTTATGTATTTTTTCAAAGAATCAACTTTCGGTTCTATTTTATCAATTCTTTCTTTTGTTTCCATTTCATTGATTTCAGATATGATTTTAATTATTTCCTGTCTTCTGTTGATTTTTGTGGTGATTTGTTCTTCTTTTTTAGAGCTTTGAGATGTAGTGTTAAGAAATTTATTTGTTGACTTTTTATTATTTTAAGGAATGAACTCCATGCAATAATCTTTCTATTAGAACTGCTTTCAAAGTGTCCCAAAGATTTTGATATGTTGTATCTGTGTTCTCATTTACCTCTAAAAACTTTTTAATCTCCTCCTTGATGTCTTCTGTAACCCATTGTTCATTCACTAGCATATTACTTAGTCTCCAGGTGTTGGAGTGGATTCTATTTCTTATTTTATCATTGATTTCTAATTTTATTCCATTATGATCTGATAGAATGCAAGGTAAGTATCTGTACTTTTTATATTTGTGAAAAGTTGCTTTGTGGCATATTATATGGTCTATTTTAGAGAAGGATCCCTGCGCTGCTGAGAAAAAAATATATATTCTGTTGAAAATTGGAATATTCTATATATGTAAGTTAAGTCTAAGTTATTGATTGTATAATTGAATTCTATAGTTTCTTTTTTCAGCTTTTTTTTTTTTGTAAGATCTATCTAGTAATGAAAGAGGTGTGTTAAAGTCACCCAAAATTATTGTGTTGTGGTCTATTTGACTCTTGAACTTGGGAAGAGTTTGTTTGATGAACAAAGCTGCTTCATTGTTTGGGTCATATATATTTGTAGTTGTTAAGTCTTGTTGGTGTACGGTTCCCTTGAGCAGTATGTAGTGTCCTTCTTTATCCTTTTTGATTGACTTTAGTTTGAAGTCTACTTTATGTGATTGAGGATGGAAGTCCCTGCTTGTTTCTGCAGTTCATGTGAGTGGTATGATTTTCCCCAACCCTTCACCTTCAGTGTGTGAATGTCTTTTTATATGAGATGTGTCTCTTGGAGACAGCATACTGGTGGGTCATTTTTTTTTTTAATCCAATCTGCTAGTCTATGTCTTTTGGTTGGTGAGTCTAGACCAGTAACATTCAGGGTTATTATTGAGACATGATTTGTATTCCCAGCAATTTTTGTATTTAATGTGACTTGCTTTCTCCTCTGATTAGATTTTCCTTTAGTGTAATCCCTCCCTTTGCTAATTTTCAACATTGTTTTTCATTTTCTCTGCTCGGAATATTTTGCTGAGGATGTTATGTAGTTCAGGCTTTTTAGTTGTAAATTCTTTTAACTTTTGTTTATCATGGAATGTTTTTATTTCATCATCAAATCTAAAGCTTAGTTTTGCTGGATATAAGATTCTTGGTTGATATCAATTATCTTTCAGAGCTTGTTATATATTGCTCCATGATCTCCTGGCTTTGAGGGTCTGGGTTAAAAATCTGCTGAGATTCGAATAAGTCTCCCCTATATATAATCTGATTCCTCTCTCTTGTGGTAAAGATTCTGTCCTTATTCTGTATGCTAGGCATTTTCCTTATAGTGTGCCTTGGTGTATATCTGTTATAATTTTGTACATTTGGTGTCCTGTAAGCCTTTTGTATTTGGTTTTCCAATTCGTTCTTCATACTTGGGAAATTTTCTGATATTATCTCATTAAAGAGATTGTACATTCCTTTGGTTTGAAACTCTGTGCCTTTCCGTATCCCAATGACTCTTAGATTTGGTCTTTTGATGCTGTCCCTTAATTATTGGATGTTCTTTTCTTGTTTTCTAATTTTCTTCACTGTGTGATCAACTTTCTATTACAGATTATATACTTTGTCTTCATTATCTGACTTTCTTACTTCCAAGTGATCTAGTCTGTTGGTTATGCTTTCTATTGAGTTTTTTATTTGATTTATTGTGTCCTTCATTTCAAGGATTTCTGACTGTTTTTTTTTTTCAGGGTCTCTATCTCTCTCTTGAATATTTTGCTACCTGTATTTGCTCTCTTATCTCATTGTTGGAATGATCAATTTTTGCTTGTATTTGCTCATTAGGTCATTCTTTAATTCACAGATCATTTTAATTATGAACCTTCTGAATTCCTTCTATGACATTTCATCAACTTTGCTGTCCATGAGTTCTGTTATTATAGTGTCCTGGTTTGTTTGGGACACTTTTCTCCCTTGTTTTTTCATGTTGTCCATGTGTCTTCCTTTTTTGCAGTGTGGATCTGAGATATTACAGTTTCTTCCCTATATTCTTATAGTGCCTGTGCAGATTGTCTGTAACTCACTTTGATGTTGAACTTCCAGACCCTGCTGGTATCCCTCAATAGATGCTACTGCATCCTGTTTCTGGGAACTGAGTAAAGTATAATCCTGTTTCTGGGACCATAGCAAAGTATAATCCAGCTCCAGTGTTGGAGAGTGGGTGTCTGTGTCCAATTCAGGACTGTGTGGTCCTGCTGGAAGACACTTGGGATGAGGTGCACACATTGATCCTGGTCATAGAATCCTGAGATCCCCAAAGTTGAAATTGTTTTCTCCAGAGATTATTTGACCTACAAAGTACTCTTTTAACATATTTTAAAACAAGGTAGTATGTGCTATGTTTGAGCCAACTAAAAATTTGGACGGATATACAACCTATCTATAGAGAAACTTAATTGACTTTTTTTAAAGAAATAAACCACATTTTTGGATTAATGTGAAAATAAATGCTGAAGAATTAAAGAATGGGGTAGAGAGAACTTTAATAATCTGTGCCCTTTCATTATTAACTTCTGAGACAAGGAGAATGCCAAATCAGTGTTGCAGTGAATGAACTAGGACCTTTATTTCCTCTCTGGGCAATGCTAATTATCTTAGTGTTTTAAATTCAAGCAGCTTATTCTTTTATTCACATGTGAGAACTCAGGCAAGTATAATCTCATGTAGGGACATTCTCTGTAGTTTATAATAGGAAGAAACTCATTCAATTTAACGTCTCCTTATACATGAGGAGACTTCTCTGTGAAACGATGAAAACATGCATAATTTCATTGACATTTATTAATTTGTTGATTCATTTATGTTTGAAATATATTGATTTGCCTTCTTTGACTTGTCTAACTATGATGGCATAACCATGATTAAGACGTGGCTTTTGCCTTCCAAAAAGTCTAAACTTAGGAGAAAAAAACATGAATACTGAAGATAAGATGAAATGGAAATATATTAGATGTTAGGATTATCTAGAAATGAGTGATTAAATCTTTCTTAGATATGAGGAAAAGTGATATTTGACATTAGTCTTATTTGACAGAGATGAGAGGAGAGAATTCTAATAATATGTGCTCCTAGCAGAGAAAGAGACATATGAAAGGCCAAAAAAAGGCATAGCAAAGTATAATCCACTCATTCATGAAGAGTAATCCAGTAAAATTAAGTGAAAGATATGTTTATTTATATGCTTATGAATATGTGTGTGTTGCAGATTGAGTATATGGGAAACATTAATCTAGACAGATCTACTAAAATAAGATTGAAATAATTTGTATCTCATGCAATGGAATTCAGTCTTTGGAATACTGTATCATAAAATTAGAAAAAATATAATTGTATCTGCAGCTACTATGGAGAATATAATGAAGAGAAGAGAATAAAAACAGGCTGAATAACTAGATACTTAGACCCATTTATACATAATGTTTCTAAAGCTGAGCAATGATATGGAAAGTTTAAATGTATAATGCTTGAACAACTAGATAGGGAAAAAAATGGTGTGGGGATGGGGTAGTGATAAGGTTTGCCAGGAGACAGTACATTGAATTAGTGAAATCTGTTATGACATTTTCATTAATTCCCCTATGAAATAGCTAAGTTCCCTGTTCTACTTGTGAGTAGTAACATAATTCTGGGACTTTCTTGAAAAGTTTTGATGATTTTGAGTGATTGTGATGTATTGTATATCATTTTTTTACACATCTATACAATATGAATTCTGGATTTCCTTTCAGTCCCTATTGGCTACATAGTTACCATTTCTCCACACACATAGTTACCATTTCTTCAGTCATCTATGATCCATTTCAGCCAAATTTGGATTAATTCTATCCCTTAGAATTTTAGCCTAATTAAAATTAAGCACAGTAATTTGAGATTATTAACATATCAATGAAAAATTTCATATATCATAGTGATCATTCAGAAAGACATTCTCAAATTCCTCCCAGATTCATCAGCCATTTTTTGGATATAGTGATTCTGCCATTATGAACATTTCAGACTCATTTCCATATCCCATTTCTCCCATTCCAGAGCCCACCAAACTATGTCTTTGTATTTCTTCCTCAATTTCCTTAAAATGAAACCCTCTTAGAGATATGTTTCCTTAAAATGATACCCTCTTAGAGATATGTTTTATAAAATTAAAATATTTTGCAAGATAATGTTTTATATAACAGTTTGAAATATATGTTTTATCACCTTCCAATATTGCCATGAGGAAAATGATTATTAATTCAGTTTTTGTCTGTGAGAAAGTGAGACATTCGTGGACATAATACTTTCAGATAAAAGGTAGGACAAATAAGATTTACTGACTTCAACTAATTTAGGGAGATCCAAAATAATTATACATCTTTTGAGCCAATGATTTTTTTCTCTTATGAACTTTTTATAACTTTATAAATTTCCCATTAACCTGAAAGGGGAGAAAGAAAATAATAATCAGGCAAATCTGGCAATACTAAGTTTGAATTTTCTGATGTACCACCAGTAAAATATAACCAACCAGTAATGAGTTAAAAGTGCAAATAAAGGGATGGATGAGGCATGGTATATATTTGGGAATCACTGAAATACACAGAATTGGAAGGCTTTAGACTAAATTCATTTAGTCATTTTAGATGCAGTGTAGAATTCAAACAAGAGCTATATTTTAGAAAACCAATTTTTAGGAGAATAACCAGAAAATTTTAAAAACTGAAAATGAATGGATGAATATAAGAATAAAACAGAAGAGAAAAATTCCTTTTAGACTATATTTTATGGAGTGAGTCACAATTCAAATACTCAAGAATATTTTCATAGGGTGAAGGTATTGATAGTCTCAGCCAAAATGAAATATGGAGAGAATCGGTCTTCAAGAAGCGTGACTGGAAAGGAGGGAATGAAGAATAATGGTTTATTAAGTGATCATTATGAGGCAGTCCTGGTTGTTCTGTGGACCGTCTCCTTGCCTGAATAATTTATCCAGAATTGATCACTTCAGATTTTGTCATTTAGTGAGCTGGAATGATTTTTCACTTTAGAAACTTAATAAACAGACAAATAAACAAAAAAGACAAAAATTTAATACAGAATTTGTGAATAAAAGCATTATATGTCATTTGACAATTTCATACTGCATATATTATGTATAAACATGACACAAATTTGTGTAACTTCTATAGCTATATTAAGGTAAAAACTTAAGCAAGGATGTTTTTATGAGTAATTATTTTGACTCTTATAGTAATTAAAGAAAATTCTAAAACTTTCTGTGTGCAACTAGCTCTTCAAAATTCTGAGTTGAAGTCTTGGGATATTTTCAATAAAAATTTAAAAACTTCCAATATGCCTCAGTTCAGATTTTAAAAATATAAAATTTGGCAGTTACACTTTTCATAATTGACATATTACATTTCCATTTTTACCTGAAAGAATTAGATTATCACTGCATACTGAAATGAGGTATTTTGTTTCCATAAGATATTAGAAGAGCTAACCAGAGGTTTTAAATAGTTTAGAATGATTTTAGAAGAAGTAGTCAATATTTATGATTAGTCCTGAATAATGTTTACTGGATTCTCTTGTAATTTAAAATTGAATAAATGTTTGCTTATCTTATATGTACAAGTGTAGTTGTGATTAGAAAATCAAATTATGGAAAATCTTTACATTTTATTTCATTTCCTTCTAAAAGTTAGTGTAAGACTGACTTAAGCAAGTTTGGAGAGTAAGAATAATATTTCAAATGAAGAGTGAAAAATTCAATATGCACAAAGAAAAAATAAGTTTTTTGAGAAGGAGGAAAATTGATGAACTGAAACAGGTCAACGGTTGAAAAATACGTTCTCTTATATGAACAAGAATCACTATAAATAGATAGAAAATAAGTTTTATTCAGGGATACATAAATTCTTCTTTCATTTTCAGATTTTACATAGATGAAGGTAAAATAAAATATTAATATAAAGTGTTCCAGGTCTTGATGTTATTGTTTTCTAAGACATAAGCTACTAATATCCACCCACCCAACCTCAATTTCAGATATTTATTATATTAATACCTTAGAGATTTATTCCTTCTTTATTTAAAGATATTAAGAAATTGGTACTTTATTTTACTATTGTTACTGGTGTTTGGTTATAGTATGTTTGAAATGACATAACAAAATATGCTAGACTGGGTAGATTATAAACAACAACACAATATTCTCATAGTACCAGAAGGTAGAAAGTCTGAGATCAAGGTGCCAAAAAAATTGAATGTGTGATGAAGGCCCCCCGTTTCCTGATTCATAGATGATAACATTTTACCAGAGGGGTAAGGCAGATTTCTGAGTCTTTTATTTAAGGCCACTAATCCTATTCATGAGGATACTGCTCTCATGACTTAATCATCACCAAAATACTTCATCTCCTAATAGCATCATCTTGGATTTAGACTTTTAACATATGAATTTTAGGAGATCAGCTTGAATTTGGGGGGAGTTTAATTTTTTTAATGAAAAGTCAGTTTCTTTCCTTTTTTTTCCATTGCTAATTCAAAAGTACCATAAAAGGGCCATTGTTATAGAGAAAATAAATATGAGAGTTTTGGTAACTCCTATGATTGGGATGTGAGGTATCTACCTAAATCTCCAGTCAATACAGAACTATTTCAAGGTGAAATGATTTGTTTATGAGAGATGGAGTTAAAACATCATAGTGTGAAAGGGCACTCTGGGTGGTAACTCTAGGAAGATGGCTAAAGGAGGTAGGTCACTGGGTGCATACCCTGGAATTGGGTCTTTCCTGAAACCTTCCCCCCAACCCACATTGCTTGATCCTTTCATGAGCTGAGCAACTTTCCCTTACTGGGACCTTCAACCATGATGTACTTCCTCATCTTGAGCCAAGAGCAATGTAGTCAGTCACCTATGGACTGAGATCTCTAAAACTGTGAACACTAAATGAAGTATCTAAGTATTACTTTGTTGAGTGTTTCCGTCACAGTAATGAAAAAGCTAAATAAAACAGATATTGGTACCAAAAAGTAGGGACATTTTTGTGACTAATCTGATGAGGTAGTACAAAAGCTTTAGAAATTTTTTTTTGTGAAAGGATTGAGATAAGTTTAGAGATGAAAGCTGGAAAAACTTAGCATGTTGTAAATGGAGTTTTAAGGTTGAATCAGTTGGGAGCTCAGAGAATTAGATTGGTGATAGGAATGTGGTCAATGCTTATGAGGTTTTAAAGGGAAATGAGGATTCTATTGGGTATGTGACTAGAGGTCATTCATGTTATATTCTGGAAAGAACTTGGCTACATGTCCTGAAACTGTGTATGAGGCTGAATTTAAAAGTGATGGATTGATCTGCTTGACAAAATTTCAAGGCAGCACAGCATTTAGATAGTGGCACGGCTGTTGCTAGAATCTTCTCACCAGATTTACTGTGAAAATTGACATCAAAACACAAAATGCAGCAATTTTTAAAAAATTCAGTTTAGTCAGAAAATAACATGCATAGCTGGGACCAAGGAAATTATTCAAGGTGTTAAAGTGTTTATAACTCCTACAGAGATGCTAAGTATTTTGTACAGAGAAAATAAAATAGATGTCTGAGAGCATCTGAGGAATGTACAAGACCACACCTACTGTCAGCTCTAAGGTACAAAGGAGAAAATTTATTTGAGAAGAGACCATGGGGCTGCCCTACAAGCACAGGGCGTCCTTGGAAGATATTTCATCATGCTAATCCATCTAGAAACTCAAAAGCCATTAGGCCATGATTCCAGGGATCCAAGTATAGCATGAGGTGACAGCAGACCCTAATGTCATCCACATGCTGTTAGTTTTGCAATAGTGCAGTATATGTGAGTTAAGGGGTCTTGGAGGTTTCTAGCAATATTTCAAAGGAAGGCCTGTCATTCTAGGAAAAATGTATCTTGTTTAGATCTCTGTGGGCTGCTCCTGAAAGGGCAATGCACAAAACTTTAAGGTAAATTCCTTACAAGAATTAAGATATGCTAATAATATGGACTGTCTGTTGAGAAAAGATGATGGTTGTGGAGGGAGCCAGGCTAAAAGAGAATCAATGTGTGCTTTAAGCAAGGCCAAAACAGTGGCTGTGTTAATCCTTTGAAAATGACTCTGGTAGTCATGTATATGTATACTAGATGATATATGTTGAGTTTTGGGACCTGTTTGGTTGTTTTCTTTTTTTTTTTTTTTTTTGGGTCTTCTTTTGACCCTATCCCTTCTTTCTATACATACATTTGTCCCTTTTGGAATGCAAGTGTTCATTCTATGCCACTGTATATTAGATATATGCCACTTGCTTTTAATTCTCACAGAGGTTTAAAGCCAAGAGCTGGTCTTGAGTCTTAGAGAAGACTTTAGACTTGGACATTTGGATAATAATAATTAAGATTATACGACTCTAGAAAATGGAGGAAATTCAGTTTGTACTATGAGATAGAATCCTTGGGGGCCAAGGGTGGATTATTATATTTTGGATGGGGAGTTTTCCCAAAAGCTCCTATTAGTTCAGTACCACTCAGATGTACTGAATGTTTGTTTCTAGATTATAAGATCAAATCATCTTTCCTAGGGTAAATGGAATAAGTGGATGATAACTGTAAGCATATGAGATATGGCTAGAGGAAGTGAGTCACAGGGGTATACCCTGGTAGGGTGAATCTTCTTTTTGTCCCCTTTGGTTTCTCTCTTGGCTTCCTGACCCCACCATGAGTTCCGCAGCTTTCCTCCATTGAGCCCTTCTATTATGATGGTCTGCCTCACTTTAAGCCCAGGTGAGGTGGATGCAGCCAGAAAGGGACTGAAATTTCTTAAATTGTGAATAAAAAAAAAAAAAAACCTTTCCTTCCTCTGTGTTGTTCTTGTCAGGTGTTTTTGCAACAGGGAAGAGAAAGCTGCTACAACAGAAGTTCTATAATTGCATTTCTATAAATTCCTTAAATGATACACACCATAAATGGAGAAATTACAACTGTTATTTACCTCTTCCTATGGCTAAAAATAATATGCACCAATGAAATCTTATTATTGATGAAAAATGCTTCCTTTTCTCAAAGTTCTTATCTTATCAGACAATACTTTGCTAACTATAAAATTTGCAGAATCAGATCATGGGAAAACACCTGTAAGCTCTTGGAAAATAAGTGTCAATAACTCAAAGTGGACCAGGGACCTAGGAATTAAACCTGAGACTCTGTGTCTAATAGAAGAAAAAGTAGGCCCTAATCTTCATCATGTGGGATTAGGCCCCAACTTCCTTAATAAGACTCCTATAGTGAAAGAATTAAAATTAAAAATAAATAAATGGGATGGAATCAAACTAAAAAGTTTCTTCTGAGTAAAAGAAACAATCTGTGAGGTGAACAGACAGCCTACATCCTGGGAGCAAATTTTTACCCCTCAGACATCAGATAGAGAACTAATCTCTAGGGTATATAAAGAACTCAAAAAGCTAAGCACCAAAAATATAAATAAATAAATAACCCAGTCAAAAAAAAATGGGCCAAGGACCTGAACAGACACTTCTTGAAGAGGATATTCAATCAACAAATATATGAAAAAATATTCATCATCTCTAGCAATTAGAGAAATGCAAATCAAAACTATTCTAAGATACCATCTCACTCCAGTCAGAATGGCAGCTATTATGAAGACAAACAACAAGTGTTGGCTAGGATGTGGGGGAAAAAGCACACTCACACGTTGCTGGTGGGGCTGCAAATTGGTGGAGCCAATATGGAAAGCAGTATGGAGGTTTCTTGGAAATCTGGGAATAGAACCACCATTGGTCCCAGCTATCCCTCTCCTTGGTCTGTACTCAAAAGACTTTGAGCCACATCAATGTTTATAGTAGCACAATTCACAATAGCTAAACTGTGGATCCATAGATGCCCCTTAGTAGATGAATGGATAAAAAAAAAAAGTGGCATATATACACAGTGGAATTTTACTCAGCAAATAAAAGAGAGCAAAATCATGGCATTTGGAGGTAAACGGATGGCATTGGAGAAGATAATGCTAAGTGAAGTTAGCCAATTCCCCCAATCTAATGCCAAATGTTTCCTCTAATATAAGGAGGCTGACACACAGTGGGGTGGTTGGGAGCATGGGAGGAATAAATGAATTCTAGATAGGGCAGAGGGGTGGAGGCATTAAAAAGGATGGTGGAATGTGATAGACATCATTATCCAAAGTACTTTTATGAAGACACAAATTGGTGTCAACATACTTTATATACAACCAGAGATATGAAAAATCGTGCAGTATATTTGTAATAGGAATTGTAATGCATTCCACTGTCGTTTATTTTTAAAAAGGAGAAAACTATGAAAATACTATGAAAACATTTAAACAGGCATGTCTGGAAATAAAGTAGCATAGAATAATGAAAAAAAAACCCTCAAATTTATTAATATAGCATCCAAGATATCAATTTATTTTCTAGAACTTTCTATGGCCTCTCTTTTAAGTTATGATTGTATTATCAATTGTTTTCTTCCATTCTGTAGGTGGTCTCTGTTGATTTTTTCTTTCTTTGTTTCTTTCTTTTTGTTTTAATGCAAGATTCTTAATTTGATATACTCCCTCTTGTCCATTTTTGCTTTAGTTTTCTGTGTGCTTTGGGGGACATATACTTCCAAATCATTGACAATCACATATTTTGAGATATTTCTCTTGTTTTTTTTTTTTCTACTAGTTTTAGATCTTATATTTAAATCTCTCATCTAATTTGACTTGATTTCAAATCAGGATGAGAGATGAGTCAAGTTTTAATTTCCTACATTTGAATATGTGATTTTCCCAGTATCATTTATTAAGGAAGTTGTTCTTTCTCCAACGTGACGTTTTGCTACTTGTGTCAAAAATCTGTTGACTGTAGATGTGTGTGTGTGTTTTTTTCCTGAGATCTATTTTCTGTTCTATTCACCAACATATATACATGTGTGTTATTACCTGTTTTATGTTGTTTTGGTTACTGAGGCTCTGTATATCTTGAAATTGTATATTATGTGTATTATGGTGTCCCTAGTTTTTCTCTTTGTATTCAAATATTCTTGTTTGCAATATACAAAAATAAAATATTTTGAGTTGGACTGCTTCTTTGATGTCTTTCTGAACAAGTTTGTTAATAGTGTACAAAATACTACTGATTTTTTGTTTTTAGAATAGGAAACTCTTATTTTGTGTTGTGGTAATGTAAATTAGTATAGCCATTATGTATAACAATATGGAGGTTCTTGAACAACATAAATGTAGACCATATATCCCACTTCTATGTGTATTTTCAAAGAAAATGAAATAAGATTATTGCAGAGATATCCACACTCCTATGTCTATTATTGAGCTCTTTACAATACATAAGATAAGGAATTAGGCAAGTTTGGTACCAATTAACATATGTTTTTAATTAACAAATTAAAAACATATGTTTCTCAAAAATAAAATATTATCCTGACATATTAAAGAAAAATGAAATCCTGTTATATGCCACAAACTGATGTACCTGGAAGACATTATGTTAAGTGAAATAGGTCAGACACAGAATTGCATATACAATATTTCTGTCTCATAATTAAAGCAAAAATTCAACCCAAATATAGAATACTGGTTACTATCAAAGTGGAAAGAGTTGGGGTGAGTGTGGACAAAGATAAGTAGAATAATTTGGGCACCAAAATATTAGCTAGAATAAATAAGTTCTGCTATTCTACAATATAGTGAGTTGACCATTGTTCATAATAAACTATTGTATAGTTTATGTAGCTCTGGAAGAGAGATGCTGAAGACTTAAAATATAAAGAAATAAGACACCAAAATGCTAATTACCCTATTTTAATAAGTGTTGCTGTATGTATGTGTTGAAATAACATACTTAACCCAGTGTTGTGTATACCTAATATATGTTAATAAATTGCTTATATACTCTTTTGCACCATATTATGCATTCTCACTTACTACATATATTTTGATGTATTTGCCTAAAATAAAACACAAAATTAATTCTTAAATAAAACTGTTACTAAGTATGAATTTTTCAAATATTAAGTGTTCATAGTCTTTGAGATTTTTTATAATGAATAAAATTTTGCTCTTATTCTATAATTTATAAAACTAATTTCCCATATAATCTATTTCTCTTTTATCACACAGATAGCATATCACATTGTTGAATATTAGCCATACAAGGAAATCTGATAAAAAGTTTTTGAATAGAAGTTCTAACTTAAAAGACCGAAATAACATTTCAAAACTACAATTTTAAATCAGTTGTAAAATGTCCATTCACCTTACACATATTATATATGATAGTTTCAGAACACATTTATACAAATTTTAAAATCAACAATTATTAATTTCTTTTATAATTTGTATGTAGAGTAAGTTGTATAACAGGGGTGGCAAAACCCAGTTAAGTAAATAAGTAATTAAACAAGAAGCATAAACCAGTAAATTGTTTTGCTAATTTTTCTGAGTGTGTGGTCTGACACCATATCTAAATGACTATTAGATCAGAATAAAGTTAAATTCAGATGTATACAGATATTTTTGTTCAGGAAACTTCTAAGCAACTGATTTTCTATTCCATCCTATGATTATTCATAAATTTATATCAAGTAAGTAGTTTAAATTTGTTCTATATTCCTACCAATAATGAGTTAAAATCTTGAGGTATCTTTGTAGGGTGTTAAAAAATGTAACATTAAGTATTAAATATTACAAAGCTTAACATTAATTTTGTAATACACACAAAATGATGTTTTATTTTTGTGTTTAATAATGTAGAATATAGCTATAAAAATCATAGAGGTTAGGGATTCCAAAGTATTTTCTTGAGTTTAATTTTATCTATTTTGACCTATTGTCACAAAGAAATATTTTAAATGGATAAACTGTGCTCACTCCTATTGAAATATCTTTTCATAAGATGTTAGCATTATATGTATATATGTGCATATATATGTTATGTATGATACTGTTATTTCTTATCTATGAATTCTTTTCAGGCAGTGATTATTTTTATTGCATAATAATAGATTCTTGTGAGGCTTGGGTTGTGGCTCAGTGGTAGAGCACTTGCCTAGCATGTGTGAGGCCCTGGGTTTGATCCTCAGCACCATATAAAAAATAAATAAACATAATAAAATTTTAAAAATGCTTTAAAAATAGATTCTCATATACATAAAATATACACACATACATATACATATTCATAATGTGTGTATATATTCAAATGAATATATGTGTGTGTGTGTACACACAGAAATATGTGTGCATAAGTTTTGCAAGTCTACTGTCTTAGGCAACACACACATATATCACTAAACTCATTAAATCATAAAACATGCAATGAACACATATAAATGATCTTTTAAAAAATGAAAACAAAATTTTCATAATAGTTTGAGAGAACACGAGGGCATGGAAAGATAAACTATGTAATGTGTTAGTGAAAAAAGAAATGGACTGCACTTTTAAAAATAAGCAAATTTACTCATGATATAGTTGATATATTCACTAATTTCTTATTACACAATTTATATTATTTCATACTTTTAAAATTATATTAAATATATAAATTTATTTTCTGTAATGTTCAGGCATGTTGTAAACTGAAGAAGCACAAGTAAATTATAAATTTCAAATATACAAAATTCAAACATAAATTTAAAATGATGTAGAAATTTTATTAGAAATGAGTGTTATTATCATGATCTTCTAAATTTATTAAGTAATTATTAATGTCTTGATCCTTAAAGCATCTAAATGGAAATAGAAAAGTTCTCAATTTTGATATTAGAAATTTTATCAGAAACAGATGACTGGTACTACACTTTTTGGGTGAAGAGCTTTAAGAATAGGCAGATATTTAACTGAGTATTTCATTTTAAAAATACAAAGAGTCCGGAATCAGATAATTTCTTAATAATCTTTCAAGTCCTTTTGTTTCTCATATGTAAGACATGAATGGGTTTGATACAAGAGGTTAAAACTAAGAAATAATTAACAACCACATTCTTACCAGCATAAGACAGAAATCGCATCCTTAAGTGTCTATTAATGTCTGCAAATATCCATATGTCACATGTTACATTCTCTCTCTCTCTCTCTCTCTCTCTCTCTCTCTCTCTCTATATATATATATATATATATATATATATATATATATATATAACAGGTATGCATAGATACATAGTTTTGAAAGTTGAATTCCTTTATGTCAACTATATTTGTCGATATATTGAAATTAAGAACTTTCAAAAGTGATTTAACAGTTAATTGATATACTCACAAAATTGTTGAAAAAAAATCCTTTATGGTGTAATATATGCAATATATTTCTGAGGCCATGTAAGCTCTGGTAATTACCTAAAGATGAAGCAGACAAATTTTTCAATATTTTTTGGAAAATGGTGTGTATTGAAGAAATAATGAATGTGAGAGAAAATTTTGGCTTACTAAGGAAAGTTTCATGACATCCAAATAAAAAAAAGATGAACTAACTTTGGACTTAGCACGTTTTTTGTTTGTCCCAGTTCCTTAAACAATAACATTCAAAAACATTCAAGATCTCATTAATTCCTGAAGGGTTGAGAAATTAAGATCAAATGACTATTTATTAAATTTGGAAAATCAATTTATAGCTCTTTGTAAAAATTGAGAGAGTAGATATATAATATATAATATCTATAATTTATGTATATGTGTACTGACTTCCTACATAAAACTGACTTCCTACATAATTATTTTATAAAAATTTGCATATATTTGCATAAGTTTAGTGTAACAATAATTTAGTCCACTGTTAATTTTTTCTAGCAATCTTTTTATTTAAATAATAATCTTTTATTTAAATAATAAATTTTTATTTAATTATAAATTTATTCTTAAATTTTTATTTAAGAAAAATGAGTCACTAGTTAAAAGGCAAATATAAGTACATAATTATGATACTAATCTATGATAATATTAGAAAATAGATATAAATGGAATAAAATTATAAAAAATGGTGGTTTCAGTTACTGTGTTGTCTTTCTAAAATAATCACACTCCACTGATCACTAGAAATATCTTTGGTGGTAATGTATGCTTTCCAAGAACAGCATTGTTCAGAATCTAATCTTAGGAAACAATTTACCAACCTGTTAGGAAAATATATAAAAACCTTTACATAGAAATCTGTGAATAATATTTATCTCAGAATCTATGTACTATGACAATGAAATAGTTATCATTTAGTCATTTAAATATGAGTAAAATTTGCTGTAACATTACTACATTCATATTGGTATGCAGAAAAAGATATGCAGAGAGCATGTGCTACAAGGTCAGTTGAGTCAAAGAGAGACTGATATTGTGGAAAAGCTAAATATATTACAGGATTGACATGTCTTAGTAATGAGGAATGATTTTATTAATCTCTCCATTAAGTAAGTAGAAAGTTCAATCACATATTCTACATCAACTGTTTTGGGATTTTGTAGAAAATGTGATCCCCCCCTTATTTTATTTATGAGTTTAATTTTTAAGCTCATTTGGGAGGATGAATAAAGAACATAGTATTTGTCTTCTTATTTGTTAGCAGGAAAATTCTTAATGCAATATTATTCCTATTTCCTTTGGACTCATGATATCATAGAACTGGGGTATAAATTCTACTATAATTCAAATATAAAGCAAACCTGCTTGTAAACTCAAAATGAAAGTTTGTAATTACTAGGCACACACAGAAGCCAGTGTGCCATGGTAAAGATGCTCTGAATAGTTACAAATATAATTTTCAGTTATCTAAATGTAGCATGTAGCTGTGGATATAAAATCTTTTTACAGTCATAAATAAAAAGTCATTCTAATATCAAGGAAAATAACAAATGAATTGGGATGAGGATTGCTGCAGTTGGAATATGAATGGTGTTCCCAAAGTTCCATCAAAGTCTTTGTCCTCAAGGAGCTATTAGGTGCTATTGTGAGCCTTTAGGAGGCAGGGCCAAGTGAAAGACATTTAGGTCACTGGAGGTCAGGCCCTTGAGGAGACTGTGGACCCTCAGTCTCTTCTTTGAGCTTCTTTTCTACTTTTTTGATTCATGAGGTGCATTCTTTTGCTTCACTGCATGCTCCACATAATATTTTGTTCTTGCCAGAGGCCCAATGCAAGAAGGATGTTGAATTTCAAACTCCAGAACCATGAGCCATAATAAACCTTTTATCTTTTTAGTTTAATCAGCTCAGATATTTTTTATAGTTACGGAAAGGTGATTAATGCAGAAAGTTGGTGCCAAGATATGGGATCATTGCTGTAAAAATATCTGATGATGTGGAAAAAATGTGAAAGTTGGTTTTGAGAGGAATTTGGAAGAATTCACAGGAGTAGGTGAGAGAAAGCCTAATTCTGCTATAAATAGGTGATTCTAGTGGAAGCTCAAAAAACCAGAATGTTATTTTAAGTATGGGCAATAAAGACCACACCAATGAGTTTTAAGAAGGAAATGAAGCTCTACTGGAAATTGAATTAAAGATCCTCCTTTTTATATCCTGAAAAAAAAAATTGTTGTGTATGTCCACGCTGATACTTTTTGGAAGGCCAAGCTTGAAAGTTATGGATTAGTTGATGTGCAAGAGGAAATTTTAAGGTAACAAAGCATTCAGACTATGAAATGGATATTAATGGTCCTTTTAGTCAAAATTACAGTGAGAATAAGGAGCAGAGAGGAGCAAAGTAGAGATACTTGAAAAAGCTTCAGCTTGGCCAAAAAAAGGTGTTCGTGTACAGATAAAGCCAAGGAAGTTATGGTTGCCCAAGAGATTAGCATCAGTGAAAAGAACAGAAACGCAATAGGAAAAAAAAAAATAGAGAAAGAGGAAAAATGCCATAGGGCATCTTAGGAATGTACAAAGCTATACCACTCATGGTACCAAAATCTATGCAATTCAGTGTTCTCCACAGAAACTGAACCAACAGAACACACACACACACACACACACATTAATTTATTACATCACCTTACATTTCAGAGACTGCAGAGTCCCACAGTGGTCATCTGCATGCTGGAGGAGCCTGGTAAAATGTAGCTGCTGGAACCCTCTGAATAAGAGAGATGAATATACAGCCCAGTCCAAGGCCCAAAACTCCCCAGAGTACTACTGATGCAAGTCCATAGTCAGAAACTGAAGAATCTGGAGTGTCATTTCCATAGGTAACAGCAGCATAAAACACACCCTCTTGGGAAGTGAGTGCACTAATGTGAGTACAAGCTCTCCCCCTTCTGCTTTTTCTGTTCTTCCTGAACCACCAACTATTGTGTGGTGCCACACACATCTTGTGTGTGTGAGTCTTCCCCAGTCAATTCATGGACCCACATGCCAATCTTGTATGGAAACACCCTCACAGGCACATCCAGATATGTGCCTTACCAATTTTCTAGGCATTCTGTAATGCAGTCAAGTTGACAACCAAAAGTAACCATTACAGAGATGTTCATTACAATAAACAAAGAATTCATTATCTCCCTTACCAGGGCCTCAATTATGAAAACTTGATGAGAGAAAAATATGGAATCTATAGATTAGGCAAAGAAATTCTAATAGCATAAAGTACAGGCATAAAGTATTTTAAGGGTGGGAAGATTTCAAAATGACTTTGTTATTCACTAAGACTCAGTTCAATGATACAAAACAGATGATATAAATGAGTACAGCTTCAAATTAAATTAAGAATATGCTTAATATCAATTCAGTTTTTAATTTTCTAGTCTATAAATAATTTCAGTATTGAAACTTTCATCAGGCCATTTTTAAGTGATCTGTTCAGCTAATTTTGTCATCTCCATACTATTAACCTAATGTGCTATATAGCATGACTATAAGAATAAAATTAAGGTCTTTTTCTTGCATTTGAGGGTCTCTACAAACTAAACACTGTTCAAAATCTGAATTTCCCATTTCTTCCTCTTTCTTTACCAAGAACAATGTTCTAAATAAATTTATTTGAATTTCATTAACATATATTTTATCTTCTGCCTTCCTCAAATTTATTTACATCATTTCTTCATTAGAGTGCTTTTTTTGCAATATTCTCTAAACAATGTACTATGAAATAATTCTATTTTTTCAAAAACATACCCATATTCCACCCTATCTGACCTTCCTTATTTTTCTCCTGTGTGGTGAGCCGTTTCTGCAGACTATGGTCGCCATTACAAGATGGCGCTGGCTCCGCTGTGGTCTGTGACAAACAACTCCTTATTTGGGAGAGTTGGCGCATGGTTTTTCACCACCCTATGAGAAAGCTCCACGTGGCAGCTTCGCATTGGGGCTTGAGATGCTTTATTAAGGCTGGGAGGGGCATCCGAGAGAGAGAAGAAGAAATATCAAGGGCCTGAATAAACTGCTGAAAGAAGATTCCTGAGTTGCGTCTTCCTTGCGGGCAAGGGGTCGCGACAAGTGGTGCCGAAACCCGGGAACCAGAACTTTCAGCAGTCAGGGGTGGTGCACCGGTTAGTCCCAGGTAAGTGGGATCCGCGACCAAAGCGGGGTTAGTCCCAATAAGTGGGATCCGCGATCAAAGCGGGGTTAGTCCCAGGTAAGTGGGATCCGCGACCAAAGCGGGGCAGCTCCTCTGTAAAGAAAGAGAGAGCATTACATTTTATTGCAGCTGCACTGTGTACTTTCGCTTTTGTTTTCTGTGTTTCTTTTGTTGTTTCATTTCGCTTTTGTTTTTTGTGCTTCTTTTGTTGTGTCATGGGTGCCGCATCTTCAAGTCCGATTCTCCTGGCCCTAGATGGCCTGTTACGTTCCAAGGGCCTGGAAGTGAAACATAGTACTTTACAGAGATTTTTACAGAAGATAGATATCGCTGCACTGTGGTTTGCATTTTCGGGCAGCCTTACTGTACCCCTAATCTTGGTTTCCCCCCAACATTTACGCCTTGTCAGGATCATTCTTGGGAGAAACATCAAGTTGCTAAAGGTTTCTCCCTTTCCCCCTCTCTTAAGAGGCATGTTTATAACTTTAACAACAGTGCCAACTCCTCTACAGGAGTAGGTTGGTCCTGGTTTCAATGGCTGATTTCCAATGAGAAGGGGGCTTCAGCCGATATTTCTGCATTGGCTCAATTGCTGGGAGCCAAAAGCTGGCTGGCTAATATTTCTGGCACTGTTAGGGAGAGTGAACGAGGTAATAGACTTACATCTGTTTCGTTCAACTCTCTGCTATATAATGCCACATTGCCCCCTGCAGTGGTCTGTGTCCAATCCCCGTTCTTGCTCCTTTTGGCTAATGACACCTCTTCGGGGATGCTGGATTGTTCTAATGTTACCTGTCTCTTATCTGAGTGTTGGAATGGTTCTTGGACTGTAGCAGTGGTTATGAAAATTCCAACTTTTGTCCCAATCCCAGTCACTGCGGACCCAGATAAATTCCCCATTGTTGAGCTACTTAGAGTCCGCAGGGATTTTGGAATTACGGCAGCTATAGTGACAGCTGTGGCAGTGTCTGCTGCTGCAGCGGTTACGGCCGGAGTGGCCATGGCCAGTCAAGTACAAACTGCTGCCACCATTAATCAAGTTGTTCAACAAACTTCCACCATACTTGAATCCCAAAATACAATTAATCAACATATTTTGTCAGGGATTTTAGCTGCCAACCAAAGAATAGATTTACTCCAAGCTCAGGTAGAAGAATTGGCTGACTTGGTGCTTTTGGGTTGTGTTGACCAACGTGCACATTTATGCATAACCTCTGTCAGATTTAATGATTCCAGGAATGCCTCCCGCATCATTGGCGAATATTTGGCCGGAAATTGGTCCATGGCAGCGGAAGACATGATCCAGTCTCAACTAACCCAGATAGCTGTCTTGAACAGTACCCGTGTCGATCCCGTGACTTTGGGTCAATTCACCGATTGGATATCTTCTGCTTTTTCCTTCTTCAAAGAGTGGGTGGGGGTAGGCATTTTTGGTGCGATGTGTTGCTTCGGTATGTTCCTCTGTTTGTGGTTTCTCTGTCACCTTAAGGCCCGCAGTGCTCACGATAAGGCTATGATCATACAAGCTCTTGCAGCTTTAGAAAATGGCAACTCACCTCAAGTCTGGCTTGCACATCTTAAACAGTAAACCTTTGACATGGTCGTTACACCCCAAGTTATTATAACATTGCACTGGGATCGACATGACTTTCCTTGTTATTCTCTTAGTGTTGGAAAGCCCTTGCACTCTGCCAGTCTTACTGCCATTGCACGCAGATGGGTTTCCACATTAGTGCTTTTCTATCGCCTTAAAGTCCGTGCCTTTCTTTCAGGGTGCTGTCAACTTGTTTGTCGTTATAAACAGCCACAGTTCAGCCTCAGCTATCCCCCTTCGTCCACCATCGTCACGATACAGGATGCGAGGCAAGGCACTGCACTTGAGTGATCCTTGACGTGGACCTCAAGGAGAGCATGTCCTATTGCATGCGGGTTAGACGCGTCCACACCCTGCCCCACGAAAAAAGGCGTCGGCTGATATGGCCTCAGATCTGGGGAAGGGCCCTCCTTAGGACTGAGCCATACTATGCAGCCACTTCTGCACAGTGGGATAGGACCTCTACTCTCGCCTGTATTGTTTTAAGAAAACAGAAAGGGGGAACTGTGGTGAGCCGCTTCTGCCGTTTCTGCAGACTATGGTCGCCAGTACAAGATGGCGCTGGCTCCGCTGTGGTCTGTGACAAACAACTCCTTATTTGGGAGAGTTGGCGCATGGTTTTTCACCACCCTATGAGAAAGCTCCACGTGGCAGCTTCGCATTGGGGCTTGAGATGCTTTATTAAGGCTGGGAGGGGCATCCGAGAGAGAGAAGAAGAAATATCAAGGGCCTGAATAAACTGCTGAAAGAAGATTCCTGAGTTGCGTCTTCCTTGCGGGCAAGGGGTCGCGACACTCCTGTTGAGTATATTTTCTCCTCTAAATTACATAGGAAAGAAAAGATTAGTATGATGGTAAGGGGATCATTAGTTCAGCCAAATTGTCTAATGAAAATAGCCTCAAAGGATAGAATTTAATTCATTGAATTCACAAAATGCCAAGAGTTGAATTTACAGGTTTAGAAACAAAAGCTTATAGTGTCTCAGAGCTGATTAGAATAGGTTATAGCATCCCATACTAACAGAATTCATAGAAATGGATTCTAGAATAGCATTATGGATTAATTTGCTGTGTGAAATACAGTTGTTGAATAAACTGAATAATTGTGCGGATTAGGGTATGCTCCCCAGTATGCCATGACAGGAGAAAGCAAGTGATCAGAGGAATTTCCGGGAGTATGTACTCAATATAGACTGAGTTGTATTATTTGAATAGCCAACAGCAGCAGTTTATAAAAGACTGCCACATTCATCATAATGAGATATGAATGTCAGGTGCACGGATTGGCTTACCAATGTTCCTCATGGTAGCTTTTCTTCATTGTTTCCCTTGATGACAGTATTCACTCCTAAGGAAAACATTGTATCATTAGATAATTTAAAACAGCTTTTCTCAACCTTACCTCACAATTCATCTGCATGAGAATAACCTCAATGATTTGTTAAAAAAATTAGATGTCTGGATTCTTCTCTAAACTTAATCATAATCTCTGACTGTGGGGTTTGGTTTTAGCAAATAACCCAAATTACTCTCAGTTCTATTGAACACTGAAAAATTAGGTTTAAAAATTAATATTAGTAGAAAAAACAATAGGATAAGTTGGAAATAACTTTCCTATGTTCTTATGAGTACATGACCAGTGTAACTCCACATAATGTACAATAACAAAAATGGGAAGTTATATTTCACATATTTTATGATATGTCAAAATAAATTCTACTGTCATGTATATTTTAAAAAACATTAAAAATTAATATATGGCCTTGTACATTTTTAATCTATGTCACCCTACATCCTAAATTCTAAAAACATAGAAAATAATATTTTAATCTTCTCTTGTCTAATTACTATAAGATTATACTATATTTATAATTTGCTTATTAATACCCACTGAACTGAAATAAGCTTCAATCAACCTTCAATTTACTGAATATTAATTGTAAATAAGCTTCAAATTTTTTCATATTAATTTTTCTTAGTATCAAAGTTGATTGAGAAGAAATATGTTCATTTTAAGTTACTCTGACCTTATAAAAATTATTAATAAAACAAAATAAAACAACCTCTTTCAACAAAGCAAAAAAAAGAAACTCAGAAAAATATCAATTTTTTTTATTCCCCTACATTATTTATTCTATTTTTTTCTTTCTTTATGCCACATTTTTCTCTTATTTATTGCCAAAGATTTTAGGTCTTACTGAACCCTTTCCTCAACTTGTATTCTGTAGCCCAATTCACTGTAATATTTTTGTCCAACTATATGCATAATAGTTGTTACTTTTAGAGCAGTGCAGAGAATGAAATCAATTATAATAATTCAATATGTAATATAAGTGATATTTAAATATCACTGTAGAAATTTGAAACTAAACATTGGTAGAAGCTTAGGAAAAAACAAAACTAGATTCTTGTTAACATACTAAAGAGCATTCAAATATATCAACATCTCATTTTAAACACCTTGAGTAAAAGATCTAAAAGAACCATTCTGATGCTGGGGTTGTGGCTCAGTGGTAGAGTGTTTGCCTAGCATGCAAGAGGTACTGGGTTCAATTGTCAGCACCACATATAAATAAATAAAATAAAGTTTCATTGGCAATTAAAATAAATATATGAACAAAGAACCATGCTGAACTAGATAAAATATTTTCAGATATAAAAGAAAAATCTGAAACTTATAATAAAAACATTGTTGATTTTAAGTACATAAATTGTAAACCTTGTTAATTGAAATAAATTTAGTTTCTTTTTTAAAAAAATTGTTTTTGGTTGTTGACAGACCTTTATTTTATTTATTTATATGTGATTCTGAGCATTGAACCCAATGCCTTACTTACACATGCTAGGCAAGTGCACTACCGCTGAGCCTGAGCCCCAGCCCCTCAGTTTCTTAATATACAAAATGTTTTATAAAAATCAGCAAATATCAAAATGTATAAATAATAACAATTCACCTTATTTATGGGTGTAGAAATTAAATCATAAAAAGATTACATAACTGATTTCAAGGTCTGATACCTTTGAGGAGACATTTGAATTTAAGCACAGGCATTAAAACTATAGCCTCATTACAAAATGCCAGTCCTCTTAAGGAGAATCAATGTTTTATTTGCCTTGTAAAGTGTTATTGTTTTTTATCAGTTTTTTTTTAAAAACATCATGTTTGTACTTGTTAAATTATGTTCACTTACTCATGTACATATTTCCAATCTCAGGAAAATGAGATTATTATGACTACTTAACGTCAATCATGACTTCAGTCTTGGATCCTCCCTGTTAGTATTGCATATGAGTCTCCCCAATAAGCTCACCCATGAGACAATACAAGAAGGTTCAGAGAAGAAATGATTGGGTCATGACTGTCTTAACCCAATCAGTGGATTAATCAACTGAAGGGTTTAATTGAATTGTAACTGAAGGCAAGGGGTATGGCTGGGGGAGGTGGGGTGCTGGGAATGTGGCTTGGGGATAATTTGTATCTGGCAAGTGGAGATCTCCCTCTCTGGTCTCTGATCATCATGTGAGCTGCTTCCCTCTACCACATTCTTCCACCATGATATTCAGCCTCATCTTGAGCCCCAAGGAATGGATCTGGCTGTCTATGGTCTGAGACCTCTGAAAGTATGACCCCTCAAATAAACTTTCCTTTTTTTACAGATGTTCTGGTGGGGTCTTTCAGACACAGCAGTGAGAAAGCTTACTAACACAGAAATTGGTACTTAGAAGTGCGCTCATTTCTGTAACTAACCTGACCATGTTTTTGAAGCATTTTGGAATTGGTTGGAGGAGTTTTGATATGCATAGCAATGAAAGCTGTAAATACTTTAGATTGCTGTAGATAGAACTAAATGGCCAATTCTGGTGGGAGAATCATGATTGAAGTCACGATTGACATTAAGTAGTCATAATAATCTCATTTTCCTGAGATTAGAAAATATGTACATAAGTAAGTAAACATAATTTAGCAAGTACAAACATAATATTTAAAAAAAACTGATAAAAAACAATAACACTTTACAAGGCAATTCAGAAAACCAGAATGCCAATACAACTGTGGACAATAAAGAAAGAGCTCAAGAGAGTGTAGAGGAAAAGGAGGACACTATTGGTAATTATACTAGAGGTAATCGATGTTATGCTTTGTCTGGGAAGTTGTCTTACTTTTGCCTGTGTCCTGAGACATTCTGTGAGGCCAATTTTAAAAGTGATGGACTTTTTTATCTGGTGAAAGAAATTTCTAGGGATCATCACATTCCTAAAGTGGAATGGCTGATGGCTTTTAGCCAAGTTTATTGTGATATTAAGGAGCAGAAAGCAGAGCAGAAACATTTGAGAAACTTGGACTTCAAAGGCAAGAGTCAAACTGAGGCTAAGAAAGTTGCAGTTATTAAAGACATTAGAAACAATAAAAAAGATGACTTGAGGGCATCTCAGGAATTGTCAAGAGCCATCTCAGACTCAAGAAAGTAAAAATATAAATCCTCTTGACAAGAGACAAATGGGGAACCCTTCTTGCACTAGGGAACCTAGGGAGTTTTTTTCAATATGCTTACTTACCCAGGAACTCAGAGGCTTGGTTACTGCTCAAGATTGCTTCAGATCTTGGCATCAACCATGTGGTGCAGGTTCTGCAGGAATTCAGGTTGCTGAAATCAGTGGTTCATAGTTCATGGAGGCTTCCACCAAGATTTCAAAGGAAGAACTGGGAGGCCAGGCAATGTGCAACAGGGAGAGAAGCCCTTGAGAAGGCAAAGCATGGATATGTCAAGGGGAAGCACATAGTGCAGTGGACACAACCAGGATTAAGAAATGCCAGTGACATAGGATACTATTCTAGGAAAGCTGCAGGAATCAAGCAGAGACAAGCCAAAAGAAAATTTTCAAGTAGTTTATCATTACTAAGTATTTGATTTGCTCTTAATTGGTAGCCCACCTAACTAAAATATTTGTACCACTTTGTTATACAGTCTTCTTATCTGTATTGATTATTTTATACAATGATGCATGTCAATATATAAAATAATATTGTTAATATATATTGTTCTTTTACTCAATTTGTGTTTTTCTCACTAGATTTAAGTCCTAAGGAAAGAGATTTTGTGAACCTTCAACATGCAATATAATTTCGGCAAGTTTTGAATATTCAATAAAAGTGCATTCAGTTGTTTGAAAATATTGATGGTCAGGAGAAAAGCTGCAAAATCAGATTTAGACTAGCCATCATTAACCATATTAGCCAGGCCATCTGACCATCATTGTCACTATTCTCTTATGGTACCATTTAAGGTCTATTTCCCTATGTTGTCCTACTCTTTCTGATTTTTTTTTTAATTTATTTACAACGAGTGATAACTCTAGACTTTAAATATTTTTTATGATTTTTTTGCACATGTGTATACATGTGGTCCAACATTTTTTTTTGCCTTGTAGGAGATAAATCTACCAAGAAAAACAGATACTTCATTTTTTCTTCTCAATTTGAAAAATGCATATTACTGCTGACTTCATTTGATCCTGGTTTCTCTATATTAATCTACATTATACTAAACAAGTAGTTCTATACAGTATATCTTTTTTAAAAATTATTTTTTTTGCTTGTAGTTGGACACAATACCTTTATTCATTTTTTATGTGGTGCTGAGGTTCGAAGCTAGCTCCTTGCACGTGTTAGGCAAGAGCTCTACCACTAAGCCACAACCCCAGCTCCTACAATATGTCTTTTACTCATTCCTCCTAAATGGTGGGTGACTGTGAATAGAACCACACTGTGAGATAGAATATGTATTTTTAGTTTATTGTATTTTGACTTTTTGGTATTATATAAAGAATACAGTAACAGAAAAATTATTTTTAACAGACAATAAAAGTGTTTTAATTGAATAATATTAAAATCCATCATTAATTTCTTCTTTCCAATGACTATAAGTCTGAAACAAATACTTATTTAATTACTAAATTACATACTGAATCGAGGAATATTAAAGTCTACACCATAGTGAATAATATGGTTACCACTGAAACTGTCAGAATTAGCTTAATTTGGCCTCAAAGTAAACATCGTAGCATTATCTATAATTACAACACCACATAAATAACTGAACTTCTGGAGAGATATACATTAGTAGCTTGAGAACCTTATCATCGTAACCATATGCTTTTAAATTTTAATAATGCAATTTCACTGAAAGCAGCATTGAAACTTCTCCTTGTTTAAGAATAATGCTTATGTTACTTTTGCCCTTCAATTACTATAACTGGATGATGCTTTGTGAAAAGGGTTAATTTAATTTCAATTAAATTTATTTAATTAAACTTCAAATCATTTTTAATAATCTAATATATAATGGAAGTCAGAGTTTCAGGGAACCATATCATTTTAGTGACAAGTAATTCTTAATTGGAAATGATATAATATTCTTAAAATAGATTATTGTTAGAGGGGTGATATCAAATTATGCATGAAACAAATTTAGATCAAATATTGAGAATTTTTTTTACTTTTACTATCAAACTACATGGTAATAAAGAAAAGTTCATTTTCTGAAAATGTTATTTTTCTTAGAAGCAGGAATCTGATAAGGAGAACACCAAATAACTTGCATTTAATTACATACATGTAATTGGGATATGTGGCCAAGAATTTTAAATAATATTTATTTTAGTGTTCTAATAAAGGTGATATTTGACAACTCAACTGTTAACTGCTTAACACCTTAAAGCTTAACTTCTAAATGTGCATGTATAGTCCATCATATTAAAGTAAATATTGAATTCTTTCTTGATGTTTATTCATTATAGCAAAGCCAAATTATTGATATTGATATCACAATAGCTAGAAAATCATTTTATTTTAATGAGTCTTCAAATCTGAGTAGATACTATATTAGTTTATGTAGGTTGAGATCTAATAATTTGAATTTCAAGATCCGATTACTTGATGAATGTAATCAATGGACAAAATATTGAAAATTAATTTTAGAATAGAAGGCATTTCAAGTTTCTTGATATCCCCTTCTTTAACAAAAAGTGGTAACATTTTTAGCAATGTAATTAATTGTCCTCCCTTGAAAACAAACATATATGTAACTTGACTTAAGAAAAAAATATTTTGTATAATAATTCACTTGATAATAAATAAATTCTACCCAAAGCTCTATTAAATATGTTAAATTTTCTTTGAAGAATACACATTCAATATTTCATATACATATATATACATATATATATATATATATATATATATATACATCTGTATATATATACATATATAATATAATATATAATATAATGATAATACCATATCATTTTATTGTAGCATATATAGGGTATTAACAATCTGGTTAATTATATTAGTTCATTTTTTTGGTGGCTACTAACACAATAAACAAAGTAGGAAAATTACAAAGAAAATAAGTCTATTGTAGCTCATGGTTATGGAGTTCAAAACACAAGAGGCAGCACCTGGTTACGGCCTATCTATAAAATTGTCCAGAGCTGGCACAGGACATCACATAGTAAAATATACAGAGTGAACATGTGTGTATGTCTCTGACTTTAACTTTCTCTCTCCCTTTCTCTCTCTGTCTCTGTGTTTGTGTATGTCTGTAATATAGGCATCAGAATTCAATCATTAGGAATCTATTCTAATGAATTTTTCTGATCCTAATGACCTCTTATAGGCCCACCTCTAAACACTATAGTTGGATTCAGTGTTCACTCTCTCTGTAGTTTATATTGGGTATCAAATTTCAGTACAGAGCAACTTTGGAGACACTCAAACCATATTTAACTATAGAATTTTGCCCCTGGCCCAAAAGATCTCTTTTATTCTCAATGCAAAATATAATAATTCCATCCAAATAGTCCCAATGTCTTCAGTTCATCCAGTATAAATCCAAGTCCAAATTCCAAATCCGAATAAATTCTCATTTGAGACTATAGGCAAGCTCCTTGCAGTTGTGCACCTGTAAAATTAAAATAAGCTATCTGCTTCCAATATATTATGGTGGAACAGCCAAACGGTAAATAATCCCTTTTCAAAATGAAAGAATATGCAAGCAAAAAAGACTAATTGACCCATAGCAATAGCAAAATCAACATCCAGTAGACCAACATTAAATCCTAAAACTCTAAATCTATCATTTTCTGCTTATTGTGGAAGTGTAGGCCTTCAAGGCCTTAGGCAGCTCCACTATTTATAGCTTGTTGATTATATGCCACATGGTGCTCCTGTCAGGCTGGTTTTGCATACCACCTGCAACTTCCCTTAGTGGGCATTACACATTGCTATTTGCTCTATCTTTCTGTTTTCCCTGGTACTTAATCACTCCCATAGTTCCATAGTCATCACCACATTGGGTTCTCTTTTCTGGAATTTTAACCTTGCAGCAATTTTTCTTCCTGGCTTCCCAGGATTTAATTTGAAACCTCATTGGAATCCACCATGACCCCATATCTCTTGCATTCTTTGGGCTTGCAAAATCAACATCAAATAAATGCTGATGCCAGAGCCTTCTAATAACATGAGCTGCACCTGGGCCTGCTTGAATTATCACTAAGATAGCCATGCAGTATATTGCTAGAAAGCCAGAATCATGGGGTGGCCTTGGGAAAACAGTTCTTCCTCATGATAGGGAATGGCCTCTTAAGAATTTTGAAATGTCCATGAGGCATTTTTTTTTCCAGCTGCCTTAATCAAATCAACTGGTTTCTTCTTTATGTGGCATGCTATTTAGCATGTGATTTTTCTCCTGAATCCATACTCTTTTTTCTTTACTTCTCTTCTAGCCTATGAATTTTCCACATCTTTCCTCTCTGTTTCATTTTGTCCCTGAATATCATCAAAAATATAACAAAAAGCAATGAATGTTGCCCATGCCACAACATTGGATACTCCTCCAAATAAGTCCATCACTTTTAAATTTGGTCTTCCACAACTTAGGGCATGGACATAATGTGGCTATTTTATTTGCTACCATGTAATGAGAGTGACCCATTAGTGCACTTTCCAATACAATCCACATTTTGACAGGAGATTAGTTCCCTTGCCTCAATGTCTTCTGAGCCATCGCTAGAGTATCCCATAATGACCTGTTTAGAGCACACAATTTTTTTAGACTGCTCCTCCAAACTCTCACAACCTCTGCCTGTTACCAAATTCCAAAGACTCTTTCACATTTTAAGGTATTAATTATTAGCAGCAACTTTTCTTCTCAGGACCATATTTCTGTACTACTCTGTTTTGTGTTGCTAATAATGCAATACGACAGATAGGGTAAGTAAAAAAAAAAAAGGCCCTTATTTTGGCTCATGATTCTTTAGTTACAAAATTGCATCTGTTCATCCTCTTCTTGCTGATAAAATCCCAAGACAGCAGAGGGTATCAAGTGCAGACAAACAATGAGTGTGCATGTGTATGTGTGCATGTGTCTGGTTTCTCTTCCAGTTTTAATAAATTCATCAGGATTCAATCATGGAAATATCACCATGAGGAATTTTTCTAATCATAGCTACTTTCCAAAGGCCCCACATCTAAAAACCATAGATTATTTATACCTTCTCAATACTCCAAAATGAGGATCTAATATTACACATAGAGCCCTGGGAAAGACTCAAATCATATCCAAACCACAATAGTACTCTATCTGATTTTAGATATTCCAAATTAATTTAGAATTAAATCTTGACAAAGTCTGAGGTATTCACGTGATAACTTTTTTTCATTATTTACAATATATTTTGCCATTTTAAAGAAAAATTTAAAAGATTTTGAGAATATTGGTATCAATATTCATCAATATAATAATAAATTTAGCATATACTCATCGATGAAAATAATCATAGCATTTTTAGTTGAAAAATTTCTCTTAGTGGTGGGCAGAATATTGAAATTGAGCTTGATACTTCACATTAATATTATTGTTTATATAAATAAAATAAATGCTATGTAGATTAACCCTTATTTGAGACAAATATCATTTTAGAATAATTATTCTACTCTAATATGACATAGTAATTATTTAAAAAATTCTTTATGCTTCCTAAAAATGTTGTGCAATACTTACATAATATTGCTAATTCTTTTATTACCAGGCAATTTTTTAAATTAAAACAGAATTTTATATAGTTTGACCAAAACTGCATAGAAGTAAATAATTTGTGTCTGTTGGTCCTATAGAAGCTGTTACAATTGACAGATAGGCATAAGGTAGATTTAGCTAGGCTCTGTTATCAAGAGAAAATGTCATAGTCTCTGTCATCGTCTTCTCCTTCTCCTTCTTCTCCTTCTTCTCCTTCTCCTCCTCCTCCTCCTTCTTCTTTTTTGATTTTCAAATTAAACAGTTTAAAAAATTGTTATCTCTTTCATTGGTTTCATGAGTCAGCAACACTTCTATGTACTTCTATGTTTGCCAGGTTTAGCAAATAGAAATACAGACACCAGTTAAAATTGTTTCATGTAAACAACAAAATTTTAGTATCATTGTGCCCCAAAGATTGCATAAAAATACACTTATGCCCAAAAAATATTTTTTGATTTTCTGAGTTCAAATGTAATTGGATAATCTGCATTTTATTAGAAAAACTTTTCTTCCAATAGCGTCATAGGAATACAGTGTATCTATAATTATAATGGCCTTTGAAGCTAGGTCAAATTCCAGCTCTCACATTTTGTTGCTTGTGCAAAAAGCTGATTCCTCTATTTCAATTGATCATCTGAAAACTAAAGGTAACAACTGCAAAAAGTTATATTTTACCAGGCATATTTTGGAATGTATAAAATATACTACATGCTTCAAGTCGGGTATATGCACTTGCTGAAAAGCAACTGACCATTTTATTAATGTTTATTCTAAATCATGCAGGTTTAGAATGCTTAGACGAATCATGTTTAGTTACATGAGCTTTATTGTTATAAACAATCTATTTATTTTATTCCTTAAAATTACATTTTTAGAAGCCAAGTGACAGGTAAATAAAAAATATCTAATTCACATAAAAAATGAATAAAAATCTCAATCTCAAGAAGAGGAGTCACAGGCTCTTGTTTCTCCCTTATACAATTTATTCAAGATATATGATGTTTATTAAAACCAAATTACTTATATTAGAACCAGAATATTTTATTTTAAATGTTGGATTTAAATATAAAAGAAACTTCTATTGAGTCATACTCTAGAACTTCAACACAATTTTTGGAGTTAAGAAAATTATAATTTGTCATCAAACTAATTATTTTAATTAAAATTTAGGAAATCATTCTGTTCTTAACTAACCTTGAATATGACTTAAAGTTTCTATTGCCACATAATTGACAAATTCTTAGTGCAGATTATAATTTTTTTTCTCATCTTCACACTTCAATCTGAAAAATAAATTGGGAAAAGAGACTGCATAGATAATAAGACTTTTAACTTATGTTTCAATTGTTTTAAACTGAATGGATAAATAAACAAGCAAAAGAGATTAAACTTGAAATCTCAGAAAACTACCAAAAGATAGGATATGCAAGGGTTTTATTGATACATTTATTTTATTTGAATTTTATTGACACATACATTTTATTTTAAGGGTTTTATTAATGACAAAATATACAAAGACATCAAAATAAGTAAAATCATCAGAACCAAACATGTTTTATATTTAATTGATAAATAATATGTATAATATATATTAAATATATTATTATTATATAATACTATGTACTATATTATTATATAGTAATATAATGCTATCTTATTATATATAGTGTTATATGTTTACATATAATTTAATATATTGTGTACATTATTTGCATAATACTAGATATAGTATTATGTACTTATATATGTAATTTAAGTTATATACATTATTTTTCAGTCAATATTATATATATATATATATATATATATATATATATATATATATATGGAGTACATTCAATATTTTAATGCATATATAGTGTAGAAATATCATGGCAGTCTAACTAGTGTTTCTATGACCTTAATTGTATATTATCCCATATAAATACTTCTGCATGGTGTAATACTTGAAAATCTATTCTTTCAGTGATTTTGAAATTTATAATACAATAACAGTAGCCACAATGTTTTCCAATAGGTCACCAGAGAAAAGGAAAAGAGCCTGAACAGGAATAGAGTCTTATTTTTATTCTTCCTGTCAAAGTAAAATTTTGTATTCTTTCACTAACTTTGACCCTTTCTCATTAATTTCTTTCATGCGGGCCTACCTAACCAAGTACAAAAAGCAAAGCCTGCATAAATAGATGAATAAAAAGTTAAAAGGCCAATTCCAAATCCGTGAAGTTCTGGAAACTTTATGGATAAAAAGAGAACAATAAAGAGCACAAAGAAAGAGCACACAGAATGGAAAAAAAAATCTTTGCAACTTGCACCTCAAATAGGGTGATAATTTCCATGATATATAAATAACTCAAAAAATGCAACACCAAAGGCACAAATAACCCAATCTGCAAATGGGCAAAGGAACTGAACAGACACTTCACAGAAGAAGAAATATGAATGATCAACAAATATATAAAAAAATACTCAACATCTCTAGCAATTACAGAAATGCAAAAGAAAACTACACTAAAATTTCATCTCACTGCAATCATAATGGCAATTATCAGGAATAAAAGTAACAATAAATGTTGGCAAGGATGTGGGGAAAACTTACACTCATACATTACTGTGGGACTGAAATTTGGTGCAAACACTATGGAAAGCTGTATGGAGATTCCTCAGAAAACTTGGTGGAATGGAAGCTCAATTTTACCCAGATATCCCACTCATCAGTATATAGATAAAGGAATTAAAATCAGCATACTATAGTGACACAGCCACATCAATGTTTATAGTGGATCAACTCATAGTAGCTAAACTTTGGAAGCAAATTAGATGCTCTTTAATAGATGAATGGATAAAGAAAATGTGATATATATATATATATATATATATATATATATATATATATATATATATATGAAGAAGAATGGCTTTATAGCATTTGCAAGTAAATGGATGAATGTGGAAAATATCATCGTAAATGAAATAAGCCAGTCACCCAAACCCAAAAGGCAAGGGTGGAGAAGAATAGAAATTTAGTAGATTATACAAAGGGGAATGAAGGGAAGGGAGAGGGGATAGGAAAAGGAAAGAAAGATAGTTTATATATACAAAAAACACCACAGTATAAACATCATTGTGTACATCCACAAGAATGGGGTCCTAGTTAGAATAAGATATAGTCCTTGCTTATAAAATTATATCAAAATGGAATCTACTGTTATGTATAACTAAAGGAAAAAGAGAACAGAATTTTATATAAATAATAAGTATAATATAGATATAAAGAAAAATTGTAGCAGAATTTAAAGATTTGAAATAAGCCAAGGTTTAATTGTATTAAATAACTTCATAGAGATCATATTTCTAATAAATTATACAATCAGAAATGAAGAAATGTTTGGACATTATATAATCCCTATAATATTCTTATTAAAAATGATAGCGTTAATATTCCATGTCCATAAAACTTAACATATTCTTGTAGTTGTTGTCTTTATTATCAATAGTTCCCCCTCAGTTACATGAGCAAATTAAGATAGGCAAAACATGAATATATTGAATTTTATTTAATTGCTCTATTGTAATGTTATTCAGATTATACTTATGACTTTCAAATCTGATTGATAATCTGAATTAATAGAAGAATGTACTTTAATGTGTTGACTTTAAGATATTAACAATAGAAAGTTAATGCCATTTATTAGAACACTGTACTCAGAAGTTTAAAAAATTATGTAGAAAAGCTAGCCATTTTTAAAAATATATTAAGCATAATTTAATGATTTGAAACATATACATTTGACTATTCTAATAATATTTATTGCAAAAGTTCTCTTCTAAGAAAAATGTTTTTGTTAAAATAACTATTCACATGTCTTTGAATTTCTGAAAATGTAGAAATTTATAAGAAAATTCAGAAATATATTTTTGTCATTAGAGTAATCATTATAACTTAGCATATATACATATATATGAATACATATTAGACTTTTTGTGTAGTAAAATAACATTTCATTAATCTTTTGGATTAAATAACCATTCCAAATATTGTCAGTATGGTCCTTTCCAGATATTACAAATATTTTATTTCTCATGTTGTGATATAGTGTTCTTTCTCAAATGCAAAATTCCAATTGAAACAAACCTGGATGAAAAAGTAGTAATATGTGCCAATCTGGCACAAAAATGGTAGCCAGTCAATCATTCAACCATCTGGGCTCAACACAGTCCTGACTGAGTTTTTGTACTTTGAACCAAAGGGGACCAGCTCTAAGATTATAATTAACAGTGGGAAGAGAAGCTTGTGTTCCCATGTTGCTCTATTCTGGGCTATCGGCCATCAATCTACAGCACTGGCTGCTTCTTCTGCTCATTTTAAATTCAAAACTCCTAGCTTTTCACAGTAATGGGGTTTAGCTTAAGTTTTGGTACTCTTACTATATTGTTCAATTATGACATCCAAACCTGGTTGTACTTGATTTTATTGTAAGAGGGGAATATGTAGATTTTGGCAGCCACCAAAAAACACTAATATAATAAGAATTTCTAGAGCTGTGTCTTCATGCATTCCAGAACAGGTACTGGCTGGAAAGCAGTTAGTACAACCCTTCCATCTGTGCATGTTACAATCCTCCTATGGATTCACTCCTCGATTTTCTTTTTAATGTGACTTCAGTATGTGGCTTGTCCAATTTTTATTGATGAGGATATTTACTGACACATTCTCACACAAATCTGCTCATATTTATTTTATGTTTAGCTTTTTTTGGAAGCAAAATGATTCATGAGAAAATAATTTTGTGAATATTCCAATGACCTGAAATATGGAAGATGAAAGATCCTCATAGACCATTGAAACTATGTTGTATTTTAAAATGGGTATTTTTATTATAACTTTAATGTTCATTTTTACAGTGATGACTTCAAAACTTATTAATATTTGAATTTAAATGATATAATTGTGCCTACACATCAACTACATTGAAATTATTTATTTTTGGAAATTCAATCATATTTTAAAGTTATTGTATATAAAAATTTCTTGGTAATAATCAAATTAATAATGTGCTGAAACTTGCATTTTTATATGAGTTGATATTTTTTAGATTCAATATCTCTTGGGTAATATTATATAAACAAAAGTATATTATATTTAAATTTTGAGAGGCTTTATTCATAGGTGCTATCAGGACAGAGGTTGGAGACTGTCTTAGTTTAAATCTTAGGTTACATATTATTTTTTTTACTTTATTATTATTATTATTATTTTTAATACCTTTATTTTTCAGTTTCATACTTATTGGTTTTGTGACTTGGGCAAACCTCAAAATCATACTTGAATTTCTTTTTTCTGTAAAAATGAAATTATAATAACTTACACAAAAGGATTAAAGAAGTTCTATAAAAAAGTATTCAGAACAGTTTGTGTATTAGTACAAGATAGTAAATATTGGTCTTTATTCACGTATGTCTTTGTAGTAGAATGCCACTGAATATTATGAGACTAATAATATATAAAAATAAAACATTCTCCAAAAGAGTAATGATGAGTATGAAAAAGGGAGAGTTCGGTCACCCAGAAAGCTGACTCTCAGTGATGCTGCATGGCATGAGTCTTTCTCAAAAAGGAGGTGACACCAGTGTATTAGACATTGTCCCACAGAGAAACAGAAACAATAAATATTAATTATTTTTTAACTTAGAGTTGGGTCATGTCCCCAAAAAGCCATAAATTAAAATGCTTTTCAGTAAAAACTGCACTGGGTACACTTAACTTATCCAACATTATGGATTAGCAGCACAGAGCACTGTAGAGCATTGGCTGTTCACCTTCATGATTAATTTGAGAGCTGAGATTGGCTGCCACTGCCAGGGTCCATGAGAGGGTATCTTATTGTACGTCACTAGCTGGTGAAAGGATCAAAATTCAATGTACATATTTTATAGAATGTGTATAAATTTGCATTGTTAGAATAAAAAACTTTAGGTCAAGTCATCCTAAGTCAGCAATATCTTTTTGTGTGTATATGTGTGTGTGTGTGTGTATCTCTCTCTCTCTCTCTCTCTCTCTCTCTATATATATATATATATATATATATATATGAAATTTATATTTGTATATATATATATGTATAAATATATGTGTGTGTGTATATATATATATATATATATATATATATATATATATATATACAGAGAGAGAGAGAGAGAGAGAGAGAGAGAGAGAGAGAGAATTCACCATTACAACTAATTTGTATAGAAAATGTCTGCTAACACCAAGAAGCAATAGACAAGTTTTGAAAAATGTAATTTGGCAATTAAAAATGTTTTTTTTAACCAATGGTGCTTTTTAAGCCTTTGCATTGTAGTATTTCAAATGATAAAGCTACTTGTATTAATTATTGATAAGATGTGCATTCTAATTTCAAAGTTCAATTGTTCAGAATATATAGTTTTATTTTGCTTTCCATTTTTCAGTATTTAAGCATAACATCAATAATTATAAGGAATAACATGTGGAGAAATAAATGTTGAGATGTTAGTTCAACTCAAAATAACTAGATAACTTTTTAATTGGTACTTATTATATCAAGTAGCACTCATTTTTTAATTAGTTTTCTAATGTTGACTGAAATCAAAGCTTGATATTTGTTGAAAATACATTTTTTTTCCTGATTGGTCCTTATGATGGAAAAGAAATAAAAATCTTTTTTTCCCCCTGTGGAAATGCTACTAAGTAATTTTATTTGAGATAACACTCTGGTAATTTGTGGTTTATGTCACTCCAATGAGTGCTAGGAAATGAACTTGATGTGATGCCAATATCTCACTGGTATAATTTTTAAAAGGCAACACTTTTGAGTAATAAGCACATGACCATGAAACTAAAGTTAATTGCAAAAAGTTCTGTCTTGATCTCAGAGAACACCAGATTTGCAAACCTGAACAAAGTCAAGCAGATGTTAAATCCACATAATATTGCCCTGAGATTGAGAAAATAGTATTTTTTGACACCTAAGTGTATATTTAATTTTTGATCCTGTGAAAATGTCTCTTATTAAAAGGATATTTTTTACTATATGGTTTAAAATGATATATGTGTATCACATTTTACAAATAAAATCTAGAAACTGGGGATATAGTTATTTTATCTTTAAATGAAAAGGAAGTCAAAAAATAGAAGAGGTGTGTATTCAGGGGAAAATGGTTATAATTATTTTATTTATTAAATTTACAAATTTAAAATCTCACCAGGTGCATTGTGCACTCCATTAATCCCAGCTGCTTAGGATGCTGAGGTGGGAGGATTTTGAGTTCAAAGATAGCTTCAGCAACTTAGTGAGGTCCTAAGCGAGTTACTGAGACACAATCTCTAAATAAATTACAAAAACAAAGCTGAGGATATGGCTTAGTGGTTAAGAGGCCCTGGGTTCAATTCCCAGTACAATAAAAAATTTAAAAAGCATAAAATATCATATATAATTTCTTATATTTTTTAGCAAACATAACAAAACATTATTTCAATGTTTATCTTCAAAATTAATGCAGTTAATTGACCTTTAATTTTAAACATACAAACTTCATATATATATATGTATATATATACATATATATATGCATATATATATGTATACATATATATGTATATATATATTTGTATTTATTATTTATATATATATATATATATATTATAATTAATACACTTTAAATATTACATATGGGCATGCATGCAGGCACACACACAGAAAAACAGACACGCACAATTAAAATGAGGTTACAAAATTCTTTAGCTTGGAGAAGCATAAGAGATGAAACTGAAGTCATGTAGTTTACTCTGATCCAGCACAGCAGATTTCTGCAGACTCCCTGGTACCACAAGTATAATAAACAGCCTCAGTAAAATCCTTTTTCATTTTATTGCAGTCCTTACCTGGAATGTATAATGTAAGTGGCCAATCTTCAAACCACCTCCTGTTCTTGTCAACAAATAGAATTTTAAAACAATCTGGTATGACCTCCTTTCATTTATTTTACCTGTAAAAATCAAGGTATCTTAGACACTATTTGGGGAAGTGTTAATTCTAGGTGATCCGAATTTAATCTTCAAAGGTGATTATCCTTATATTGGCTCAAATAAACACTTTGGTCCCATTCCTCGTACTTGGTGTGTAAACACACACACATACACACACACACGCAAACAGCACACATTTACACACATATAAATCCCCCCTCACATCCATATTTATGTTACTGCCAGATTACAAGAATAAAGTGTAACATTGTTTAGGAATAATGTCAATTATAAAAGACATATTACATCACTTTTCTAACATATTTTTAATTTTTTTGTAGTTGTAAATGGATTCAACACCTTTATTTTATTTATTTTTCTTCATGTAGTGCTGAGCTTCGAACCCAGGGCCTCACAAGTGCTAGGCAAGTGCTCTGCCACTGAGCTACAACCCCAGCCCTTTCTAGCATAATTTAAGAGATAATTTTACTTGTTTTATTGAACATAACAAGTAAATGTTTTTTTTTTCCAGCATTTCTCAAGTTCTATATTGTCATACAATAGAAACTTCTGTACCACATGTGCCATTTTCTCTGAGCATTTTAAATCATTATTACTAAAATGTTTTTTTTAGAAACTCAGATTCATGCCTAAATTAAATGACACTTATATATGCTTGTGTAATTAAATGACACTTATATATGCTTCATAATATGCAAACCTTCAGAATATGAAAATGCTCTCTTTTTCTTTCTGATGTTTGGAATTCAGGTTGTAAAATATAAAAAGACATTGTGAAGGCCCACACCACAAAAGGAAAAAGACTACCATGATGATAGGAAACTTTTCTGATATAATATATGTGAATCTCTATTACTTACCGCAGTGTCCAGCAGAAAGAAAAAAATGTGCAAGAGAGGTAAGCATTTCAATGAAGAGCTTCATGTTCATAATCACCTGTTATCTCCTTTGAAATAGATCATTTGAGAAGGATTCATCCCACAGGTACTTATCACTTTTTTGCTCTATTTACAAATGGAATTCTGGTTGCTTAGAAAAAATGAATGTAAACCCCCAAGTTGCCAATGAAAGTCTCTTAGGCAATACAAGACCCAAACCTTCCATTAATAATAAGAGCAACTATGGGGATTAGGTGTAAAAACAACTCTTTAATATTACCCCATTTTAAGGTCTTGATCTTAAATATATGTATATACGTATATTTGTTTTACACATTAGATTACTGCAATGACTGGAAAAAAACTGATTAAAGAAGTCATGTAAGCACAAAATACATCTAAAGCTATATATTATTTTCAAGTTCAGTGAATGCACTTACTTTGTATTGGATTGTTTCTAATTTTACTAGAGTCAATCTACAAAATATTACTCAGAGGGGTTTGCCTAATTCACTTTAGTTATTGGCTAGAAGAAATTGAAGAATTTTACAAGATTTCCAAGTTGAACTTCAAAGGAGTGAATACATGTACATTAATGCAACTGTAAGTATTCGTGACACTTGAAAACATACAAAGACGACTTACACATTGCATATAGTATGATATAATGTCAAAAAATAACTTATTAACTGATGAAATAGGACAAGTCATTACTCATATTTAGTTAAACATGAGTAGCTCAATAAAAATATTCCACTAGCTGGGCAACTTGTCCCATGCCTATAATCCCAGCATCTCAGGTGGCTGAAGCAGGAGGATTGCAAGTTCAAATCCAGCCTCATCAATCGAGCAAGGCCCTAAGCAACTCATTGAGACCTTGTCTCTAAATAAAATACAAAATAGGGATGGGGATGTGGCTCAGTGGTTGAGTGTCCCTGAGTTCAATCCCTGGTACCAAAAAAGAAAACAACAACAATAACAACAACAAACAAAACAAAACCCCACAAATTTTACTTAAGATAAGGTAAAGTACTACTACATCTCATATTTGTTTCCTCTGATATATTTTCAGTTTTTTTAATATAGAAGCTATACTAAAATACCATCATACTTATTCTTGTACAATTAAAATTTAAAAAATTAAATTTAATTATTAGAAAAATACTGACAGTAGTGCTAATCTTAGAAATGTTCTGTTTATTATAAAATTTATAATTCATTGTTCATTTAAGGATTTCATTAGAAAAACTATTAAAAGCATTAGTTATGCATCTTGATTATACAAATAAGAGCAACTGGTGTCCTTTAAATTTTAGTCTTAATTATACTCATGAAGCAAAACTTTTTCTTCTCTCCTTTATGAATTCTCTGTTCATTTTGGGTTAATCTTCCTATAGGCATTAAATTGCTTAAAGCTCATAAAAAACAGTCATACACTTGAATTTTCTCTTTGTCGTCCTAATTTAATTGTCCACTTTTGGAATTGTTGGGTATCTTCTGTGTCTTTGAGAGCAGTAGATATATATGATAGCTCAAGTCATATTTTTGTTACTCTATGAACACAATATATATTTCTATATATTTCTAATAATCTTGTGCTTTAATAGTGATCTATTTTAGTCATTGTATTAAATTATGCTAATGAAAACACCATCATTGTTTGTATACACCATCATTGTACACATCATCATAGGTTGATAAATTATGTTTAGTAAAGTAAACGTTTTTAACGAAGAACAGATATATGATTAAGCAAGGAGCAAAATAACTGAGTATTTTGGAATCTGTTGGGATCCTATAGTACGTTCAAAATAAAACTCAGAATACACTGTTTAGATTTTGTTTTTGAACATTAATTATTTATGTCAATTTGTCATATGTATTATGCTAAATTGGGAATAACTGTAGCATTTTGCATCAGTCAAAATTTATTATTTATAGATGTCAAGGAAAAAATAAATGTGCATGTACAATATTATGTTTAATATAAAGAGAATTATTTTGACTCTGCTATAAATACCATGTAGAAGAAAAATATCCATTATAGAAACTTTTTTCTTCTATATTTGCATAATATCAAAGGTTATTTTGTTTATTTAAAAGTTTCAGTTGAAAAGTATAAGAACTTCTAAGAAATGTAAACTTAAAGAGTTTATTATTTATTATTATTTTTTATTATTTATTATTTATTATTATTTATTTATTATTATTATTTTTTTAAATGTGCTATTCAGATTATATTTGGAGTTTCAAGTTTGGTACATTAGTAACACTTTATTGGACTCTAAATTGTATGTACCCTTAGAATCTCAAATAATGTTTAGATATTGTATGTTCCATAAACATATATTTTGTATTTCTTTAAATGAATTTGAAGTTCCTATGAATGTGGCAACATTTCTGGTGTTTCTTCCATTGGAATGAAACCATCAAAAAAAAAAAAAAAAAAAAAAGCTCTATTACTACCTTTGTCTTTCCTTGTTTATAGTGATTTGACTTGCAAAAGTCAGACTTGTTTTACTCTTAGTGCAAAAAAAAAAAAAAACTGAAGAAGCATCTGCCATTGTGCGTGAATTTATAAGGATGTTCTTTTAGTATGCTAAGTTAAATGTGAAAACACATGTTTTTGATTATTATTCTGGAAGAGTTACATTCTGTACTAGTTGGAGTGTACAAATAATTTCTGGCACTATTACAGTATTCTGGATACTTTTAAGCCTTTATTATAATGATGTCAAAGAAAATTGTCAAGTAATTTATTCTTGTCCTAAAGTAACTTCAGGATGTAAGGTTTTCTCTCATCTATATGCAGGGGAATTCCATTGCCAATAAGAATCCTTAAATTATCCACATGTCAGAATGAACATTTTGCCTTTGTTTGTGGGGGATTGGGTAATTTGGGGGTGGGTGAGGGAAGAATAGAAGTTCATTAGATTAGACAAAGTGAAATAAAGGAAGGGTGGGGGATGGAATGAGGAAAGTCAGAATAAATTGAGTATAACTTTCCTATGTTCATATATGAATAAACAACCAGTAAAACTCCACATCATGTACAACTGCAAGAATGGGATCCTAATTAGAATAGAAACATGAAAATAACTAGTTCACCAAATTTATCTCTTTCTCTTAACATTTTTTAATTAGTAGATAGTAATAGCCCACTAACTTTGATCTCCCCATCTTTAGCCTGTGTTTTGGAGCTGTGTCTAAAATACTAAGCTCTGGAAAACTGACTTGGTTTCATGGCCCATTGTCAACCAGAACTGTATGAGCATCCTGAGATTTATTCTTTTAGCAGAGTCATAGGGAACCAAGGAAAAAATATTAACTTCATTCATCAGTCTCCTCTTTATAAAATACTTTGGTTTCTTAATAATAAACACTATGTAACAAAAGCAACAACAACAAAAAAAAATCACCATAAGTCATGACTTAGCATTCTCTACAAAATACAAAGAAAAAAATTTTTATAAGTCATTTATGTTTCCCATTCTGCTGTAACTTTGATATTTGTATATGAAAATTGAATAAAATGTCATTATAATGGGTATTTTCATTTTCTATATAAGGCATTGATATCAGAGTAAAAATAATTCTGTTTATAATAAACACATAATGTTTTACAAGTACATTTATTTTTGCCTTGACATCTACAAATAATTGATTTTAATGGTTGCAAAATACTGCAGATAATCCAGTTAAACATAAAACATTGTCACTGTCACTGGAATTCCCACTTACTTTTTTTGCTAATAGAATATTCAAATTATTTGAATATAAGATTTTTTTAGATAATTTGACTTTCATAATCTATTTTCTTTATTTATGCAATATTATTTGATCTTACCAAATGTTTCTCAACACATGAATAACTATGTAGTTAGAAACACTTTTAGGGTTGATATGTAAAAAGATGGCATTAAGATTAATGTTTCAAAGAATGCTTCTAAAAGAAAATTAAAAGAAATTTTTGTAAGTAAAGGATGGTATGGTAGATGCCTTCCTGAGTATAAAAGGGATGAATTATTATTTTTGCTTAAAAATGGGTTAAGCTTAATTTTCAGTCAAAGGGAGGAAGACACATAATAATTATGCTGTTTCATATCAAAGATGAGTAGTATGAAAAGTAAGAAAAAGTATGTAACTTGCTAAAGTTAGTAAATGTACTACCAACTTTTTATGTAATAGTTTAGGGAGAATTAAATAATTCTGTCATGTAATACACCTTCAGCTTTTAGGTGCATAAGTTGATGTTAAAATGGTGTTAGTCAACTTTCTGTTACTGTAACAAATACCTGTGATAATTAGTTTATAAACAGGGAAGGTTTATTTTGACTCCAGTTTCAGAGGTTTTATTCTAGAGTCCAGCAGATGCGTTGCTTTAGGGACTGTGGCAACTCAGTATATTATGACACGGAGCACATGTTCTTGCAAAGTGTTCACCCATGCTGACCAGAGAGTGGACAAAATGGAATAGGAGAGGCTGGAGTCCCAATATGCCTTTTGAGAACATGCCTACAATGAGCAACCTTTCCCCACTGGACCCTACCTCTTAAAGGTCATATCACTTCCCAAGGAGCCACAGGCTTGTCTTTAACCCATGGGCATTGGGGGTTTAAAAATCCAACTGACAGAACTAATCTGACTTCCTTGATAAACTGAATAATGAACATATTTCTTGGTATAATGGGAAAAAGAGTAGAAGCATTATCTTACTGCCTATATAATTGTGGCAAAATGCTAACCTATTCATCTTCTAGATACAACAGGCTGCTCAATTTACTTTGTTGAACTTTCAGTGACTAAGACTATCATAGTGAGCATTCAAATACCATATGACCTCATAATGGTAACAAAAAGAAGGGCTTAATGACTTTAATCCCTGCACATCGAAGGAGTAGTGAAATTATATAAAATAAATTAATTAAGCTTTTTGTAGTGATTGAACATTTTGGTCATTACATTTAGAGAAAAATAACTTCTGTGATTTGTAATTCCACTCACAACATAATACAAATATTGAGTAATGGATATTTGCTCTATGATGGTGATTTGTCTGAAATAGCTAAAGATTTTACCCTGAGAATATACAAGTAAAAAATCTGTTTTTATTTTAATTTTATAAAAAAGTGTTATGAGCAGAGATTTTAAAATGATATGTTCAGTAAATATTGGAGAATTTGTTCCAATTTATTCATGGAATTTTATGAAATGATTCAATGAATCTTAGTTGACATAATCATACCTAATTGATCATGTATAAGTCCTGTTTAAGATTCCAGAGGCTAGTTGTATCAGGGTAATAAATAGGTTAACAAGAGTCAAAATACCCAGAGATGGTCTTATTGGGAAATGCTTATGGAAAAGGTCTAGTGCCCACAGGCAGAACAGATGGCACCTCTGTCCCATGTAGCTTTGTCAACCGGTGCCTACTTTCCATCATGGTGTTTGTCCCACGGTAGTCTTCTGGACAAGTGACACATATCCTTTTCACAGTACCTTTAGTTCTGCACCATTCACCACTGAGAGCTAAGTTTTACATAAGGAACAGAGGATATAACATCAAAAGCCTAAGGTTGCTTAGTTCTCCTGTATTATCAGCATATCAAGGAACAACTTTCCTAGTGTATATGCAAAACTCAACTGTCTACAGTCAACATTAGCATGCTCCAATTCCCAGTATGCATGAGAGAAAGTCATTGACCTCCAAGATGACATTATTCGTTCTGGGTTCCCTGTTTGTTCCCTGGTCTTTGTTATATCCTTGGGAATTGAGAGGGGTGTCTCAGGAACATCATGTTTACTGTGATTCATTGTCTTTAATGATGACACACGTTTAAAACATATGGATATGATTCTCGCTCTACCTTCTTATGTTTACCTGTGTCACATCTTTATAAAAACCATGTAGTCAAGCAAGTTCATAGAAAATAAATAAAAATAGGATATAATATTTATTTAAAATTTATAGAAATATAGTTTATTATATCAATGGATATAGGTCTTGGTGTCTATTATTAATCCTGTTCCAAATATGTATTATATACCATATAGAGTTTTGCACATATAAAGAAGAAAAAATAACCCTTGTTAGATCTTATACCTAAAAATGAATTTAATTACTCAAATTATAAATTTATGTAAAGATAAAAAAATTATTTTGGCAATATAGTAATGAATTTCAGAGTAAACAAATGTAATAACAGCATCAGAAGGACTAGATGTTTAAATAAATTGGTAATACCTGATGTGAATGACTTAATCATTAAGTGGAAAAAAAAAAAAAACTTTTAGATATTTGCATTTGTATAGAAAATCACATTTTTGTTTTAAAAAACTATACTCTGAATCATGGATCCACATGACTATCTCTTTTCTGAAAATCTGCCAGGATATCAGGTTCCCAAACAAGGAACAATTTCATGTGTTTACTACAAATAGTGTTATCAGTGTGTTTTGAGAAAGCATGCCCAACTCTTTTGGAACAGCAGAAGGAAACACATATGGATCCTCTGTGATCTCCATTTTATATATGTTTTCCAGTTCTGAGTTCCTACAGCACTTATCTTGCATGCTTGTTTTAGAATTTAATTATTTATAATTATCCAACAAGTTTTCTCAGAAATTTCATGTGTTTAGTTCCTGTTTATTTTAATTTCTTAAGAAATGGTCATTGTATCTTCTACACCAGAAAATATAGTGATGGATATACATTAGTTTTCTACAGAGAAGCATATGTTATCTTGGGTTAGCATTCGAAAGGACATATTGTTAGGCCAAACATATAAGAGACTTGAATAATTTTATTGGGCTTCCTGTTCAATGACTCAAGCTCATTATGGAGAAAAAATCATCAAGATATTTTCACAAGCATGCATATTTGTTATTTTGTGTTAATTTTACTTTCCTTACTCATTTTGTTAATTTTCTAAAGGAGAAACATGATGGCTGTAAAAATATTGCCTAAGTCTTTTTATTAACTCAATATTTAAATGGAGAAAATATTCCAAATTTGAGTACTTCTTGACATATAATATGGACAAGACAAAATAAAAAGAACAAGGGTTTGGCCTCAGAATTTCTAAGCAAATGCTATGATCGTCGTAGACTAATTAAGGCTAAGTATAATAGATTGGAAAAGACAAATATGTTTTTTTTCTTCTCTGTAAGTTGTATTGCATATTAATATATAAATATTTAATTTAATCATTTTAAGGCAACAGAAACTGACAGTAGCAACTCTAAAACCTGTTAAGAGAAAAACTGAAACCAGTTCAATTTAACAACATTTACTTAAACAAGAAGAAAGGTTCTAAACAGCATGGTATTCCGCATCAAAGATGGTTTGGAATTCTCTTTTCCTAACTCATGCAGAGATCATATTTATAGCCAGAAGAAAGGAAGTAGATACAGAAAAAAGCTGGAGTGCTGCAACTGGCATTTGCATCTTGTGAACATGTGATGATGAGCCTGGGATTGGAGACTCAGTTGCTTAGTTACAAAGGTATCATGTTAAATAAGGTTGCCATTTGTGTACACAGGTACCTAAGATATAGTCACGGTGTATAGTAAAAACTTGTTAGTCTAAGTACAGAAGATAGTTTAGGCCAAATTTATTTCCATTCAACAAATCCAACAAAGTATATTAATTTTCAAAGAGACAGAAAAGAATATGCATTTGAAAACAGGTCAGTATGAAAAGTCTTTTAATGACAAATTGGAAATAAAAACTATAAGGAACATCCATTCTGTGATTGTTTTTAATGCATCATGATACAGCATTTTTCTATGCCCATAGAAAATAACTAAGTAAAATCAACTTTTGTATACTTTGATTCATTTTTTATGGTTCATGGGGGAGAATATAATTACAATAAATACACTTGTGACACCTCTTTTGCTACCACTACTAAATAATTATAATAAATGATAATGCTTCTGAATATTTAAGGCCATATTGTAATTTCCTCTATAAACTTTAGCTTTTCTTAGAACTCAATTAGGTTTTTCAATGTAAAAATTCAAAGCAAGAAGGGATAAAATTTGTATTACAAATAACCTAAAAAGTTTTACCTACATAGTGATCCTAGGGCAAAGTATATTACTACATTAGGAAAACTATCACATTACTAAAGGTATTATAATTAATTGCTATAGCTTTTGTATTTTAAAATTCACAGTAACTTATAAGGATTTCCAGAATATAGCAGAGAACTATATCTTTAAGTAAGTATGCTTACTAACAATGTCTCCTTAAATTCTCCCCTTTTCTTTTCTAATATTGCGTAGGAGAAGAAAGGAAAAATGCATAGCTTCTTAAGCTTAAATGTCTATATCACTCTCTCAAACGTGCTCATACACACACACACACACACACACACACACACACACGAGTATGAAATTGACTGAAAGTCATTTAGAGCAAAATTATGATATTCCACATCAAAAGAAAGATTTCTCAGTACCATATGAGAGCAAGCTATAAGTAGAATTCCCCATAGACTTTATTAGCTGAATTCTCATCTGATTCTACTCCTGTGCTCTTTCCTCTCTCCATGGAGCTGCTTAGATAGGGTGTTTCATTTACATGATGCAAGATTCCTATGGCACAGTTGTACACTGATAAGAGGTCTGTGGGAATGGGCTAGAAGTGCAGATCATAGGAGCAAAGAAGTAAATAACAGTGAAAAACAAGTGTAAACCCCCTTAAATCAGTCTTTAAAACTAATCAGAAAGAGTACACACATGCACACACACACATGCGAGCACAGGGAACTCTTCACCTCTTTCATGCCATGAGCAGATTTTTCCCAATAATATTTTCTCATCTGACCCACAGAGTAATTCAAGCTTATTATTGCCTGTCTATATTTTACATTTGAGGAAATTAAACCTCAAATCAGTTATGCAAACTGACTACAGTCCCATGTCAAACAAATGACATAGCTAATGATGAGAACTAATTCAGCCACATTCCCAAGTTAATTATTCCTCTCATTCTAAGACTTTTTATAGAATCAATTATGTTATGACATTTTGTTTTCACATAGAGTGAGGGGAGGCTGAAATTTGTAGAAAGCATTATTAAAATTTTCATATGAGAAAATATTTATGCATTATTGTCAATAACAATTTGCAACTTTGAGACATACATTTCAGTATCCACTTATGAAAACCAGTATTGCCTACATATGAAGAAATGCAATATTTTGCCAATAATAAGTTCTTGGAATGAATACTAATAATAGGTGAAATAAGATTTACTAAAGAACTAAATTACTCCTCTTTACCCTTCCATCTGTCTACTTCAGCACCACTTTGGAAATGACTGCCAAATCTGTATGGAATATAAAAACAAGGGAAAAAATGATAAGACCAGATTCATTAGCCTGACTGTACATATTTATAATCTCCATAAATCCCAAATGAGCCACTTGGCTGGCAGAGACCCTGTCTCAGCAAAAAAAAAAAAAAAAAAAAAAAAAAAAAAAAAAAAAAAATCAGGGAAATTATATAAATTTTTCTTTTGCTTTTGTTAAAAGACTAGAGAATTTACAATAATAAAGAAGATGTATGCAATGTGGTTGATGTTTCCATGTAAATACACTGACTAAAATAGGACCATTAACCTTCAGCATTTGACTCTTCCAGCATAAAAGGACAGTTGCTCTGAGAGTTCAGGTCAGGTTGATTTAGAGCCAGAGGAGTTGAGATTGATCTCAACACATTCTGTGCCTTTATCTTTGAAACCTCTGAATGTGTCTAAAATACTGTGAGTCCTGAGCTTTATTCTATTAACCTTTAATGAAATCAATGAATCATAAACTTCTGAAATTATTGTCACAAAGAAACCATTGTGTAACTAAAGCTATTATGGATCCATGCATTATTCTTGTTGGCAAAGAGAAATATAATTTTGTTTGTGTATATCCCTAGCATCTGAATATTTAATAGACACACGGGAAGATAGTTTATCTTTAAGCCATCTGGGTCTAAAATGATACCCAAAGTACTATTTTTTTTTCCTCCTAGGGCTGTGTTCTTTCAGGATTTCAAAATAATTTCCTAATTCATTTTATCAAGACACACTCTGAGAAAGTTGAAGTTTGAGTCAATCTTAGTTATGAAACAACCAGAGGAAAAAAAATTAATCTAACATGGATAAGAAAAATTGATTATAAAAATATAATTAGAAAAAAATTGAGCAAATGACCAAATATACTAGGAACAGACTTCCTTTTATTTACATTGTTGGAGATTATTTATTTAATATGAGCTCCCTGATATGCTATATGAAGAAACAATGCTTTCTAAAGCATAAACCCTATACAATTCAGTTTTATCTTCTACAGTTATTTTTTTATTCGTATGTAAAAACAATCATGTCATTTTTCTTGATATAGGTGAATTTTCTAGTAATTAAAATAGAAATAATTTGAGAAACCATAAGTCTCTGAAATCACATTAATTGTATACTTTTATGTAATCTGATGACCAAACTCATATTTGTTGAAATTTCAGAATATTAGAGACAAAGAATAGTAACACAGTGACTCAGTATTCAATGTTTCTTCCTTTTCCTACTTTTAACATCTATAGTGTTCAATAAACTTGTCTACTGTTCATTTTTTTTATTTTATGCTGTTTGTTGGAGTGGTGGGATATTATTTTCCTTTTTTTAGGATCTAAGTTTCTAATCTTTACAAAATCCTTTATTTTAAAAAACTTTACTCCCAATTTATATGCTCCATATTATAAGAATAGAGAAACATGTCCCCTCCCCTGAATTTGGGGTATTTTATGCCACAATTATTAAATTGTGAATCTTTAAATTTAATTGACATGTGAATTTAGGAATTTCTTTCTGATAACTCTAGTGACAATTTGATTATTATAACTGTAGATAAAAAGAAGAAAATAAATAGAAAACAAGAGTCAGAACAGGGTATTCAGTTCAACTAGTAAGAAATAATCCTATCTTATTATGTTCAAATATCCATAAAAGTTTCACTGTTTTCTAAGTCAACATTATTGTATCAGTCAAGAGTTCAAACAGGGTAGCAGAGACAAAATAAGTGATCTGGTGATTATGGTGTGATTTAAAGATTTCATGATAAGGGGAGAAACTGCAAATAATCACAAAGAAAATTGCACCTGTTTCTCTGAAACATTGGAACAGAGTAGTTGGATTTGGTTCAAGATTACAGAAGAATTTGAGAATTCAAGTTTATCCTGCCTCTTTCCTTTATTTTTCAATATCATCTCTGCCAAATGTTTCTTGATAATCTTGTCTCAGTTTGACAACCTCTCAACCATCATCTTTTATCATACATAGCTTAATTTTCAGTTGAAAGCACCATGTCTACCTAACTTTGCCTTAAATACGTTTTTTTTTTCTTGCTTGTTGTTAACCTACACAAAGAGAAGTTCTGTATAGCAGAGGATCCCCTGTTTATCCCTTTACTATATTTCTGGTGCCTAAAATTATACTTCAAACTATAGAACATAATTATTGAATGTTATGTGAATAAAAATAGAAAACTATAGTTCTACCCAAATTCTAATCTTATACAAATATGCATATGCATAGATGTGTGTGTGTGTGTGTGCATGCTTTGTTTGCACTGGGAACTGAATCTAAGGCCTCCCGAATGCTAGGCAAAAACCCTATCACTGAGTTAATCCCTAGACACAAATGCAAATTTCCTCCCATGAGAAACAAACTCATGTATTATATTTGGTTTTCAAGATAAAAACAATTATTTTCCAATAATAAAATTTATATTTAAAATAACTGTTTCTGAGCTTTTGAAAAATGGAAAGCTAGTTATCTTAAAATAGTCTATGCACAAAACACAACATTATAGGTTAATAAGATATCTTTTCAAAATCCATATGCATGTCTTGGCTTACAAAAGTGTATGGGAAAACCCTGAGTGTTAAAAATGAATATTCAACTGAAAAACAGAGAATGAGACATTGGACACAACATGGGATTTTTCATACAACCTAACCAATGCAATTTATTTGCATTACCATTTTAGCAACACAGGGAAACGATTTGGATGTGTAAAAGTTTTAGAGGCCAGTCTAAGAAAGTTATGGGAAACTGGAATATTTTAAGTGAAATATTTAATGAAGGAATTATTAGTAAAAACTTTTGCCCATTTTTTAAAAAAATCTTCATTGAAATATAATCGACTTAAACTACATGTATAGAATAAGTACAATCTAAATTTTTGAAAAGTTTGACGTGTTCACTAATGTAAAAATAATACATTTTTACACTAGACTTTGTCAAACAAATTACCAAGGTCAAACTTCTAAGAAAAAGAATGTAGATTAGCAAATTTAGAGGTAGCTTCAAAGCACCCGGCTGTTAATTTGGCCCTTGAGTTCTATGATCATTCTGTTTACCACAAAGTTGGTTAGCTTCTTATTGTTCTGTTCTTGGCCCTAAATGTAGAATAATATTTGTGTTACTTGGTCAAAACCTAGTTGATTAAATATTAGAATTCATTATCATTTTCCATTTGAAAGCTATCAATATATAAAAATCAAATATATTGCTGTATAGTAAATGTGTAAAAGAAATACAAATGTTATTCTTTTTAAATCAGGATCAAAACATCTACGAACATGCATGTACAAATGTTACTGTAGATATATATTTTCATCTCTCTGGGATAAACATGAAGAGTGGGCTTACCAAGTTTTATGGTAAATGCATACTTTTAAAAGAAACTGCAGAACTGTTTAAAAAGTGCCTATGTCACTTTCTAAATCACCAGCACATTACAAGAGTTTCAACATCCTTTCCAAAACTTGCTATTTCTGCTTTTTCAAATTTACATCACTTTTATAAATGTATTGGTAATGCATTATGCTATGAATTTGCACTTCCATAGTGAACAATGGTGTTGAATACGTTGTGCATACTTATTTTCACTAATAAATAAAATAAATAAATCTCTTCATAAATTTTTTATTTCTACTATATGATAGACCCAACCTGATCTTTTATTAAAATTGGGAGCCATCTTGCTACAAAGCCATGAAAAGATAATTTTGGCTTTACTATAAATTACTGAAAATTCTGAACCTGCTTGGAATGCCTGCCCATGCCTTGAACTCACCCATGCCTGGCTCTCTGACCAGATAGCAGCCCTCTCTGAAACTTTAGTGACACCTCATAAATATTGGCCTTCCCTGGCCAGACAACGACCCTCTCTGAGGCTCTAATCGTCCTCGTAAATTCTGATGTTGGGGCCAGCAAAAAAAAAAAATGTAAACTACCATTAGTGTGATGCTTGTCAGAGTTCTGTTATCTGTAACCCCCCTTTTGTGTAACTTTCTGGGCTATAAAGCTGGGCTGTAGGAAAGGTGGGGGGACTGTCTTGTTCCCACCGTTTTGGGAGGGAGAGGCAGCCTGGCTGGTCGAAATAATAAGCTTGCTTTAATTTGATTTTAATTGGAGTCAGTGGTCTTTTCTTGTGTCCTGGTCTAACACTATACAAAATTGGAAAGAGCAAATATGTCCAATAACTAGTGAATGACAAATAATTGTACAACCAATTGGGGAGATGTAATCACAAATTAAAAGGAAAAAGTAATAGAAATCATAAATGAATAACAAAAAGTAATTGCTAAGAAAAAAGCAGTTGTTATGGTTTGAATCTGGAATGTTCCCCAAAAGTTCACTTCTTGAAGGTTTTGTACAACAATGTGTATAGGTGGGGATTTGGAGAAGTGATTTGTTAACAATGAAACTGATATCACCAGTGGATTAATCTACTGAAAGCTGAATGGATGCTCTTTTGCCATAATGTTCTTCCTCACCTCGGGCCCAAAACTTTGGAGACTGCTAAAAGTAGTCTAAAATCTCTAGAGCTATCAGCTAACATAACTCTGTCCTCCTGGAAGTTGTTTCTGTTAGGTATTTTGGTCACAGTGATGAGTAAAAAGCTTGTAGTATAATTTATTTATATGAAATTACAGATAATAGAATACTAGAGGGACAGGAGACAGATTAGGAAATAAAGTCTGGATATATGAGGATGATTTTAATTACAAATAGGCATGAGTAACATTTCAGGATTAAGGAAATGTTCTTTGTATTAAACATGTAGATTATATTTTTTCATAATTGTACATATTTATAGAACTAATTGGAATGAATAACTGAAATTGGTAAGTTTTATTGTACAAAGATATAGCACACAATGTATATAAAAACTACAAAGTGAGGCAATACTTCCTTATCATTAAAATCAGTCTTTGGCCTTAGGTCTTTATAATTTAAAAGAATTTTATTCTGATTAAACTACAGTACTTTGTACTCTCAGATTTTTTTTCCAATCCCTGATTTATGAGTAATAAATTAAAACAATAATTAGTTTCCAGAGCAAATAATTTTAAACAAGTGTGTTCTAGAGCACAAATATCACATTTACATACATTAATTTAGAAAATATTCTTTAAAACACACCTAGAGTATTTGCAATATTCACCTTGACTATGCTATAAAGCCTGACTCAAAAATTTACAGGAATCTAGACATTATAGATACCATCTAACCATATTTGAATTAAGTTTAAAAACAATAGTAAAAAATATGAAAATGATAAAATTTTGGATTATTTTAAAGGGTATTTTAATATTATTTCAGGTACTTAATCATGACAAAATATTATTTATGTAAGAGAATAAGTTATAGGTTTTAGAATTAAAAAAACTTTTATATATTTAAATAAAGCTTTGGAAAATATATAAAAGTAAGAAAGCCTCAAGTTTACTCTTTTATTTCATTTAAAATGCTTTAGAAATGATTTTACCTAGTGATCTCAGAGCAACACAATGTGTGCATTAATCAATTGAGGAGTACTTTCTCTCCACTTTTTCCATATTTTGCTAATCTATGTTGCAAAAAGCGTAATTGAGTTTTAAATAAAATTGAACATTTACTATTCTCTTTGATTAGTGTGCTGAATTTTCACTGTGTAAAGGTAGTGAGGAAACAAAGTTGAAATCTAGCTTTGACTTTCAAGAAGCATACTGTTTTATTGAAGCATGGGCAATTATAATACATGGCATAACAACAATAATAACAAACAACAATACAACAATAAATGCTGGTAGGAGCTACTATGAATCAAAGTTCAGTGTTGGAATAATATAGAGCATGGTCACTAAAATATAGGGGTGATAAAGTACTTATATCAGAATATTTAAATGAATATTGAGAGGAAATAAAGTATAGGTAAAAACTTAGATTATACAAAACAGGCTCTCTCTCCATGTTCCTCTTTACAGCTAAGTTCCCAAGCAGGTGGTAGGGGGAAAGCCCAGCATAGGGGATTTTCTGTCCTTCCTTTCATAAGTTTTGTTTTCTACTATGATTCTTAGATTCCTTGAACATTATGTGCATGTGTCTTCTGCACACAACACGACTGGACTTAGTTATATGTCAATCTCCAAGTCATCTGAAGAATGAGACTCAAAGAATTAGATATTAGCTATTCTGCTTTGGTTTGGTTTGGCTTTTGAGGATAAGGTGAATGCCAGGCACCTCAGCTGTTGCTCTTAATGCATCAGACTTAAATATGAAAGGTTCCACCTGCATATTGCACATTGTAGATCAATTTGGCATGCATCTTTCTCAGTTCTTAACATTAGTATTTTTTTTTTAGTTCAGAGTGAATGATGGGAATCATTCCTTTAATTATAGATAGTACTGTTTCCTGGACCCAGGGACTGACTTTTTCAGTACAAAGTTCAGAATTTGTTTTCTTCTTCCTGTACATTTTTTAAAGCTGATTTTTGAGTTCCTAGAATAGAATAAAAATATGTCAAAACAACAGAACCCTGACAAGCAGCCTAAGTAAGCTGTGGATGATCACACTGAGTTAAAACTTATAATAATTCTTATACTTAAATAATAAAAAATGCTTTGCTTTTGTTTATATTTTTAACTAGATTTTCAATTTAAAATAAATTTTTTTCAAGCAAACAGTGATATGATATATCTAACCATTTTTTTTTTGCTTTAAAACTGCCAATAGAAAAAAAATAATTTTAACTCTATCTGTGTTTTGAAACTGGAAATAAATACTTTCTAAGGAATACAAATAATGAGAAAAAAAATAATCAATTTTAATTTACAGGGAAACAGATATACTTTATTGCTGAGATGATATTTTTTTATGTAGCCTTGCTAATAAGTACACACAAGCTACAGTTTGGTATCTCAAAGGATCCAACTGATTTCACTTAGTCTCATTCTGCAACTTCTTTTCAACTTCTTGACATTAATTCTCAATCATGGTAATAGCTTTATCACATATATTTAGCATCACTTTAACATAAAATGGCAATGAGTCAGGTATATACTGTGATAATATTAGCAAGATACGAAGTTTAATACAAGAGTATTCACCATGTGAGAAACATATACTTAATTTTTACTTACCTAAGAAGGGGACACTGGGGAATCTAATCAGTGGAAGGCAGACCATTCCATTCATGACATAATAAAGGATAAAGGCTGGATTTGAGCCAGTCAAGGTAGCAAGGACTTGAAGAACTAATATTCTACAGAGAAAAATAAAGATGCACAGAAATGAGATCTCCATTCACTTCCCTTCTTATATGCCAATCATTTCCTTATCCATAACTTTCCCAGGTTCTGTGGCTTAGAAACCTATAAGAAAATTTACTGGGGTTTTTGGAAGTCTCACATTGCTACAGGTGATATGATTGAAATTCAAAAACCTCTAAAGAAAGTCAGTGGTAAACACAATATGTTCTCTGTTGAGACATTTAAAACATTACATTTCAATCAGGAAAAGCTCCAGTCTTTTAAAAATTGGAACAGATTGAGATTGAAATCTTTGATTTGAGATCTCTCTTCTCTCACATACATTTACAGAAACATAGGGTCAGTCTTACCTTAAGGAATAAATCACCTAGTACCTCTGTAATTTCTCATAGAAAATAGCTGGAACAGCACATAAACATTGATCAGGTATCTCTCTCTCTTTCCCTCTCTCTCTCTCTCTCTCTTTCTCTCTCCCTCTCTCTCTCCTCTCTCTCTCTCTCTCTCTCTCTCTCTCTATATATATATATATATATATATATATATATATATATATAATACACACAACACACACAAACACAAACACACACAAATTGAGCAATAGAAGCACAATTGTATAAGCCCTTATCTTGGGAGTGATCAGTTATGGATTTTAATGTAGATATGGTAAACATTTTCAATAAAAAAATAAAAACATAAACATTGCTCCAGAGGCCAGGGAGGTATATATATAAAATCTAAATAAAATGAAAATACTCAAAATCTAAGAAATCAAAAATAAATTTACTAAAGCCAACTAAAAGAATATTTTACCAAGCTGAAGTAGATCAGTAAACTGAAGCAAAGAGGTTCTTTTAAAAAAGGAGAAAAAAATCTCTAAGATATATGTAAATCAAAATTCTAATGTCTAATTGGAGTCCCAGGAGAGGAGAAAATAAAGATAATAGGAGAGAGTATTGAGGAAATAAATACTAAAATGTTTTCAAAATGAATAAGATATTTTAAATCAGAAATGTAAAAAGAACTCTTACCCCACCAAAAAATATAAATAGAAACAAAAGCTTACTTTAACATTGAAATCTGACTACTATAGAACAAAGCCAAGATAAACTGCCTAAAGTACAGAGAAAAAGACATTTGCCATAAAATAATGGACAATTAGTCTGACATCTAAATTTCAACAATAATCATCAAAGTCAGAATATAGTGAATGCCATAATTAAAGTGTCCATTAGAAGGCAATACACATTGAATAATCGAAAATTAACTAAATAGAGGAAGAATTCAGTCCAAAAGAAAAGGGTAATTGGTGATTTATTCATAAGATATTATGAATTATTTACAACAATAAATTTGAAAATTAAAGTAAAAAACACAAGTAAAAATAAATTAGGAAACATGCCATGATGAGAAATAGAAATCTGATTAAATATGAAAATTAAATATATAATTAAATATTTCAGAAATATATTTTATATTCTCAGGTATACCACTGTCTTATGAATAGAATCATATTTTCTTCCAGGTCGAATCAGGTTTATATCAGTGAAAGAGAGGAGGATGGTATGCTGTGGAAGGAGATATTGAAGGTACTTGTGACCTAACATAAAGCTATAGAATTTACATACTGCTTCTCTAGGACAGCAAAGACACAATGCTGACCTGCCCAACAGGAAGTAAATTGCTTCTGGTGGTATTTTAGAAAAGGTATAGAGAAAAAAGTATTCCCAGATTAGTAATGGTGTGTCATGAGAAATATTGATTTGCTGCAGCATTTAAACTACAATTTAATTAGCAACTCCAATTGGGAGTCAGCACCTGATTAAATGTACACAAATACATTGTCATTCTTTGAAATCAGGCTATTTTGGGCAAAGGACAAATAAGCAAGTTGAATCAGAATGTGAGAGCAATCTCTACTCTCTCCTCTTACAAATCCATCATGGTAGCACAAATCCCTGTGATCCCACAGAGAAAGTGGTATTAATTTTGGTTCACTTGTTTTCTAACCAGAAGTTTAAGATGTGTTCTTTTAAACCTTCTTGTCAGGAATGGAATGAGGAAAGGAAGACACCTAAAACAGAATATTTAACACCCACTCTCAGAGTTACATGTGTTCCTCCTGAAGTTTGGAGCCCAAGACTACTTCTCCCTAACCTTGCCCTAGAATTGGCCCTGTGTGGAGCCTTTATTCCATGGTACAGGTAAGCAATGTGTGGATTTCACCAGTTACCAAGTATGTCTGTTGCAGTTAAGCACTTTGTAACTTTGCATAATGACAGGATTTGTTTGGAGTCTCCCTATGAGACACACCTGAGTCAAAATTCTACTCATCACTTGTTTTCTCTGAAGTTCTGCTTTTATTGTGGATCAGAAACAATTTGGAGCCTCAGAATTAGTATCAGTTCAGAATTAGCATCCAATAATACTCAAAATATTGATGCTTTTCCCTTGTTATAGGTAAATGGTATGTCCTAGAAAATGGCTGAAAGCATGTTTTTGAAATCCTAGGAAGAATATGATATAAACTGTTGGCAACCTATAAGACTTCTTCATCATGAGGACATAGCCTCTTCTTTAATCAAAAGACACTGGGGCTAGACATGGTGGCACATAGGCAGGAGGATCTCAGGCTCAAAGCCAGCCTCAGCAACTTACGGAGGCCCTGAGCAACTCAGTGAGCCCCTGCCTCTAAATAAAATACTAAAAAGGGCTGAGGATGTGGCTCACTGGTTAAGCACCCCTAGGTTCAATACCCAGTACCAAAATTAAAAATAAAGACACTGTTCCATTAAATACATAATAATGATTTAGGGCTATGGTGATGAATTAAGTGAGATTCCTTTTCACTAGACTTGGATATTTTTTTTGTCTATTGAGAAATAAGATTCATGTGGTATAGCCTTACACTTTAGTTCTAGAGACACCATTCAATCAAAGTTTTCTATGAGTCAGAGACATGATTTTCTCTTTTGAACCTATTATGATAATCATGCTCACTTTAATCTTTCTTCATTAAGAGAGTTGGACCTTTTTACCAAGGATTGTGAAATCTTAATAAATAAAAATAATAATTAATTTTACTAAAATATTAATCAGATTAATCTTTAAAATTAATATCCATTGGCCACTTTTCCTTTCTGATATTCTCTCCACAAGTCAGAATTTGCTACAACAAAAAAAACAGAAGAAATGCCATATGCATAATACTTAAGGAAATACTTACCAATCCATAATTAATCTGAAAAAAGTTTGATATGTCTTGGTGAAGAACTTCCTTTTGGTAGCAAGCATGTTTTACATTAAAGAAAACAACTAGGACTGGAGATGTGGTTCAAGCGGTAGCGTGCTCGCCTGGCATGTGAGGGGTGCTGGGTTCAATCCTCCACACCGCATAAAAATAAAATAAATATATTGTGTCCACCTAAAACTAAAAAATATTTTTTTAAAAAAGTAGGATATGCTTATAAAAAATAAATAAAAAGAAAAGAAAACAACTACAACATACTATTCTAACATGTAGTGATCATTGAGTACTTTAATTTTAATTGCAGTTAGGAATTTTCTATTATAACATTAACTTTTGTGTTTTATTTGATTGTACTATTTTTTTAAAATGAGTAATCTTATAAATCACACTCTTAATACTGTTATAGTCAGTTTTTTTTCCACTGTGACTGAAAACTCTGACAAGAACAATTTTAGGGGAGGAAAAGTTTATTAGAAGCCTTATGATTTCTGAGATCTTAGTCCATAGAAGGTCAACTCCATTCCTCCAGGGCTCAAGATGAGGCAGAATGTCATGGCAGAAGAGTGTGACAGTGGAAAAACAGCTCACATGATAATCATAAAGCAGAGAGAGAGGTTTCCACTTGCCAAATACAAATATATACCCCAAAGCCACACCCCAATTTCCACCTCCTTCAACTATACCATACCACTTCAGTTACCAGTTAATCAGAATCAGGGGATTAATGCACAGATTAAATTAAGACTTCTACAACCTAATAATTTCTCCTCTGAAACTTCTTGCATTGTCTCACACATGAGCTTTTGGGGGTCACCTCACATCCAAATCCTAACATTCTGCTCCTGGCCCCTAAAAGCTCACAACCACCTCACAATGTGAAATATATTTTGTTCATTTCCAAGAGTCCCCATAGTCTCGACAGTTCCAAGATTGCTCAAAGTTCAAGTTCAAAGTCTTTTCTGAGGCTCCAGGCAATCTTGCATTGAGAGTTCCTATAAAATTAAAAACAATTTACAAATACCCAATATATAAAGATACTGAGTAAACATTCTCAACTACAAAAATAAAGGCATGGAAAGAAGGGATGGGAACAAAGCAAGACTGAAATTCAGATGGGCAAACAAGTCTTGTAGTTCTGTGTTTGTCATCTGGAGCACAGGGCATGATGTCCTCTCCAAAGGACTCACGTAGCTCAGCCCTGGTGGCCTTGTTTGTTGTAGCCCAGTGGCCTTTCTTTGGCTTGTTTCTGCATGATTCCTGCAGCTTTCCTAAGATGATCTCCCACACAATTGGCCTTTGTTAATCATGGTGTCTTCTTGGCACCTTTGGCTTCCTCCTCTCATCTCCATGCTTTGACTTCTCAGGGGGTGCCCACAGGGCTCTGACTCTACACTTTGCCCGACTTCCCAGACCTCCCTTTCAAATCTTGGTGGAAATCTCCATGAACCCCTAATTCCAGAATCCTGCATTCCTGCAGAACCAGCACCAAAACCCCATGGTTGATGCCAAGGTCTGCCCTCATCTAGAGCACACAAAGTATGTGAGTCTACTTTGTGTACAATCAGAGATATAAAACATTGTGCTCTATATGTATAATATGAATTGTAATGCATTCTGTTATCATATATAACAAATTAAAATTAAAATACAAAAAGATAAAAAAGTTATAAAAATGTAGTTTATTTTTTTTACATGAATAAAGACTGAACACAGAAAAATTGTTTTAGGATAGTCAACATTTCACTTTTCACATCCATTTCTGAATGCCTAGTTGGAATCTCAGACTTCTCACCCATACCATTACCAGTGTGCAGTAAGTCAGATTGTGCTCTCCACCAAATTTGGTCTAAGTGAGGTCTGATATCCCACTAAAAGACAATGAGGGGTGAATGTTGATTACTACCTTATTGTGAAAGTGTTAACAGGACCAAAAAGGAAGTGAAACATTACCCCATTTATCTGCAAATAGGTGCTAGTGGATGTCAAGCAGACCTAACAGAAAGATGAAAATGTACCTGTATACTTATAACACCTAAAAAATAAGTATTAAACATCAGAAAAGAGGAATACATAAGGTCTTAATGAAGGAAATACTTAAGACAATTATATTTCAGGAAATGGTAAAATAACTAAATGTAAATAGATTTATGAAATTCACTTGAATTTTTAAAATATTCATATTTAAAATACTGATATTTTAAAATACTGATAAAATAAGATTATGATGTTACATCTATATAAGAACAAGAGCAACCACTAAGAAACATTTGAAACAAACAAACAAAAACTGAATGAACACTAAAATTAAATAAAAATGAAATCCTAAAAAATAAAATAATTTAACTCACAGGAAGGCAATACAAGAGGAAGAGAAGAATGACAACCTGAAGAAACAAATGAAAAACAAAAAAATAAAATACTGGTCTTAAGTTCTACTATATCAATAATTACCTTAAATGTAAATGGTATAAATTGGCACTTAAAAGGTAGATGTTGGCCAAACTCTTAACTTTACTCTTGGTAATTAAGAAATTTGTCTCAAATATATACAAACTGCCAAAATATCATTTAAAATATAGTGTATTGTTAGGTTGAAAGCAAGCATGTGGAAGGAGATACACTATATAAATATCAATTTTAAAAGCAAACAAAGAAAAAGTAGACATGTTTATATTTTATTAGGTAAAGTAGAATTCAGAGCAAAGGAAATCATTAGAGATGAAAAGTGATATTATATAATCAAAATATAAACTTATAAGTACAACCTAATTATTCTAAATATGTATTATCCAAATAACACAGCCTCAAAGTACAGTGAGTAAAAATATATTTTTAATGGAAATAAAGAAAAATAGCATGCAAAAGATAGTGTAAAGAGAATATCAAATATAGTATAAAATAAAGAAAAAAACCAGATGTAATCCCAATAGTACTATGGGAACTAATTTCTACAATTAAAATAAAAGATAGTAAGTGCTGGGGATCTAGATCAATCACAGGGTGTAAGCATTTCATGCTAAAAGACGTGGGTTCAATCTCAGCACCAAAACAAAACTAAGATTAAATAGTAAAAAATTAGCAATTTATTTTAAAAAGGAATTAATAAAACAAAAGTTAACATGTCCAAAAGTTATATATGTATATAGTATGTATACATATATTGTATGTATGTATTTATCATAGTAATATGTATGTATACATGTGTGTGTATATATATATATATATATATATATATATATATACACACACACACACTTGCATTACCTATGTATATTATATATATATATATATATATATATATATATATATATATATATATATATTTATAAAATGTCATTATATTGAGATTTCTGAGTGTATCCCTAAATTTTTGATAGGTCAAACAAAAATTTAGTAATAATAAAAAGGTAACAACATCACTGTAAACAAACTATTAATCTGTCTGCAGTCTTTCAAAAAACCTTTTACTTTAATTTTGTTTCTCTTCCATAGTCATTTTTTTAAAAAAATGATAATGGAGGAGGCCACAGAGCTAATAACAAAGAATTTCAAAGACTTTATTTTACACAGATATTTTATGAATTATAATTAAATTAGAATTTCATTTCAAGGAAGTAAAAATAATAACCATATGTTGTGAGCTGAATTGTGTCCAGTCAAAGGATATGTTGAAATTCCAATACCAGGTATCTATGAGTATGACCTCTATGAGAAATAGGAGAAAGCTGACATAATTCAGTTAATAAGAGATCATAGTAGGTTAAGGTGAGCATTAATTCCATGTCTAATGGCTTTTTAAGAAGAGAAAAAGTTGGACACAGAAATTTACCAATTTAAGACAATGTGAGGATATAGTTACACAGAGGACTATCATGTGAAGACAGAGGTTGAGATTGGGGTGGTAAAAGTACAAAAAAAAAAAAAAAAAGCCATACCAAGAACTGTTAGCAAATGCAACATGCAATTAAAGAGGTAATGGCAGATTCTCCCTTGGAATCTCTAGAATTAACAACTTTTTCTGACACTTGGATTTTGTTGTTCTGGTTTCCAGAACTAGGAGATTATATTTTCATTTGTTGTAGTCACGCAGTTTGTGGTAATTTGTTATGGCAATTCTTCAAAAGTAATGCATGATAATTTTGAATATTAAAAGAAAACAATAGTAAACAAGTATTTGAGTACAGAACTAATTAAGCTGAAAAGTTAAAAACACATAACTAAAAATAATTTCATATGATTCAATTGCATATGTGAAATTCACCAGAAAATAAAAGAAACCAGAACATCAACAAATTTTTTTAATTAATTTGAAATCACTAGAAACATACATATATATGATCTGACATGTACATTAAGATATCTAATTATGTAAAAACTTTCTAATATTTAAAATCTAATTATACCTTTCCTAAAAATACCAGATTACAGAATAAATATTATGTATTTCTTAATTTACTAATAATAAATGTATAGCATTTTAGAATTTAGGATACATTTAAGCATTCTGTATTTCAAAATGTATAACTACTCTCTGTCATGTTGGCTTAGGAACCAAATTCCTCAGTAAGACTACTAAAGTGCAATAAGTAAAATCAAGAATCAATAAATAGGGTGTTATCAAACTAAAAAGCTTTTTCACTGCAAAGGAAACAATCAAGAATGTGAAGAGAGAGACTTTCTGAATGGGAGAAAATTTTTACCACCTCACATCAGATAGAGCATTAATCTCCAGGGTATACAAAGAACTAAAACAAACAAACAAAAATAATTAATGCAACCCGTCCCCAAAAAAACCTAATCAATAAATGGGGAGAGAAAATGAACAAGTGCTTCACAGAAGAATAAAATCAAATGGTCAAAAATATATATGAAAAAAATTGTCAACTTCTTTAGCAAGTAGAGAAATGAAATTAAAACTACACTGAGATTCAATCTCATTCCAGTCAGAATGACAATTATCAAGAATACAAGTAACAATAAATGTTGGTGAGGGTGGGGGAGAAATGTACTCTCCTATATTGCTGGTGGGACTGCACATTGGTACAACCACTCTGAAAACCAGTATGGAGATTCCTCACAAAAGTTGGAATGGAACCACCATTTAAACCAGTCACCCCATTCTTCCATCTATACCCAAAGGAGTTAAAATCAGCATACTCCAATGACATAACCACAGCAATGTTTATAGCAGCTCAATTCACAATGGCCAAGCAATGGAACCAACTTAGGTGCCCTTCAACAGATGAATGGATGAAGAAAATGTAGTATATATACACAATGGAATATTACTCAGCCATAAAGAAAAATTAATTTATGGCATTTGCCAGTAAATGGATGTAAGTAGAGAAAATCATGCTAGGTAAAATAAGCCAATCATTAAAAACAAAGACAAAATTTTCTCTCTAATGTGTGGATGCTTGCCCACAACAAGGGAGACTGGGGAGGGGAAGAATAAAATCCTTTGGACAGTAGAATTAATCAAAAATAAATCATCTATTTATTTTATGTTTATTTTGGTTAGTTATAATTTTGTAACAGTATGCCCTTTAAAATAGATGATTTAACCATTCTTATTGATTCAAATAACTTAATTCTTAATTAAAATTTTTTACACAAATTAAACTACATACTCAGATATTTTCTCTTTCTTTGTTGAATTCAGTCAAATACATAATGAATGTGATTTAAGTTTGAAATTTCAAAAATGTGATAACTTTCCCAATATATACATAAATCAAAACCATATACGGTACCTCAAGTATATCTAAAATATTATTTGTAACTCAAAACAATATGATGGATTTTCAAGAAATAAAATGATGAAGAAAACACTGTTTAAGGGCTGTGGTTGTGGCTCAGGGGTAGAGCACTTGCCTAGCACATATGAGGCACTGGGTTCAATCCTCAGCACTACATAAAATTAAATATATAAAATCAAGTTATTGTGTCCATCTACAACCAAAAACAATTAAAAAAGAAAACATTATTTAAATGTTGATTTTTTTGAGGACAACAGGGAAAAATAATGTGTGTGTGTGTGTGTTTTCTCAGAAACATATGGGTGAAAAACAGAAAATCACTATTGCTTCAATTGAACTATTTTTTTTTTAAATATATTCCTATCCCACATGCTTAGGAATCAGCACAAACTAAAAGATTAAAGTGAAAGAAAAAAAAGCATTAAATTAATGTAATTTTGAAGAGTAAATATAATTGCCATATTAGAACCAAACCTAATTTTAAAATAACATTTACTTTATATTCTGATGCAACATAATGCTGAATCCAAGTCTTTCAAAAATACAAGTGTAGCCTTAATCTGTGGAACACAGTAATTAATTGTAAGAGAAACTGTTTTTTCAAGTGAAATGATCTATTCTGTAACAAAAGTCATTTCAGTCTTGCAGAAATAAGTCTTTATTGTGTATCCAATTGATATTTAACCTATTGAAACTTTGACTCCTTCATATGCAAAGAATAGGTATCTTTTCTTGGATATCTACTCATTAAAATTAAGATAAAAATGCAAAACACTTACAATGTTATACATTAGGTTACAAATGAGCATTATTAAGCAGTTACATCTTTCAGCTTTTCAAAATCTCAATATATATTCTACACAAATTAGAGATCACACTCCTTAGGTATTTGGTTTTCTAACTACCTTGTATTCTCATAGTTGTATTGCATTTTTGAATCAGAAGTACTTGTTGTTTCTTTACACCCTATCCAAATGCTTTCTCTTTTCACATTTATTTTCATACATAAGCAAATATCATCCCAAATATTAAGCAACACTCTCACTCCCACAGTTTTTATTATGTATAATATAACCTCTGATATGTACATTTCAAATATAGTTGCAAAGAACAAGGCATTAGTGATAGTTCCACACATGAACACTCACATTTTATGTTTCTGAAGGATTCTTGTCATTTTAAATGAGTATTTTCTTTCCTTCAAATTTACTTTGAGCCTTTTTAGTACAATGTTTTAGTCAAATTTACATTGATGAGACCAATATACCTGACAGGAAAAACTTAAGAGATGGAAAAGTTTATTGCATTTCAGGGTTTCACAGGTTCAGTCCATGGCCAGTTGATCCCATAACTCTGGGAGTGAGTTGAGGCAGAAAAGAACAGTGGAGAAAAGCTGCTCAGTTCACTATAGCCACAAATGTGGGGGCAGGGAGAGACCAGGAACAAAATGTAAATGAAAATGACAGGCCTCAAGTGACATGATTTCTCTAGACACACCTAACAACTCTACAGTCTACCACCCAGTTAGTCCATTCCAGTGTATCAGTTCACTAATCAGACTATAGCTCTCATAATCTAATCATTGCACCTCTAAACATTCTTGCATTTTCTCACACAGGACATTTTGGTAGATACCTCATATCTAAATCATGACGTTCTTCCACTGGCCCTTGAAAACTTGTGCTCACCTCATAATGAAAATCACTTAGTCCATTTTCAGGGGTACCCATACTCTTAACAGTTCAACAATGCCCAAAAGACAAAGTCCAAAATCTCATCTGAGACTCAAGGGGAATTCTTGGATATTCTCTCCTAGAAAGCTCAAAAGGAAGTTAAGTATTTTTAATATATAATGGTACAGAGTCAATATTTACATTCCATTAGTGAGAAATGGTGGCATAGAAGAAAGGATGGGACCAAAGCTGGACAAACAAATATAGTAGCTTCTTGTCTAGCACCTGGGGCACCTGTCACTGTGACATTCCCTACAAAGGGCTTGTGTTTCCAAAACTATGACCTCTGTGGTTTCATCCCACATTACCTTTCTCTTTGGTTTTATGTGGCTTGATTCCTTTAGCTTTCAGCAACAGATATTCCACATTACTGTCAGGTATAAATAATGGGGCTCTCCACAACAGTTGTAGTTTCCTTCTTACGTCTTCAGGCACAGCCCACTTGGGGGTTGCTTTCCAGGATTCCAATCCTGCCATACTTTGCCTGTCTCAAAGGCCTTCCTTGAAATCTCAGTGGTAACCTTCATGACCCCTTATCTCTAGAATCCTTCCTTCCTGAAGAACTAGCACCTAGTGGATGATGCCAAGGACTCCACAATCCCATTCAGTAGCCAAGCCTCCTGGGACCATGGCTTCATTTGCCTCTGAGAGCCTGAAAACTGAGTATAATGAAACAAATTCCTCATGTTCTACTCCCTACCCCTGTGAAAGCAAAGTACTCCACTAGTCTTAAAGGAATTTTTACTTTATGCTGCTGCAAAAATCAAAGCCATATATTATGGATGTGGTCTTGCTGAGTCCTGACATGCCATTAAGCTATCTTTCCTATTTTCTTAGTGTGAATAAATTATCATCTCTTTCATATTTCGAATCACTTCAATAACCACACCTTCCTGAACTTATTGAAAGGTTTTTTTTTTTTTTCTCCTCTGCTTTATACTCCTTATTTTCAGAGTGAACTTGGCTCAAACCCAAGAACAATACCCATTCCACTGGCTGAATGTTGTGCTGTCTGAAAATTTCCTTCACCAGATTATTTAGTTTATCACATTTAAATTTATCCTCACAGAAAATCTCAGGACATGGGTCAAATATACGCAAATTCTTCACCAGGATATAACATGAATAGCCTCTAGTTCAATTTCTAGTAGAGTTCTTCCCCTCTGAAACCTCATGGGCCCAATCTTTGCTGTCCGGTCCTTTCAGCATTCTAAACTTCTGAGCTCCCATCAGGATTACCAATTAAACTCTGATTAAAAAAGGTTTTAATAAAACCTCCTCCATCCTGCATCTCCAAAATTTTCTAAATTATTCCCTCAAACCCATTTCAAGTGTTTCTGAATCACATGGTCTGGTTGGTCACAGCAATGACCCTAGTCTCAGTCACAATTTCTGTTTTAGCTGACTTTGTTTAGGTGTGACAACATTTTGGTTTAGATATTAAATATTTCCCAAAAGCTCATTAATGAAATAATCAAGAAAGCTTAAAGGTGAAATTATTGGATTATGAGAATCTTATCAGTAAATTAATCCCCTGATAGGGATTAATTGAGTGGTAGCTAAAGGCAGTTAGATGTGGCTAGAGGAGATTGGTCACTGGGGATATGTCTTTCAGATATATATTTGTCCCTGGCCACTGAAATCTCTCTCTGTTCTCCTAGTGCACTGTCCTGAGCCACTTTCCTGTGCCGTATTATTCCACCATGATGTTCTGCCTCACCTTGGGCTCTGAGGATTGCAGTCAGCCATCTGAAACCATGAGTGACAAATAAAATTTTCCTCTGAAATTTTTCTTGTCGGGTTTTATGGTCACAGCAGGGAAAAAAATTGAGAAAAACAGTCCAATACACTTGACAAAAATGACTTAGAGGAGGAAATGTTAATTCTGTCTCACAGTTCCATAAATTCAATCTATGCTTGGCCAACTCCATAGCTTTTGGCCCAAGTTGAAGCAGAACATCATGGGAGAGGGTATGGGGGAGGAAACCTGCTCAGTTCACAATAGCCAAAGGTACACACCCAGTAATCTATTTCCTCCAGCAATATCATGCCTTTTTATACTCAGCACCCAGTTGATCTATTCCATTGGCTCAATCCACTCATTAGGGAACAAATCTCATAATCTAATGGTTTCACCTTTGAACATTCTTGCATTGTCATACATAAACTTTTGGGGATACAATGTATCTAAACCATAATACATATAATATAGTTTGCAACTAACCAAGAAAAAAACAAAAACACAAGGAATTCAACATCTCCCAATCATTTCAGTTTTAAATGTATTGTAGTTGAATTCTTATCACCATGTGATGAAATATTAGCATTCTTTATTTTGGAAATAGGGATTACATTTTGTGCAATTTTTATGTTCTATCATGATTTTTTATATTTTTGCATAAAACAATTACTGCTTCATTAATAGTTCACCAATATATTTCTGCTTCAACTTTGAAATCTTTCGAGCCCTAATTTCCCACAACAGGAATTTCAAAATCTCTTTTATTTGCAAAGTCCAACTATAAATTTAAATAAAAATAGAAAATAATTTGAGGGGAAAACCCTGATCCCATTTAATCTGCTTGAACTCTAATAATTCATTTATCAGATAATTTTCACAAAACTTTACACTGAGTCAAAAAGTATAGTAACTCTTTTAGAGTGATCAAAATTCACTGTACATTTGAGGTCTATTTTTATCATCCGTTAAAAGGTTATTAGAGTAATCATTCCTATGGTCAAGTTAGTTTCTGCTCAGCAAATAGAATTATTCTTGCAATACTTTCGGACACTAAAATTCTGTTTAATTTCTAGGAAACTTAAGTTCATTTAGCTATTGTTACAAATCCTTGAGCTTAAATACACCTAATTAAATTTATGCTAATGTAGCTTAATTCCGGTAATTGCACTCATGCTGTCCCTGATGGTTTACTATTGCCATCTGGCCCCTTATATCTCTAGATCCTATTATTCCCAAGATATCAGGCTACTTATGTCTAGTGTATTATAGTCTAGACTCAGTATAATGTAGCATACAGAGCACTTTGAGAATTAGGGACACACCCTGAAAAAAAAAAGTCACGCTTAATGTTTGATAAAGAAAGGCCTTATTAGAAGATATGCTTGGAAAATGCTGAGCAATGTTCATATAATAGATTGATTTAAATATTTTGAAGTTCCTAACTCCTATAACTCCATTGTTTTCAATATAAAAGAAAATTTCAAAAATGTCATGCTATTAATTACTGTTATATTTGAATCTGGCTTTGAATAGCACTTTTAATAGACTATTAGACCCCTGTTAATTAAATCAAAACTTTAATCTCAAATTCTGAGTCCCCTTTTTAAAATACATTTGTCTAAATCAAGTCTTTATGAAGTTTAATTTGGGGTATCTCACTATAATCATTTCCGAAAATGCCTTCAAGTTTTAATTCTTTGAATGTCAAGGCAATTTTCTCAAGGTTCAGGACTTGAACTTCTCTATCAAAGCTCTATTGTGTTTTACTTTCATTAGGGACTTGTCAACAATGAAAGTTACATCTAACAGTAATTGGCCCCAGTTTGGGAGGAAACTGTCACATGTAGCAACTGAAATGCTTGTAGGCAGAGATCATGTCCCTGGGTAGGGGTAGAAGACAAAGGAAATTCAGAAAAAATCTTGAACTACAATGTTCCTAAACTCATCCAAGTCTTCAGTTATCATCCCTTTTCTTAGGGTCACATTTCTGTAGCAAGCAGTATAATGTAAGTATTTAAGGGAAAAATGTCTAGAGTGATAGTAAGTTTAATTCCTACTGAAATTCTGCAAGTTTTATAGACTTGCTTCTAACCCTAACCCTTATTATTATAGAAAGTGAGGGGCCCCTTCAAATCTTCTGCTTCAACACATATTCTTAATTGTATATTGATAACCCTTATTTTTGTTTTGTTTTGTTTTTCTGTACTTGTTCTGTAGAACTATGAGAAGAAATCAGGTGATTTTACTGCCTTTATAATCACTCTTGTTGCCATAGTAACTAAATACCACAAGCACTTGTTCTCTTATTATTATGCTCCTACCTATAATTCATCCCATGTCACTGCTTGTGACAATATGAGCAATTGTGAGATGCCTTCCTCATGCCATTGCCCAATTTTCTGCTGAGAAACAGATTTGCCTTAAATATTTCAGGGATCCAAAACAAAAATCCCATTTTGAGTTCATTTCCTGGAATATACTTAATATCAGTTATTATATCAATTACAATAATAACTGGGTAAATATAGTACAATCAAATTGGGATGACTATTAAATTATAAAAGTATAGGTGGGGTAAAAGTAACCACAAAGATTAGTGTGGCAATGTAGAATTAGACAAAATGGACTATCACTTCCTTCAAGTCTGAAGAAACAAAGGGAAGGTGAGCTTACTAGAATTCAGAATAGGTCAGTAAAATTGAGAATGTTTTCTTGAAAGGAGTGATCTTCTGCCAAAGGAATATAATGAATCCCTATAAGCTATACTTCAGATACTTGGTAAATGAAAAAAAGACACAGGGTACAGAATCCACTGATATAATTAAGCATAGTGATCTCTTCTTGAGGAGAAAACAAGATGGACAAAGGTGAACAACACATAAGAAAAGATAGAAAGTATTTAGCATGCATTTATAAAACTTTTGTGAAAATAAATATACCCAGAGTTTTCTGTAGAATGATGAATCTCCTAGGAGAAAATCTGGAGAGCAAGAGTTAATGTTACTTGAAATAAGAATAAATAATTAGTATTTTTTAAATAATTCATATGGATATTATTGCAAATATATATGCACATACACATACAAATACAGACAATTACACTATTGCACACACACATGAGCACAAGAGTATGTGTATGTGTGTCTACATGTATGTGTATACATATATATACACCCACACATATGACCTTGACATATATATATATATATATATATATATATATATATATATATACACACACACACATACACAAACATGTGAATGAATATATGTGTATTACCAAAAATGAAGTTATGAACATACAAATATGTATACATATGGCACTTGAGGTCAAGAGATACTCTTGGCCATGATGGCATGTTAATGACTACAGTAACTATCACCAATTCTGCCCACATTAGCATATTTTCACAGGTACCTACATTGTTTTGAAGTATGAGATAATCTGATATCAAAACAGCTCGATGTACGTTTTCAGCTGTGGCAGCTCACATGAAGAAAATATATGAACAAATAAGTAGGCAGAGACAATTCAGGTAGTTGAGAAGATATCACATACTTATGGGTAAAATTTCTACTCAAAAAATACAAACACATTACAGACACAATATCTAATAAATAAGTAAATATTTACATTAATTATTTTAAAATTTCCCATGTTTATACTTAAGAAAAAATATGGTACTTTGGTATATTAATTTTTTATGTATCTAGATATCTAATTAATTTTATATATCTAGATATCTATATCCATTTATATGTATATCTATCTATCTATCTATATAGATATATAGATTAGGTAGATAAATATATATATATATATATATATATATATATGTATATATATATACATATATCTATGTGTACAACAGATACACATGTATTAATTTTTTCAAGATATGGCATGGTATGATATGTTCATCAAATAGCTTACTTCATCTTCTAGCAATAGCTAAGGTGTACTTTCATTGTTGTGCTAATCAACTTTTCATCGCTATAATAAAAAATAGAAGACAATCAAATTATAAATAGAAAAGGTACATTTTAGCTCCTATTTTGGGAGTTTTCAGCTCATGATTGGTTAGTTCTGTTGGGGCCTGGGCAAAGTAGCATACCATGGGGAAAGCACCATGTAGTTCAGCAACACAACTAACCTCATGGCAGGGAAATAATGAAGAATAGGAAGAAAAGACCAGGGTTACACAATCACCATTGAGGGCATTTCCTCAATGACCTAAAGAAAGACCTAAAGAACTAGACACTACCTCTTAAAGTTAGCAGCTGATAGTGCCAAGCTGAGACTAAGTAAGCCTTTACATTGTGGGCCTTTGAGAGACATTGACAATATAAACAATAGCACATGCTTAATTTACTTAGTATAAATTATCATGATCAATATACCTCAGATACATACATTTGTTTCCAGGCTAGATTAATACCTTAAACTAAATTACTAAGACTTGAGGCTAAGTCATAAAACTGATATATTATAAAAATAACCCAAAATGGCACACTATGAGATGCTTACAATTTGCTTCAAAAATATTGCCTCCAAAAATATTATTGTTTTTGATTTTTTTTTAACAGTAAACTCTTTAAGTACAAACCTTGAATATGCAAATGATGTTCCACGGACAAGTATAACATGATTGATAAAACTCTGATTAAATGTATTTTTACAATATAAGCTGGCATAAAAAATTCTCTATTATTACAACAGCAACAATAATGTACACATAATAATGGTTTATGGGTAAATATTAACTATTCCAATTCTAGTTCCCAAATAAAAGAGTTCATTTTAAAAGTCTCTTTTTTAAAAGTCCATGCTTTGTCTTGTTTCCCACAGGGCTGCTGGTGATTCCAGCCTTAAAATATAAAGTATCTACCTTGAGTGACTGACTCAAATTGTGCTGGCACTGGAAAAAAATAAATCACTGCCTTTATTTTGTAGTAACACAAAAAGACTCACTAACTTCATATATACAAACTCAGCTTGTGTACATAATTATATGAGTTTTGAGAAATATAAGCTCTCAACTAGCTATTTCTAATACAGAACAGATGTTGTACAATATAGTTAAAACCTTACACAAAACTGAAGGAAAATTTTAATTTCATCTTTGATATACCAACATATGCCAACATTATATATCTAGTAATTACTTGCTGGGTTCTGTCAAAAAGAGGAAATCCCATCTTTGAGCATTTTGGCATGGTCATCTAAAATAATGCTAATTAATATGTAACCAAATGTTTGGTGGTTGTAGGGTACAGGCAGGAAAATGATGAACATAATCGCCTTGCTAAAAGGATCCTAGAGGTGTAGTCTGTGCTAAAATCTTGACAATTCTTAGTGTTAAGGGCAACTGCATGCAACCAAATAACATGAAATTAAATCAATAACCTTTTTAAAAAGATTATAAGTTCTCTTTTCCCAACAAAACAGAGAGGAATGTGAATAATGTACATACAAAATGGGGTTCTGTCAATGACAACAAGGACTATGTGTTGGTTCATATCAAATCCAAGAATATTAGACAACCAAACTTTAAACTTCTGTTTCTCTTAATATGCAGCATTCTTTACAGTAATTCAGTCCCTTCACTGATTTTATGCAAGTCTGAAGTGCTGTTTCTTGTGTCCCTGCTGGCACCTCCACCCTCAGAGATGCTTTTGTTTCTTCTTCTTTGCAGTTTTTATTATTATCTTCAACTTCTGGAGTTTTCCGGGATTGTTTTGAGGATTTCTTTGATGTATATGACTTTTTCTGTTTTGAGGCCCTTTTTTTTTTCATTTTTTTCTTTTTCTTTTTTTTCCATCTTCTACTCTATCACCTTCTTCCTCACTGATTGCATCTGCAGTGTTTCCACCTTCTCTCAGGTTTTGGAGAGCTCTGTTACTGAATTGCCTTGTATTCAGTAAACTTGACTCCTGCGTTATTTTCTCTTTCTCACAATCCTTCATTTAATCCTTTCCCTTTGACTTCCCAAACTTGTCTTTGTATTCCTTATATGGGAAAAGGTCTTTGGGACCTAAAAAATCAGTTTCATGTGTGCCCAAAGTGACAGGATACTTGTTTGCTGGAGACTTCATAGCTTTTTCTGGGACTTCATCCATCCAAGCTGGCCCGTGCCAGTATCTCTTCATTTTGCAAAGAGGAGGTCGCCTGGTTTGTACGGAAGGGGCCACAGACTCCCATCCTGAATGCCTCTTCCCAGCTACTCTTTGGTCACTGTGAAGATAATTGTCATTTTTATACTTTGATTTTTTTTTTTTGTCATGAGAAGTCTTTTCAATGTTTTAGCTTCTATCACATGGAAGAAGTTTGTGAGTTTTGTAATATGTAATTTCTTATAATGTTTTTATTATTATTTCAAAGATAATTTTTTTTGTGTTTATACTAGTATTTTGGATTTTCTATTTTAACAAAGTTGTATTAAATAACAGTAGACTAATGTTTTCATTCTACATGAAGTGTCAACTTAGCTTTAATGTGGTGGATCTCACTCATTGATTTTAATTATTCACCAAGGGAGCAATATATATTGTATGTATATGAACACTCTCACCAGGTAGTTCAGTATTTAACTAATCCATGTCAATAGCTGGCATATATACATTAGGATATGAACAAAAATACAGCCACATCAATACTGAAATTTCGGTTTTTTAGACCTCAGTTCCTCTGGCTTTTGCTTTCAAAATCAAGTGGGAAGAATTACATTTTAATTAATGTTCACTCTTTTAATTAATTTATTGATTTCCAAGGTGCTTCCATTATATTACTGAAATTTTTAGTGTCCCACCCTGTATCCTCAATATAGTATATCTAATTAAATGGCATCAAGAAAGTGCTAAATAAGCACTTAAAATTCAGCCTCTAGACTGTAATAACTTAATAGTACAAATAACTACTTGATCACTTACCCGTGAGAAGCACCATACTAGTTTATATATATATATATATATATATATATATATATATATATATATTATATAATATTGCTTTCAGTGCTTATAATAATCTATTTTGAGGTGAGCAAATTGAGAGCTTAAAAAGTGGTATAATTTAGTCTAAATATTACTGTCATAATAGAAAAATGGAAATTAGACTTCTCTTATCCATCATGCATGTTTTTAAGTTAGCCAAAAGTATATATGCACATATATTAATAACTGTTTGGGTTTTTTTTTTTTTTGTATCCCAGGAGATTATATAGTACATGAAAGGACAAAGGTTGTACTTTGACTACTTTATTCAGAGAAACTTGAACAGCACTTGGAATATGTTACAGTATTTTTGAATCACACGCATACTATTTACTAAATTTTACTCTGAATTCACATTGTGGAATTGTGTGGATATAATACATAAATTCAAAGTTGTATTCTGAAAAATGGGCTTGAACATGTTTGAACATATATGTTTGTGTGCATGTGCACATGTGTGCAAATGATACACAGCTACATTCTGAATTCCTGAGTTGAAACTACAACTTCTTCACTGTCTTTGTTGTTGTTGTGGTTTTATTTGTGGTTGTTTTTATTTTCTTTTTTCTTTTATAGTGCTGGCAATCAAACCCAGGGCCTCCAACATTCAAGGCAAATACTCTACCACTGAACTATGTTCCCCAGCCCCATCACCTTTTAATAGTTTTATCTTGGTTGAAATACACTGATTCTCTTTTGGCTAAGAACACAACACTTTTGGCTAACTTAAGTACATGTAGGATGAATAAGAGAAGAATGACTTCCATTTTTCTATAGGGACAATAATATTTACAGTAATTTTTTCCACTTTTTTAAGCCTCAATTTCCTCACTTCAAAATAAGTCATTATAAGCACTGAAAACAATAATCCATAAAATATATATTCTCAGCCTAAACCAAATAATAAAAATAATAAAGCATTTAAGAAGGTAGTTGAAAATAATGGGATAATAGAAAAGAAAGTGTTTTTTTAATGAAAATTAATCTATAACTGTTTGCTCTGATTATTACAATATCTCTGTTGTTTAAAATTTTTTAAAAATTGTGGTGGCAGGAGATACATTTGTTAGGAACAAAAAAGCTTTTGAAAAGGGAATGGGAAGAGACTGTTCTGTAAGGAGTTTTCATTAGGGCTAGAGGATAACATCTGTCTAATATTCTGAAAAGTCAAACAGCCTGGCAGAGAATAGCAAAATGAATGAGTTTGCTAATGAGCACTAATTAACCTGTTTGGGTGGAAAATTTGGTTTAATTTGGTGGATCTACCACATGCTGATATCAGACTGAATTTTTATACTAAGTATGACTCTTAGTAATTTACTTGATCAAAGTTTGAATCTGTAAGCATTTATTTGATCATATGTATACAGATTTAATAATTAGCTACAACCCTAAAAATCAAGGAAAATATTTTATTATTGCTGTTTTTATTGTAAATACACATCTTAAAGGAGTTTTTATTTTTTATTTGATACTGAAAATGCAATTTGAATAATTCAAGGAAAATGACTGTTGTTGGTAATTTCATCCTGACAAAAATAAATTGTATTAGCAGTTTAACACTTGCTTTGGAATGTTTTATAGATGATAAACATTTTTGATGTGGAATAGATACTTACTTTGCTTTCTGGCTTTCAAAATACAAATGTATTCTGAGTGAAAAAACTTAAATAACCAATAATTCACTATTTTTTACTTAGAATGTAAATTAAGAGATTCTCTATATAAGCACTTTCTGTAGTTATTAAGAGTCTTCCTTAATTTTCTCTCAGTTTTTATCAAAATACACATATTGCTTTAAACCAAGCAAATAACCATAGTTAAAAAGTTTTAACTTGATTAATGTGATATTCACACATATTATATTTGCACAAATATCATCCTACAACTTACAGGAAAAAAAGTAGTTTTTATTTTTAAAATATATTATAATTTCTGTTTAAATACTTTTTTCTGAAAGCATGGTTATTATTCAGTCTCTATATATAGGGCTTTAATATCTGTGACAATCCTTTGGGATTATGAAACTGTGGTTAGGGACATAACTAGTCTGCATTAATAATGCCACAAGGTATTCATATGATCTTATTCTTTGATTGTAGAAGATTTTTTTTTCCTATTTGAATACAAGTACAGTGAATAGAAAACATTCTGTAGCCCGTATGTCAAACTGTGACAAAAGTAACTATGGCATGATTGAAAGTTTTATTTTGCACAAAGCCGTGTTTTTGTTTTGTTTTGTTTTGTTTTTTCTTTTCATCTTGATGTCTTCCCATGATGGTATAGGGGAATTTTGTTTCAGAGCTCCTTCATTTGTGATATTTTCAGATTTACATTCTTAAAATATCATATTATCTGTATCAAAGAACTTATTGAATTTGGGAAAAAGAGTTAATGCAGAGAAACTTGCTAAAATGATCTGTTAGAAACACTGTTGCCTGGTACTAATAGAGGAAAACAGAAACCTCTTTTCTTCTTTCTTTCTTCCTGTCTCTCCTGCCTCCATCCCTTCCTCCTTTCTTCCCTCTCCTACCTTCCATGTCTTCAAATTTGACTTTTACAAAATAGATTTAGTTAAAATGATATTCAATCTTGCCTCCCAACTTTTACTCTAAGTTGGAAGAAATTCCTGGGTCTTTGAGAAGATAAAATTTTCAGATTAAAAAAAAATTAAGATGGTATGGATATTTCTGAATCCAAGATTTATGCTGTCTCTATCCTGCTCTCTGGTTTACGTTCCTAATAAGCTTAAAAAAAAAAAAACCATGAAATTTGTGTGTGTTGGGAGGAAAGATCTATCTGTGAAGTAGAGGGAGGAGATTAAAGGGTAGGGAAAAGGGACTTGATAAGGAAAAAATAATGGAATGAATCACCAAACTATTCATGTTTACATTCTCTACAATGTTTTATGCTCCACCTTACTTCCCTTCTTTCAGACTAAGAATTTAATTAACCATTTACCAAAAGAGTTCAATAATTCATGTGATCAATCTCTTCCTATAAATGAGTATGGGGACTCCACACAGAGAAGATTGCTCATGGTAAGAGGAAGTATTTAAACAAGTGGCTCTTTTGTGAGCTGAAATTCCTTTTCATTCAGTCGCTCTTTTTTCCTTACTTTCTATATTTCAAATTTGGTTGCAAACATTTTGACTTATACATTTCCTTCACTTTGAACTTTTTAAAATGGGATTTTATGTTTCACTAATTGGCTTCAAGTAATTTAATTCTTTTATATATATTGATACTTAGTTTTTAATTTTTCCGGTGTTCTCTCACCTAATATATGAGTTATTTGAGTTCTGGTTTAAGTTGTTTTTCAGGTCTGATATTTTTCTTTTGCTGACTGACTGTTTTTAGCTGTTGTGAAATAGTAGGATATAACTTTATCTCATTAATGGAAACACCTCTCTGACTTAAATCTTAAGTGGGATGCCCTTCTGTGTTGTATTCTTTGTCGTGTTTTATTAATAAACACGAGATTTTACTACAATAATATTTTAATGTCTATTTTTTATGTAAAATTAGTTTTATGGAATGTGAAAAATGAAGCAGGGTTCAAAATTATTTCAGTTCTGCCCTACTACCTGCGGGGATTTCCTGACTTTATTTTGGTCTAGAGCCTTCTCTTTTCTCCATTTCAGTTGTCACTCTCCTATTCAATTTGATCAGACAACCAAAGGCTTGTTTGCCAATGTTTCTTCCTGTCTTAGAGTGAATCAATTACAGGGAAGGGTGAGTAGCCCTGAGGACTAGATATTTCAGCCTATCAGCTCATCTTGCTGTAGGATCTTACAGTCACCCCTTATTGAAGAAGCTTGCTGCGTCTAACAACTAAACCGGTCAGGGTCCCTCCAAGTGAATTTGGGGACTACATACAGACACAGACACAGAAAGTACCTGTTTTGGGGGGTTCAGTGACTGCTCCTCAGCCACAGCTCCCACAAGGGGGGCAAGGCAAGCAAGAAAGAAAGCGAGGAGCACCTGCTGAACCCTTTTATTGGGAGAAGCTATTCAGATGAGGCAAGGGAGCAGGTTTTAGGGGGTTGAGTCTAGCTTCCTGATGGCTTGCTGTCAGCAGTTTGACTGACATCTAGGAAGGCCACGCCCTTCTCATGTGCTGTGTGAGGATTATAGGCAGAGCAAGAGAAAAGATGTGCTCCTTGCCTGCCCAAACATAGAGGCAATGTATGTTCAGTCCACTTTGTGTGCTCAATGCTTATAGTTCTCAAACACAGCTCATGGCTGACTTGCCACATCTCCACGCTCTCATTGCTCAAAGCTAAGGGGCACTCGGTTCCTAAGTGGCAGCTTCGGACAGAAGCCAAAATGCACTTTTATGTTCCTGTTCTTCTTCAAGATGTTCATACATATCTGTTGCTTATTTTGAATTGCGTTTTTAGGTGTCAAGTACATTTTTCTTCTGCAAAAACATTACAAACAGTACATCTACATAATTTGTGAGACTTAGTTCAAAACTGAAAATGTGGGACTCCTTATTCCAAAATAATTAAGAATTTGAATATAAGAGTAGAGCATTAAACCAACTCTGAGACTCTTCCAAGCAAAAGGTGAAATTTCTGGCTGACATCGTGTATGTATATCTTGGACCTGTTGATGATTGGACTTCTCTCACTGTTATTTTGTGTTTTCCTAGGGAAATCTTTCAGTTCTAGTTTTGCTGATAGGATTTAGTTTTGTTGTGGTGTGAGTCTTTCTTAAAAGTTATCATGCATTGAAATACCACACTTTTGTCACTGTACCATCATCTCAAATACATTTTAAATAAACAAATAAATAAATAAAACAGCAAAAACATAAAAAATACCCCACTGAAAGAGTTGAGTTTTAAAGTCCCCTTTAGTTAAAAAATAAATTTATCTATTGAATTAAAATCATCATATTTGAAAGTTGCTTTGTACATAATAAAGTTTTCATTTTATTTTATTTTAAAAAAGTATAACTACACTTTCATAAGTTGTTATTGCATGTAATAATGAAAATAGTTTACCATATCATACTATGAATCTTTGCAACTGCACTTCCATACTTCAAATCTTCAGTTTATTATTTAATACAAAACATAAAATTATAACAGCATAGTAAAATAGAAGGCTATTTCTTGCAAACATAATGGTTGAATGCAGCACTGTAGCTCAGCAGTTTCAAGGGCTATATTTCATGGAAACCTGAGGACTGAAGGCTGATATATCACAAGATTATCCTAATAGGCTATCAAGCTAGAACAGAGCAAAGATGAAAAATTGAGTACAATATCTTATGTCTCATCATTTAGTCACACTCATTGTTTCCCCTATATTCCATTAGTCAGAAATCAGTCAGATGGTCAAAACCAAGATAATTTGGAAAATGTTTTCCAATAGCATACCCAAGAAGGAAAGCATATAGATTTAAGGAAGAGTGAATATGTTATTTTTCTCAGGGCTACCAAAACAAATTGTCACAAACCAAGTGACTTAAAAAACATAAATTTATTCTCTCACAGTTCCAAGGCTTTAAATTTGAAATCCAGGGGTCACTGTATTACACTCTTTCTATCTACTTTAGAGAAAAAATCCACCCATCACTATTTTGACTTCTGATAATTGCTGTTGATCCTTGACATTCCTTGGTTTGTGACAGTGTAACTCCATGCTATGCCTCTGTCTTTGCATGGTCTTGTGTGTGAAACTCTCTATGTCCCTTTGTCTCCTAATATCTTTTTCCTTATGAGAACACTGACCACTGGAATCAGGACCCACCCTAATCTGATACTTTTATCTTGATTTTATCTGAAAAGTCCCCATTTCCAAATGAAGTGGCATTCACAGGTACAAAGGATATTCAATCTTTTCTTTTTGGGGGAAACTCAATTCAGCCCATACCACTCCAATCATCTCTGCCCCATAAAGTTGTGACCTCAGCTTTCTTATGGGTAAATTCTCTTCAATTTGAAAAGAGACACCAAAGATTTTATTTGACCAATAGCATAAAGCTATTTTTAGTTTTATCTGGGCCCAATGGTGCCTGCCTCTAATCCCAGTTTATGGAAGACTGAGACAGAAGGATCACAAATTCAAGACCAATCTCTGCGAATTAGCAAGGTCCTGGCTCAAAAGTAACAGAATAAAAAGTGATGGTATGTAGTTTAGTGGTATAACAACTTTAAATTCAATCCCTAGTACAGGGTTAAAAAAAAAAAAAAAAGATTCCCTAAGACCTTAGTTGTGAATGTTCTCTTCAGTTTAAAAGAGTTCAATTTAAATTTCTATAAAGATCACATTGTCACATTTGCAATGTAATGATATCTAGAAAGAATGTGATAAGTCCTTTTTCTTGTCCATTAATATCCTGCCAAGAGAATATGAATACTCCCAAAGTTGAAAATTAAAAAATAAATCAATAGTAGCAGTATATTTTTCTGCTGAAAAAAATAATGATAAAACCAAATTACATCTTGAAGTCTAGCATCATACTTCTGGGTTGAATACTTAGAAAAAAGAAATTATTATTGAAATTTCTCCTAGACGAGGACTAAGATTTAAGCTACCTATTTGAAGAACAAAATTACTGAAAATGATTCCATTTGTCAGCTGTTCACCAGGTAATGACTTTTCCTTTTCTAGGAATGAACCCTTAATAATATGACACCATATTATAGTATAAACTTTTTTTTTTACTTACCATCCAAATAACTAGATTAACCTTTGACTTTACTTCCCAACTGAAATGATCCTTTTTTTGTTTTTTTGCTAGCCACATGATAGTATTCCAATGAAGAATAAACAATCAACTTTTTACATGATATGCAAGTGGCCCACAAAGTAACATTTAAAGAAATAAAATTCTCAAACATTACTTTTTGTATATTTCATGCACTACATATCTTAGAATTGTTATGTCAAAAAACAGGTTATGTCAAAGGCTTCTGGCTCTTTTACTTTTCCATAAATAAATCTCTTAATTTCCAAAACAAATTCCCAACTATCTTGAATTGAAGTGCATCATACCTGCTGGAGTACAAACAAAGAACATGTTGGTACTCATTGTCATGTTTAAAATGTTATAATATTAATTTTCTGGGTAAATACTTTGACTTATTTTAATGTGTTTTCCAGGTTTTTGCTTTCAAAAATCCTAAGGTAGTATATAATTATGTGGTAAACTGATGGAAAATTTAAAAAATCATAGATCACTGTATGACTGCTTAGAATTTGAAAGATGTTTGAAGTTACAATCATCACTGTTGTAAAAAAAATCCTCCATTCTTATGGTCTTGTTTATTCCAGCAAAGGTTTTCAGCATTTATATGTATTAAGACTGAAAAAAGAATTAATATTATATTGAAAATTGTTTAATTCTAAAATTTTAAGACTAATAGTATCTACAGTGTATAAAATACACAAATAAATGAGAATTCCATGTAGTGAGGGTGTGGGTTGCAAATGAGAAACACAAGTGTTTGTTTTGGTTATGGGTAGAGGTGTTGAATTGCCAGTCCACACTAATACAGCTTGGTCGAGATGTGCCATTTTTAAAATTGATATATGTTTAAAATAAAAGGGCATCAGTGAAAATGATGAAGTAATAAGCTCTACCCCTTTATAAAAAGAATGAAAGAACTTGCAAAAAAAGAAAGAAAGAAAGAGAGAGAGAGAGAAAGAAAGAAAGAAAGAAAGAAAGAAAGAAAGAAAGAAAGAAAGACACCAACAAAATTCATGATATTTCAACTTACCATAGTGCCATTTTCAAATCAGTGGTAGCTCTGGAAATACCAGTCAACATTTTCAGCAACAGTGCCAGAGAGAACATAATGGACGTCATTTTCAAAGAATTGTGATTTTTGTTTTGACCTATAGGGAGCCTCCCTAGAAGGCTGACTTAAAAATGAATGTCTTTATCTTGTCTAAATGGAATGTGCCCAGTGCTAAAATGACTAACCAGGGATGTTTTAAGAAACATAAGCAAAAGTTGTAGTCAATTCTTTCTGATACAAAAGACTTCAGTTGGAGCAAATAATACATTGAAAGTTTGGAAGAAAAGGCAGAGGAATAAGATGTTTTGGGGAATGAGTATTTTTAAAAGATGTAACATATTAACAGGAATTTATAGGATCAGACACAAACCTAAGAACTGGAAATTCAGGACATTTATTTGATGTAATAATACCGTTATAGAATTACATATGATAATGGGTGCATAAGTTTGTGACTACACTTAAAAACACTGAATTTTATATTTAAAAATCTTTAAAATTATAGATTTATATCATATAAATTTTTATACAAAATTAATAATCATACCTACCTTAATTATATCCAAAGTCTTTGTGGGATGTTTATGTGAATCAATCAATCAATAAATAAATAAATAATAAATAAAGAATAACAGAATCATTAGTATCCAAAATAATATTTCGAACCATTGCAGAAAAAATAAATATCTTACTTTCATAAGATATTTGCAGTAGGCACCATTCTTTTTTTCCCATAATTTTGTTCCTTCCTTAATTTAAGGCAATGTATGGAAAAGTAGAAGGCACTTGATGCAATCAGATTTGCAAACATTGAAAAGAAAATTTCAGGAAATTTTTATGTACCGGGATGTATTTTAGAACATTGGGATGCATTAATGAACAGATTTATATCTTGTCCTCAATGATCTTATATTTTTAATTCAGAAAGAAAACCAATAGCTGATAATAATATAAAGGAATAAACATCTATTACATAGCATGGAATAAGTATCTAATTGCTACCCAATGAAAGGAAAACATTAAGGTATATTTTAGGAGACTGAGAAAACTAGGTTGGTAAGGATATGAGGCATAAAAGAATCATGGAATTTTGGAGTTGTTTCTCATGTACTTACTCAGATAAGCCTGCATCATGTCCAGTTCTGATAGTCCTTACATTCCTTATTCCCTGTGCCCTTACTCATAGTCATTGACACAAGTATCTGAGTCTAATAAACCTAGTTTGTACTGTTGATAGCAATACTAATTCTTCTCTGTCTCTCCACACCCAAGCCTTCACCACACTCTCCAGATTATAGGAACTAATCTTCTTTTTTCTTTGGCATTAATACCTTGATCACATACTGAAATTTTGTAAGAAACATTCTAATTATGTCTTTCTGCCTCCAGGCGTCTCGCTTTTCTTTCTTAGTCTGTCTTGTAGTCATAATGAATAAAAAACACAAATGATTTGACTGTCTCTCTCTGTATGGGTTAAAGCACCCAGTGGCTCTAAGTTGCTCAGAACACGTTTTAAATAGTTTCACAAGGAACCTGTCGCTTTACTTCATTTCTTGCATCAACCCATTTCAATGTCTTCTTTCTTTATTTATCCATATCACCACTATATCAGATATCGTTTTCCAATCTATATATAACAAAATTTTTCTGTCTCTTGTTTATACTAGGAAATAGATGTTTTCTCTTGCTGAGAATGCCTTTTCGTCTACTTTCCGTAATTATAAGAAAGTTGTGAACCATTTATATGGATGGGTGCAATAAAAATAAATTTTAGTTAAATATAGTATAAATCAAACATTCATGTAATTCTTCCCTAGTCCGGAAGACAAGCAGAGAAAATCCAGAAGTTACAAGAATTTAGTTCTCTTACATAAGCTTTAAAACTTCTCATAGATAAAACTACTTTGATCTTTTTAAATTATTATTATTTTATTTGCTTTAATTAGTCATACATGACAATAGAATGCATTCATGTACTTTGATATATCATACATAGACGGGATATAATTTCTCATTTTTCTGAGTGTACGGTGCAGAATCATATTGGTCATGTAATCACATATATACATATAGTAATAATGTATGTTTCATTCTACTATCTTTTCTATCCCCTCCCTCATCACTTCTCTCTACTTAATCTAAGGTAACAATATTCTTCTCTAGTGCCCCCCACCTTATTGTGAATTAACATCCATATATTAGAGAAAACATTCAGTCTTTGGTTTTGGGATTGGTTTATTTCGCTTAGCATGACATTCTCCAATTCCATCCATTGACTGGCAAATGCCATAATTTCACTCTTTTTTTAAAGCTAAGTAATATTCCATTGAGTATTCCACATTTTATTTTCCATTCATCTATTGAAGGACATCTATGTTGTTTCCATAGTTTAGCCATTGTGAATTGAGCTGCTATAAATATCGATTTGGCTGCATTACTGTAGTATGTTGGTTTTAAGTCATTTGGGTATTTAAAGAGTTTAAATACATAGGTAATATCCCTACACAATACAACTGATGATTGCTTATTGTTGAATATTATATAAATTATATTACACTGAATTCATCTTCTTGTAATATGCTATTCTGCACTAATATTTTTTGTGAGATTCATCTGTATTTTTACATGTAGTTGTTCATCATGTTTTTAAATATTTAATCACTGTTAATGGGTCCCAATTTATCTATCTAGCATAATCTTGCTGAACATTTAGGTTGATTCTTTCTTTGCTTGTTATGAAATATCAAGATATCATTTTCTTGGTTAAATAAATCATAGAAACCTGAAGGTATTTACATATAGATTCTATATTTTCTGTATCTAGTAGTGAAATTGCTTATATATACATAGAGGTTCTTGAAAGTTAATAAAGGAATATACTAAAGATTCATATTGAATGAAATATTATTTCTTTTTCTTTCTTTTTTTTTTCATTTCTATTAGAGTTGTTAGAATCAGTCTGTACTTTTTTAGTCTTGTGTTTGTAATAGTTATACATTGTGTTTAACTGCTGGACATGTAATTCATATACTGTACTAGGAAGCCATTTAAATTATACAACACTATTAAAACATTTAAAAGTTTCTACTAAAATTCTTTAGATTTAAATAGATATGTGCAACCATTACCACAATTTTAGAACTTTTTATTACCTGAAAAACCAATCTCTTCACTTTAAACTATTATTTTCTTATTTTCCCCACACTCCTCAACACATCCTTAAGCAGGTATTAATCTATATTCTATCTTTGCATATTTTCCTATACTGGAAATTTATATGAATGGAATCATATAATATGTGGATTTTTGTTATAAGCTTTTTAAACTGAGAATAATATTTCAAAGTTGTCTAATATTAGAACATATTTAGGATTTAATATTTTTAATGTTCAAATAATATTACATTGTGTTTATATATCATATCACACTTTGTTTATGTATTATCAATTGTTGGGAATTTGTATCACTTCAACCTTTAAAGTGTGAAGAATGCTGCTAATGATATTCATGTATAAGTAAGAACACATGATTTCATTCATCCTGAGTATATATCTACAAGTGAAATAACCACACCAAAAGGTAACTGTGTTTACTAAGTGTCAAATGCTTTTTCCATCTTACATGCACCCTTTTTTCATTTGTACCAACAAGGTATGAGATTTTAACTACTCCAAATTCTTAATAACATCTATTAGTACCTTACTTTTTGATTCTAGCTACCATAGTGGCTTTAAAATGGTAGCTCACTGGAGTTTCAATTTGCATTTCCTTCATGAGTAATAATGCTGATCATCTTTTCATGAATTTAATTGGCTGACCATTTGTCTTCCTTGCAGAAATGTCTAATCAGAGCTTTGATTAATTATTTTAGTTGGGTGAGTTATTTTTTTTAAGTTAACTTTTTCCTTTATATATTTTAGAGATAATTCCCTCATCAGTTAGATGAATTGCAAATAGTTTATCCCATTCTGTGTATAGTCCTTTATCTTTTTAGATAACGTCCTTTGAAACATAAGCATTTTTAATTTTAATTAAATCCTACTTGCCCATTTTTTTCTTTTCTTCTCCGTTTTATTTTTATATCTAACAATATTATACTTTTTCACTAGAAAAATTTCAAACTATTTTCTATTTCAAAATATTTACTCTTAAAGTGTAAATATTCAGGTATTTTATATTTTAGTACTATTTACAATGAAGTATATTTTATTGATGTGATAAAAGCATATTTCTTTCTTCTGTTTTGTTCTGTGATTGAGTAATGCCCACATGGCTATGATATTAATGATGATCACTTGCACTCCAGGTAGAATGAAAAATGCAGTGGTTGGAAACATCCTCAGATAGTATTCTGAGTTTAAGAAGTGTTGGGAGAACTTCTTATCCTGAGTCTCATTTTCTTTGTATAAAAATTGGAAATAAGAACATAAATAGCATAATGAAAGACAAAAGCTCAACAGAGGAGATGATAATGGATAGTAACTGCTTGATAAATCAGTATCATCACCATCACCACCACCAACATCACCATAATCTGCTTTCCAGAAATTAATAAAATGTAAATTAATAAAATGTAAATATATTTTTGTCCATTTATTCAGTAAAATTCTTAGTGCTGTCTTTCTTTTAATGAAATAAATCACAAAAATCAATGGCCCAAATTCATGAAATCACAATCTATTTAAAAATTTGATGACAATATTTCTGTAAACTGTTCTATTTAACTTTCTGTAATTCTGTTATATACTAACTCAGAAACAATTATCTTTTTAATTTGTGTCAATAATATTATATACTTTGGAATTGGATTTATTTATTTCAGGTAGTGTGCCTCCCTGGGTGCCTTAGCTAGCTTTCTTTACCCTTTCAAGTCTCACTATTATACAGTGGATCTGGAAAGCCCCCAAATGTTCAATTGTTGAAAGCTTGGACCCCAGCTAATGGCATTACTAGGAGTTTCTGAAATCTATAGTAGTAGAGTCTGGTTGGAAGAAGTATGGGATATGCCTTTGAAGGCTTTATTTCTTTCATGGCATACCCCTCCCCTATCTTTCCTGGCTGGCATTTGGTAAGCAACTTCTCTGTAGTACATACTCCTCATCATAATGTTTTCCATATCAGGCCTAGAAATGAAGGAACCAAGTAACCATGGATTAAATTATCTGCAAACACGAGCCAACATGAATCTTTCCTGCTTTAAAAATTTGATTTTCTTGGGCATTTTGTCATAATAGCAGAAAGCTGACTAAAAAACTATTGAAGATAATCTATGTTAAAATATTGTATTAGTACAGTATACAATGCTAGGTTTAATTTATAATTTCAAGTTATTTGTATTATAATTTTATATCCACTCCCTGACATATTATTCCTATTACTAGAACTTCTCCTTCTTTTCATCTCATGTATCTGTGTTTACCATCACACAAATATCATGTATTTTTTACTCCGCAGTGCAACTTCAACACTGCAGGATGGTAGCTTCAGACTTTCTTCTTTTTATTATTGCTTTAGATTAAATAGTTTTCATATTTATTATGCTTATTTTTGTATCATGATGAGCTGAAGAGCAACATTTTAAAGCTTCTTTTCATCTAAAAAAGTAAAATGAAACAAATCTATTTTTCAATTTAATATAAAAATCAAGCTGGCCACAGTGGCACATGCCTGTAATCCCAGTGACTTGGGAGGCTGAGGCAGGAGGATCAAGAGTTGAATGCCAGCCTCAGCAACAGCGAGGTGCTAAGCAGCTCAATGAGACCCTATCTCTAAATAAAATACAAAATAGGGATGGGGATGTGGTTCAGTGGCTGAGTGCCCCTGAGTTTAATGCCTGGTACCCAAATAATTAAAAAAAAAGAAAGAAAATTGAACTCACACAACTGAATTGGAGTAAGCATAAAGATAATTATATTTAATTTACTAATATTTGGTTTGATATATTTAGTCCCTTGTATAATTAAAGGCATATGAACTCAAATTTCAAGTTTATTTTCTTTATAATAATCTGTAATGTTAAATGATTATGAAAGAATGATTTTCTTTAAATAAAAGACACTCATTCTTTCACAGAGCTAATGTCATTAAGCTTGATTTTGTACTATTGGTCATTGCTATAATATTGATTTAATGTCATTAGATTTTATAAAAATTCAATCTAATAAATCTCTACACTATTTTCTTGGAAAACTTATAAATGATGTTATGTCTCATGTCATCCAATGTAAAATATACAATATTTAATTGGAAAAGAGGATTTTTAATCAGTATGTTAAGCACATAGTTCGGAATTACTTTGGAAATTTATGAACACCCATGAAGAATTATCTTTTGTGTACTGGGAAAAGAAAATTTTAGTACTTGTCTTCCTTAAATACTTCTTTTTATGGGACACCACTGCATACCTAATGAATCTCTAAATTAAAAGAAAATAAAAAGTGAAACTTTCATTTGCTATTGAGGATGCAGAACAAAAGAAATAGTTCACTGTCAGAATATGAAATCATATGGATGCTTTAGAAAACAATTGGACAATTTCATACATAGCTAAGCATAATCTTACCTTGTTGGTATGTAGTAATCATCCCTAAGTATTTTCCTAGATGTTTATTAACTGTTTCTACAAAAATATGCAGAAATATTTATTTTTAGTTTATTCACAATTACTCTAATCTGTAAGCAACCAAGATATCTTTCAATAGGTACATTCATCTGAAAACTGTGACTCCAAACAGTGAAATATTATTCAGCAAAAAAAAAAGAATGAACTGTGAAGCCATCCAAACACATGTATAAATGCACGCCTGTTTCTAAGTGAAAAAATGATATAAAATGATATATTGTATAATTCTAATCATATAGTATTCTTCAAAAAGGTAGTTTTATAAATATGACAAACTGATTGGTTGCCATTGTTCATGTTGAGTGTGAGTTTGGAAGGGTGTCTGAACAAATAAAAAGCAATAAATTTTTAGGGATCATATGAAATATAACATTCATTTAACTATTTCAAGTGATCCTAGAATGAAATTACATTGTGCATTTTTCAAAAGCCATTAGCACAGAATAAACTATGTTGTATGCAAATTTAATTATTTAGGAGATTAAGGATTCTAGGGTGAATTCACACTGTAATAAAATCATCTATTTTATATATGTATGAAACAACCCCACTGAAGAAGGTGGAGAGTTGCCACCCTATGTAATTGATGACTATAACCCTAAAATACAAAGGTGCTATCTACAAATTAATATATTCTAGTTGATAGTATTGTTGCTATGACAGAAGTGTGATTAATAATTATGATTTTTCTGTACCCGTATAAAACGAACTAAATGGCTTGTGAATATTAAGAGCTGATTTTTTACTTTCTTAGTAAGAGGTTAAAGATTAGTAATGGGTAAGGGAAAATGCATGTGTAATGGACTAGACTTGGGAACATTTGTATGAACTCATGTTTTGCTTGATGTAGAATGGGATGCTTAAATACAGAAATACTTTCAAGTATGTGTACAAATGCACAGAAGTTAGTACATACACAAATATGACTTCCCTACCAGAAAAACATTCCTACATATAATGCCAGCTATTAGCGATGAGGACAACCTACGCCCCAGATCTTGATTTAGAATACCATTCTTAAACAAACAAACAAACAACAAACAAACAAAAAAACCGCAAGTATCTATGGAGAATGGCTGAATCTAAGACGAGGGGAGGAAATCTATAAGATGAGCCTGCAGCATGTTATGTTAGTAGAAGTTAATGAAGTTCTTCACACATATACTCATTCTTTAACATTCTTAGCATCAAGGGTATGTCAAAGAGAGACAGAGTCAACTGAAAGATCTTCTAATGTCCAAAGCTGGTACAATTTGAGTAATAAATTAAGAAAGTTAGTATTGGATTGCAGTTCTAAGTGTAAAGTAGATGTCTATGAATACAACAGATATAAGTAAATGACTGAATACATTTAAAAAAGAAGAGAATATACCAAACTCCTGTGCAAAATTCTAAAGAACTTATCTAGCTTCTCCTCTCTCAAGATGTCCAGTATTGCTCCCTCTTCCTTAATTGTGTGTTGCAACCATAATGATGTATTTCCCAACTGTACAGGGTGGGAAGAAGTATAAAAGAGCAGCTTTACCGTGGAGATTACCACTAAACACTACCTCAGTCATCAGGCTTAAAACTTGAAGTTTGTCCTGTTGATACTTAATACTGGTCATATTACATGATGAGAATGACATGTTTCTTCTTAATTATTCCTGTACTCCCAAAGTGCTAAACATAGCATCATCATGAGAAACATGACACACAAATTCCATTTGATGGACATTGTAGTGTTCCTTAAAATTGTCAAAGTAATCAAAACTATGAAATTCTACAAAAATTGTCACAGCTAGAAAAGCCTATGAAGACAATTGAAATGCACACACACACACACACACACACACGCCTGGCCTGTAAAGTCATTATAACTAGTGTTCTTCCTGGAGTAACCTTTTTATTCATTTAAAGTTAGCAGCTGCCTGCACATAAGCTATTATGACAGTATAACATGTAACATAATTTTGAAGAATAAATAAAATTCCTCATAATACATGAATTTTTTGGTTTTATCTGAATTCATGCATTGATTTCCACTGCTTTAATCACTAAGATATTTTAGAATAATATTCTTGCCTAAATATTGTGGAAGTTTAAATTATCTGACCCAGTTTTCACTTTCTATTTAAATTCTACTTTCCAGGGTTTAAAATGCGCCATTTATTTTCATCTCTCATTATTAAATGGAAAAGGGATACTGAAAAAAGTAATAATAATATATGTCCAACTCCATTTTTTTCTCATTCTTTTTTGTCACTATCCTTCTGACGAGACACAGAAATAGAAGAGAAGCAGAAGAGGGAAGAAGGAGAGGACAAGAAAAGTTTTCCTTTTTCCTGTCTTCCAAATATTACATTCTATTTTTATCTAGTGAATTAATTATTTATGTTTGATATGAAGTAAAATAAGATCTTGACATATATGTTTTGTACATGGAATCATTGAACATATTTTTCCATGTGAAGTTAAAGGGTTAAATGGTGGTACCATATATACATATGTCTTACCTTTAGAGACTGCATTACATTGTTGAACGTGCAAACGAGAAAAAGCAAATAAATCACAAACTTTTAATACCCGATGATAGACAGAATTCTCATGATCATTTGTAGAGAAATGAAGGATATTTTTGTAATGTCTTGCTTTTTTGTACTGAGTTCTTCATGTTCCTGTCACAAATTTAAGAGTTATGAAATCTCATGAATTTAAATGCATGTACAAACACATGATCTCTCCATAGGCAGAAGTAAAGGTCATGCCAAGAAAATATGCCCTTTTTTGATCTATCAAAGGCCAGTAATGACTGTCAAAACTTAATTCACATTATTCTAATTGAATTCTTATATGGTTGATAGCTTCTAGATCATTGAGCATATTTATGTACCTTCGTCAACATTGAAATACGAATTTTATAATAAAAATTTGACCTCTCCATTTATATCTTAATTAAAATTCAAATATATTTTAGAAAATGTATTGAACATTATAGGGGAAATGAGTGAGAGCCTATGTGGAGTTCTAAAACACAATTGAGTCATTTCGTTCTATGGAATTATGTGGCTGTGTCAGAAATATTTTAAAAGGTCACATAATGTTTTTGCTCATGCAAGAATGCAAGTTTGTGAACGGACAGTCTGATGTTACATCCGCTGTAACAAACTACTAGTGTACTAGATTTCTTTATCTACATTAGATTTCTTAGTATCACATTTTCTGATTGTATATTATTGATTAGGAAAAAAAAAACAAAAGCAAAAATCAGAAACATATGAGTAATCTGTCTGTCCAGCTGAATATTTAGTCCTGTGTCTTCATAGAAAATAACAAATCTAGGCTACTATTAATATATGGATAATAAATATCTAAAATCACAATCAGGTCTTTTGTCTTAGGTTACCCTATTGGGACTTAAATCAATTATTTTTAATTGTAATACATAAATATTAATCATAATAAGATGTTAATCATCTTTCTGTCACTGTGAGGAAACAACTGAGAGGATGAAAAATTTATTATGAGCTCATGGTTTCAGAGGTTCAGTTCATGATGGGCTGCCTTCATTGCTGTAGGTCCAAATTATTGTAGCACATCATGCTGTAAGGATGAGACAAAGTAAAGCTGTTTAGCTTATGGCCCACAGGAAGCAGAGGGAGAGGGCGTGGAAGGTACCATGGATGGATATCTTTGAGGGTACACTCTCAGTGGCCTACTTTCTCCTGCATATGGTTACCACTGATAGTCTATTCAGAGTTTTAATCCATCAAATGGATATATCCACTGATGTGGATCCAACTCTCAGTCTAACCAATTCACCTATGAACCTTGCTGCATTGCTGAACATATGAGGCCTTTGGGAAATATTTTTACTTCCAAAGTAGAAGTATACTATTACAAAATTATTTCCATATGTTTTAAAAAATAACATCCATTCATTTCATAAATATTTAGAATATCCTTTTATATGCTACACACTTTCTTTTCTCCTCCCTTGTTTTATTTCAGTTTGATTGACAAATAATAATATGTATTTGTGTGGTATAATGTGTTGTTTTCATATAGTTGTAAAAGGTATAATATTCAAATTGATCATTTCTTTGTAGTATGAGCACTCAATATTCTCTTTTCCAGGTGTTATGGAATATATGATAATGCATTGTTAACTACAGTCACAGTTCTGTACAATAAAGCACTAGAATGTATTCTTTTCTAATTCCAATGTTGTACCTGTTGACCAATCTAACCCCATCTGTTCTCCCCAGTCTCTGGTAGTCACTACTCTGTTCTCAGCTTCTTACTTTTTAGATCCCACATGAATCAATAGCATCTGTTTTTCTGTGTCTGTGTGATTTTATTTAGCATAAAGTACTCAATTTCATCTGTGTTGTTGCTACTGATAAGATAGCATTTTCTCTGAGTGACAATGGTATTCCATTGTGTATATATACCACCTTCTTCATGCATTCATCCACCAATGGAAGATTAGACTGCATTTTTAGCTATTTCCAATATTTAATGAGTTATGTTCATACCATTGTCATCCTGCATATATTCAGAATCTAAATCACTTATATTAATGTCCTTTGATACTCTTCTGTTATTTATTCCATTCATTTTTCTGTACTAGTTTTATTCTCCCTCAGATGTACTATTCTTTAAAAATTGTCCAACATATATCTTATTTTGCATGAGTATATTGCATAAAAGTTATTTTTGTAGTACAATACTGAAAGGTTAATTCCAAACATAATCTTCACTGACCAAATTCAAGCCCATTACTATTTGTAGACATATAGCAGTTTCACAAAACAAAATTTAACAAAGAATATTTTATTACACCAGCATGTCCCTTCTAGATTGAATAACTAGTTTAACATAATTCTAATATTTTAAGAAAGAGGAATTTCAAAATGATCAAAATGTCTAGAGATTATTAATACATAAGAGGCTAGTGAAGATTTTCAGTACTTCCATATATTTTAAAATGTATTTTAAACACAAAACCCATCATAAAGTGGAGAGTTTCAGAAGTTTTTTTCATAGTTACCAAAAATATAAATATATTATACTAGTATATTGTCAGCAATGTCACATAAAACAAAAGAACTGATTGTGATTTTAAATATTTATTATCCATATATTAATAGTAGCCTAGATTTGTCATTTTCTATGAAGACATAGTACTAAACATTCAACTGGGCAGATGGGATTACTCATATGATTCTGTTTTTTGCTTTTGTTTTTTTTCTAATCGATAAAATACAGTCAGAACATGTGATACTAAGAAATCTAAATGAAGTTGATAATTTTTCATTCCTGTTCCAGGGTTATTTTCTTTCTTTGATTTTCTCTTGACAAATATTTTGATTCAAAAATATAAATCAAAAATACAGCTTAATTAAACCACTGAGTAGAAAAAAAAAAGATACAATAACATAGTACATAGTCAAACAGAAGTTAGAAATTGACAATTTTTTTGATTTTTTTTCAAATATTTTTTACTACTTGGTTATCAGGTAATTCCTAAAGTAATAGATATGAATAAGCATAAAGTTTAAAAATAATTTATCTTTAAATGGCAAGAATATAGAGTACTGAGATTTCATATACTTTCGTAACATCCTTAACATTAGAACATATATCATTCAAAAAACTAATAAATATTCATTCAGTTTTTGTACTATGCCTATCACCATGGAAGTCACAAATATGCAGAATATAGTTTCTGAAGTCTTAATAATTTTTATCTCATGATATTACTATTGAATTCCTCATGGCTACTTCATTGGAAATATTTACTTGATAAGTTGAATATTATTAATAAGGTTTTCACCAAGAATAACCAAGTTATCAATACTAGTTCAGAAATACAATTTCTGAAAACAAACACAATTTTTTTTCTAGCATCACTAGAAATGTTATTTCTGTTAGTTGCATGATTCCAGGAAATGTGTCAATTTGTCATATTTGTATTGATTAAAGGTAATGCTTTCTTGATAGACACAGTCTAAAGCATGTCACATGCTGATGACTATTTTGGCTAAACTTTGTATTGGTTAAATCTATTAATTACTAAAAATGACCATTATTAGTGACATTATTTTAATACTAAAATTAATGCTTGTCTTTTTCACCATATTATATTTATGATATATTTATGATATGACCAATACTTAGTATTTGTCCTGAGACTGCATTAGAAAATATTAATGACCTAAATGAAAATGGTTACATGTGTATTCAGGAAATGTAAATAAACTATATCAAAGTTATTGCAGTTCTCATTACCTAAAAGTTCTGACTTAAGTAGACGTTGGAACCACAAAAACTTTTTTTATATATATATATATATATATACTAAACCAGGAATATACCTAGGATCCAGTTTCCAAAACATCCAAATGCTATTTCTTGGGAATTAGTAATATTTTACAGAAGAAAATTAAAAAAATATATGTATGGCATTTGAATTTTAAAAAGTAGAGGAGAACATTTTATGGAGTAGAATAGAACCACAACAACTTTTCTGCTGCCTCCTCCTTTCATGTCATCAGGAATGGAAAGAATATGTGAAGTTTAAGTGTGTTCTTTCTGTCATTCACTCTGTTCCTACACAAATATTTGCTGTTTTCAGAGGTAAACATAAAAGCTCCATTTTTGACATTATATTCTTCAAAATTATGAATTAACAAATGTAAACTCTGATTTTTCTCATCTACCAATAAATTTTAAAATACACCCAAGAATCTAGCAAGAAAAATAAAAGTTTAATTACTGACTGGATAGTATGTGTGACAATAAGTTGCAGAATTTAATAGTTTCTCTCAAATTGATTCCATATTTGTCTAAAAGGTTTCAATAAGTATTTATATGTATGTGTTCTGTTAATTATTTTCCTATGTGTAAGGCAGAAAAGATGTGCAAGATCAGGAACAAGGAAACAAGAATAAGGCACCAAAAGAAGATTTATTGGGGGGCGCTCCCAGGTGAGGTTCACTGGGTCTCCTAATGAGTGAGGGCTGCGAAAGTCACAGGCCAGAAAAGCCAGAACAATGTTTATAAGAGAAGCTGGAGGTAGGAGGGCCTAGGCCATCTGAATTGTCGCTACCAACAGCCTATTGGCCAAGCTGAGTTTAGGGGCATCGGTGGCTGGTTGGTCAGGGCTGAGATGAGTTGACAGGGTGATTGCTTCAGCTGGTGGGAACCCGAGGTCACTGGGGTCTGTTGCTGTGTCAGCTTCTGATTGGCCATCTCGCACAGCTGCCATGGAAGGGGGAGCAGGAAGGGAAGGCTGCCAACCCAACACTATGCATTACATTTTTTTAAAAATAAAATTGATGAATCCTTCATTTTTTTTCTTTAAGAGCTGTTTTCACTTTTTTTTCTAACATGACTACTGACTCTTCATATTTCTTGATTCACCAAAGTATATGAGCAACTTTTTCCCCCCACACCTTTTAAAATATAAGTATTGTATAGAGGTAGACTATAAATTCTTATTAATATTAAGTAAAATATCATCATTGCTCCAATTTTTATCCTTGTTGTCAGTAAATATGACCATCTCCTTGCTTCTGCTGCAATTTGAAAATTTGTAAAATTACTTTTCATAAATCAACAAAATCTCTATTGAATTTGCTTAGTTTTTTCTCATCAATATTGAAGTGTTATTTGTATAAAATAGAAATTTCAACACCAGGTTATTCATTAGAACATAAACTTTAAAATTTATCTCTTCACTATTTATGCATAACCGAGTTTTAAATTAACTATAATACTTATTCATAGCTGACATTTTAAAAGTCATTACAATACCTTTTTCATTATCTCCTACTTTTTTATAGGTTTTGAAAACGACAAAAAAAGAAAACTCCTTTTTGAGAAAATTTCCAACACAACTATAATATTTGACACATATTCTGTAAGACTGTTTATTCACTCTAGAAATATATCTTAGATCAAATACATCTCAACCTTAATTGAACTTGTCATTGGATAGATTAGGTCATATTCTGTATCAGAGATAAGAAAACTTATTTTTAAATTACACTTCTGATTACTGTTCTTTCCATAATCACAAAAACATCTGAGCTACCTGACATTACTATATCCTCAACCTAGGGAATTACTTCCTGGTTCTCTTATTAGCAGATGAAGTTCAGGTCCAAATTAAATTTTCTTTATTTTCAAAAGGTCAGTTGAACCATCACAAAGATGACATGAGCATATTAAAAGAATATCTATTAACATAACAATTTTGATCGTGTTTAAATTATATTTTGTTATCTCTACAAACATAAATGTGTTAAAATATTCATTGCTTTCAGAAAAGTCCATGTTAATGGCAAATTTTCTATTTATTTTTTATATTTACATAATAAAATTCAATTTTTTGCATTTTGTTTTTATAAGTAATTGTAAACACTTTTTTGGTCAAATATATCTATAATACATACTTATTTTGTAGTAAGGGAACATATTCTTATTCATACTTTGATTTCACAATCTGATATAGTGTATAATTCTACAATAAACATGGATTGCAGGTGACATTTAGAATGCCAATTTCTTCCTTTGGGCATATAATCACTAGTGAAACTGCTGGATTTTAACCTAATTAAAAAAAAGAAAGAAAGAAGAAATAAAAGGATAAAAAGTATCAACATACCCCTCCCAACAGTGTGGTGCCATAAGTAGAATTATACTCCTCAGCAAAAATTGAGAATTAACACTATGTCAATTGCATTAAACTTAGAAATATTGAATTGCAGAGACATAAAAACTGTGCAATTTTGAACTACAAAGAAAGTACATTTTAAAATGTTCTAAGATGATCTTTGCAAAATTCAAGAAGAAAGCAATATTGTGCTAGAAATTAAGAATTGCTTGAGGAAGAGAAAATGGCAGATTAGAGGACTTCCCAGAAATTTCTTAACTCATGATTTCAAAAGCAGGAATATTGTTCCTCAGTGAGTTGAGAAACTAAGAGAAATCCAATAATGTACAGGAAAAGAAACAATAGAGACACAGAAAGTTGGAAACTTTAAATATAAGAAATAACACATTAGAGATGTACTAGCATGACTGGTGGTGGTGACTGTGGTAGTCTTATGCACTAAGGAGGGAGAGCAGATAGGGAGTGAAAGGAGAGCACTGTGGGGGAAAAATGGCTTGGGGGAAACTAGAATAAAGGGGTGGCTGGTGTTAATGTACTCAGTTGGTAGGGAAAGTTTTTGGGTGAAAAGCAATCAAAATTGCTCATCCAATGGGTGAAAAGTCTTATGGGAACCAGGGCTGTTCAGACAGAATCTATTTATAAGCACTTTACAGCAGTGAGCAGAGGGGGGATATCAGGAACTCATAAAGGAACTCACCCAGAAGTCTACTTATTGTCAGCTCCAGAGTGTGCCTGTAGCCGTGTTAAGTGCCACAAGCACAAAAATAATCGTGTCACAAGTATCTAGGCTTGGGATACTAATAGAGAGTTTTCTTTGTTGCTGGCATTCCATAAAAACTATTGCAAAGTCACCAATAATGGCCACATAGGTGCATCTGCACTCTTGTACTAATTCTGGGTAATTCAATCCATGGCAGTGAATGTGAGATCTGTAGAGGTTTAGCTTCTTCACCCTAAAGTGAAATTTGTGGGAGGTCCTTGAGACTCAGACGTCCATCTCCTCAGTAACAGGGAAGATGGATCAAATCTCAAATATACACAGAGTTCCAAAGGTCAACAGAAACTAAAGTTTAACTACCAAAATTTCCAATTTAAAAATCTTCATCAGTCCTGCTATGGGAATACACAGTTTTTCAACACTTCCCACTTTTCCCCATCCTATGCTGGGAGATGAGAAGCAAAGAGATAGTAAACCAGTATTGGTTTCTGGCCTCAATGCCTGGCAACTTGGCAAATACAAAGTCATTGGACTTAACAACTCCCAGCACTTGACTCAAGGGTTACAGAAGCCAAAAATAAAAACAAAAGTGAGAATCTATCCTTATCATCAGTTTTGATCACCTCAGCAGAAACAAACCCTTAATTTCTCATTAAGAATTTATATATTATTTTTCCAATCCTCACCATTTTTCCTCTATTTGAATTTTAATTGTTAATTTTTTTAAAATTTTTATTTTATTTTTTACTTTTTTTTAATTTATTTTTTTATTGGTTGTTCAAAACATTACAAAGCTCTTGACATATAATATTTCATACATTACATTCAAGTGGGTTATGAACTCCAATTTTTACCCCAAATACAAATTGCAGAATCACATCAGTTACACATCCACATTTTTACATAATGCCATATTAGTAACTGTTGTATTCTGCTACCTTTCCTATCCTCTTCTATCCCCCTCCCCTCCCCTCCCATCTTCTCTCTCTACCCCATCTACTGTAATTCATTTCTCTCCTTGTTTTTTTTTTCCCATTCCCCTCACAATCTCTTATATGTAATTTTGTGTAACAATGAGGGTCTCCTTCCATTTCCATGCAATTTCCCTTTTCTCTCCCTTTCCCTCCCACCTCATGTCTCTGTTTAATGTTAATCTTTTCCTCCTGCTCTTCCTCCCTGCTCTGTTCTTGGTTGCTCTCATTATATCAAAGAAGACACTTGGCATTTGTTTTTTAGGGATTGGCTAGCTTCACTTAGCATAATCTGCTCTAATGCCATCCATTTCCCTGCAAATTCTATGATTTGTCATTTTTTAGTGCAGAGTAATACTCCATTGTGTATAAATGCCACATTTTTTTTTTTATCCATTCATCTATTGAAGGGCATCTGGGTTGGTTCCACAGTCTAGCTATTGTGAATTGTGCTGCTATGAACATCAATGTGGCAGTATCCCTGTAGTATGCTCTTTTAAGGTCTTCAGGGAATAGTCCGAGAAGGGCAATAGCTGGTTCAAATGGTGGTTCCATTCCAAGCTTTCCCAGGAATCTCCATACTGCTTTCCAAATTGGCCGCACCAATTTGCAGTCCCACCAGCAATGTACAAGAGTACCCTTTTCGCCACATCCTCGCCAGCACTTGTTGTTGTTTGACTTCATAATGGCTGCCAATCTTACTGGAGTGAGATGGTATCTTAGGGTGTTTTGATTTGCATTTCTCTGACTGCTAGAGATGGTGAGCATTTTTTCATATAATTGTTGATTGATTGTATGTCCTCCTCTGAGAAGTGTCTGTTCAGGTCCTTGGCCCATTTGTTGATTGGGTTGTTTGTTCTCTTATTGTTTAATTTTTTGAGTTCTTTGTATACTCTGGATATTAGGGCTCTATCTGAAGTGTGAGGAGTAAAAATTTGTTCCCATGATGTAGGCTCCCTATTTACCTCTCTTATTGTTTCTCTTGCTGAGAAAAAAACTTTTCAGTTTAAGTAAGTCCCATTTGTTGATTCTTGTTATTAACTCTTGTGCTATGGGTGTCCTATTAAGGAATTTGGAGCCTGACCCCACAATATGTAGATCGGAGCCAACTTTTTCTTCTATCAGACACAGAGTCTCTGATTTGATATCAAGCTCCTTGATCCATTTTGAGTTAACTTTTGTGCATGGTGAGAGAAGGGGATTCAGTTTCATTTTGTTGCATATGGATTTCCAGTTTTCCCATCACCATTTGTTGAAGATGCTATCCTTCCTCCATTGCATGCTTTTAGCCCCTTTATCAAATATAAGATAGTTGTAACTTTGTGGATTAGTCTCTGTGTCCTCTATTCTGTACCATTGTTCTACCCGCCTGTTTTGGTACCAGTACCATGCTGTTTTTGTTACTATTGCTCTGTAGTATAGTTTGAAATCTGGTATCATTATGCCTCTTGATTAGAGCAATTAGACAGACAAAAGAAATTAAAGGCATAAAAATAGGAAAAGAAGAACTTAAATTATCACTAATTCCGGATGATATGATCCTTTACCTAGAGAACCAAAAGGGTCTACAAAGAAACTACTAGAACTAATAAATGAATTCAGCAAAGTGGCAGGATATAAAATCAACACGCATAAATCAAAGGCATTTCTGTATATCAGTGACAAAACATCTGAAACGGAAATGAGGAAAAACACCCCATTCACAATATCCTCAAAAAAAAAAATATTTGGGAATCAACCTAACAAAAGAGGTGAAAGATTTATACAATGAAAACTACAGAACCCTAAAGAGAGAAATAGAAGAAGATCTTAGAAGATGGAAAAATATACCCTGTTCATGGATAGGCAGAACTAACATCATCAAAATGGCGATATTACCAAAAGTTCTCTATAGGTATAATGCAATGCCAATCAAAATCCCAACAGCATTTCTTGTAGAAATAGAGAAAGCAATCACGAAATTCATATGGAAAAATAAAAGACCCAGAATAGCAAAAGCAACTCTATTTTTTACTTTTTTCTATTCTGAGAGAGAGAGAGAGAGAGAGAGAGAGAGAGAGAGAGAGAAAGAGAGAATGTGTTAGTTCTTACTATGCAGATAGGATCAAGCAGACCACATACTTTTATTTTAACTGTTTCTTTATCCATTTCTTATATAAACTTAATTTGACCATGCTGGGGTAAAATTATATATGTGTTTCAGTTGTTTGGATAATACATTTGTTAGTTTTTTTATACATCTTTTTTTGTTTCTCTTATCACACCTTATCCACTATCTTTCCCCAATAATAGCCAAATTATCTTTTTTCCTTTTCTTCTCTTTCATTATTTTATTGCTTTTAGTTATTTTCTCTCCACTTTCTTTATGACCATCATCTGCTAACTATCTCCTGCCTATACTCTGTTTTAAATAATATTTCAAACTTCCTCTTGCCTTCCTACCCTATTTTTTCTTCACCAAAAGAACCCTGCAATTCTACTATCTAATAAAATAATAAACTTTATATAATTCCTACTCCATTAATCTTGTATTGATTATTAACATAGCAAATGATGGAGTCAACACCTGCCGTTTAATGTCTAACTTATGGTTATTTGTTGGTGGTGCTAATGTTAAATGCTGAATTCAGGTATTATTATTATTAGTAGTATAGATGTCAAAGTAGACACTGAACGTTTATTGAATCTTGTTAATCAGTTACTAACATTGCAATTCCTTCCTCCCCCTTTCTCTAAGAGGATCTGGAAAGTGACTGGAATACTTCAAGTTCACAGAATAGAGATTCTGCTGCCAAACAAAACTCACAACTCAGTTAACTCACAGCAAACTTACTTCACCATTCAAAGTCCACCCAGGCATCAACAATACATTGACACATAAAGTTAGGTGACAAACCCCCAAACCAACAACTGGATCCAAAGTAGGAATACCCAAAGGAGGACCTCAGGTTCTTTACCTGAATATCGAATCATACATCAAAAACAGGAAGAAGTTTCAGAATGAAAAGAGATGATTACACATAAAAGGACATTTTTACTAAAGAAGAAGGGGAGTCCATATTAATTTATGTGTAAGTCTACAAACTCTGAAAACACGTGGAACCAAATCTTACCGTCAAATTCACAGTCCCTCCACAAAGCAACTCACAAATATGGAAGTGGATGAAATTCCTAAGAAAGAAAACAAAAATGTTTGTTGAAAAGGAACTAATCAGAGATGCCAGAAATGCAGGACAAGAGCAAATCAATTTAAAATTTTACTTTAAAGCATCATCAAAATATTAGATTGCATAGAAAATAGAAATTTAGATCTTAAAGACAAAACTTCACTCAGTATGTATTAAAGGAAAAAAAGTAAGACGCCATGAATGGAATACATAAGGACTCTTGGAAAACATCTAGATAATAAAACAGAGGTACATTATGATAGAACAGAACATGAAGAATATAGGCTGAAAGATGAAGAAATTATTCCATAAAATAGTACCAAATTTTTTTTCTCACATTAGAAGTGATATTGACAACCACATAAAGGACACATATAGGACCCCATATAGACAAGATCAAAGCAGAATTTCTCTAAGACATATTACAATCAAAATGCCGTACATAGAAAATAAGAAAAGAATATTAACATTTGCAAGTTAAAATGTCAGGTCACATTTAGAGGCAAAGCCATAAGTCTAACTTAAGAATTTTCAACTGAGACACCCAAATCAACCAGAAAATAATTTCAATCCAAGATATCTATATCCAGCAAAGTCATCTTTCAAAATCCATTAGGACATAAAATCTTTCTGCAACAAGGATAAACTACAATAACCCATGAATACCAAGACAGCACTATAAAGAATACTAATAATATATGGAACACAGTGGAACTCAAAAACAAACCCCAAAGCTCCCAAATAGATGAAGATCAGTAGAAAAGCAACAATTAAATGGAAATCAATATAAAATTAAACTTCAAACAAACAAAAATGGCAGGAAATAACAAGCACCTATTTATAAAAACTCAGAATGTAAATGGTTCACATGCCCCAATTAAAAGACAAAGATTTGCAGAGTGGATTTAAAAAAAGGATCCAAATATATGCTGTTTGTAAAAATTCATAAACTATTTACACACAGGCGAGCTGGAAAAAATATTACTTGCAACAGGAGTCTGGAAATAATAAAGAGTAGCTATTCTCATGTTTAATAAAGCTGATTTCAGGCAAAAATTCATCAAAAGAGATAAGGAATACCACTAAGTATTGGTAAAAAGAATAATCCAACAAGATGATAAAATGGTAGTAAATATGTATGCCTCAAATGTTGTAATTAAAATTTTAAAAATGCTTCTAGACTTTAAATCTAATTAAGACCTCTTTATAATAATACTAACAGATTTCAACAAACCCCTATCACCATTAGACAGATCATAGAAACTTTATAAAATCAATAAAGATATTTCCAACCTAAATTACACTATAAGTAAAATGAAGGTGGCAGACATTTCTTTAAAATATACACCCAAATAGCTGAATTAACCTTTTCAGAAACTCTTGGAATTTTTCCAAAATAGACCATATTCTAGGTCACAACGTAAATCTTAGAAAATAAAAAAAAAATATATAGTTTCTGGCATCTTATCAGATCATAATGGAAAGAAATTAGAAGTAAACAGCAAGAAATCTAATAGAAGCCATAAAAACACATGAATATTGAAAAATATTCTTTTAAATTAAGCATGGATCATAGAAGAAATGAAAGAATAAAGAACTTCTTAGAAACAAAATGAGAACACTTATATAGCAATTCAATTTATCAGGGACAGTATGAAGACAATTCTAAGAATAAAATTTACAGTACTGTGTGCCTATATGAAACTAAAGATTCCAAATAATCTATTGCTTCACTTCAATGTTTAGAAACAAACAAAAAAAATCAAATTCCAAAATTATGAAAATAATTAAAGTTCAGGGTCAAAACACAGTTGAGAATTAAAAAAAAATACACTCAGAATTAATATAACAAACAATTGGTCTCTTAAAAGATGATTGACAATCTCTTAGCCAAACTCGTCCAAAGTGAGAGAAGACCCAAATGAATAAAAATAGAAATTTCAAATAGAGATATCACCAAAGACACTTTTGGAATCCAGAGGATCATTAGAAACTATTTGAAAAACCTGTGGTCCAAATGGAAAATATAAAAGACATTTACACATTTCTAGACACATATCAACTGCTCAATTTGAAACTAAACAGATCTATATCATATAATGAAATGGGAATAGTAAATAAAAATCCTCCAAGTAAGGAAAGCCCAGACTACATGGATTCTCAGGTGAGTTCTACCAAATACTAAAGAAGAAATAACAACAGTATTTCTTGAATTAGCCCATTGATTTAAAAGGAAGGAAATACTTTCAAATACATTCTTTGAAGCCCGTATAACCCTGATACCAAAACCAGACAAAGACACATCTAGAAAAGAAAACTACAGACCAATATCCCTGATAACATAGATGCAAAAATCCTTTATAAAATATTAGCAAACTTCATTCAAAAACAAATTAAGAATAAAATACAATATGATCAAGTGAGCTTCATCCAAGAGAAGCTTGGTTCAGTATATGCAAATGAATAAATGTAATTCACCACATAAGTAGAAGTAAAGACAAAAAAATGTTATAATATCAGTAGATGGAAAAAGGCATTTAATAAAATCCAGCATACATTCATGTTAAAAATGCTATAGAATCTAAAGATACAAGGAATTTATCCCAATATTATAAAGACTATATATGACAAATTCAAAGCCAACATCAAAATAAAAGGAGAAGGTCTGCAAGCCCTTCTTCTAGAATTAAGAATGATACAAGGATACAGACTCTCACTGCCCCTATTCATGCGGTTCTTGAAACTGAAGCTGGAGAAATCAGAAAAGAGAAGGAAATTAAAGTGTTGGAAATCTGAAAAGAAAAAAAAATCCAAATTATCTGTTTGCTAATGACAAAATCCTATATTTTGAAGAACCCCCCCAAAAACCCCAAACAACAAAAACAACAACAAAAAGAAGACTCCATAAGAAAATATATATATAGTTGAAAATGACGTAAGATCAACAGTCATAAATCAATAGCTTTATTATATTCCAATAATGACTCTACTGAAAAAGAAATGAGGAAAACTAGCCCATTCACAATAATTGGATAAACAACAAAAATTTGGGAAATAGTCCACCAAGGAGAGAAGGAGCTCAAAACTGAAAACTATGGGATGTGGTGAGCCGTGTTTGTAGACCGTTGCCGCCATTAGAAGATGGCGCCGGTCTCCGTTGTGGATCTTGGTAAACAACTCCTTATTAGGAAGAGTTGGCGCGCTGTCCCTCAATACCCTATGAGAAAACCCCGCGTGGCAGCTTTGGATTGGACTTGAGTAAGCTTTATTAGGCTGTGTGTGGGTGCGCGGAAGCAAGCGCGCTTGAGAGAAGACTAGAATTAAGGCCTGAATAAACCGCTGAAAGAAGAATCCTGTGTCGTGTCTTCCTTGCTGGCGAGGGGGTCGCGACAATGGGACACTGAAGAAAGAAACGAAAGGAAACCTAAGAAGATGGAACATCAAGGTGGTGATGCATGCCTGTAATCCCAAAAGCTCAGGAGGCTGAGACAAGAGGATCATGAGTTCAAAACCAGCCTCAGCAACAGTGAGGCACTAAACAACTCAGTGAGACCCTCTCTCTAAATTAAATACAAAATAGGGCTGGGGATATGGCTCAGTGGTTGAGTGTCCCTGAGTTCAATCCCCAGTACCTTCACCACCCAAAAAAGAAGATGGAACAACCTCCTATGTTTTTGGATAGACAGAACTAATATTGTCAAAATGACCATATGACCAAAAGCACCATCAGTTTCAATTCAATCTCATTCAATACTCTTTATAGAACTAGAAAAAAAAAACAGTCCAAGAATTAATTTGGAAAAATAAGAGATCCAAAATAGGCAAAACAATATTGAGAGAGAATAACAGTGAAGGAATTATAACAACACCTGATCTCAAATCATCCACCAGAGTATAGCAACAAAAATATCATGGTATTGGAATAAAAATATACATGAAGACCAGTGGAATAGAGTAGGGGACACAGAGACAAATCTGCATACTTATAGCCATCTGATACTTGACAATAGAGCCTAAAATATATGTTGGAGAAAATACAACACCATAAACAAATGGTACTGGCAAAATCAGATATCTATTTTTAGAAGAATAAAATTAAATCTCTCACCTTAAACAAAAATCGAATAGAAATGGATAAAAGATTTTGGAATTAGACCAGAATCATGCAAATGTTAGAAGAAAGCATAGGGCCAATCCTCCATTATATTGTTGCAAGTACTGAATTCCTTAACAAGACCCTTCAGTTCAAGAAATAAAACCAATTATCAATGTGTGGAATTGCATCAGATTAACAAGCTTCTGCACAGCAAAGAAAATGAGTAAGAACATAAAGTTAGAGCCTAAGAATGGAAGAAAATTATTGCCAGATACTCCTGTGAAATAGAATTAATATCCAGAATATATCAAGAACTGAAAAAGCTTAACATAAAAACAAAACAAAATAATTCACTCAATAAAAGTGCAAAGGAACTAAACAGACTCTTCTCAAAAGTGGAAACATGAATGAGCAATAAATATATAAAGAAACGTTTAACGTCTCTAGCAATCAGGAAAATGCAAATCTAAACTACATTGAGATTTCATCTCACTCCTGTCTATGGCAATTAGCAAGTATAGAAATAATAACTTTAAAGGCTGGCAAGAATGTGGGGAACATTGTTGGTGGGACTGCAATTTAATATAACCACTCTAGAAAGCAGTAGATAGATTCCCCCAAATCAGGAATGGAACATCTATATGATGCAGCTATCCCACTCCTTAGTATTTGTCCAAAAGGCCTAAAATCAGATTACTATACTGATACAGTCACTTCAATGTTTATAGAAACAGAATTTACAATAATCAGATTATGGTATCAGCCCAGATACCCATCAATAGATAAATGAATTAAGGAAATGTCATATATGCACACAATGAACTTTTACTCACTCAAAAAGAATGAAATTATGGTATTTGTTGATATGCAGATAAGAATGGAGAACATCAATGCTAAGTGAAATAAGCCAGACTTAAAAAAATCAGGTGTCAAATGCTTTCTCTCATATGCAAAAACTAGAGCAAAATAAGGTGAAAAGAGAAGAGGATTAGATAGCTTAAAGATATAGGAATAATCAGTGAAATAGAGGCAGGAGATCAACTAGGAGGGAGTAGGGATGGGAAATGGGAGGGAATATAGAACAAATTTATAACATATAAATGTATAAATATACACAGTGAATTCCACCTATATGTTTATATCTATAAAACACCAAACAAAAATAAATAAATAAATAAATAAATAAATAAATAAATGGCCAATAGATTAAAGGAAGGAGAATAGAGGGAGGGAGAGGGATGGAAATGAAATATAATTTCTTGCATATATGATTTTGTCAAAATGGACCCATATTTTCTATAAAACTATTATATGCTAATAAAATAAAGAAAGAAGATTTGCTGAATGTTCCAATGTACATATACAAAATGCATAAATATGCATTATATGCAGAAATCACATGCATGTTATTTAAACATATTGCCTAAACATAGAAACTTTAGAAATAAGATAACAAATATAGATTTACTTTCATTTTGAATTTCATTAACATACCAAAATTAAAAACAGACAAAATATCATTCTAGGTTTTCTTTCAGTCCTGGATATAAATTACTATTTTATTAAAGTATAACAATGCCATAATTAATTCATCAGTTTAGTCATGAAAATTAAGGTAAAGACATGAAAATTTGTGAATTTTTAGATATTTCTTCTTAGGAAAAAATATATATTAATAAAAAGATAAAATGATGGATGCTATCTTTCTGTGTTATCCAGAAAATTTTAGAACTTACACATCTTGAAATGTCTGACCTAGAAACACAGATAAAATATCAAAAAGAATAAATCCTCTTGTGCACACACCACTTCTAAGAATAAATTTCATCAGGAGAAAATAGCCTTCATTTATTAAACCCCTCATCTCTCTATATGTGTACACTGAAATGTCCACATCTTGAAATGACTAGGAGAGGAAAAACCTGAAGACTTATTACATAATTCTGGAAATTTACGTAATATGCAAAATCAGATACTTTTGTAATATCAGAATATAAATTAAAGTGTCTTTTTTAAAAAGAAATTTGCTCTGGCCTGCCATCACTCTTTATTGAAAGATTATATAGTAACTAGGTCAATTCTGAGATCAGTCTGGAAATTTTCAGTATCTATGACCTACATGGATAGATCTTTTTTTATCTGTTATAAAAATAAAAATGCTCTCCATTTTCTATTTACATTCCTGAGTTTCCACACGATTTCTACCAAATGAAAATGAGTAGTAAATAAAATAGAATTTTTATAATTCTTTGACTTGTTTAATCCATGTTTTGTTTGCTTAGGCCATAAGTTATGATAATTAATGAATTATTCTGTTTCATAAAGGTTCTTCTTTCTTTATCAGAACTGAAGGTACATTTTAAGAAACAATTTTAGAACAGTAATACAATTCAAAATTTTGACATGTAAATCTGAAAACAATTTTGGAGATATCTATTTCATTATTCATGTTACATGTAAGCAAAGAAAGATGATGAGCCCATTTAGTGTCTCACAACTAGAACACAGATTTTATTACATAATTGCCCTTATTTTTTTCTTTTTAGTGAATACAACTTCTGAAATATAGTTTTACATTCCAAATGGTTTTCAAATATATATTTAATGTGACTTTATTTAGAAAATATGAAAAAATAGCAATAGTGATTTCATTATTCAATAAACACAGTCCCTAAAATTTTTCACAGAAATGTATGTATAACTCTTTTTTGAGACTTCTATGTTAAACTAACATTTCCTCAAAAGGGAAACATACAAAAATGATAATGTTTGTAAATGATGAATCAATTTAAGTAAATAAGGTGAATGTGAAACATTATTTGGAACAATTACTTTTATAAGTATTAAAAATTATAAGTCAAAAGTAGCCCACAGTTTTTTTTTCTATTAAATCTTTAGCCTCTCCAAAAATTAGTATCCCCAACAGTTGTATGAGACTTAAATTAGAGGACAGGTGCTGGAAAATGTACAGTCTTATTGCCTTTTGGACTCCACTAGAGAGATAACCCAAGTGGCTGTAGAATACTGAAATACTACAGAGTATTTCAATTATACTTGGATTTATTTATAAGATTAGCTAGTCAAATTCTACTTCTAGTTTTCCATAGTATAGGAGGAGGAAATCTAGAAGAACATCTTATTTTATTGTTTACTTTTATTACCAAGTAAAACTCAACTAAGAAATCACTAAAACCAAAATTGGAAAATTGCATTTGTAAAAGCTATATATTAAAGGAAAAATATAATATCTTTGAGCAAATCAATTGGACTAAATCAATAATAAATATCCCCCACTATTCCATAAACATGTTTGTATACATAAAGTTATTAATATTAAACAGAGTTTATGTGGTGCTTTTAACAAAAGGTGAGCAATGCAGATTACATTTAGTTTTTTTTTATTGACTTTAAAAATAAAAGACAAGGGAATGCATTACAATTCTTATTATATTTATACAGCACAATTTTTCATATGTCTTCTTGCATATAAAGTATGTTGACACTAATTCCTGTCTTCATACATGAACTCTGGATAATGATGTATATCACATTCCACCATCCTTGCTAACCCCCTGCGCCCTCTCTTTCCCTCCTATCCCTCTGCCCTATCTAGAATTCCTCTATTTCTCCCATGCTCCCCCTCCCTACCACACTATGAATCAACCTCATTATATCAGAGAAAACATCTAGTATTTGTTTTTGGGGGGATTGGCTAACTTCATTTAGCATTATCTTCTCAAACTCCAACTATTTACCTGCAAATGTCATGATTTTATTCTTTTTTATTGCTGAGTAAAATTCCATTGTGTATATATGTCACATTTTTTTTAAATTCCATTCATCCACTGAAGGGCATCTAGGTTGGCTCCACAGTTTAGCTATTGTGAATTGTGCTGCTATACACATTGATGTGGCTGTGTCCCTGAAGTATGTTTAAGTCCTTTGAGTATAGACTGAGGAGAGGGATAGCTGGGTCAAATGGTGGTTCCATTCCCAGATTCCAAGGGACTTCCATACTGGTTTCCATATTGTTGGCACCAATTTGCAGTCCCACCAGCAATGTATGAGTGTACCATTTCCCCCACATCCTTGCCAACACTTATTGTCATTTGTCTTCCTAACAGCTGCCATTCTGACTGGAGTGAGATGATATCTTAGAGTAGTTTTGATTTGCATTTCTCTAATTGCTAGAGATGATGAACATTTTTTTCATATTTTTGTTGATTGATTGTATACCCTTTTCTGAGAAGTGTCTGTTCAGGTCTTGACCCATTTATTGATTGGGTTATTTGTTTGGTGCTTAGCTTTCTGATTTCTTTATATACCCTAGAGATTAGTGCTCTATCTGATGTGTGAGGGATTAAAAACTTGCTTCTAGGAAGTAGGCTCTCTGTTCACCTCACAGATTGTTTATTTTGCTGAAAAAAAACTTTTTAGTTTGAATCCATCCCATTTATTGATTCTTGGTTTTAATTCTTATGCTATAGGAGTCTTACTAAGGAAGTTGGGTCCTACTCTCACATGATGAAGATTAGGGCGTACTTTTTCTTCTATTAGATGCAGAGTCTGTGGTGGACAAAAATTATTCATGATATTATCCTGAGCCATTAATAATACAGTAATAAATATAAAAATTTTCATCATTTGATTGTTCTGAAATTTATTGAGAAAGCCCTCAAATATATCTATGTATTAGTTTACCATCAGCAATGTAAAAAATAAATTAAATGTTAAGAATACAATTACTGATAAATTTATTTATTTTTAACTTAGTGTAGTTGATTATAGGTAACCAAAAAAGATCTCAAGGTCTTTGTAAGAGAGTGGGGTTTTCCCATTCAAATATAAAGCCAAATTTAATTGGCAGTAATTTCACTCTTTGCAAATAAATGCAATGGTATTTGCAAATCTGAAACTATTTAAAAATACTCAGAACATCTTTACAGTCTCTTGAGTAAAATCCCTGAGAGGCAGAATGAAGGGGAAAAGCAACTTAGTAAACTGAAACCCGTTTACTCTGTTGTCACTTCTCCATAAAAAGATTTTAAAGTGCACCAGGTGGCGGTGAGGTAAACAGAACACAGATAAAGCTTCAAAAGCCTCAAGATAGCAATTGGTACCCCAAATTATTAATGCAAGGGGTTTCCTGGCTCTTGTATTTTAAGAACCATGGTCTCTGGAATGATAATATTCCTCCTCCATAGATAAATGTGTCAGGATATTGTAAATTACCAGTAAAAGTTGACTGACAATATGGGTGAGGAATTGGTTTAACCAGTTTTAACTTCTGAAACAATTATGTATGTAGATGACAATCACAATCAGCTTTGTACAGTCAAATAGAAAAATGTGGAGCAGTTAAGTAACCAAGGTGACAGAGGTTGGCAGCATCAGAGCCAGGAATTGAATTCACTGTGGGCTCCAAGTCCATGACCTTTAAGCATCATCTATATTGGCTCCATAACTGCCTCTAATGGCTTTGAACATTACACTGCTTTCCTGGCTCATTTTAAATTCATGGTCATCTAGCACCTTTCTGACTCTTGTTTAACTTTGTATGAGAATGCACCAATAGAGATATAATATGCCTTCAATTACAATTTAAATGTCTGATTCTTGTGATATACGTATGCATTTAATTAATAATGTAGATATGAAATAGTAAATGTCATCATTTATTTACTGCACAAGTACATTAAAGTGGAGATCTCAAATATTTTGGTTATCTCAAAAATAAGCCAAATAATGTTTTCTTGCCCCAAGTAAACGTTAAACTAAAATTAAAAAAAAAAATAAACTTGTTTTTGTCCACAGCATCCTTTTCTTTTCTCTTTCTCCCTACTTCTTTCTTAAATTTTTGAATCAAATATTAACAAACAAGAGTTTTTCAGTCCTTCAAAAAGAAATTGTGTATTTTAAATATTAAACCTCCAGTTTTAATAGAGTGATTAGTAGCTTTTAGGAGAAAAGTATATGTGTATTAATTAATTCATTTAATTATTAACTAATTAATTATTTATTAACAAAATAGAAAGAAATCTTCTTTAGCCAATTAGTACCTGAGAAATATATGAGGTTTCTTGCTCTTGATTAATATTTAGATATTTTCTATGGAATTTATTTCCCATATATATTAAAGATTACACTGTCCTATGGGCTTATTTTTATTTTTTCCACTTTACTATGATGAAAAAATGCCTGAAATCAAGATTTTGATGCTTATCTCTTTCATTTCTACTAGGTATAAATTCAAAACTTCTATTTCTTATCCACATCCTGAAGTCTAATGTACTGAAGCTAATATATGAGAAGAAAATATTTCATAACCTGCAGAAGGGTAAAACAAATCTCTGAGCTTCCCTTACCATGGAAATTTGAAAAAAATATTAAGGAATTCAATTGTAGCACAACAAAAATATAATGAAATTTAAAGACTGTAAGGTAGAATCAAATGAAGGACAGACTCTAATTAATGACTCAGAAGAGAGACATTTCTAAGATAGAGAAAATGGTTCATGAAAACAGAAATGAAAGAGTCTATGAAAGGAAATTTGGCTGTCCTGAAGTTTTTTATTCAAAGCAGCAACCATGCAGACAGCATCTCCTTGAGGGAAAATAACTTCATGACTGTGTATATGCTAAACTGACTATGAAAAACTTACTATTATAATTGTTTTTTTAAAAAAAACCTCATTCTCTTGTAGAACCTGAAATGTTTAGAAGCATGTTAAAGACAGTTTTTCACATTTCTCTGAATCTATGTGTTTGTTTATTTCACAATAAGATCATTTGCAATCAGTAGTTTTCCTCTTTTTTTTTTCCACTTGGTCACATTATTTTTCAGTAATCTTAGTTAAGAGAAACTGGGATTTTTTGCCAAAGGAACTCTGTTAGCACAAATAATCAGCTAAGTCATAGAAAGTGGACAAATTTCTTATAATGTCTTATGATCATTAAAGAAATGAGATAAATAATAATGCTGTAAAAATGTTTTGTTCCAGCTATTAGCATGTTTTCTGAAGAAAAGTCTGAAATATAATGTAGATTTTTAAGAGTGTGATATAAGATTAGGATGTTGAAAACTATTTTGAATTTATTGGAATGCCTGTGAAGAGAATTCTATAATTCTCATCCAAACTCTATTAAAATCTTACAAATTTGGTCTTAATTTTTCCCCTTAATGAACAAATCTTTTTATTGATATAGTTGACCATATATTCTAGCACAGGAATTATAATGTTAATGACATCATCCAGACTTTCTCATGTACTTGTCTTTTCTTCCTTTTCTATTTTTAACATTTCATGTGCTAAAATTTTTCTAAATAATTAAGTCTGCATTGTCATTATTATTGTGTTATTCCACTTTGATCTGTGTTTGCAATGCTAACCTTAGTAAGTTAATCCAAATGAAGAAGGCAAAGGGGAAAAAAAGTCATGGGACATATAAAAGTAAATAGGAAGATGGTCCACTAAAACCCAGACAGACTGATAGTCATATTAAATAAAAGTGATATAAACATTGAAATAAAGACTAATATTGTCTTGATTAGCTGTTTAAAAAAACTGCCCTAAGTATAAAAAAATTTCCAAAAGATGAGATGAAATTACATTTAAAAACGATGACTTAAACATGGAATGATGATAAAAGATGCATTATGCAAATGTTATTCATAAGTTGAAGAGCTATACATATTAAAGGCACATTATATTATAACAGAATGTTGCATCATGATAAAACATTCAATTCATTAGACATAAAATTCCTTAATACATATGTGTCTAAGCACAGAAGTTGACAATATTTAGGGCTAATTTTGAAAAACCTAAAGTATCCAAAACAAATCTTTAATAGTAGTTAGAAACTAGGATATTCCAAATAATTGAGTTCATAAATTTACACATACATGCACATAAACATGTGGATTTATTTGTCTATTCATCTGTCCTACACATATCCATACATGATCAAGAATATATGAAATGTGAGTCTGACAATAAAAAGCTTGATCTAAGTGACATGGATGCAACACTACCACTAACAACTACAAGAAAAATTTAAAGAATACATTGAACATTTTACAATATTTAGAACAAGTATCACCATTAAAAAATAAAGTATCAACAGATTTTCCAAAAATATTGAGCCATGGGCAGTGGTGCATGCCTCTAATCCCAGCAGCTCAGGAGACTGAGGCAGGAGGATTATGAGTTCAAAGCCAGCCTTAGCACCTGTGAGGCACTAAGCAACTCAGTGAGTCCCTATCTCTAAATAAAATACAAAATAGATCTGAGGGTGTGGCTCAGTGGTTGAGTGCACCTAGTTCATTCCCCAGAACCATAAAAAAATTGAAATTATCTATATTCTATTCTCTGACCAATATAAAATTGATTTATATACTGGTATCAAGATGATATATAAAAATTGGAATATATGAAGTTGGCTTTAGTAGATTCCATACCTTCATTCTTTTTGTTTATATGTCTGAAAACCTTGAAAGTGTATAAGATGAATAGGCTCACGTAAGCTTCATGGTTTAAAACACACAAAGAAAGTTACCAAAATTCCCAGTTGCTTTTCAAGTGTGAATAAAGTTTCCTTTCTTATTTAGTAATTAATCATTGCATGCACAGCCCTCTTTTCAAGAAAACTTGAGAGTAGAATTCATGTGTGAAGACCATTCAGAATTAACTACAAGATCATATTAGAAAATTAAGGAGATGAAAAAAGTTTTTTAGAATAGTCCAAGATTTGTTTGGGTACAAGGGAGATAAAACTTGTTGCTAGCTAATTTTGTTGTATAAATTTTGACTGTAAAATTCATTTTTCTCTTTTATGAGTTCTCAGACAAAATTAGTAAATAATTCTGTATCAATTTCAGAAATTTTATAATTAGGTCATAATTTATTTCTTTATCTAGCTTTCACTTTACTAATTTATGTTTTTTAAATATTATGATAATATATATATATATATATAAAACTTACATTATATAAAATATTTCTCATAAATAACTGAGAAAAATATCAGAGTTCTTTTGTTGAACTGATATAAAAATATATCATATTAGAGATTCACAAAAATTTCTGTGTATAATTATCTGTTTGTTAACATCTTTGAAACCTATAAGGATACCTTATAAGGTGGATCAAAGGGACAGTAAGAAAGTAGTAGAAAAAATAGTCAAGTGGCCTATATATTTAATTGTTTTCTATTTTATCTTAATCGTTTCATGCATAGGAATACTCTGTCTATTTTAGATTAAAATAAAATATTTGTAATTTTAAAATACAAGCAAGCTGGTTTTCTCTTTGTTCATTATTATATAGTGCTGTTTTAACAAGCTGGTTTGAATTTTTGGCAAGCTGACAACCTAACTAAAAATAAGTGGTGTCATCATAATGTGAAACTATTGAAATTTTTTAAAAATTATTTCATTGAAAAAAATTTATAATTTACCTTATATGAAATCTATAATATGTTTGAATCTTCATTCTTCTCTTGAAACATGTAGCTATGTTCATATTTGTTTTGTAATTTTTAAATAGTCATATTGGTATACTCAACTACCATGTTTTCTGAAAAAAAAATGGCCATGTCTCCATTTCAACAATTACAAAGGCTTCAGTTAATTCTGTTGTTTCTACTATGGTAGCCTCCAACTAAATATGAACTTGAAAAAAATGTAAATTTTCTCTAAATTCACATGAAATGTTGTTCTTAATTATAATAAGAATATGGAAAATTGCTTTCATGAAGTAAAATAGTAGTATCTGAAATTGCCAATACAGTTGGCCATCCACAACTGGATAACACAATTGGGTTACTCACACAATGAGTAACCATTATACATATACTTAAAACCAGAACTAATGTGAGCCAGAACTCTGTAGCTTATTCAACTGACGAGGTAACTTAACATTTGTTTTATTTGACTTTAGTATGTTCTCTTTATCCACTGAATGACTGAATATAATTATTCATTTTTAAAACATATGTTATTTTAAAGCACACATTTGTATTTTGTGTGTTCTGTTTCAAGACTTAAATTCCACATTGAAATAAATTAATTAAGGAATAAAATATAGTATAAAAGTATTGTTTCTTGAGAACTATTTGTAAGAGAGAATATGAGAAAGAGGAAGACATGAAAGTCACAATGCTTACCTAGAGGAAATTGAAATGTTTAAAGAAAATTTTTTTTTATATCAACTATTCTGGATCAATGAGACAGAAAGAGAACTAAGTATTTGAGAGGAGAGAGAGAGGAAGGGAGAGATAAAACTGTGACAGGAAAAAATGTGCAGAGATATGGGACATGTTTAATTGTTTAAATAACTCAAGTGGGGGTTGCCAAAGTTCTAGTATTATTTCCATAAGATAAAATAAGAAACTGGGTCAAGGATTCCATATTTCCTTCCTCATTATCTTGGTAATAGACAACCTATTTTTCAATATTGAAACTATCCTGAAAAACACTGCATGCCAAGAAAAGAATACTATGATTTGAACTGTACTTAAACATGACCTAGTTAATTGCAACTTAGAAGAAGTTTGGAAGAAATGTTTGGATAGAGGCTTTCCACACAAAAAGATATAGTATCTTGTAGAGGAAGGATATGATTTTTGATCTTATATGTGTTGACTAAAACCCATGAGCCAAAAGAAATCTTCCAACTTTTGCTGTCCTCTTGCTTCAGTTCTGTTACAGGCTTTAGTTGATGTTAATAACAACTTATTTATCAAGTAATTTTATGGCCAAGCTTCACACATAGAATTCCATGATGGTTAAAATTGATTGTCAACTTTATTAAACTAACAAAGGCCTAAGATTAAGATACTTTGGGGTGGTCTATAGGGTGTTTAAAAGATACCTGCCATAAAATGAAGTAAACTAAGGGGGGAAAACTGACCCTAAATGTGAATGACACTGCCCATTAGGTTGGGGAACTGAGTGGAACCAAACACAGAAGAAGGAGGAAACATAGGGATAGAAGTTTTAGTTTTCTTGAGGGAGTACATCTGTTATTGCTGTCATCACCAGGGACATTGGACTCCTTTATTCTCCCAACAAGGACTCTGACAAGTGACTCTCCAGGGAGTTCCCAGATCTTCAGTATGGACTAAGACTGCATTATAATTTTTTTTTTCTTAATATGAGACTTTGGCTTCTTAGACTGAGAAGCTATTGATTCTTGTGGCTCTCCTCCTTGTAAACCCTCATCTCCTGATCATGTAAACAATTCTAATAAAATCCATTTTATAATCATACATATGCTTATCCCATTGGTTTTATTCCTCTAGAGAGCCCTAATACCATTTCTCATTTATCCTGTTTCTTAAGTAAAACCTCAGTGTCTTTTCCATTTGTGCTACTATAACAAAATATCGAATACTAAGTAATTTACAAATAATAGAAATTTATTTCTCACAGCTCTGGAGCTGGGAAATACAAGATCAAAGTTTCAGTGTCTGGTGAGAAGCTGGTGTCTGCTTCCAAAATGGCATCTCTTGTTGTATCCTTGTATGGCAGGAGGACTGGAAGGGCAATGAGCAGAAAGAAAGAAGTTCAGACCTCTTATAAAACCATTAATGCCATTCATGAGAGCTCTGGCCTTAATTGCTTCCTGAAGTCTCTACTTCACAATGGCTAAGTTTCAAATTTTGGGGGGATACATTCATACCACTTCACTTATATCAGAAATACAAAGTTGGGAAAACATAAATTTTTCCCTCTCCCAATAATCTATGTGGGGCTCCATGTAATCTAGGTAGGTTTTAACTCAGAAAACACTCCCTGCATTATGTTTAAAGGACTGAAAATTCTGATAGAGGAAGACTAACTAAGCAGTTAACAGTTTGACAGTGCACAAGCAGGTGTCAATTCAGAATCTGTGGGCCTAGAACACCAACCTGTAGTGATATGGACTTAGATGAATTCTGTCAGAGTCCAGCATGATTAACTGAAGTGTTTTTTCCTTAGTATTACTGTACATGAATACAGTGATTCTTAGTTTATTGCAAGGGTATTTTAGAAATGGAAGAGTCATTTTTTTTTTCCATCAAGCAAATAAGAAAGAAGTGGCCAGTTAGAGAAAAGTAATTATAATGGGAGAAACACAAGTTTTAAAAGTATAGATAATATATATATATATAAACTGTTAGCTTTCAATCATGGTGACAAAATACCTAAGAAAATCTGCTTCCTGGTGCCATGTTCACAGCTACTTTCCTCTGCCATGATAGTCTACCTCTTCTCACACCTCTGAAACTGTGGACCCCAAATAAACTCTTCTTTTTCCAATTAAAAAAAAAGAAGAAAGAAAGAATATTTATTTGGGCTCATGGTTTCAACTGATTTTAATTTGATTTGTTGTTTCTGGGCCAGTGGTGAGCTGAACATTGTGGTGGATAGCTTGTGGTAGAGCAGAGAGAGAGGGAGAAAGAAAAGGGGATCCTTCAAGGACATGCACCCAGTGACCTATTTCCTCCAAATAGGCCATGCCTCTTAAAGTTTCCACCACCTCCCAATAGCCCATTAAGTTAGAATTCCATCAGTGTATCTAACTATTAATAGGGTTAGAGTCATCATGATCCACAGTCACCTCCTCAAGGGCCTCACCTCTGAACACTATTATATTGGGCACCAGGCCTTCAATACGAGGCTTAGAAAGTAGGACAACAGAACAGAGGTTACATCTGAAACAAACAAACCTCAATGATATAAGGAGGGATTGAGAGATAAAATAAAGCCATTAAAAAAAACTTTATGTCAAGTTGCAAGAATAAAAAAGCACACGCCCCTCCACATTCATAATGCACAAGACATTCGATACAATGCAATAATATTTGCATAGCATTTACATTGTACTATGTATCAAAAGTAATCTAGAGATGATTTAAATAATTCAGGAATATATAATAGGTTATATGAAAATGTAAGACTATTTTATATTTAAAGCACACTTGATATTTGATGGGGGCATATATTGAAAATTCATTGTATTTTTTAAAGGAGAAGTATAGCATAAAAAGACTTTTTTTCCTCTTCTGCTTTCCACAATTATGTAGTTCAACAAATTATACATGGGTCTGTTTGTTTAGCATGTGTTTAATTTACAGTATTTTCATGATTATAATATAATCACAATAAATCAGCTAATATAATCATATTCTGTTGATTGTACTTCTTAACAAAATAGTTTATAATTTACTAATATTTATGTTTTACCCATGTTTTCATACCAAACATTGCTTCCTTGAAAACCTCTTCCTTGTTAATATTTATCTCCTATTAAGAATTATAACAAATTACATTATGAGACCCTACTATTTTCAGTAGAATTTTGAAACTATTTTATGTTTTTATAGTATAAATCATGTGAGGTAAAATGATTTTTACAAAATTAAAACACCTGTGTGCACCTATATAACCACCTTACTTATTGAACTACTTTTCAGTATTTACCTTCTTCCAAGACTAACTACAATCTTCAACATTTTGTAATGTAACCATATGTTGTATTTTTGTCTGGATTTATTCAGATAATATTATAAAATGTGAAAGAATTATATATTAATATATTATTTTAAAACTACCTGAAGAATAAAAGCAACCAAATATTCTAAAATAGAAATTGATATTTGTCTTTAAAGTTGACACCCACACATTCAATGAATTCCATTTACTGGCCACTGATTAAAATCAAGTCCTATAAAAATTCCAAGAATGGTGAAATATGAAAATTTTAGTGCTTCATGTTGAGTTGTTTGTTAATATATTTTGTAATGAGATTTGAAAAATCAATACTCGATCTATATTCTGTAAAGTAAGAGGACCCAACCCTCCAAGCTACATTATTTTCATTTATTTTTTTTGCCATTTCCTTAATGGTTGCTGTAAAACATTACATGCATATTTTATCAAAATTTATTTTAGTTTTATACTAATTTAATACTAGAAAGAAATAGGAATGTTAAAATATCACTTCATTACACATATCACATGTTACAACTGCCAAAATATATTTTTAAATTTTACTTTTATACTTATATTTTGTTAAAAGATATTACAAAATGAAAAAAAAAAACAGTGATATATATTTACAGTACTTATATTTTTAACCTTCTTATTTATAATTTTAGTTTTTTTATTTTTGTAAATTTCTCTTATCTACGTGTATTATTTACTTACAGGCTTGCTTTTACTCCCATTCTTTGTCATGTTATTGGCCCTAAGAGAGAATTATACAATAAGAAATGTGAAGAGAGAATCTACAGAATGGGAGAAAAGTCTTTGCTAATTTTTTTTTTTTACAGATAATTAACATCCAGAACATATAAATAACTCAGAAAACTTAATACCAATAAATAAATAAATATAAATAAATAAATAAACCAATTAATATAAAAGGGGCAAATGAACTAAACAGATGCTTCTCAATATAATACTAATAATAATAATAATAATAATAATAATAATAATAATAATACAAAGGAGCAAAAATATATGAAAAAAATGTTAGCCATTAGGCCAATACTATATGATAATGATTGTAGCACAGATCTCTCTCACTCTCTCTTTAACTGACTATATTCAGCTGAGAAGCTAAGTTAATTGGTACATGGTATCTATTACTTTAAATAATGACTGGGGGATATGTTGCTTTTAGATGCCATCTTCCTTTGTCCATTCTGTAAAGTTTGCTGGTTTATGGCTTACCTCATTTTTCTAATGAAACTCCCAGCTTTAATTGCTTTTCAGGTGAAATTACATTACTTTGACAGTACTCTTAAGCTCAATCTTCCCATTTTCTTTTTCAAATAAAGTCTCTTTTTATGATTCATGCTTTTAAATTTATTTAATGTTTTGCATATGAATTTATATATGCTATGTTTTATAAGAGTACACTCACCAATTGAACTTCAGGGGCATTTAAAGTGTACTCTACATCATGTGTCTATGTGCTTGAAATAGAAAATAAATATGAGTTATGTTAAACGATTTTCCTTGAAGAGAAAGTTATGTTTCACTCAAACATCATAAAAAGTCTATAGTTTTAAAGAATTTTTTTAAATTATCTACTCTCTAAAGGAATGAATTTCACTATATCCAAGATACTTAATGTGACCAGTCTTTAAAAAATGTGAAGACCATTAAAAAAATTGCATGGTTGAAAGGAATGTTGACATTTTTATCTGAAAAGTGTAACTGGACAAAATCACCTATAAGCTTGCCACATACAATATAAAGTCCTACCTGAGCTCATTGTCTCAATGTGCAATTTCTTTTAATAAGTGATTTGTGGTTATTACACCTAAGTGTCAGTAATAATTTATTTCAAAGTAAATTGGGGCTAAATGAAGTGCAGTCTGCATGCCCACTTTTGGACACTGAATCATTGAAGTGGAAGCTACATCATCCCTGAAAGGACTGTGGAAGAACATGTGTGGGAATGATCAGAAACAATTCAGGAAAACACGATGAGCAAGCTAAAGTGGGACAGCCTGAAACTTACTCTGGAGCATCATCAATTGACTGACCATAAACTCATATTTCAGATGTTATCAGAAAAAAATGAAATGAATACATTGATTTGTTAATAAAAAATTTCATCATTGATTTTCCTATTCCACTCACATAAAAATAACACTGGCAAGATAATTTGAAGGAGTCACTGTTATAATCATTATTGATTTTTAAAAATAAAAGGAGAAATCACAATAATCATTAAAGTTCTTAGCATTTTCTGATTTAATTAATATCGCCCATTATAAGATTGTACACATGCTAAAATTCACTTGTACTTAATCTAGTTTTAGGTGTGTTCATGTCAGAAGAATTTTGCCTAAAGACGAGTTTTGAATAATATGAAATATTCCCCTCCCAGTATTCTCAAGATAAAGAGACAGATTATCAACATGCCCTGTGGTCACCTGAAATATTAGCCTGTTTTTGTGGTCTGCTACAGCATCACTCTATCAGGAATGTATAGGCATTCAACAACAATACTGACTTTCTTTTAATTCTGCTAATGAGTGGAGCATTTTCCTCCCTTGGGAATTTTGTTACTCAATTTTTTTACCTAGAATATTGTTTTATTCACACACTGTTCCCTGCCCATTTCACCATTGTCACTTTAAATATACTCTCACACACTTTAGAGCCTTCAATTATATCAAGTCTTTTTCAGAGAACATTTTATTGACCTTAAAGATAACTTCAGATTCTTATTATACACTGTATTATAAGTTTGAACTTCTCTATCAAGCACCACATAACACTTATAATCAATATATACACTGTTTAATTTACTGTTAAATATCTATCCATCCTTCTAGGATGAGGTGACTTGACATTTTGTTAACTTATATCCCTTTCAGATAACTTGTCCAAAGATTGTAATTAATTTGTTTTCAATAAATGAATGAGTGAAAGATTTTCCATGCATTTTCTTGAAGTAACTTGATTAAATGATAAATCTCAAAATGCTTAACTTCTCATGGAAACTCAATAATTATGACTATAACTGTCAGACATTATCAAGTGTAATACACACATTTTCCTAATATAGTAGTTTTATGTTGACAATGTGTATGGCTTCATTATTGATATTAAAGCCTATATAACACAGAACTGAAGTATATTCTGACTTTAGACTTTCTATAATGTACTTTCTATAATGTGTTTCTGTACAATAAGTCATACACAGCTTCTATATGGATAGCAGTATAGCAAAGGCTCATAATCTGCTGAGAGCCATTGCCAAGTAGGAATGATGCATGGCAATTTCTTTGTCAGCCTACTCCATGTTGCTTAGAGGAAGGACTCTCCATGGTGGACCCAGGTCATTTGCAGTGACTTTGCATGAAAGGTGACCTTGCTCAAGGACCAGGGCGGATCCGGGTTTAGGGTGGATCAGGGTTTAGGGCAGTTCCAGGTTTAAGGTGATTCCTGCTAGGAATAGGGCGTATCCTGCTGCCTCAAGCGCCCGCCCGCTCCTTGAGTTCCCATTGAGTTCTCGAGGGATTCAGAGAGTATTTTGGGATGCAGAGCCCAGTGTAAGTGTGGATTTTGCCCAGAACGTGTTTGTAGAGTGCTGGTGTGAGTTCGGGAATAAAGAATTGCTGTTTGAATCTACAAGGCTGTGAGTGGCTCATGATTTTGTGCCCACCCAGACTGCGGCAAAAATGTACATCAAATGTCTGGAATTTGATTTTATCCATTCCATTTTTGCATTACCTTTTCTCAGATCTCATTTTTGTCAATTTTCTTTAATCAGTTCTTGAACGTTTTTCAGTTTTCCAGAAAAATTAAATAATTTAGCACTTTTCAATATGACAAGAAAATGAGCAGAAAGAATAAAAGAATGAATGCAAGAAAGGAGGAAAGAAAGGAAAAATATACAGAAAAAATCTTATGTTTTCTAACACTTTGAAGTATAATTTACCCACTCAGAGAATGTGTTCAGTCATGCATATGAAGTAAGATAATATAAATTCTTTTTGTGCAATTTCTTTTTGATTATTTAGTTCTCAGGATAGAATTGATTTTTTTCTTAAGCACTATAGTTATTTAAAACTCAGAAACATAGTTTTCATTAAATAAGTTTGAGGAAGTTTCTTCTAAAGTGAGAAAGATATAACAAATAGTTTTCATGGTATCTATAATGGAAAAAATCAATTTATTTAAATTAGAACATGTGCTGACCTTGACTCACAATAAATGATGTTATATCAAGTGTCAAAACATTGTAGCTGCTTATTGAATTTTCTAGTTTTTTCTTTAGTCATATTTAAAGTAGTTCATAAGCTAAATAAAACAGAGACCAATTAATAGCAACAACTTTAATTTATATGAAACTATAGACTTCTCTTGACATATTACATTTGAGGAGTTAAAAAAAAAAGTACTTGACATTTTGTCACAGAAAAGTTAATTGCTCTCCAGTTCCAATTAGGGTGACACATAATTTGAATTGAATTCCTTAATGTGTTGTTCTAGGATTAAAAAAAAGAAGATATATAACCTAAAGTGACCATGATTTAGCAGTTTAGTTCCTCAGTCTACATGGAAAGCAATAAAGCCAGAAATTTCCTGCCTGATGATGACTACAAATATATTACAGGGTATATTATCAATTTCACTTGGTGTTTAAGTTCAAAAATGTCTCGACCCCTTGCCGGCAAGGGAAAACACGACACAGGATTCTTCTTTCAGCAGTTTATTCAGGCCTTGATTCAAGTATCATCTTCTAGCGACCCCCCGCCGAGCACCCAAGCACAGCCTAATAAAGCCTCCCGCATACCAATCCCAAGCTGCCACGTGGATCTCTCTCATAGGGTGGTAAGGGATTGCGCGCCAACTCTCCAAAAAAGGAGTTGTTTATCACAGGCCACAGTGGATGCGGGCGCCATCTTCTAATGGCGGCCACGGTCTATAAGAATGGCTTACCACAGTTCCCCCTTCTATTTTATAAAACAATGCAGGCGAAAGTAGAGGTCCTATCCCACTGTGCAGAAGTGGCTGCAGTGTATGGTTCAGTCCTAAGGAGGGCCCTTCCCTAGACCTGGTACCATATCAGCCGACGCCTTTTTTCGTAGGGCGGGACGTGGACGTCAAACCCGCATGCAATAGGACATGCTTTCCTTGAGGTCCATTGAGGGATCACTCAAGTGCAGTGCCTTGCCTCGCATCCTGCATCGTGATGATGGTGAAAAAGAAAGGGGATTTTACAAGTAGCCGGTCAGTGACTATGAGGTTGGAAGTGGCAACACCATCCCTCAGCCCCTGAGAAAACAAAGGGTCCAAAGCATAAAGTGCAGCACCAGCATGGAAGCCCACCTGCGTGCAATGGCATCAAGGTCTGCAGAGTGCATGGGCCTTCCAAAACTGGGAAGGCAGGAAGAGGAGGGCATGCCAAACCCAGTGCAATGTCAAAGATGACTTGGGGTGCAATGGCCAAAACCCAGGAAATTATTGCTTAAGTTGCGCAAGCCAAACTTGTGGAGAGATACCATTCTCTAGGGCTGCAAAAGCCTGGACGATCATAGCCTTTTCTTGGCTATGGCAAGCTCTTAGGCGACAGAAAAGCCACAGACAAAGGACAATCCCAAAACAACATATCGCTCCAAAAATGCCTACTCCCATCCATTCCTTAAAGAAAGAAAAAGCAGAAGACAGCCAATTCGTAAATTGGCCCAATGTCACAGGGTCCACACGAGTGTTGTTCAACATGGCAATTTGTGTCAGTTGGGTCTGGATCAACTTCTCTGCTTCCATGGACCAGTTTCCGGCCAGGTACTGTCCAATGATTTGAGAGGTATTTCTGGAATCATTAAATCTGAGAGATGTTATACATATATGTGCACGATGATCAACACAACCCAAATGTACTAGGTCTGACAATTCCTCAATCTGAGCTTGGAGGAGATCCACCCTTTGATTAACGGCCAAAATTCCTGATAAAATATGTTGATTGATTTTACTTTGAGACTCTAAAATGCTGGAAGTTTGTTGGATGACCTGATTAACCGTGACCTCAGTCTGCACTTGACTAGCCATGGCCACTCCAGCAGTGACTGCTGCAGCAGCAGATACTGCAACCACTGTTACAATAGCTGCCGTGATTCCAAAATCCATACGGCTCCTGAGCACCTCAATAATAGGGAAGGAGTCCGGATTCGCAGTAACCGGAATCGGGACGAAAGTCGGGACCTTCATAACAACTGCCGTGCTCCAGGATCCATTCCAACACTCAGACAAGACACATGTACAATTAGAACAGTCAATCATTTCCGATTCTGTAGTATTGGTATCATTGATCAAAAGGAACAGAAACGGAGAATGAAGACAAACTGCTGCAGAGGGCAGTGTAGCATTGGACATCAGAGAATTGTATGAAATGTTTTTAAGTCTCCTACCATTAGCAGTGTCCTGTACAGAGCCAGACACATTAAACAGCCAACTCTGGACTCCTCTCAATTGAGCCAGAGCAGAGACATCGGCTGTGGCCCCCTTTTCATTGGAAATCAACCATTGAAACCAAGACCAGCCTGTTCCTGTAGTGGAATTATCCTTGGAAGAATTATACAAATACCTTTTAAGAGAAGGGGAAAGAGAGAAACCCACAGCAACTTGGCACTTCTCCCAAGAATGATCTTGACAAGGCTTGAATGTCGGGGGGAAAGAATAATATGGGGTACAATAAGGAGAGGCCTTAAAATAAGTGGCATTACTAGCGTTAGGAAAGGCCACCGGGAGTGACACCTGGGAAGTTATAGCCAAAGTGGTGATATTCATTTCGGTCGAATTTGTAGTCTCTCCTGAGCCCTCCTGTACCCCACTACTCACTTGGCTAAGCACCGCAGACAAGGTTCCCAGTGAGACCCTACTGTTCTCTAAGGGGTCCTCCCAATTGGTCAAATTGTTGTGCTGTAAGCGAATACAACGGGTTCTCAAGAAACTGAAGCAGAAAGTTCCCGTGATATTAACACGAGAAAGGTTGAAAACCTGTTCCCCGTCTCCTCTAGGGGAGACACAAGGGGCAGACATCTCGCATGAAGTAGAAAAAAGAGTGGGGAGGACACTAGAATTTTTATGGACAGGCATCGGCATCGGCCATGTCCGAGCTACCGCCCACCACTGCATCGGTAACATCTGGACCATCATCGTCTGTGATAGGGCCAGGATACTCAGCAGAATGAAGGGTCTCATCATTAGACTCTTGTAGGGTCCCCTGTTGTTGGTCAGTTGTCTTCGAGACTTTTCTCGTTAGCCGTTCAGGGATCCACACCGGCTCCGTTCAGTCCTGTGGGAAAACACAAACAGAACCTCATGCCCATGCCAGCACGGGATCAGGCCCATACCATTGTCCAGAAAGACATCTTTCCACTTAACATACCCAAAATTCGGGGCAGAGGGCGAACAATGCCTATCTGCAGCAGAGCGCCCTTGAATGTCCAGATTTAAAAAATTGATAGTAAATAGAGCCAGGGAGAGGCGCTCTTTCGGGGAGTGGCCTAAGCCAATTCCCCCTTTTTGTTTTAGTAACATCTCTTTTAGAGTCTTATGAGCGTGCTCTACAATGCCCTGGCATTGTGGATTGTAAGGTAAACCATGGACAAGTTGGATACCCATCTTGCTGCAAAAGGAAGAAAATTGTCGCCCAGTATATGCTGGACCATTGTCCGTCTTAATGGACTGTGGTAAGCCCCAGGCTGCCCAAGCTTCCAAGCAGTGTGTGATAACATTTCCAGCTTTTTCCCCAGACAAAGCGGAAGCATAGATAATGCCAGAACAAGTATCTACAGATACATGGACATATTTAAGTTTACCAAAGTCAGGAACATGAGTAACATCCATTTTCCATATAGTTAAAGGCCATAAACCACGAGGATTTATGCCTATAGAGGGAGGATGATGTAAAATCACACAATTAGGACAATCCAACACAATCTGTCGAGCATCAGCACGGGAGATGGTAAAACGTTTCTGAAGTGCTCGTGCATTAATATGAAACTTACTATGAAAGTCTGCAGCTTGATCTAAGGAGGAAATAGGGAACACCCAAGAAGGACGAGTAGCAAGATCTGCCTGGGCATTGCCTGCAGAAAGAGCACCCGGTAAACCTGTGTGGGCTCGAATATGCAAGGGGTAAAAACAGGCGGAACGATTCCAAATCAATGTTTGAAGATGGAGAAAAAGGGAAGACATTACTCCTGATGTGTGTATGGGACCCACTGCTTCCAACACCTTTAAAGCTTGAACTACATAGACAGAATCTGAGATTAAATTAAAAGAAAATGGATATTGTTCAAAAACTTTTATGACAATTTGCAGCTCCACCCATTGTGGATTACCAGGAGCAAACTGATGTTGGATAGGAGATTGATCATTTATCACATAAGCTCCAATACCAGTCTTAGATCCATCTGTAAAGATATTTGCAGCTCCTGGAATAGGTGTGGAAGAAGTGATTTTAGGGAAAATGACAGGATGTTCCTTAACAAATGTAATAAGAGGATGTGATGGATAGTGATTATCTATCTCTCCTGGAAAAGAGCATCGTAATATAGCCCAATTATCCAAGTTAGCACATAAGACCAGAATTTGTTGACATGTATAAGGAACAATCACAGACGTTGGAGAGAAACCAAAAAATTGTACACTTTGTTGTATCCCTAACATAGCTAAGGAAGCAACTGCATCAGGATAATACTCAAGGGATTTTCCAGGGGACATACGTGGATGTATCCACAGTAAAGGACCATCTTGCCATAAAACTCCAGTAGGTTGTCGTGCAGTGGCGAGCACACATAGTTGGAGAGGTTTATCCTCTTGAAACCTACAAAGGCTAGCATGTTGTATAGCCTCCTCCACTTTCAGCAGCGCTGACCTTGCTTCCTCAGTAAGATGCCGAGGGGAAGAAAGGTCTGAATCACCTTTAAGAATTTCATACAAGGGTTTTAATTCAGCATTGGGAATATGTAAATAACCCCTAATCCAATTTATGTCACCCAATAATTTTTGGAAATCATTTAAGGTACGTAAATTATCGGTCCTGAGAATTACCTTTTGGGGTGTAATGGTTTTACAAGAGATAGTAGCACCAAGATAATCAATAGAATCTCCTGTTTGTACTTTATCAGGTGAAATAAGCAAGCCCTTTGATTGTAATAAATGTACCAAATCAGTGTAAGCTGCTTCCAACATATATTTGGTTTTGGCTGCCAGCAATATATCATCCATATAATGTATACACTTCAACAATGGATACTTTTGTCTGAGTGGGACAATGGCCGCTCCTACAAACATTTGACACATTGTAGGGCTATTGGCCATGCCTTGAGGCAAAACCACCCATTCAAACCTTTGATCAGGTTCCTCATGATTACATGAAGGCAGAGTAAAAGCAAAACGTTCGGAGTCCTGAGGATGCAATGGAATGGAAAAGAAACAATCTTTAATGTCTACACATATCACTGGCCAATTTTTTGGAATTGTTGAAAGCAAAGGCAAACCTCTCTGAATGGGTCCCATGAGCTGCATTTGAGCATTAATGGCCCGTAGATCGTGTAACAACCGCCATTTTCCAGACTTCTTTTTAATAATAAATATGGGTGTATTCCATGGAGAAGTGGAGGGCTTTATATGTTCCAACTTTAATTGTTCTTGTACTAAAGCATAAGCTGCAGTCAATTTTTCAGAGGGGAGCGGCCACTGAGGAACCCACACTGGCTCCCCTGTTTTCCAGGTAATGGGCACCTGATCCTCAGCGGCCCCTAGGAAAAACCCAGTCCATGTCGTTTTTGCTGAGGTTCTAAAGGATGTCTACGTCCTTGCAAATTTTTTCCTAATCCAAGACCTGGTCTATATCCCATGCCCTGCATTATCTTTTGGGCAACTGTTGAATATTCATTACTAAGTTGAAACCCCATGTCCTTCATAAGATCACGCCCCCATAGAGAGATAGGGAGGTCAAGCACATACGGCTGAAAAGTTCCAGAATGTCCTTCAGAATCTTTCCAGGATAAATGCCTGCAGCTGACTTGTGGAGCTTGAGCGTATCCTAAACCTCTTAGTGATTGATCTGAGAGCTGTACCGGCCACCCCTTTGAACAGTCCTTTTCTGCAATTATACTACGATCTGCTCCAGTATCTAGTAATCCCAAAATTGATTTGCCTTCTATAGTTAAGTTTAAAGTAGGACGGTCATTCATATCCAAGGACAAATAAACAGAATTCCCTCCGGTGACTCCAATCTCATCACTTGTTCTTATAAAGGAATCAGCAGGAAAGCGGGTGTGCAAACTAGGTAGAATTAGCAATTGGGCAATCCTGTCTCCTGGGGAAATGGACACAATGCCTTTTGGGGCCTCCACCATAACCTTCACTGTTCCTACCGTGTCCGGATTAATAATCCCAGGAAAAACATGAAGGCCTTGTAGGATGGAAGAAGCACGCCCAATTAACAAGCCCACAGTGCCAGATGGTAAAGGTCCTTTAAATTCAGTTTCCACCAGTTGGACTCCCATTTTAGGTGTTAATACGAATCTGGCGGCGGAGCAGAGGTCCAGTCCCGCAGCACCTGTAGTGGCTCTCCGCGATTCTTGGGATGGCGCAGGGATGGCCATGACTCGATTTCCATTGTCCCATTTTCCATTGCCCCATATATTTGTGGGCCCTGGGGTCGGGGGCCCCCCCGGCCGTTTTTTGGCATGTTTCTATCTTTTAAAGGTTGACCATGTATGTCTCTAACTGATCTACACTCATTAACCCAATGCTTTCCCCTTTTACATCTGGGGCATAAGCCCGGTTGACTGCTAACAGAAGTGTGCTCAATTCTGGATGTTCCCTTCTTGTTAGGACATTCTCGTTTAAAGTGTCCTCCTTGACCACACCCAAAACACCTTCCAGCAACCGGGCTGGACTTACGTGATAATTGAAGGACAGCAGCAGCAAGGCCTGCATTAGTTAACGGCCCACCTATTTCCCTACAGACTTTCATCCAGGCCTCTATGCCTTTGTTTTTGTAAGGGGTAATAGCTGCTTTACATTCTTTAGTACATTGTTCAAAAACAAGTTGTTTAATCAAGGGCATTGCTGTATCAGGGTCACCAAAGATTTTTCCTGCAGCGTCTACCATCCTGGTGACAAAGTCTGAGAAAGGTTCTGTGGGGCCTTGTATAATTTTTGTCAAATTGCCAGACACTTCTCCTCTATTTGGGAGTGATTTCCATGCTCGGATACAAATGTTATTTATCTGTTCATATACTTCAGGGGGGTATCCTGTTTGTTGATTAGCAAACCTGCCTTGTCCCAAAAGCATATCCTTATCCCAGACAGGGCACCCCGCTGCGTGATTTTGGGCAGCTTGCTCTACTGCACCCTCTAGCATAAATGCTCTCCAATCCAAATATTTACCTGGGGAAACACAAGCACGGATTAGACTAGCCCAATCTGAGGGAGTCATGCAAAATCTAATAAGTCCCTCCACCTGAGTGAGAGTGAAAGCGGCATCTATGCCATAAGTGCGGACGGATTCTGCCAAGGTTTTAACTATCTTAAAGTCTAAAGGCTCATGATACCTTCCTCTATTATTGTCCTGAAACACCGGGTAGGCAAGTCCCATATCTGTATTAACTGTCCTCCAAACTTGCGCATGAAAAGATCTCCCGGAACTTTGGCCCTTCCCCACATACGGGGGTGGAGCAACAGGCCTCATATCTTCTTCTAAATTTTCAACCTCCTCCTCCTCAGAATTCTGTTGACCAATATTAGATCCCTCCCCCTTCTTACAGTAGGCTTGCGTGCCTTGTGTCTCCTTTTTCTTCTTTTTCATTTTTATCTTACGTAGTTGTTGTAACAATATATCAAAGTCCTCAGAACCCTCTGAGCCGCTTGTGTCCTCAGGTGTTTTAAATGCGGTCAAGTCTGGATAGAGCCTTCTCCTATTTTTATTTTCAGGCTCTTTTGCCTTCTCACTACTCTTACTCTTAATACTCTCTGCCACTTCACTAGGTGACCCTTCAGATCTTTCCTCATGTAGTTGTTCAAGAACGGCCTGACCCTCACTCACAGCTTCTTGGCATTTACTATCTGTTATACATCCTCTAACTAACTTCCAAAGTGATATAACGCCCCCCTACAAGGTACCTTGCTCATGAGCGAAATCCAGATCCTTTCCTAATTTGTCCCAGCTGGGAACCGTAAGACTCCCTGAAAAGGCAAACCAAGGAGCCGCTGTATCAGCTTCCCTCAAAAACCTTTACAAAGTGCTCTGCTTTACCTTAAGTCCTTTTGAACGTAGCAATCCATCTAGGGCCAACAAAATTGGGCTTGAAGAAGTAGCGCCCATAATGTTTTTAGAACTATAAAGAAAGTGAAAGTACAAAAATCCCCGCTCTCTTCCTTTTACAGGGGAGCGTCCTTTTTCCCGCTCTCTCTCTATTTACAGAGAGAGCGCCCCGCTATTTGCTTGCGGATTCCCACTTTACCTGGGAACTTACCGGTGCACCACCCTGACTGCTGAAAGTTCTGGATCCTGGGTTCGAGGAATATTCGGTTCCCCGAGCGGGCCACTAATTGTCGCGACCCCTCGCCGGCAAGGGAAAACACGACACAGGATTCTTCTTTCAGCAGTTTATTCAGGCCTTGATTCAAGTATCATCTTCTAGCGACCCCCCGCCGAGCGCCCAAGCACAGCCTAATAAAGCCTCCCGCATACCAATCCCAAGCTGCCACGTGGATCTCTCTCATAGGGTGGTAAGGGATTGCGCGCCAACTCTCCAAAAAAGGAGTTGTTTATCACAGGCCACAGTGGAAGCGGGCGCCATCTTCTAATGGCGGCCACGGTCTATAAGAATGGCTTACCACACAAAAATACTGAATAATATTAGCTTTGGGGTAAGATTTCTAATTAAAGGTTCATGACTGTGAGTCTTAACATTTTGTAATATTAATAGTGACAAGTCCAAGAAAGAAGAAAAATAATGTGAAGTAAAAGAAAATGTAAACTAAAATTTTATAATGTTTCACACTTTTTTTGATTCTTACCTCAGCTCAACTAATTATAGCATATGCTGAGATTCTAACAAAACATAATCAGAAAAGACTTTAGGAGACACGAAAGAGAAGTGCAGTCTAACACAGCAAGAGAAAAGGAGGATTTTTAGTGGACATTACATGATGGGAAAAATTTTTTGGCAAGACTGTGAATAAAAATTAAAAATGGCAAACAGAATATAACAATAGTACATTGATGTTGAGAATCCATCAATTATAAAAAATAATTACATAAGAAGCCACAGTGTTGGTCTGGCGTTTTAGCTCAGTGGCAGAGCGCTAGCCTCAAATATGTGAAGCACTGGATCAATCCTCAGCACCACATAAAAATAAATAAGCAAAATAAAGATATTGTGCCCACATTTAATGTAAAGAATATTTAAAACAAAAATAGAAGGCTCAGTGTCATAATCCAGCTTTTACCTTCACATAAAAACGTTGTTAATATTACATTAAAACTAATAATGGCCCCTTTGTTTTTAAAATATATGTTTGTATATTTGTCTTTATCTCTTCATGTTGATTATTCAAAAATAAAATTAAGTAAAACAACTGGTAAGATGGAAGGGTGAGGTAGATATTTTGGGAAATGGAAACACAGATTGTCTTAGACTTCAACTGGTGGAAAGAGATAGGACAGGTGGCCTTGGAGTCTGGTAGGATTCAGGCCCTTTTGCTTAATACCCCAAGGAGCAGAGGGTAATCTTGAAAGGAGGAAGCCTCCATTTCCCCATCTCATTTCAGAAAGGTAGTATTGTTGTTTCCACTTAATCCATGACAGAATATTTACCTGAATATTTAAAAACTTGGAAATTCTGAAAACAACTCAAATAACTTTCCCTCAAAGAGCATGTAAGTGTTCAGATGCCATGGCAAACACCTATAACCCTAGAGATCCTGGAGGCTGAGGCAGGAGGATCACAAGTTTCAGGCCAGACTCAGCAACTTAGCAAGGCTTGTCTCAAAAAATAATAAATTAAAAAGGCTGAGGAAGTAAATAAGCAAAATAAAAATATTGTGCCCACATATAACATAAAGAATATTTAAAACAAAAATAGAAGGCTCAGTGTCATAATCCAGCTTTTACCTTCACATAAAAACTTTGACAACATTACATTAAAACTAATAGTGGTCCCTTTGTTTTTAAAATATATGTTTGTGTATTTGTCTTTATGTAGCTCAGAGGTACAGTACTCTTGGGGTCAAGGCTCAGTATTAGAGAGAGAAAATTTTTGTGTAGGAACCTGCAACAAGTTCCATCAAGGAAAGATATTCCCTAAGATAAGTATGGAACTACATTGAGTTGAATGATAGTATTGATCTGATTTTGAAATTTGTATTTTGTCTTTTGTTGAGCCCCAGCATCAAAAAAAAAAAAAAAAAAAAAAAAAAAAACAGAAGTAGAATTAGCAAAAGAAGAGTGAGTATAAACAGGAATCACTGGTGAGCTAAGTTGGTAACCTGGTTGAGATAATGTGTGTCAGATTTCTGAACAATGAGTTTACTTTCTTTAGAAAGAGAATTTAATTTAACCTACTGGCTGCTCAATCTCTCTCATTATCTGCCTCCTGCAGACCATAAACATGTATGAAATGAAAACTTAGTCAGCTTCCCATCATTATAACAAATATCTGAAATAATGTTCTTGTAAGGGAAAAAAAGGTTTATTTTGGCTCACAATTTTGGAAGTTCTACTCCACAATGAGGTGAATCTAGTTTCTTTAGATGTTTGATGGCAAGATAGCACACCATAGCAGGAGTGTGTGGTAGAGCAAAATTATTCACCTTGTGATGGGAGTTAAAGAGAGAAAGAAGAGTCAGGGGTTCCACAATCTTCCTATAGGGCATACTCCCAATGATCTAAATCCTTCTTCTAAGTTACATGTCTTAAAGTATTCATCACCTCCCAACAATTCTACTATGGCCTTAGAGGCCATAGTAGAACACTTAAAACATAAATTACAAAAAAGGAAAATAATAAATAAAAAGTGGTACTATCCTGTTAGAAGCCTGTATAAATTATGAGTTTGTTTGAGCCATCATAAGCAGAACGGCTGCTCTGCTGGAAAAACCTGGGTGAAATTTCCCCATTCAAGAATGCCCAGATCATGCTGATGTCCTGACTTAGCTCAACCCAGCCACCTGGAAATGGGTGTAACCTGCCAAACCCCAACTTGTTTTCCCCATTCTTACCCTGTTTCCTCAAGAAACCTGCCACACTGAAACCTTTTGGTGCATTTCCCCTTAAATAAAGGATTTGGGCCTTTTTCCTTTTCAGTTCCAGTTCCCATCAGGGCTGGAAGACCAACCAGGTGCCCCATTTTTAAAACTAGTCTTCTGTTCCTTATTGATTATTTTCAGACTTTTTATTTTCCCAGCCAGTTCACACCTCCAAGCAGGAATCTGCTCTTCTGGGGTTCTGGCAACCCCAACACTATCCCTGCATTTGTTTGCCACAGTAGTGGAACAGATTTATCAACACTGGTGTGTTTTGTATTAACAATTTTTAATACAGAACTTAAATTTTATTAGAGTTTATTTTATTAAATAAAGCCCAATTAATTTTTATCTCTGTTGAGTAATGAAACTAATCTTAGAAAAAGTCATCGATTATATATAATAAGTATATTTTTTTTGCTTCATACAAAGTGGAATATTGCAACCAGAAAAGTACATTTAACATAAAGATAATATGTTCAGTAATGTTAATCATTTCATATTCTCTGTGGAGTTATTGTTCATGGCAACAACGTTACAGTAAGGAAATTGTCCATGACAATTAAATTTACAGATAATGATTTAATTTTCATTTAAAAAGAAATTTTGCTTATAATTTCTTATATTTTTCAGGATGTAAGCTTTCAAAAAAGGGATGTGAAATACTGTCAAAAGGTAGTTTTGATTAATTTATCAGTTAAATATCTTCTCACAAATGTCACAAATGAATAGTTAATATTCTGAACCAATAATATCAACTATTTATTAGAGGAATAAGTTCCCTGGCCTGCAAATCACATTTCAAAGAGCATAGCACAGAAACAACTCCACTCAACTTTTCTGTTCCTTTTTTTCCTTTTGTAAGCATTTATTTAAAGAGAAGAAACACAATGCAGTATATTTAATTATATTCAAATGAATAAACATGCAATTTATTATTCTATTAAGTTTAATTTTCTGCTGGAAAATAAAGTATGGAAATTTCTAAGTGGTAAACTTAGTCTCTTTTTTTTTTTAAAAAAATATGTTTTTAGTTGTTGATAGAACTTTATTTTACATATTTGTTTTTATATGGTTCTGAGAATGGAACCCAATTACCTCACAGATGCCAGGCAAGTGTACTACTGATGAGCCACAACCCCAGCCCAAGTCTCTACTTTTGAAAAAAGTAATTCCTTAATATTGATAAAATAGAAGTCATTCTTAAATATTAACCATAGGCAAGTAGATAAATAAGTTTCAAAAGAACTTTATAGCTTGCTATACAAATATGCTTAATTTCAATTTTTGAATCATTATTCTTCTGTGGTATCATTTTTAAGGGAACACCAACCTCTTCAGGCCATAATTTTTAATTTTCTGCTATTAAATGATATGCATGAAATGAAAACTTTCATGGCTGTGTCTTGTTTATACCTCTCTTTTAACTCACTTCTTCTAATAAAATTGATAAGCATAGACACTACATAAAATGTACAGCATATAATTATTTACACTTACTCAGATTCTAAATTAACCAAGGATGATGAAACAGATTTATTGAAAGTGAAAACAATAGAAGTCCATGTAATTTGCAGTTAAAGTACACACTTTACATCAATCTTTTTCAATATTGAAAGAAAATCTTAAAATTTGTTAAGTGCTAACATATACAAAGTGAATGAGTACAGGTAAATTTTTTTTTGTCCTATATATGAACATTTCACATTGAGCTTAATAATCCTGTCTATACAAATTCACATTCATATATAGTAGTATAGAGTCACTGTGTGAGGCTGAAATTATATAGGTCTCATAATCCATCAAATTACTTCCCATGGTTAAAGAGATAATTTTCCAAACATGATTATCAACTTAATGAGAAGGAAAAGAAGAAGAGAAGAGATGGGAAAGTGAAAAAAACATCGGAGTACATCTTAGAGAGTATTGTGTGTGTGTGTGTGTGTGTGTGAGAGTGAGTGAGGGGGGGGGGAAGAAGAGGGAAAGAGGGGGAGGACAGGTTAGAAAATCGGGACAGAGACAGGGAGAAGAAACTGGTTTATGGATTTGTGATGTGTTGTATTGTGATGCGTATGGCATATTTTTGTTTGTTTTTATTTTGATCTGTTATATTTTGTGTCTTGGTAAAAATATTTTGAAAACCCATGATATAAATTGGATTAGAGAGATTTTTTTTTAGGAATTGTACTTTATAATTAAGATTATGTTTGTTTTTGTAATATTCTTTTCTGAAGATGTTTTCTTTAGAGAATATGGGTAATTGTATACCCAGATTGTGGAGAGACCATGTTCTTTGAAATAGGCAGATAAGTTTGGTGATCTCTCAAAGTTTTTTTTCTGTAAGTTTAAATTCTTTTTTTTTAAATTTTAATTTGTTATATATGACAGCAGAATGCATTATAATTCATATTACACATAAAGAACACAATTTATCATATCTCTGGTTGTACACAAAGTAGAGACATACCATTCCTGTCTTCATACATGTACTTAGGGCAGTGATGTCCATCTCATTCTACCATTATTCTTATCCCCATGCCCCCTCACTTCCCCTCCCTCCCCTTTGACCTATCTAATCCTCCCATGACCCCTCCAACCACCACATTATGAATCAGCATCCTTAAATCAGAGAAAACATTCAGCATTTGTTTTTTGGGATTGACTTAACTTCACTTAGCATTATATTCTCCAACTCCATCCATTTAACAGCAAATGCCATGATTTTATTCTCTTTTAATGCTGAGTAATATTCCATTGTGTATGTATACCACAGTTTCTTTATCCATTATTCTATCGAAGAGCATCTAGGTTGGATCCACAGCGTAGCTATGTTGAATTGTGCTGCTATAAATATTGATGTTTCTGTGTTCCTGTAATATGCTGTTTTTAAGTCTTTTGGGTATGACCAAGGAGTGGAAAAGTTGAGGCAAATGGTGATTCCATTCCCCTTTTTCCCAAGGAATCTCCATACTGCTTTCTATATTGGCTGCACCAATTTCTAGTCCCACCAGCAATGTATGACTGCCTTTTTCCCTCACATCCTTGCCATCATTTATTGTTGTTTTTTATTCTTAATAGCAGCCATTCTGATTGGAGTGAGATGAAACCTTAGAGTTGTTTTGATTTGCATTTCTCTAATTACTAGAGATGTTGAACACTTTTTTCCATATGTTTCTTGATTGTATATCAACTTCTGAGAACTCTCAAAGGTTTTATTTGTTTTTCTTCTCTAAATCCAATTTTGTCATTGTGTTCATAGTATAGTGCATATGTGTGTCTTTCAATCACCTATCATCTATCAATGAATATACCTATCATCATTATTTTAAACAAATTTAATATAACTATATTAAATAATTACAATTAGGTCTTTTAAGCAAGGATTTTAAAAAAAATGTTTGCCTTCAGTTTTCAGCATAAATGATGAGGGAGGCTGGAAAATACATTAACATTAAAAGGAGAAATTTTACTGACATTTAAGAGTATGCTTTAATCCCAGTGGTCTCATTTTAGTCAAATGTCACCACAATAAAATCACCATGGCAAGACATGTGAAAGGAAGAGCAGAGAGCTTTACTACTTGACATGATTTAATTCTTCCACAGGAACATGGCTCTAAATTTCATCTTTTCTTTAGAATATGTGATAATTTGATAGAAATGTTTACATCACTTGAAACATAGTTTTTAATACTTAAAACATGTAACTGGAAGATGGCTTCATTTTCCTTAATGTAAATGTAATGTATTGTAAATGCAGTATTACATTGTCTATTTCAGAATGGTCTACGTATCGAGAAGATTATGGATGTTTTAGCTATTCTCCTGGGACATCACTAATGTTTTACATGTCTTAAATATTGCTATATTTTTGTTATAACTAAAATATATTTTTGTTACTTAACAAGAACAAGGTAACCCTCCTAAAATAAACTCTACAAATCATATGGCCAAATAGGAATATAGATAGATAGGAGTGACACAAGTTCCTAAAAATATAATTAAATATTTAAATACTAGCAAAGAAGAGCAATCTGAAGGACAACAGCAGAATATAAAGAAAATACAAGGCCAAAAAATTAATAAAAATCTTAACTGCATCAGTAGTCTAGAGTGGTTCAAATCCACCATTAGAAGGAAGAACATAAAAACTGTGCCCAAAATATAAGCAATGTACAGTCTATTTAGAAGGAACCAAGGAAAGTGACTCTTCTGATGAATCTCACTTGGTGAGAGCATTTTCCCCAATAAGGGTTGGGCCTGCACAAGAGTCCTGGAAATTTTAAGAACTCTGTTTTACAGATCTACTTTTGAATTCTGGTCTGCATAACATGAGGATAGAAATACATGAATTGTTTTACATGGGAACTCAATTAAATTATAAACTTAGAAAGTCCATGGCAAGATACTGCTCTAAAGTTACAACTTGTCTCAGTCTGAAACATATTCCCGCTGCTTACATCCATTTTTGATGTTCTATTCTTTTCCATTTAACTCTTCAATAAATAAATATGTTTAAGTGCTATTCTGCTCAGAAGGTTAATGTTTCTCTCTTTCTTTTTCGAAATATTCCCAAGGAATGGGGTTATTTCTAATATGAAATAGATATAAATAGAAAATTTTTCATTTCCTATTTACTTTTATATAAAAATATAAAGTGAAAATGTTGAGCAATTTCTAGATAAAAATTGAATTAAAAACATTGATCAAAAAACTGAAGAGAGAAACCATTTTCATAAGGTTTATCCCAAGATTACAATTTTTGATAAAACTTACCACTATAGCTGCTGTTTTTGGATTTTAAAAATGTATGATTAACCTTTATGTGCAATATGGGAAATATAAAAAAAAAAGAACTGGAAACCTAGACAGCTAAATCAAAAGATATTTTTTCCTTGAAAGTTATAGAAAAGTTTCTCTTTCCCAATCTGTGAAGATATTTAGACACTATATTCTTTGTTCATTTATTTTTGCCTCCCAACATGTGGTTCACAGTATGCTTGTTAATCTGGGAATATATCTTTGATAAACTCTTTCAGTAGTATGAGGGGAGAGTCTTTAATTAAAAACCAAACATAAACAATCTGTCTGTCAATATTTGAGGTATAAAATTCAGAAGAGCTTATAATTAGGTCTCTAGGGAATATGTATCATTATGCCATTATTTGCTAAAACATGCTCACCTAAATTTTTTGTCCACCTTTAATATTTTTATTATTCTTCACAACTTATCATTAAACTTTGAATATGTTCAGCCCTGTCCAAATCTTTGTCTTATTGTCTTTTCCCTTCTCATTGCAAAATTCCCTTTAGGAACAAATGTATAATCCTCTCCAATTAGTAAAGGGACAACTCTCATCTAGTTTCCTGAATAAAAGAGAAAACTGTTAAGCCTCAGTGTAAAATACTCATACATTTTCTTCACAATTCATGTCCATATTTAATGTAGTTTAGTGATATAATCTTGATTAAAACAGCATGCAAATATAAAGTCCTATATGAAACAATTCTCTTTTAAAACAATTCACATTAGAAGTTCAAAATGCTCAGCAGTAAAGGATGAAATTCTCATTCAATCTACGAATTATTTTCCCACTGAATTTGTTTTCCTTTTTATTGTATGGGTGTCACTGCCAACAAAATGTTTGAAGTGTTATTGCTTCTGGGAACAACACTGTCAGTGCTGATGACTGAGGTCTGCACCTCCTTAGGCCATTACACTATGACAGCTGTTGCTAGTTCAGCAGAGCTTTCAAAATATGTTTTCAATAATTCACTTCCACATTCGTTTCCATCCTATGCTTATGGATGTTGGTCAGGATTACCATAGTATGATTAAACACATTTTTGTGCTAAGAATATACAACCAAAGAACATCAGGATGTGTCTGTTGTACACATGAAGAATCAACCACATACGGTGGACTCATTTCCCACATCCATGTTCCTTAACAAATCTCCCAAATGTCTAGTAATTTCACATTATCTCCCAAAGTTCTATTTTCATGAGTTGCAAAATAAAATTGTCTTCAGAAACCCTCTATATAAAAGTACAGTAGATGTTTTCTTCCCATTTAGTTAAGAATTCAGTGACCTTCTTCAGTTCTATCTTTTTTGAACTCTACATAATATTCTTTCCAGTTAATAATTTCCACTTCCAAGTGAGAAATTGTCTTTCTCACTTTCTCCCTATTTGCCATTCTCTATTGGTGAGTTGTCTAAGTGATCACTCAGATACTTCTTACCTCTCTTATTCATCCTCCTAATTATTTTCATTCTGTCTATGGTTGAATACTATAACCATTTTAAATCTACATCTTGTGCCAGGACCCCATATTCTCACAAAGCTGACTTTTACCTCAGTGTGTTCAAATTACCAACCTTTATGTTATCCTTAGAAAATCCCTTAAATTCTAGTTATGTATTCCCAAATATTTTGTCATATTATGGGTGAATTTATTTAAGAGTATCTTCCTGTCTTTTTATTTAAAGAAGAATCTTAGAGCTAATTGAGCTTAGAGATTTCTCACATTGTCCCACCTATAAGCTTTGGAGGAACAACTCCTACCTTAACCATAAAAAGGAAATACAGGTAGTATGATATTTTATGGATTTGTGATTGTTTTTACATAAAATTATGCAATTTGCATTTACATCTATGTGAAATATGACTTCCTTAAGAATACTTCCTTATTGTTTTGCCATACATATATGCTTTCTGACCTGCTCACAAATTGAACCCTTCCTTGCTTAGCTTTGTATAAAGAAATTGTTCAGTGGTACTACCTCAGTATAGTTTGGTTATTGCTGGAGATTTAGAGATTCAGGGCCAGGATTTACTGTTATTTTAAAAGGGATCTTAGAGTTGATACTGTGCATATAATTTTTCCTTGGACATGATAGATCATTAACCACCTTCTGCTAAGTTTTCCTATTCCAATGATTCCTATAGTTTTATTCTGTATTCACACTGCTACTACCTTAACTCAAGTGGACAGGTTTCTTCTCATATGTTTTTTTTTCCTGTATTCTCATACTACATTTCCCTTCAAAATATATTGGCAAAACCAAGTCCCTTCTTCCCAAATCTTAAATCAAGGAAACATATTTTCTCTGACATACCCTTGGATCTGAATGAAGAAAAGATTCCCCTGGAACATATGGTTTTGATTTCCTGAGAAGCGTAAAATTTGATATGAAAAGAAGATTAAGAAGGTAGATATTTAGAAAGCAATTAAGAGAAGATGATATTGCTGGTCACTGTCAAAGTTATTGAAAAAATAAAATTTTATTAAATAAAGTAAATTTAAAACCAAATTGATTATTTTTTTTCTAAGTGAAAGCACTGGGGGCAATGTGTACAATCTTAGATGAGGATAGAGATTTTTAATAATGAATTATATGATTTAATTTTGAGGCTGAGGAATGATTTAATTTTGTCATTCCTGTGAACTAAAGACACAACAACAGCAACTCAGAGGAGGAAAGTTTATCTTGGCTTGTAATTTCAGAAGTTCAGTCCATGGCTGGAATGTGGATAACAGTGGCAGTGACTGGGAGACCAGTGTCTGAGACTGGGGTCCCTGATGACTTCATGGCTATGGCATACTTGATGAATGGGAAAGTTTTTGTGCAAAGACATAGGATGCCTGGTTGCTATGGAGACGTCCTCCATGCTAGAGTCTTATCAGCTTCTACCTTATTCTGAGGCACAGCAGCTCCAGGGAATGAAGGAACTTCCTTGCTAAGATAACCACAATGTTTCACCAGTTCAGCTGCTCCTGAATCTGTGTACAAATTAGCAACTTTAAACAACAAACTTTCTTGAGAGCTGCATAATTCTCCTAACATATCACATTGCAACTGTAGAATATAACTGAGAAAATAGTTGCATACTGTTGCTAACTCTGTAAATTTCATGAATACAAAGAATAATGCTTGCATAGTCTTTAATCTGATTTGGAGACATATATAATAAAGATTTCTGGTGTAATTCTTTAGACCTGCTTCTCCATCAGAGAGCAGCTCTCCATCTGACCCCAGCTCTTTTGTCTTCAAGATGTGCATGGGATGACTCTTTATCTCTTCCAATCTCCCATTGCACCTTGCCAGAACCTACTAGTTTGGCTGAGCTGGTCCTGGTACTGGATGACTCAATAACTCTGTGCCCCAGGTGATGGAGAACATCATGGCAGAAAAATGCAGCAAAGGAAAGCAGTTTAGTTCATGAAAGCCAGGATAGTGAGAAAGAGAGAGAGAACAACACTCACCAAAGACAAAATGTAAAACTCAAAGGCACACAAACAGTGTTCTATTTCCTCCAGCCACACCTGCCTGCCTGAAGTTCCTGACAAGTAATCCATATCAGAAGATTAAGCTACCAATATGTTTGCATCTCTTATAATCTAATCATTTCACCTTTGAGATTTCTCACTTTGTCCCACCTATAAGCTTTGGAGCAACACCTCATACCTTAACCATAAAAAGGAAATTCAGGTAGTATGATATTTTATGGGTTTTTGATTGTTTTTACATAAAATTATGCAATTTGCATTTACATCTTCATGAAATGTGACTTCCTTAAGTATATTTCTATATTGTTTTGTCATATATATATGCTTTCTGACCTGCTCACAAGTTGAATCCTTCCTCACTTAGCTCTGTATAAAGAAATTGTTCAGTGGTACTACCTCAGTATAGTTTAGTTATTACTGGTGATTTAGAGATTTAGGGCCAGGATTTACAAAAGAGCTTCATTGCAGCCAAGCATTAAGAAAACTTCATAATGTTTGGTGTTGACAATGTTGATGGATGTGTTAAAACTTCCTTATTTTGATGTTTTGTATTCTATTCCAACCATAGTTAAATCATCACTTTGCCATTCCCAAAGCACCTTCTTGTCCATACTACTCTGGAAGAATTTTTTCAATAAATCTTGGACCTTCAGTGATGTTTACATTTATCTCCACATATTGTGGCTTCTGTAAAGGTACTTTTAGTACAACTTGCCACCACATCTCAAATAAACATAAAAAAGAGAATAGATAGGAAAGTCCTCCCTGGATAGACTGCATATCACATAGTGAGGATATGTATGCTTTAAATGAAACAAAAAAAAAAGATAATCTTCTTGACAATCTAGAAAGTGGGTTGAGGATGAGGAAACCAAGAGCAAGCCGGCAGACAAGACAGAAATAAGGGAGATGACTACTTGAGAAACAGCAGTAGCTTGGAATGCAGGAGGGTAGTGTGGGGATTTTTAAAGAGTAGTTGAGTTTGAAAATTAGTTTTGAGTCTCAGATATCAGGGGCTTTTGTGGGTGGCAAAGACACTACTAGAAACATACTTCTCATTCTTGACTATTTTATTAATGTGTAAATCAATGTACCTACTTGTATAACTAGTGAATTTCTCCTATTCAACTCTGTATCAATCAACACATTTCAAAGATTTTTTCCTACTCTGAAATGTTTGTTTGTTGGTATTTTCATTTTTTCTTAAAGCCTAATGTGTCTTATTCTCAGTAATCACTCAATGTTAACTGAAAGGAATATCATGTTTTTTTATTATAAAAAATTTAAAAGCTGTTACACATTGCTATTGGCCAAAGAACATAATTGGAAGGAACACAGAAATTACCATCATTACACCTAGAGTCCTGTGTGTTGTGGGACACACACACAAACCCTAATGAGGATCTAGGGCTATGAATGTATGTTTTGACAACAATCCAAGCTCTTAAAGTCTAAGACTTTGGAATAGGCTAAAGACGTTCTACTTATTACCTAGACTTTATAAGTCTTATCATGTTAAAGGAGATACTCTGATACATTGCTTAGTATGTTCAAATTGTACTAAACCAGAAGATTATTTCCTATTCTTTACATGAATATTCTGTTGAAAGATTCTTTGATTATTTAATTAAAAAATACCTTCACAATCAAAGTAGTACAAATATATGAATACATAAATAAGGTTTAATGAACTTTCACAATTTTCACAACATTTCTAAGGGAGGTATGAATATCCACAATATAGTAAATGAGTTTGTGTATTAATACACTGAAGCATACAATTTTGATGAGAAAGACCTTGAAATTATAAAATATTATTTAAATTGCAATACTATTACACATACATGAAAACACACATTACATATGTTATAGGTACATGTAATATCATATATATGTACACCTATACATATGCATAAAGAAAGTCCTTAATATCTAGGAAAACAAATGATTATTGTATTTTGTCATGTCAAAAATCATGATGAATGTTTATTGACATATAAATTTGGCCCCCACATTTCAAAAGTCTTATTTGGGTCTTTACATTTTAGTGATAGTTTAAATATAATGCTGACTGATACTGAAGAAGTTACTAACTCACATTTTTCTATCCCAGGATGGTAAAATTCCTAGAAATATGAAAGCTTAGATATTCTAGGCTTTTACATAATTCACACAGAATAACCAAAACTATTCCATGTTAAAATGGAGAGCATGGGGAATGACATTTTATACAAAGACTATTAACAGAATGAAATAACTTTAAAATTATATCTGACAGACACTTTGGTATCGTGATTTAAGCTTTGTGAAGTTCAGTATCTAATATTAGGAAATGTTTTTGGTTATATCTCTAACTCATTTAAAAAAACATTCATTTGATTTTACTGGTACTAACATGAACTATCCCCCCCCCAAAAAAAATGTTTATTGTGTTAAGCAGTTACAAGTAAAGGGATATAGCAGGCAAATTAAAATATGCGATACAATTCTAATCTCCAAAATGCAACACATTAAATCCAATTTTCTGATTGGGGTAATGTTTTAAATTCAAACTTTTAAGCTAATTCTTCATAATTTAAACATAAGTAGTTTTTCTCTGATTTTTTACTTTTATTATATGTTTTTAACATAAAGTAAGATTTTTATTCTGCAAGGCTCCTTGCTTACAGCAACATTTATTATGTATCTCTTTAACTAATGTAGCATTCAATATTCACTGTTCAGCTTATTATTTTTCTCTTTTTAGACATATCATAAAATGTTCTAGTTTCTCTTTACTTGCCTTTGAACACATTAATTTTTTTCCTTCATCAATAATGGACTCAAGATTTTAAATCAATTTTTTTTAATTTCTTAAAAAAACAATAGATGATAACATGTCTGGCAAAATTCACAATCTCATATATATCTTGTTTGTTTTTTTCTAGGTATGAAGTATATAAATTTACTTTTATGTTTTACTTCATTTTATTTTTATTTTTACAATATCTAGCTTTAAGCTCTTAAGGTTTTGATGAAGAAAGAAGAAGATGGGGCCAAGAAATGGGTAGTCACTTCACAGGCATGGTTGTCAGAGTGGCCTAAGATATATTCTTGTCTTGCCAATTTGCTAACTATTTAAAATTGGAATTTTTTTTCTTTTCTTAACAATTCAATATTCTCCTTGATAAAATGCAGAAAATATCTAACTTAAAGTATTGTAGAGGATTAGTGGCAATTTGGAACAATATACTTGGTAAAATGCTTTGGCTAAGAGAAAGTGCTTAAGATATACTTTTTTTTTAGTATAGTTGTTTTCTTAAAAATGTCTTCTACCTTGAAAATCATTCAGGGTTTCATTGTCATTTTGAAACAAATTTAACAATACATTTATGTGATGAAAGAATCCACTTTAACAGCTGTCTTCATTTTAAGCAAAACTAATTGTGAAGATCATGAATAATATTGCTAGTCAGAAAGCAGTATGTTAATGCTTCTGTACATATGCCATAGCGCCAGAATGGTATTATGTATTCAGTGTAAGAGACAGCTGTGGGGATTGCTGAAAAAATTTTCTTGAAGTTAGTGTTTCCTTTTAAGGCAAGTTAATTATTCCCATGGCTTAAGTATCTTTAAGATATAATTTTAAAAGAAGCACTTATTATTTTGAATGCAAAAGCAAATGTTCCTTATGTTCTTTTATTCTTTATATTTCATTTTATAAAGAAATTGTTTTAAACTTTATTATAATATCTTTTAAAATATTCTGAAAATTTATTTGGATAAAGTACCCTAAATTTTATAATGATGAACCTCAAAAATGAAAATTTTAAAAATAATATCAGTGCTGGTGCACGCCTGTATTCCCAGAGGCTCAGGAGGCTGAGATAGGAGGATCATGAGTTCAAAGCCAGGCTCAGCAATGGCAAGGAACTAAGCAACTCAGTGAGACCTTGTCTCTAAATAAAATACAAAATAGGACTGGGGATGTATGTCAGTGGTTGAGTGCCCCTGAGTTCAGTCCCCACTAAATAATATTAATAATAATAATAATAATAATAATAGTAGTAGTAATATCAGTGATTCAATATCAAACCAAATCAACCCCTTTGTTGGAATAAGATTAATTCTTATCACCTTAATTTCAATAAGACTTTTTTTAACTTAAATTAGTTTTTCAATTCATCAACCCTGCATATCTGCAGTTTCTTTGAATAACATGTCAAAGTTCCAATGTACAGAATTTGTACGTTTTGTTATTTTTCTTAGTGTCTAAAAGTTTTAATAACATTTCTATGACAGATTGTTCTTTCTATTTCTTATTGTTCACTATCAGCATAAGAAAATACAATTGACTTTTTAATATATGCCTATTACATTGAGTATCACTTAGTATTTCCTAGAGTGTTCATCTTATATTTCATTAATTGTCTTGTTTCAGTTCCGAAAGCCTATACTCCAAAGCTTAATAGAAGTATTAAAATAGACCAAGTTGTCATTTTCTAAACTTTGATCAACATTGTGTTTTTCATCAAAACAGGAAGTTTTCTTTATGATTCTCAAAAGTTTGTTTTTTAAGATTTTTGAAGTGTTCTCATAATATCCTTAACTATTTTTACTGTGGAAAGAAAATTTAACATGAGATCAACCCTCTAAGCAAAATGTTAAGTGTGCAATATAGAACTGTCCACATGTCTAACTATAGGCATGATACTGTACAGCAGAGCTCTAAAACTTACTCATCTTGCATAACTGAAACTTTATATCATGGAACTGCTTCCATTTCCCCATTGCCCTTTTCCCTGGCAACAACTATTCATTCTCTGCTTCTATGAGTTTGACCATTTTAAATATTATATGTAATTGGAAAAAATAAATAAATAAATGAAAGGCATACAATTGGAAGTTTGTAGTGGGCATGATCCTCTGTGTAGAAAACGCTGTGCACTCCATGGGATAACCTTTACTTTAACAGTTGTTTGTTACTACTGTTCATGTATAACTTTTCCCAGGTCTCTACTGAAATCCCTGGATAATAACAGAAACTCTCCCCTCTAGATGTTGAGAATTTGACTGTTCACTCTGTTGTAATGCATTTGAGGTTTTTTGTTTTGTTTTGTTTTTTAATTAATAATTTCTTGATAGTTCTCCCAAAAGTTGTTTTTGACTGACTTCTTAGAATTTCACCTTAAAGAAGCCCAGTTTGGTAGTCAGTCAAAAAATCTGTTTTCCATGCAGATCTCTTGAGCTTTTCTTATCCACAAATCTACCTTCAATTTCCAACCACCTTGGTGTCATTGAATTCTTCATTGGATTCTCTCTACCTAATCCTTGCAACAGTTCTACTCTATTCAACCTCCTTAGTACTGTGATCATAAAAGCACATGAAAGCCAGTGAAATCATAGAACTATTAGCTATTGCAATTACTACCCTCTTTGATCTTAGTACATATCTGGTGTTTTCTCAGTGTGTGAAAAGAGGAGTTCCATATGTTTTGCCCAGTTTTGTTGCTGATTTTTTGTATGTTGTGGGAGGACAGAGTCTAGCCTTCTCTATAATGGCTGGAAACAAATTATTTCCCATACACAAATTTTGTTAAACCAAAATTTTTACATTCATATCCAGGCAACAGAATTATTATGTTTATATAGAAGAAGAAAATAACTTATCTATCCCTAAATCAAAATAATGACAAATATCAAATTAAAAGGATAAATAATGCTACTGTCTACCCCTAAAGATATCTTATATATTGGCTTTCTCATAGTTTCCAATGTATAATAGTCATACAGTTTGAATCCTGAAATATTGAATCCTGATATCAGTGTTTTAGTAAAATTTGCATTTCTGGGACCAAAATACACAACAAGAGCAATTTAAAGGAGGAAATGTTTATTTTGGCTGATGGTCTCAGAGGTCTCTGTCCTTAAATGGCTGAACTTATTGCTGCGAGCATGAAGTGAGGGAGACCATCTTAGAAACAAGTGTGATGGTGAAAGGCAGGTCAGGACATGGCAATCAGCAAGCAGAGAGAGACTAAGCTCTACCCACCAAGGACAAAATGTGAACCCCAAAGGCATATCATAGTGATCTAGTTCTTTCTAGCTACCTGCCTCCAGTAACCACCTAGTTAATGTATACAAGTAAGTTACCCCACTGATTAAGTTATGTCTCTTATAATCTAATTATTTCACCTTTGAACATTCTTGTATTGTCTCACACATGAGCTTTAGGGGGACACTACATATCCAAACAATAACACCTGAAAATATTGTATTTTAACAATATAAGAAATAACCTATAAGATACCACATCCATTTTCAGAATTAAAAAAATGGTCAAGGCCAAGAAAAATAACATAATAAATATAAATATAATAAATGGGTATACATATTTCTTATTTCAATTGTGAAAAATATGCATGCTCATGTATGTACATGTTTGTTAATATATACATAATAAAAATGTCCATTGATGTCCTTTAAAAACATTAATAATTAACAAAAGTCTTAGATCTCAGAATAACTACCATAATTTTCCTGTTTGCTCAGTGAAGTTAGTCAACTGATTATAATTCTATCAACACATTTTACTGTCAATCTGGTATATTTCTCCAATGACATTGATTTTCAAACAAAGCCATCTGCATTTCTTTCCAACAGCCAGGCTGCATATTTTAAAAGAATAGTTTGTAGTATTGAATTTCAATGATATTAGGGCTTATTGTCACAAGTATATGGAATTTAACTTTATATTAATAAATTAAACTGTAATATGTAAATTGAAAACAATCATTTCTCAATTTTAAAATAATTACATTCTGTAATGTTAGGCTAAACATAATTAAACTTTAAAACATATAATCCAAATGTCATTTTATACATTTATATGAGTATCCACTGTGAAATAGAAATGTGTTACATTTGCAAGACCACTCCAGTTATATTAAGTTAATGATCTTTATGTTATAGTTATTAAGTAAAATGAATCCTTTGAAAACATTTTTATTTAAAATAAAGCATAACTATTTAAATACATGCTAAACATTAAAATAAAATTACTAGTAGACTCTGGATTTCCCATTCCTCATTACAATTATATTGAGTGCCTTGACATCTGGTATGGGTAGAGAGTAGATTCCTGGAGAGGCCCCTTGGACCAAGAAACATTTAAGGTGCATGACATGGAGGAGTCCACTGGTCTCTGATCTTATCAGAGGATAAACTCAAATAAATTGGAAAGACATCAATAGATCACAACTGGTTCCATCTCTTCCTTATTGGGCTGTTAACATTACTCCTCACATGGCAAGTTGAAGAGCACTGATCCAAATTTTCTATTGTTTTTATGCCATCTCAATAGAAGCATCTGGAAATCAATCTTCATGGTTGGAGAAGTTCCAGCCCTTCCTCTCTTATAATCCTAAAAATCAATTCTTAATTTGTGATTACGTCTTCTATGACATGGTGGATGTAAGAGATGATTCTTTGAACTTCTACTGAGTTTCATTGCTTTAATAGTTGTTGTAGTTATTTTCCTTGGAGCTTTGCAGAAGACTCTTTACTACTCCTATTATCTATTGGCTTTGTATATCAATTCACTTACCTTACACTACCAGGTTTAAGATTTTCTGAAAGGCTAACAGTTTTCAGTATTTCATACTTATAAATTTATTTAACATTCTTATGTTTCAGTATAGTCTGTTGGATGAAGTTAATAAATTCATGCTTACTTTTATATAGTATAAAAATGATATTTCTATATTGTGTACATAGAAAATAATCTTAACAGTGTTTTAATATTAAAATATTTGTGAAGTCATCCACATAATATAACATTTAGCTTTACTGATTTTAATATTACAGGAAACATTGAATTAAAATAAACAACTTGATTTATTGAATCATTAAATAAGCATATTGTACTCACAGAAAGAGGAAATAATAAATATTGAAGTTCAACAAAAATAAACTTAAAATCTGGCTTGTTTGTTCAGTTGAATGATCTTATAGAATTTTTCCTACTCTGAGGATTTAGGTTCCATACATTTAAAAATTATCATGCAAATTCACACTTGAACTCTTGTAGTGGTAGGTAATACATTTAAATACCTAATAATGTAATACCTAATGGAAGGTGCTAAATGAGTCATATGCATTATAACATCATTAAATAAATTCCTAGTAATGAAAATTGTATTCTAATGTGAACAAATTATGTAAGTCTCTTTAAGTGTAATTACAATATGCTTTACAAAGACCTTGTAACGATTTTTAATTATATTTACTAGGATGATTATTCAAATTTTCTCCCTTGGTTTCTATTTGATGTTATTAATTTTGAAAAAGAGTAAAAAGATGTTTGTAATTTTAATGTTGTTTATCAACATGTGCTTAATTGAAGTTCCTGAAAAAAGAAACAAAACAATAGACAATGGAAAGATAATTATTTAAATTAATAAAGTAATAATTATTTTTCTAGAATTGGAAGGAAGCATAAATCTGCATAATTAAAGTTTTGTATGTGTAAGAACTTTTGCTATGACAAGACATATGCATTTTTAAAACATATTATTTGATGCAAAATTGTGCAACAAATATCTCAAGATTTATGGTAAAGAGAGCTGGAAGATGGCGGCGAAGGGAGAGCATTACCCCCGTGTACTGCGTCACTGTGCGGGAGAATGACGAGTTAGAACGGCTAAAAGCTATCTGGTTAGGAATTTCCAGCAAAATTGGGGTGCTCCAAAACCTAGAGGAAGGATTTCCATCGCACGAGGATCAGCTACGGGGGCTCAAATGCGAGAGATTTGTCCACACGGAGGGTCACGCTGCTTATTCAGCAAATCGCCCCTCGGCTAGAGTCTGCGGCGCGCGCTGGGAAATGAGGAGATAGCAATGCAAAGATACAGCGCTGCAGTTTCTGCGGGCTTCTGCCAGCTGTGCAATCACCATACTCAGTGCTGAATTCTGGGTTTGATATGGGGGAAGGAAGTGGTCCAATTCGTTCTCCACACCGGTCAGACCACAGCGGAAGCCAGCGGCCACCATCTTGGAGAGCTGACGACACCATCCCTGTTTTCGACTGATCGCAGCTCATTCAGCCATAGAACAGGTAATTTCAGGCTGCCATTCGCCTGTGGCTCGCAGACAAATTACTCAGGCTCAGTGCTAAAGAACCCGTGGAAACTGCTTCTTGGAGCCTGCTCCTATCAGAACATACACCGAGCATGGAGCAGCCGAATTCCACCTCCTGGAACTGCTCTGGCCCACGGATAAAGAACCCACGGAAACTGCTTCTCGGACTGGGTCCTGCTGAATACTGTGGAGGTAAATACCAACCGAGCCTTCATAGGCAGTGGCAACAGGACTGAGACAGGGCTTGTGAGGGGCGGCCAGGACTCACCCTTTGCTTTGGTCACCCCGCAAAGGGAACAAATGCTGCCATTCGCATGGGATACAAACATGGCAGAGATCTGATGTCATCTGAAAGCGGCGGAGGAGAGAACTTAATCAATACCAGCGGCGACAGAAACAGTTGGTCTCCTGGTAAAGAAAGTGAGTCACAAACACCCGAGACTCTCATGTTGTCATCAAGCCAGAGAGGCAGAGCAGAGCGGCCGCCTGCGTCCAGAACAGGCCCAGCGGCCCGCTGGCGTGGTAGTCATGTAACCCCAATTGGAGTAGGGGCAGAGCAGAGCCGCCACCCGCACCTGCATGGTAGGCAGACCTGCGACCGACCAGCAAACCAGGCCCAGGAGTCCGCAGGCATGGTAGGAGGGGCAGGGCAGAGCCGCCGCCCGCGCCTGCAAGGTAGGCAGACCTGTGACAGACCGGTGGATCAGGTTCAGTGGCCTGCCGGCGTGGTACACACGTCACCCCAATTGGAGTAGGGGCAGAGCAGAGCCTACGCCCGCGCCCGGATCAGGCCCAGCGGCCCGCCGGCGTGATAGTCACGTAACCCCAATTGGAGTAGGCGCAGAGCAGAGCCGCCACCTGTGCCCTAAAAGGTAGGCAGACCTGTGACCGACCAGCGGCACAGGTCCAGTGGCGTGCCAGCGCGACAGACATGTCAACCCATTTGGAGTAGGGGCAGAGCAGAGCCGCCACCCGTGCCCGTAAGGTAGGCAGACCTGTGACCGACCAGCAGAACAGGCCCAGTGGCCTGCTGGCAAGGTAGTCACATCACCCCAATTGGAGTAGGGGCAGAGCAGAGCCGCCTCCCGCACCCAGAATAAGCCCAGCGACCTGCCGGCATGGTAGACACGTCACCCCAATTGGAGTAAGGGCAGAGCAGAGCCGCCGCCCATGCCTGCAAGGTAGGCAGACCTGTGAACGACCGGCAGAACAGGCCCAGGGGTCCGCGGGCATGGTAGACACGTCACACCAATTGGAGGAGGGGCAGAGCAGAGCCGCCGCCGGCACCTGCAAGGTAGGCAGAGCGTCGCCCAACCCTGCAAGAGAAACTTTTCAACTATACAAGAGCAATATAAATATATAGGGGGAAAAATTTTCAAAAACACAACAGCTTCACCAAGCAGAAAGAAACGCAAGCAGTATGAAAAGACAAGGAAAGAAAGGACCACAAGCAATGCAGGTCAACTCAACTTTAGAAGAGGTAACAACTGCAGAAGATGGAATGTCAGATAAAGAATTCAGGATATACATGCTTCAGATGATCTGGAGTATCAAGGAAGACATTAGACAGCAAAATCAGACAATGAAAGATCACTTCGACAATGAATTACAAAAACAAATCCAGGAAGCAAAAGATCAACTATACAGGGAGATAGAGGTTATAAAAAACAAACAAACAGAAATCCTAGAAATGCAGGAAGCAATAAACCAACTTAAAAACTCAATTGAGAATACTACCAGCAGAGTAGAACACTTAGAAGATAGAACATCAGACAATGAAGACAAAGTATTTCAACTTGAAAAGAACATAGACAGCTCAGCAAGACTGTTAAGAAACCATGAGCAGAACATCCAAGAAATATGGGATAACATAAAGAGACCAAACTTAAGAGTCATTGGGATACAGGAAGGTATAGAGGTCCAAACCAAAGGAATGAGCAGTCTATTCAATGAAATAATACGAGCAAACTTCCCAGACTTGAAGAATGAGACAGAATCCCAAATCCTAGAAGCCTACAGGATGCCGAATGTGCAAAATCATAAGAGATCCACACCTAGACACATTATAATGAAGATGCCCAACATACAGAATAAGGAGAGAATTTTAAAAGCTACAAGAGAAAGGAAGCAGATTACATTTAGGGGTAAGCCAATCAGGATAACAGCTGATCTTTCAACACAGACTCTGAAAGCTAGAAGATCCTGGAATAACATATTTCAAACACTGAAAGAAAATGGGTTCCAACCAAGAATTGTGTATCCAGCGAAATTAAGCTTCAGGATGGAAGATGAAATTGAAACCTTCCACGATAAACAAAAGTTTAAAGAATTTGCAGCTAGAAAACCATCTCTTCAAAACATCCTCAGCAAAACATTACAGGAAGAGGAAATGGAAAATAACAATGAAAACCAACAGTGGGAGGTAGGACAGTAAAGGGGGGGGGAAATAATCAAAGAGGAAAACAAACCATTTTTAGTAACAGAAATAAACAAATATGGCTGGAAGAACAACCCATATCTCATTAATAACCCTAAATGTTAATGGGTTAAGCTCACCAATTAAGAGACACAGGCTAGTAGAATGGATCACAAAAAAAGACCCAACAATATCCTGCCTATAGGAGACGCATTTGATAGGAAAAGACATACATAGACTGAAGGTGAAAGGTTGGGAAAAATCATATCACTCATATGGACTTCAGAAACAAGCAGGAGTGTCCATACTCATATCAAATAAAATAGATTTCAAGCCAAAGTTAATCAAAAGGGATAAAGAGGGACACTACATACTGCTCAAGGGAACCATACACCAACAAGACATAACAATCATAAATATATATGCCCCAAACAATGGTGCAGCTATGTTCGTCAAACAAACTCTTCTCAAGTTCAAGAGTCTAATAGACCACTATACAATACTCATGGGAGACTTCAACACACCTCTCTCACCACTGGACAGATGTTCCAAACAAAAGTTGAATAAGGAAACTGTAGAACTCAATAACACAATTAATAACCTAGACTTAATTGACATATATAGAATATACCACCCAACATCAAGCAGTTACACTTTTTTTCTCAGCAGCACATGGATCCTTCTCAAAAATAGATCATATACTATGTCACAGGGCAACTCTTACACAATATAAAGGAGTAGAGATAATACAATGCATCTTATCTGATCATAATGGAATGAAACTGAAAATGAACGATAAAAGAAGGAAGGAAAAATCATGCATCACTTGGAGAATGAACAATAGGTTACTGAATGATCAATGGGTTATAGAAGACATCAAGGAGGAAATTAAAAAATTCTTAGAGATAAATGAAAACACAGACACAACATATCGGAATCTATGGGACAAAATTGAAAGCAGTTCTAAGAGGAAAATTCATTGCTTGGAGTTCATTCCTTAAAAAAAGAAAAAAACCAACAAATAAATGATCTCATACTTCATCTCAAAATCCTAGAAAAAGAAGAGCAAAACAACAGCAAAAGAAGTAGAAGGCAAGAAATAATTAAAATCAGAGCTGAAATTAATGAAATTGAAACAAAAGAAACAATTGAAAAAATTGACAAAACTAAAAGTTGGTTCTTTGAAAAAATAAGTAAAATCGACAGACCCTTAGCCATGCTAATGAAGAGAAGAAGAGAGAGAACTCAAATTACTAGCATACGGGATGAAAAACGCAATATCACAACAGACACTTCAGAAATACACAAGATAATCAAAAATTATTTTGAATCCTTATACTCCAATAAATTAGAAGATAGTGAAGGCACTGATAAATTTCTTAAGTCATATGATCTGCCCAGATTGAGTCAGGAGGATATAGACAACCTAAACAGACCAATATCAATTGAGAAAATAGAAGAAACCATCAAAAGACTACCAACTAAGAAAAGCCCAGGACCGGATGGGTATACAGCAGAGTTTTACAAAACCTTTAAAGAGGAACTAATACCAATACTTTTCTAGGTACTTCAGGAAATAGAAAAAGAGGGAGAACTTCCAAATTCATTCTATGAGGCCAACATCACCCTGATTCCTAAACCACTCAAAGACACTTCAAAGAAAGAAAACTACAGAACAATATTTCTAATGAACCTAGATGCAAAAATCCTCAATAAAATTCTGGCGAATCGGATACAAAAACATATCAAAAAAATTGTGCACCATGATCAAGTAGGATTCATCCCTGGGATGCAAGGATGGTTCAATATATGGAAATCAATAAATGTTATTCACCACATCAATAGACTTAAAAATAATAACCATATGATCATCTCGATAGATGCGGAAAAAGCATTCGACAAAGTACAGCATCTTTTTATGTCCAAAACTCTATAAAAACTAGGGATAACAGGAACATACCTCAATATTGTAAAAGCAATCTATGCTAAGCCTCAGGCTAGCATCATTCTGAATGGAGAAAAACTGAAGGCATTCCCTCTAAAATCTGGAACAAGACAGGGATGCCCTCTCTCTCCACTTCTGTTCAACATAGTTCTCGAAACAGTGGCCAGAGCAATTAGACAGACGAAAGAAATTAAAGGCATCAAAATAGGAAAAGAAGAACTTAAATTATCACTATTTGCAGATGATATGATTCTATACCTAGCAGACCCAAAAGGCTCTACAAAGAAACTATTAGAGCTAATAAATGAATTCAGCAAAGTGGCAGGATATAAAATCAACACGCATAAATCAAAGGCATTCCTGTATATCAGCAACAAATCATCTGAAATGGAAATGAGGACAACCACTCCATTCACAATATCTTCAAGGACATACAGTCAATCAACAAGTATATGAAAAAATGCTCACTATCTCTAGCTGTCAGAGAAATGCAAATCAAAACCACCCTAAGATACCATCTCACTCCAGTAAGATTGGCAGCCATTATGAAGTCAAACAACAACAAGTGCTGGCGAGGATGTGGGGAAAAGGGTACACTTGTACATTGCTGGTGGGACTGCAAATTGGTGCAGCCAATTTGGAAAGCAGTATGGAGATTTCTTGGAAAGCTGGGAATGGAACCACCATTTGACCCAACTATTCCCCTTCTTGGTCTATTCCCTAAAGACCTACAAAGAGCATGCTACAGGGACACTGCCACATCGATGTTCATAGCAGCACAATTCACAATAGCAAGACTGTGGAACCAAACTAGATGCCCTTCAATAGACGAATGGATAAAAAAAAATGTGGCATTTATACACAATGGAGTATTACTCTCCTTTAAAAAATGACAAAATCATAGAATTTGCAGGGAAATGGATGGCATTAGAGCAGATTATGCTAAGTGAAGCTAGCCAATCCCTAAAAAACAAATGCCAAATGTCTTCTTTTATATAAGGAGAGTAACTAAGAACAGAGTAGGGAAGAAGAGTATGAGAAGAAGATTAACATTAAACTGGAATGGGAGGTGGGAGGGAAAGGGAGAGAGAAGGGAAATTGCATGGAAATGGAAGGAGACCCTCAGGGATATAGAAAATTTCATACAAGAGGAACTGAGGGGAAAGGGGAAAATAATACAAGAGGGAGAAATGAATGACAGTAGAGGGGGTAGAGAGAGAAGAGTGGAGGAGAAGGGAGGGGAGGGGGGATAGTAGAGGATAGGAAAGGCAGCAGAATACAACAGACACTAGTATGGCAATATGTAAATCAATGGATGTGTAACTGACGTGATTCTTCAATTTGTATACGGGGTAAATGGGAGTTCATAACCCACTTGAATCAAAGTGTGAAATACGATATATCAAGAACTATGTAATGTTTTGAACAACCAACAATAAAAAAATAAAAAAAAAAAGATTTATGGTAAAAACATGATGTTAGAAACAAAGGACTAAAATAACATCAATGACAAAAATATAGAAATCAAAGAAGTAGCACAGTTTTGCATATGTCAAATATTTTAAAATATGTACGTGCTACAATATGGCATTTTATTTTAGAAATACCTGATGTTTGTGTATGTGGGTACTGAAATGGTGATTAGTGCTGCTGAATTTTTGGAATGGTGGAGGCCATGAAAGAAGAGACATTGGAGATACTGAGAATGAAGGAATTTTATTTAAAATTGAAAAATAATCATGTCAGTTTCAGGAGTTTTATTTTGAAAAGAAGGAGAAAATTGGTGCAGTAGCTATAAAAATTCGGAGTATCCACAAATATTTAATTTTGAATGAGTGGTGTAACCATATGTGCTGTCTAAGAAAAACAAAGCTGGACTCTGGATAGGAAGGTTCCTACAAAGACTATTGTACAGTAGTAGTAGATAGAATGCTCCAAACTTGGAATTCTGCAATTTGTCTCACAATCAAACTAAGTAGTGATTTTCTTTTATCAGTGATAGAAGGAACAAAACAGATAACAACAGAATCTTTTTAGATGTAGCTTGTCCAGCAAGGGGAAATTATTGGTGTGATTAACAGACAAAGGTTCTGTTTGGTCAGCCAGTTCTTAAACTGATAATGTAGCTTGTCTCCCTCTCCTTTTCTCTCTCCCTCCTTCTCTCTCTCTCTCTCTCTCTCTCTCTCTCTCTCTCTCTCTCTCTCTCTCTCTCTCTCTCTCTGAGTCTTGGAGGCTTGAAGAGTTCAGGGTCTTATAGAAAACAGAGAAGTATTGACTTAAGTTCAGTTAAGACAAAGTGGTGGGTAAGAAATGGGCAACAATGAGCCCCTGGTCAGTGTCTTTGATCCTGCAGGAAACCTGATGGACTTTGTTGGAGTGAGTCCTCAGGAGGCAACAGAAAAGATCCAGCTCAGGTGTGGAAGATGTGATCTTTGCAAAGACCAAGAGGTCAACTTTTCTACAAAATTAAAAAAAAAAAAGGACGATTTTTCTCCCATTACATTTAATTGTGGATGTTATATTTTTCTTTCTGAAATTTATTTTTAAATTATTCCTACATTTTCATGAGTTATTAGTAAGGATTTTTTGTATGACTACATTAATTTTTCTATGCCATTATTTATCAAAGTATATTTTAGCATTTTTAATATTTTCTGATATTTTATTTAATCATTATTTTATTTACAATAAAGATCCTTTGGTATTACATTCTTTTTTTTATGTTTTCTTTTTTTTATTGGTTGTTCAAAACATTACAAAGCTCTTGACATATCATATTTCATACATTGGATTCAAGTGGGTTTTGAACTCCCAATTTTACCCCAAATACAGATTGCAGAATCACGTTGGTTACACATCCACATTTTTACATAATGCCATATTAGTAACTGTTGTATTCTGCTACCTTTCCTATCCTCTACTATCTCCCCTCCCCTCCCCTCCCATCTTCTCTCTCTACCCCATCCACTGTAATTCATTTCTCTCCTTGTTTATTTTCCCATTCCCCTCACAACCTCTTATATGTAATTTTGTATAACCATTCGGGTCTCCCTCCATTACCATGCACTTTCCCTTTTCTCTCCCTTTCCCTCCCACCTCATGTCTCTGTTTAATGTTAATCTTTTCTTCCTGCTCTTCCTCCCTGCTTTGTTCTTAGTTGCTTTAATTATATCAAAGAAGACATTTGGTATTTGTTTTTTAGGGATTGGCTAGCTTCACTAAGCATAATCTGCTCTAGTGCCATCCATTTCCCTGCAAATTCCATTATTTTATCATTTTTTAGTGCTGTATAATACTCTATTGTGTATAAATGCCACATTTTTTTATCCATTCATCTATTGAAGGGCATCTGGGTTGGTTCCACAGTATAGCAATTGTGAATTGTACTGCTATGAACATTGATATAGCAGTATCCCTGTAGTACGCTCTTTTAAGGTCTTCAGGGAATAGGCCGAGAAGGGCAATAGCTGGGTCAAATGGTGGTTCCATTCCCAGCTTTCCCAGGAATCTCCATACTGCTTTCCAAATTGGCCGCATCAGTTTGCAGTCCCACCAGCAATGTACAAGTGTACCCTTTTCCCCACATCCTCTCCAGTACTTGTTTTTTGACTTCATAATGGCTGCCAATCTTACTGGAGTGAGATGGTATCTTAGGGTGGTTTTGATTTGCATTTCTCTGACTGCTAGTGATGGTGAGCATTTTTTCATGTACTTGTTGATTGATTGTATGTCCTCCTCTGAGAAGTGTCTGTTCAGGTCTTTGGCCCATTTGTTGATTGGGTTATTTGTTTTCTTATTGTTTAATATTTTGAGTTCTTTGTATACTCTGGATATTAGGGCTCTATCTGAAGTGTGAGGAGTAAAAATTTGTTCCCATGGTGTAGGCTCCCTATTTACCTCTCTTATTGTTTCCCTTGCTGAGAAAAAACTTTTCAGTTTAAGTAAGTCCCATTTGTTGATTCTTGTTATTAACTTTTGTGCTATGGGTGTCCTATAAAGGAATTTGGAGCCCGACCCCACAATATGTAGATCGTAGCCAACTTTTTCTTCTATCAGACGGCGTGTCTCTGATTTGATATCAAGGTCCTTGATCCACTTTGATTTAACTTTTGTGCATAGCGAGAAGAGGGGATTCAGTTTCATTGTGTTGCATATGGATTTCCAGTTTTCCCAACACCATTTGTTGAAGATGCTATCCTTCCTCCATTGCATGCTTTTAGCCCCTTTATCAAATATAAGATAGTTTTAGCTTTGTGGATTAGTCTCTGTGTCCTCTATTCTGTACCATTGGTCCACCCGCCTGTTTTGGTACCAGTACCATGCTGTTTTTGTTACTATTGCTCTGTAATATAGTTTTAAATCCGGTATCACTATACCACCTGATTCACACTTCCTGCTTAGAATTGCTTTTGCTATTCTGGGTCTTTTATTTTTCCATATGAATTTCATGATTGCTTTCTCTATTTCTACAAGAAATGCCCTTGGGATTTTGATTGGCATTGCATTAAACCTATAGAGAACTTTTGGTAATATCACCATTTTGATGATGTTAGTTCTGCCTATCCATGAACAGGGTATATTTTTCCATCTTCTATGATCTTCTTCTACTTCTCTTTTTAGGGTTTTGTAGTTTTCATTGTATAAATCCTTCACATCTTTTGTTAGGTTGATTCCCAAGTATTTTATTTTTTTTGAGGATATTGTGAATGGAGTGTTTTTCCTCATTTCCGTTTCAGAAGTTTTGTCGCTGATATACAGAAATGCCTTTGATTTATGCATGTTGATTTTATATCCTGCCACTTTGCTGAATTCATTTATTAGGTCTAGTAGTTTCTTTGTAGACCCTTTTGGGTCTTCTAGGTATAGAATCATGTCATCTGCAAATAGTGATAATTTAAGTTCTTCCTTTCCTATTTTTATGCCTTTAATTTCTTTCATCTGTCTAATTGCTCTGGCCAGTGTTTCGAGAACTATATTGAATAGCAATGGTGATAGAGGGCATCCCTGTCTTGTTCCAGATTTTAGGGGGAATGCCTTCAATTTTTCTCCATTGAGAATGATGCTAGCCTGAGGCTTAGCATAGATAGATTTTACAACGTCAAGGTAAGTTCCTGTTATCCCTAGTTTTTCTAATGTTTTGAACATAAAGGAATGCTGTACTTTGTCGAATGCTTTTTCTGCATCTATTGAGATGATCATATGATTTTTATCTTTAAGTCTATTGATGTGGTGAATAACATTTATTGATTTCCCTATATTGAACCATCCTTGCATCCCAGGGATGAATCCTACTTGATCATGGTGCACAATTTTTTTGATGTGCCTTTGTATCCGATTCGCCAGAATTTTATTGAGGATTTTTGCATCTAGGTTCATCAGAGATATTGGTCTGTAGTTTTCTTTCTTTGAGGTGTCTTTGTCTGGTTTTGGAATCAGGGTGATGTTGGCCTCATAGAATGAATTTGGCAGAGCTCCCTCTTTTTCTATTTCCTGAAATAGCTTGAAAATTATTGGTATTAATTCTTCCTTAAAGGTTTTTTAAAACTCCGCTGTATACCCATCCGGTCCTGGGCTTTTCTTGGTTGGAAGTCTTTTGAATGCTTCTTCTATTTCATCTATTGATATTGGTCTGTTTAAGTTGTGAGTATCTTCCTGACTCAGTCTGGGCAAATCATATGACTTAAGGAATTTATGGATGTCTTCACTATCTTCTATTTGATTGGCATATAGGTTTTCAAAATAATTTCTAATTGTCTTCTGTATTTCTGTAGCGTCTGTTGTGATATTGCCTTTTTCATCCCGTATGTTAGTAATTTGAGTTCTCTCTCTTCTTCTCTTCGTTAGCATGGCTAAGGGTCTGTCAATCTTATTTATTTTTTCAAAGAACCAACTTTTAGTTTTGTTAATTTTTTCAATAGTTTCTTTTGTTTCAATTTCGTTGATTTCTGCTCTGATTTTAATTATTTCTTGCCTTCTGCTACATTTGCTGTTGTTTTGCTCTTCCTTTTCTAGGGCTTTGAGATGAAGTGTGAGCTCATTTATTTGTTGGTTTTTCCTTTTTTTGAGGAATGACCTCCAGGCCATGAATTTCCCTCTTAAAACTGCTTTCATTGTGTCCCATAGATTCCGATATATTGTGTCTGTATTTTCCCTTTATCTCTAAGTATTTTTTGATTTCCTCCTTTATGTCTTCTGTAACCCATTGATCATTCAGTAACATATTGTTCATTTTCCATGTGATGTAGGATTTTTCCTTCCTTCTTTTATCATTGATTTCCAGTTTCATTCCATTATGATCAGATAAAATGCATGGGATTATCTCCACCCCTGTATATTTACTGAGGGTTGCCCTATGGCATAATGTGTGGTCTATTTTTGAGAAGGATCCATGTGCTGCTGAGATAAAAGTATATCCACTTGATGATGCTTGATATATTCTATATATGTCAGTTAACTCTAGGTTGTTGATTGTGATATTGAGTTCTATAGTTTCTTTATTCAACTTTTGTTTGGACGATCTGTCAAATGGTGAGAGAGGTGTGTTGAAGTCACCCATAATTATTGTGTTGTGGTCTGTTTGATTCTTGAACTTGAGGAGAATTTGTTTTATGAATGTCGCAGCACCATTATTTGGTGCATAAATATTGATGATTGTTATGTCTTGTTGGTGAATGGTTCCTTTTAACAGTATATAATGTCCTTCCTTATCCCTTTTGATTAATTTAGTCTTGAAGTCAATTTTATTCGATATGAGGATGGCCACCCCTGCTTGCTTATGAGGACCATGTGCGTGGTATATTTTTTCCCAACCTTTCACCTTCAGCCTGTGTATGTCTTCTGCAATCAGATGTGTCTCCTGGAGGCAGCATATTGTTGGATTTGTTTTTTTAATCCATGTTACCAGCCTATGTTGCTTTATTGGAGAGTTTAAGCCATTAACGTTTAGAGTTACTATTGATATATGGTTTGTACTTCTAGCCATGTTTGATTATTTATCTTCTTTTTTTTAATTTAATTTAGTTTGTTTCTCCATGGTTAGCTTTCCCCCAGCCCTCTGTTTTTATAGAGGCATTCCCACTGATGGTTTTGGTTATTGTTTTTCATTTCTTCCTCCTGTAGTGTTTTGCTCAAGATGCTTTGCAATGCTGGTTTTCTGGCTGCAAATTCTTTTAGCTTTTGTTTATCATGAAATATTTTTATTTCGTTGTCGTACCTGAAGCTTAATTTTGCTGGATACAGAATTCTTAGTTGGCATCCATTGTCTTTCAGTGTTTGAAATACGTTGTTCCAGGATCTTCTCGCTTTCAGCGTCTGTGACGAAAATTCCGTTGTTAACCTTATTGGTTTACCCCTGAATGTAATCTGCCTCCTTTCTCTTGTAGCTTTTAAAATTTTCTCTTTGTTCTGTATATTGGATATCAAGACAGCAAGCAGAGAGCATGTGGCGGCTCCCGCGGAGTGGATTTTCGACACAGAAACTGCAGCCCAGGCAACAATACCAATCCACAAACTCTCCCTGTATAAAAAATATTTAAAAAAAAGGCGGGGCGCACTGAGCTTTCTTTGCCTAGGGTACTTACAATCCACTGCTGATTACACATTCACCTTCTCTGCCCAGAGCGAAGCTGGTATTACATCCTTGAATGCAGAAAGAAATATATGTAATATTTAATCTCCCTGCTCATTTAAGAAAGGAAAAGAAACATGATATTTTAATTTTTGGTACATCAACACACTAAGATCTTTTTTAAGTTTTCAAATGTGGCATAATTGTTGTAATATTGTTAATAGCTCATGTTTTTCAATTATAAATTACATATATCAAAATGATAGAATATGTAAATATTGTTTATAGTGGTACTATTGCTATAGTTAAAAAGTTCTATTATTTTACTGATTTAGACTGAAATAGACATGCAAATAAAAAACAGCTCCTCTCAAAGCATTTTTTTCAACTTTAATAATATGCATATATGTTTATTCAATTTTCTCATATGGTTTTAAGCATTGTAATATAAATATTAGTTGTTAGGTCTCTTTTAAAACCCAATTGTCTCACTTAATCATTGGTTGTTTCCTTTTCCATCACAGCTTCATTTTTATAATTTTGGTGGATTTGTCAGTCATGATATTCCTCTTCTTTGTCCCAGACTGAATTATAAAAAGGTCCCAGGCTTTTTTATAATTTACTTTGAGACAGGGTTTCACTATGTTGCAATAGTTGCAAAGGCTGGCTTTGAACTTGTGATCCTCCTCCCTAGTTTCTCCTGAGCAGCAAGGATTACAGACATGAGCCACCACACCCAGAAGAAATGTACTATTTCTGTCATTCTTCTTTGTATTCAGATTTTGAAAAACATTTTTTCACTAAGTCAATATGACGTTTAAAAGTGAATTTAACTTCAATAGTGAATTCTTTCTTCTGGAATTATTTATATATTATATGTTATATAATATTTTATATATTACATATGTATTTTCTCACATTTTCTCATTTGAGTTTCCTTCTCATTGTCAAGCAGTTTCAATTCCTGATGCTATATTCTGGTATTTAGATGATTGAAATACATATATATGTGTGTGTATATATATGTATTTATTCCTATACAGTGTCTGGATGATTAAGCTTATAGGAGTGAAATTAAATACTTCATATATTCAGTATTGAAGATAGATTGATTTAAGACCTTAATTATGCAATTCCTGATCTCTTTCCTCCTGCAGGTCTCTAAAGGGCCATTTTTTACAAGATTTTAAATTATTGACTTTATAGTCGCTCCTTTGGACATTATGTTATTATTCTTAATAAATTGTAATTATTTTTGTTGTTATTTTTTCTAATGGAAATATTTAATGTCAATTTTCACAAACATTGCAATTTGAACTGATCTTTTGCCTACTTATGATGATGACAGTTTTAGATCACTTCCCATTTATTCTTTGCTATATATTGGGAGAGTTGTCTGCTAAATTATGAACCATTTCTAAGGTCATGTATTTCTATCTGCAACACTGTCAGAGTAAACCACACAGGAGTTGCCACATTTCTGTCTTGACAGTAAAGTAAATTTTCATTCATCATATATTTTGTTACTTTTTGAAACATACTTCTGGAAATGAATAATCATTAATCTCTCAATTTGGTCGATTATCACCACAGGAAATATCAGTAGTTGAAAAGTTTAGTGGTGAAATAATTTTAGAACGTAGAATGGTAATTTTCAGGGAATAATTAAACAGTCTTAATAGAGGTATGTGGTATAATCTTGACATAGAGAATTTTCTAAAGTGTTCTACTTCTGAGCTGCATTCACAGGAATTTTTTCAATGTACTTTAAATAATTTTTGAAATTCAAAATATTAAATCTTGAACTTCCTCAGTTTCAGTAAGAATAAAGAGTTGCTTAAAACACCAATTTTGTTTTAAGACAGTTTCACCTGAGCTTACACCAATGCTAATTATATTTCCCCTAATACCAAAAATTCGACAGCATGCTTTGTCATTTTGTAAGAATAATTATAATATATACTTTATTCTGAGTTTCATATTGTATAATTAGCCTTCTGGAACTATAGTGACTAAAGTGAATTTTTTTAAGTCATGTCCTATATCTCCCTTTGGTAAAATTTTTCTTCCTAAATAAAAAATGGTTTTTAGTGCTTTGAAGAATGAGCAAAAACTCTGTATTGAATAATAATGAGAGTGGTGTTTATGATATCTGTCTTGCCACTGTATGATCACACCATTTATAGCATAGCAGCTTCATTACCTACACATTAATTTGTTTTGGGATTTTGTAAGTACTGATTAATTTTAGAGAATTGACAATATCAACATTTTAGGAGCATAGGAACCGTACTGAAATACTGTAATTCATTTTAATGCTTTTTGATTTGGGGGCACTGAACCCAGGAGCTTTGCACATGCTTAGGAAAGTGCTCTACTACTGAGCTGCATTCCCAGAAAATGTTTCAATGCACTTAAAAAATAACTTATATCAGTATCCCCTCATTATTTTTTCCCTCAATGTTTTAAAATATATTGCTAAACTTCACATTATGGGATTTATATTACTAAAACAATGAATGAAATGAATGATTTTTTCCATTATACACATTGCCACACTCTGATTATTCCTATCCCAGCATGAAGGTCTGTCAATCCCTACATCTTCACTTTTGCTCATATACCTCTTAATAATCCTAATTTGTGTTTATTACTCCATAGATACAAAAGAAATGGCATATGTATCATACTCCAACTATTTCTCCACCAGGACAAAAGTCCATTGATCCTTCCATTTCCTTCTAAGCTTGAATATCTGTTAAGGCTGTTATTCTGATTGTTCTTATCAAAGAGAGGTAGATGAATTATCTTGGAAATGATAATTACTTTTACATGAAGAGCAAGGAAGGATGTGGTGTGGTCTTCAAAGCATGAGTGAGGTCTTCAATGCATTTGTCCCCCATAAATATCTCAAATATAAGACATGATATGTAGCTAAGAACATCAACACATTTTCATCTTTAATAAACTTTGAGAACACAGTCACATGCAAACCACCCCATAATTACTTAAGTATTTTCAGTCATACACACAGCATGAGTTCCTACAGATAGGTAGTACTTTTATTGTGACTGTGTAATTAAGATAACTGAGCTATGAAGGAAGTTAATTATGTTCCCATGTTCACACAGCTAAGGAGGACCTAAAACTTGAGCATATGGCAGAGATTGCACTATGAATAATAAAGTATTGTAAATGGTTGTTTCTCTCTTGTTGCTTTTTAAATTTTGTTTTTATCATTATATCATTTGAAAGGGACTATTTGAAATAGTCCCCCACTTCTGGAATATTTACACAGGAAAAGAGCAATAATTTTTTATCTGAGTTCCTTTCTGAAAGGCAAGCACTTTCAACACATGCTATTATAAAAGATCCACTAAACAGAATATATATATATATATATATATATATATATATATATATATATATATGTATGTACTAAACCACAAAGTTTATAAAAGTACAAACCAATATTTTAGGAATAACTAACAAATACACATTATTTCTATTAAAAGTCAGCTATTTCATCTTCCTTTAAATAATTTTAATTTAAATTTTTGTCTTATAAGATTTTTTTCAACTTTTGTATTTCTCTCATATCTTGTTATGTACCTAGTGGTATTATATTTATATTTATCCATACTGAGAGAGAGAAAATCCAGAGTTTGTTGGATCTGCAGCTAGACAATTTTTACCTGTATTGAAAATTTGCCTTTTGTATCTCCTTAGCTATGTGCTATTTACCTGTTCTTTGCTCTAAGAGCCTTCATTATGTATATATTAAATATTCTGAGATAAATATCTTTCAGTGTAATATATATCTAATTAATATATTTCACATGTTTTTATAACCTTTATTTATCCCCATTATAGTACAACTCTGCTTATATCTGATTTTTTTCCCTTACTTGTATTCTAAATAACTAGTTCCCTTTAAATTATTTATTTACTTTCAAAAATCCTTTTGATATAAAGCTAAACCCATTTTATATCATCATTCCAGATGTAGAATACCTATAAAAGTTAAATATAATATAAAATATATTAATGTATAATTATAATATAATAGCATAATTAATATTAATATAATATATAAGCTCTTTATTATGATTTCCAATTGTTTTTTAATTATAATTTAATATATATGACAGCAGAATGTATTACAATTCATATTACACATATAGAGCACAATTTTTCATATGTCTGGTTTTATAGAAAGTAGAGTCACACCATTTGTGTCTTCATACATGTATTTAGGGTAATGATGTCTATCTCATTTGACCATCTTTCCTACTTCCATGCCCCCACCCTTCCACTCCCACCCCTTTGCCCTATCTATAGTTCATCTAATCCTCCCATGTTCCCCCTCCCAACCCTCCTTAGATCAGAGAAAACATTCAGCATTTGATTTTTTGGGATTGGCTAACTTCACTTAGCATGATTTTCTTAAACTCCATCTATTTACCTGAAAATGCCATGATTGAAAGAAGGCATCCCTATTTTATTCCAGTTTTTAGAGGGAATTTACTTTTATATACTTTTAATGTACTTTTGTCAATTTCTTGAAATATACAGAATTGAAAACCTTGGGCTTAGTAGGTTAATTTATGTTTTAAAAGATTCATTTTTTAGCATTGAAAATTACATGTGTTTAAATTATAGAATAATCTCCCATTTTTTGTCTAAGTTCTCTCATTTTTTAAACATTTAATCAACCTTTTTCCATGTTCATGTCTGGTCACCCCCATATGTGCCCCTTTCATACTTTTTAGCTTTATGTTTTCTTTTGTAAATTGATGTTATTCTTTGGTAGATTCTTACTTCTTTTATGTTTGTCTATTTTTATTGGAGCACAAGACATTTGGTATAAAATCAGCAGAGGTAACTCAATGCATTTTTAGTGGTATGTGGGTGTAGATGAGGCTGCTGCCTTTCCTTGTCCTTCTTTGTTTTCCTAGGGTCCTTGTCTTTTCCCTTGCCTTAGTCACCATCTTACTCTGCTTCTTTTTGTCTTCCATCTTATTTATATTCACTCAGAGGAATTCTCTTTAACAATCAATTCCACTTGTGCTTGAAGTGAAATTTCTCTCAAGTCCTAACAATTTTATTTTTTTTCATTTAGTTTTACTCTTATATCTTCATGTATCCCAACATCTTTCCCTATTTGTAGTTCCCTTGCCCTTATATTTTTAATAATTTTTCTTTTGTATTTCTACATATTTTAATCTCATTGTGTCTAATTATTTGTATCATGTTGTTTTTCTTTTTGATCTCCCTTCACAGAGAAAATTAAATCATTGGCTACTGATTAATAAATGGAAACCTATTTTTTATGAATTTTAAATATTATATGTTAGTGTTTCAAAATTTTCCTGCTTTTTTCATCATATTTTTATTTTTTCCCCATATTTTCATTGTGATATTACTGTATTTATGTGTGTTAATTTATTTTATTTTAGATTTTTGCTAGGCAATGGGTGAAACAGGTTTTTTAAGAAGTTATATGAAAGCTGTTCAGGATAATCCTGAAGAGGAAGAACCAGAGTCACCTTTTTTGTTAAAATCCAAAGACATACTTTTTTTCCCCAAATTTCAAAGTGACAGACACTGCTTTCTCTGAGGTGACTTGTGTAGGTCATAATTTGTATTTACCTGAACAACTTTTCTTAGACCAAGATAGTCCTAGAAAAATTCTGATGGAGTTCAAATTCATTTCACTTGTGATTTCAAAGAAATGGTTATGTGTGTGTGTGTGTGTGTTTTACTTTTGTAAAATATTTTACTGTATTTTTTCCTGAAATTCATTACCTTTGTACTATTCTAACACTTCATTACTTATTTTACTTCTTTCTTCTGAGATTCTATCTAAGCTTTTTAAAATAACCTTATCAAAATTTGGAGCCTTTGATTTCTTCTGTATTCTAGTTTCACTGCATATGAAATTTGAAGGTTTTCTTATCTTTTTCCATCTCCTTCATTGCTTTTTTAATATGAAGAGATTGATGCTATAAGAGTGTATGCAAAAATCCTCAATAAAATTCTGGCGAATCGGATACAAAAACATATCAAAAAAATTGTGCACCATGATCAAGTAGGATTCATCCCTGGGATGCAAGGCTGGTTCAATATACGGAAATCAATAAATGTTATTCACCACATCAATAGACTTAAAAATAAGAACCGTATGATCATCTCGATAGGTGCGGAAAAAGCATTCGACAAAGTACAGCATCCCTTTATGTTCAAAACTCTAGAAAAACTAGGGATAACAGGAACATACCTCAATATTGTAAAAGCAATCTATGATAAGCCTCAGGTCAGCATCACTCTGAATGGAGAAAAATTGAAGGCATTCCCTCTAAAATCTGGAACAAGACAGGGATGCCCTCTCTCTCCACTTCTGTTCAACATAGTTCTCGAAACACTGGCCAGAGCAATTAGACAGATGAAAGAAATTAAAGGCATCAAAATAGGAAAAGAAGAACTTAAATTATCACTATTTGCAGATGATATGATTCTATACCTAGCAGACCCAAAAGGCTCTACAAAGAAACTATTAGAGCTAATAAATGAATTCAGCAAAGTGGCAGGATATAAAATCAACACGCATAAATCAAAGGCATTCCTGTATATCAGTGACAAATCCTCTGAAATGGAAATGAGGACAACCACTCCATTCACAAATTCTTCAAAAAAAATAAAATACTTGGGAATCAACCTAACAAAAGAGGTGAAAGACTTATACAATGAAAACTACAGAACCCTAAAGAGAGAAATAGAAGAAGATCTTAGAAGATGGAAAAATATACCCTGTTCATGGATAGGCAGAACTAACATCATCAAAATGGTGATATTACCAAAAGTTCTCTATAGGTTTAATGCAATGCCAATCAAAATCCCAAGGGCATTTCTTGTAGAAATAGAGAAAGCAATCATTAAATTCATACGGAAAAATAAAAGACCCAGAATAGCAAAAACAATGCTAAGCAGGAAGTGTGAATCAGGCGGTATAGCGATACCAGACTTCAAACTATACTACAGAGCAATAGTAACAAAAACAGCATGGTACTGGTACCAAAACAGGCAGGTGGACCAATGGTACAGAATAGAGGACACAGAAACCAATCCACAAAACTACAACTATCTTATATTTGATAAAGGGGCTAAAAGCATGCAATGGAGGAAGGATAGCATCTTCAACAAATGGTGCTGGGAAAACTGGAAATCCATATGCAACAAAATGAAACTGAATCCCTTTCTCTCACCATGCACAAAAGTGAATTCAAAATGGATCAAGGAGCTTGATATCAAATCAGAGACGCGCCGTCTGATAGAAGAAAAAGTTGGCTACGATCTACATTCGGTAGGGTCAGGCTCCAAATTCCTCAATAGGACACCCATAGCACAAAAGTTAATAACTAGAATCAACAAATGGGACTTACTCAAACTAAAAAGTTTTTCTCAGCAAAAGAAACAATAAGAGAGGTAAACAGGGAGCCTACACCCTGGGAACAAATCTTTACTCCTCACACTTCAGATAGAGCCCTAATATCCAGAGTATACAAAGAACTCAAAAAATTAGACAATAAGAGAACAAACAACCCAATCAACAAATGGGCCAAGGACCTGAACAGACACTTCTCAGAGGAGGACATACAGTCAATCAACAAGTACATGAAAAATGCTCACTATCTCTAGCTGTCAGAGAAATGCAAATCAAAACCACCCTAAGATACCATCTCACTCCAGTAAGATTGGCAGCCATTATGAAGTCAAACAACAACAAGTGCTGGCGAGGATGTGGGGAAAAGGGTACACTTGTACATTGCTGGTGGGACTGCAAATTGGTGCAGCCAATTTGGAAAGCAGTATGGAGATTTCTTGGAAAGCTGGGAATGGAGCCACCATTTGACCCAGCTATTCCCCTTCTTGGTCTATTCCCTAAAGACCTAAAAAGAGCATGCTACAGGGACACTGCTACATCGATGTTCATAGCAGCACAGTTCACAATAGCAAGACTGTGGAACCAACCTAGATGCCCTTCAATAGACGAATGGATAAAAAAAAAATGTGGCATTTATACACAATGGAGTATTACTCTGCATTAAAAAATGACAAAATCATAGAATTTGCAGGAAATGGATGGCATTAGAGCAGATTATGCTAAGTGAAGCTAGCCAATACCTAAAAAACAAATGCCAAATGTCTTCTTTGATATAAGGAGAGTAACTAAGATCAGAGTAGGGATGAAGAGCAGGAGAATAAGATTAACATTTAACAGGGATGAGAGGTGGGAGGGAAAGGGAGAGAGAAGGGAAATTGCATGGAAATGGAAGGAGACCCTCAGGGTTATACAGTGGAGGGGGTAGAGAGAGAGGAGGGGAGGGGAGGGGAGAGGTGGGGAGGGGGGATGGTGGAGGATGGGAAAGGCAGCGGAGCACAACAGACACTTATATGGCAATATGTAAATCAATGGATGTGTAACTGATGTGATTCTGCAATCTGTGTATGGGGTGAAGGTGGGAGTTCATAACCCACTTGAATCAAAGTGTGGAATATTATATGTCAAGAAATTTTTAATGTTTTGAACAACCAACAATAAAAAATTTAAAAAAAAAGAAATAGAAAAAAAAAGATTTAGGAGTAAAAAAATATGTCTGTTTAATCTCCAAATATATTATCCACTCGGAAATAATTTAATTAAAATCAGAATTACCCTTTTGAGACAAGGAAGTTGACAATACTAAAATTAAATTAGCAGACCTATTGTTACTCTGGGAATCCCTAAAACTGGCAACTTCCTAAAATCCTGAAAGAATGACCTTGATAAAGTTCCACTGACAATAAGACATAATAATTTGGGATGTTCCTACTAATTTCACACTCAATAGGAAACTGTGTAAGCAAAGAGATCCAACATGTTTCCCATATGTCCTTCAGAAATGTTCAGGGAAGGTGTCTTTATAAAGTCCAAAGCATTGTAAAGACGGAAGTGGAAAAAATATGATAATTTAATTTAAAAATAAAATTATGAACCCTTATGATCCTAATCAATTAAAACAATAAACTTCTATATGTGTTTTACTAAATGAAAATTATTTTTAGGAAAAATAGATAATTATGAGTAATATAGGTAATACGGGTATTCCAAATCAGAAGTATCTTGAAAATAGGTGTGATTATTAATATTGTTCAATTAATACTAAGACTTCCTTCGCTGCTACTACTCTCAGAATTCTTTTCTATACTACTGCTATATCCCTATTACCTTTAATTTACATAATCATGAACTGGTTTGGACAATTCTTTTAAACTTGAAATTATACTGTAACTATTCTATAATCTCACAAGTTTATGTAAGTCAATTTAGTGTTTGACTTTTTGGGATTGCCTTTCTTAACTTGATGCCATTCTCAGGAGTCATCATTCTGTGTGTTAATCATTAGTCAAATTTTCCATTATTACTGAGTTATTTTGTGTTGTAGATGTACCACAGTTTGTTTAGCCATTCACCTCTTCAAAATATTGGAGACTATTCAGTTTTTGTTTTTCATGAATAAAGTGGATGTGGACATTCTTGTCTAACTCTTCTGTTATTTTTTTTTGTGTGTGTTAAACACCCAAGTATTCATTTGCTATGTTATATGATATTTATCCTATTTATCTATTTAAGAAATTGCTAAATTTTTGTCTGCAATTGGTTTCTAGGTTAAATTACTTTCAAAAAATCAGATGTAGCAACTGATTTTTTTGTATGAATTTGCAGATAAAAATAGAATTCCTAAAGACATTTGAACTTATTCAATAGCTTTGTCATTGAATTAATTAATGGCATAAAATATTTTGCTAAAAACCTTTAAATAACTATGCCATGTGAAAAAAGTTTTGTACACTAAGAAAAATGTATTTTTGAAACCCAATAAGCTTTATCAATACTTTTTTTCTTTTTAATGGCTTAAATTAAAAAGAAACAAGAATTAATTAGTTTCTGTAATAATTGTTCTGACCTTGAGTGGTGTGGAGAACAATGTAATTTAGAAAGGAACAAAAGGAAATTTTATATAAAATAATTTATTAAAGCTATCATTACAATCAATTTAGAAAAAAATGGGAAAGCCCAACTTTTACAAAAATTGTAGTACAGCAATGGACACATTAAGAATAATCTAAAATATTACAAGATTAAGTATGAAAGAAATTCAAATCAAGGAATCAGGCCCTAGATGAAATAATTATCAAGTTAGTTTTCTTTAGAGATAATTTTTTGCTAGATCTTACTATATATTTCAGTATATGATAAAGAATGAATGTAGTCAAGTTCAAATGTAGTTTAAATTCAAATGAATTTAAAATAAGGACCCATAGATAAATTTTAAAAATAGGCAAATGATATAGTTATATCATTCTTGTAATAAATTTTAAAGTTATTTGTAATGATATGACATAAAATATCTGAGAAAATAATATGTTCTGTATAATGTTTAGTATGGAAATAAAATTTCAAGGAAACCAAAGAAAATAGTACTCAATCAGATTGGCCAGAATTTGATTAACTTTTATAAACACAAAACACACACACACTCATGTATTTTTAAACTGTAGGTAATTTGTTTTCTTAACTAAACTACACACACACAAACACACACATATACACACAAACACACACAAACACACACATACACACAAACACACACAAACACACACAAACACACACATACACACAAACACACACAAACACACACATACACACAAACACACACAAACCTACACACACACACACACACATAAGCATATATACATACTCAGACATTTTGAAAGTGAGTAATCGTCTGTTCTTTCATACACAGGTCTGATGTTTCTGTGAAAGAACAGAATTTACTTTACAGAACCACTACAGCAGACATGATATCATTTCACAGAAGTTCCCCTCACACCAATTTTTGACAGAGCAAATAGTTATGGACAGAGATGATTCTGTACATGTAATGGTTTCTCCATAGAAAACCAAGCACATAACCTGCTGGCATTTCTGTCATTCTCCCCTCGACAAACACACATAAAATCTAATCTTTCTTTTAATAATGTAAACAAATTCTCTCTGTGTGGTATAGGGAAAGGTCCCACATTTTTATAGTCATGAATTGCAAGGAAATGCCTACAAAGGAGGAGTGGGGAGATATTCTTTATCTTTGTTATAACTTGTAAATTTCCTTTGCAATGATTTATGAGAGATCTTGGAACATTAAGGAACTAGAAAATAATTTTTCTCCAAGTATTTATTTCTTGATTTCACTTGGTTCTTGCCTCTGGCAAAATTTTCCAAGTATATGCTACTCCACTGTAATCCATCCTGGCACCACCAAAACTTAGAGTGTTGACTTTAACTATGAGCAAGGCCCTAGATCCACCCAGTTTTTAAAATACCACATGCTATCAAGGCCTGCCCTAGAAAGCAAGGTAGCATTCTTCATAAGTTTCTGTAATGACTTTTTCAACTTCTCTAATTCATTAAACAAGTTAAGAACAGCAACTAGAAACTTCCTTTTTGGCCCTCTTATAGGAAGTCTAGAATATTGTTATTATTAATGGTATGCTATATGATAACATGAAGAGGGCCTGAATGCTTTCCAGGGCCAATATGGTGCTATTGATTATTTCAAGTAAACATTTTACAATATTCTTTGTGATTAGAAGACTCTCATTATAATTGAAACTGCATAAACAATTTAAATGAATAATCATTATGCTATTCCCATGGAAATTTCTCCAAATAACACAAAATAGTTTCATCTTTGTGATATCTTTGCAATCATCTGTGGGTTCCTTGATCTAATTGTGCTGTTTTTAAAATCAATCATATATCACTTAAAACCACCCCTACCATGCAAGTTACAGAGTTTTAAGTGAGGGAAGAAAGACAGAATCTTGATCTCACACAAAGCATAATTCCATATTCACATTTAGTGATGCTAGAAATAATTTTTGTTTATAACTTTCTGCCTTTATTCCATTCAAATGAAATACCTACCAGTCACCATGCACATCTTGACAAGGCCTCCCATATAATTTCAGAGCATCTTCCAGACTGCAGATAAGTTTGGGATTACAACGTATTTTTCACAATTCTCCCATCCTTGTTTTCAGGATCCCAAGAGAAGTAATTTCAAACTGTCTTAATGGTTCAGGACACCAATGCATTATTCTGTCTCCACAAAGTAACACAGAATAGATGTAGGCATATTACCCATAGGTTTTGTGTGTTGAGCAGTCCATTTGGTTGTCAGAGTTTTCTGCTCAGAAATGAGGCACCTCGTGGAAAGTTAAATCCATAGATCCTCCTATCAGTTAAAGAAAGAAGCAATATGCTATTTTTCCTTTAGAAGAAGCCTTCAGAGATGGTTGTAAATGACAAAATTCATTAACTTACTCCCTTTCTAATTCTGCAGTTATCTAAAATAGTCCTTGTCAAGGTGTAGAAGATTTTTCAGTCCTTTCATTTACACAAATTCCATTAGCATCAATTCAAAGATTCTTACTGCCTCTCTTTACCAGTCATCTCATACTCAGTCCTTTCAGCCAGAAATCTTGGGGACAAAAGGGACAGAATAAATTTTATTGGATTTAGTGAGAGATAGGTTTGAATCCCTCTAATCCCCTCTTCAGTTAGACTACTAAATAGGTGGACCTGAAATTTTTGTTAATATACCGAATAGAAAATCTTGATCAGAATAGGCCAAAAATGAATTCAAAATTTTCTCAAAAGCCAACATGAATTACATTTCTAGGAGCCTGATAAATTTACAATAAATAGCCTAGAGATGATACTATCTTTCTGAGAGCACCTACATTTAATGACTAAGCTGTGCTATTTTTGTGTATATGCATATATAAGGAAAAAGTAGAGTAAATATTTACAGAAATAATTTTGAGCCAAATTTTGAGGATGAACCTCAATGTAGAATAATATAGATCAATGGAACAAAGTATAGAGTTTAGAAATAATTCCACATATTTATAGCCAACTGATTTTTAACAATGTGTCCAAGAACATGACCTGAGAAAAGAACAATCTCTTCAATAACTTGTGCTGAGAAAACAATATCCATGAACAGAATTATAAAACTAGATCCCTATCTCTCAGTATTTACCACTATTAAATAAAAAAGGACTGAATAATTAAATGACTCAAAACTATTAAACTAGAAGAAAATAAGAAAAAGTACTTTAGGACATTGGCCTGTGCAAATATTTTTGGATACAACTCCAAATGCACAAAAAAACAAAGACAAAAGAATGGCAAATGAGATTTCATGGAACCAGAAATCTTTACAGATTTAAAGATTTAAATCTTTTCTTTACATCAAAGGAAACAATCATTAGAACAAGCTGTAAAATGAAAAAAAATATATTTGCAAATTATACATCTGACAAAGGCTTACTAACCACATAAGAGACTGAAACTAATCAGTAGCAAACAAAAAATAAAAATAATTTGATTAATAATGAGTTAAAAATTCTGAATAGATATTTCACAAAAGAGTACATACGAATGGCCAACAGAAATATAAAAGAATGCTAAACATCACTAACTACAAAAGAAATGCAAATCAAACCACAATGAACCATCATTCCATCTCAGTTACAATGGTTATTATCAAAAAGAAAAAAATTGTGAAGTTAGTGTAATTAACATAAATTAGTATAGCTATTATGAAAAAAAACAGTATTAAATTTCTTCAAATAACTGAAAACACATTACCATGTGATGTAACCATCCCACTATGGAGTATATACCCAAAGAAAATTAATCAGCATGTGAAAGAGAGAACAATTATTCATGTCTATTGCAACATTATTCACAATAGCCAGAATATAGTATCAACCTAATGGACAAGTAGATAAAAAAAGTGATTATTCACAAAACAGAGTACTACTCATCATTTTAAAAGGGATGAAATTCTATTATTTGCAACAAATGAATGGACCTTCATGATATTGTGTTACATGAGATAAGTTAGGCACCGAAAGACAAACACTACATAATAATACTTGTGTGATCTCTAGAAATGTCGATTTTTGTAGAATGTTGGTTACACAGACTGGAGAGAGTAGTAGAGAAGGAGAGTATGGGATGAGATTGGTCAACTGGTAAAATGTCACATTACTTTGGAGGAATCAATTCTAGTATTCTAAGGCATAGCAATGTGAAAATAATGAATAATAGTGCATTATATATCTGAAAATAGAAGAGAAGATCTTGAATGTACTCACTATAAAGAAATTCAATAAACTAAAAATGATGCATATTCTAATTACCTTGAGCAGGTTATTACTTAATATAAACATACAAATATTATGTGTTAATCAGAAAATAATAAAAACAAATAATAACAATAACAAATGCCTGAGCATGATAAATATATGTGCTTTACCTTACTTTAGGTCCAAGATATTGAGTGTCAGTTGCAATAAAATTATCATTATGTAAAACTTTGAAAAACCTGGAAAGACGAACTCATCACACAGATTAGTTTTAAGGATGGCAATAGTGTATCTAGAGTAATCTGTCTGGAGCAGAACAGCAATCAAACGACATGAAAATGTGTAGGTAATATTAGTATTACATTGACAGGTCTGGGAAGGGAAATATCCAATGTAATAGACTGCTTAACAGGAGTAGGGAGTCATGCGGACTGGAATATAAAATCCTTCACCTTGAGAAAACCAGGTCTACTGTTGGCAGGGTCATAAATCTGTAATGAAGTGGTAGAATCTTGCAGCAGAAAGAGAGTCTATACTTATGTGTTCAATCTATGATATTGGAGAGGTACCTATAATTAATATAATGACTAGTTTATACAATGATCCAGGCAATCTGGAGAGCAGAATCTAGATTACCATTTTGAATTCAGTTGGCCTCATCAGAGACTAGGCCTCCCATGGGTGAGCAATCAGCATCCATGATATTCCATGGTTCATGATGCATGGTGAAGGTGTTGCTAATTTGCAATAGTCCTTTCTTGTGAGTTTTCCTCATTGAGAACAACCATTAGCCACTTATACCCCCAGAGAAGCTTGTGCTGTCTGAACATCTACAGAAGACACCATGGAATTTAGTTAGTTTTACATCCTTAAGCCAAAACTTGGTAATCAAAGGAATCCTCTATAAATTGGGAATTTTATATCCTAGTGGTTTTGCTTCAGATAGTGAAGTTTGGGTGGATTTTTTTTTTTAACTGGAAAAGCTGCTATTCTCTGTGGCAAAGCTACAATGTCCAAGGGGGTTGAACTAACCTTAATAATCCATGTTCATTTGACAAATGAGGCTTTGTGGATCCTGACAACCATAGCCATAGAGTCAAATGTAAAGTAAGCCCCAATTAATTAGTCCTTGGCCTCTATAGTTTAATCATTAATTTCAATAAGTAACCGCCAAATAAATTAGGCCTTGGCCTTCTATATTTTAATAATTGATTTTAATAAGATCTCAACAGCCAGCAAATGCCGCAGTCTGGCTGGGCACAAAATCACGAGCCACCACACAGCTTGTAGATTCAAACAGCAACTCTTTATTCCCGAACTCACACCAGCCGTCTACAATCACGTTCTGGGGAAATCCACGTTCTCTGCCCAAATCCACATCCACTGGGCTTCTGTCTCCCAAAAAATACTGTCTGAATCCCGTGAGAACTCAAGGGGAACTCAGGCAGCAGGATACGCCCTATTCCCAGCAGGAATAACCTTAAACCTGGAACCACCCTAAACCCGGATAGTCCTAAACCAGGAACGCCCTAAACCCGGATCATCCTAAACCGGGAACACCCTAAACCCGGATCCGCCTTGGTCCTTGAGCAAGGTCACCTACATGCAATGTCACTGCAAAATGTCCTATTTCCACGAGTCCTTCCACTAAGCAACATGGGGTATGCTGGCAAGGAAATTGTCATACCTACTTGGCTAATGGCTCCCAGCATCTCCCCCCTTCTGATTAATTAAACAACAAGCAATGTGGCTTAAGGACCGTGCCTGGTAGGTTGTCCAATTCAACATATGGTTCTTACCCGTCACCGGAAAACTGACCTTTAGGTGTCAGCCTCCTGTCTTAGGTTGATACCACTGCAATTGGATCATACCCGTCACTGACTACCGGTCCAGCATATAGCCATTGGCCCCCAAATTTTAGACCATCACTAGCAGAAGGGAGGAGGATACAGAAATGCCACGACACCAAGCCAATTGCTGGCTCCTTAGGAAAAATTGCATCACTGGTGATACCATCAGCAAATATATGCCAGCATTACCACAATTCGCTGCACCAAACGATAGTTACATAGTCCAGGCAAGTTCTGCAAGCAGTTCAAAGCGGAGGAATCTATCAATATGTCCATTTCCTCCCAAAATCCGTTTCCTCCCAAAGTAAGTTGACTCCTTGATTGAGCATTACTTGTTGAGTTATATTCATTGATGCATCAGTTTATGCAGTTTACTGTGATAGCTATCATAGAAGCTGTAGTTTGGTTTTATCTTTGTCTTCACCAGCACTGGGATGAAGGTAGGAATTCTGGCAATGATGCTAAAGAGACATTATCCTGAAAAGAATTATTAAATATAATGAAAAGGAAAGGTGAAAGTAAACAAACAGATCTGTTAATCTACTTTAAAAACAATCCTTAACAGCTGTTTACCTAATTTAAATTAGTAAACAAACAGATCTGTTAACCACCTTTAAAAACAATCCTTAAGAGCTGTTTACCTAATTTAAATTAAACCATTTAAATCACGTGAATAAAAAAAATAATAATAATTCGGATCCATTTTTTCATGAGCGCTCCTCATATAAGATCTATGGACATACGCACACACAGACATACAACACAAAACACAAATGTGCACACATAAGACAATAGTAAAGGCCTTGTAGCTTTACCTAGGTGAAATCTCCATTGCAATGTTTAAAAACTCCACAGTCAAAAAATAAAACTGATCAGAAAAACATTAACCTAGGTTTGTATGAGCTCAAAAAATAAAAATAGAACCTTATGATGTGGAAAAATGCAATAATAAAATAGCTTTTGAAAAAAGCATCCTGGTTAATCACTGTCACAGATGTAAGAATGGCCAAGCTGGAGTTCTGGATATCAGCTGTTATGGATTTGAGTCAAATCATCTTCTTTTCGATCTGTAGAAATTGTTTTAGTTAATCTCTCTGGAATCCAAATTGGCTGCTGTTCTCCCTGTGGAAACACACAAACAAAACCCCGACTCCAGACAATCACTGAGTCAGGACCTTTCCATTGTTCTGTTAGAATATCTTTCCAAAGTACCTTAGGCTTATGTACATTTTTTGGATACATATGCCTTTCCGCAGCACTAAGTCCTGATGAATCCAAATTTTGAAAGTTTAGGGTAAAAAGGGTTATTTTAAGTTTATTTTTGGGGGATATATACCCCTTTCCAATTCCCTCTTTTTGCTTTAATAAGTATATGTCTGTATCTAATAGTTGTCTTAGCTTTTTTCATTTTTTATCTGAAATACCTTTATTTGACATTTTTAACTATTTTTATCTTGTTTCTATCTTCTAGTTTTCCTTTAAGGTTAGTACTTCACCCTTAGTTGCTTTTTTTCCTCCTATTTTTTTTTTAATTTTTGGGGTTTAAAATTCTTGTCTTTCTACATCTTTTTTATCTTCCTACATCTTTTCTATCTTTTTTTCTTTTTAACTTTCTATACTTCTGTCTTTAAAGTTTTTCACTTCAAATTTTTAATCTTCTTTATCTAAGTATCTTTTATCCTATTATCTTCCCATTTTTTTTTTAAGTAATGCCTTTACGATTAACTAGGCTTCGAATGACGCAATCTTTCCTCCATCATGAAGGCATTTTAACCACCTTCAATTTAGCCTTTTAAAGCCTTTTGCAACTTACTTAGTCATATTACAACTTTTTACTTTACCACACAAAGATTATCTCATCTAGAAACATTTCTTTTTCTTTTAACCTTCCATATTAAAATATATTTCCACATCTTGAATCTTTTTATATCTCTTTTTTCTTTTTTCTGCCATGAAGGTATCTCGACCACCTTCAAACTCAGATGTGATCCCCTGTTTTAATCGAAAGAAATGTTCATATTTCTTATATAAAATGCCACGACAGGCACAGGGTGAACATTTCTTTCCCAAAAGGTACAGAAAGGAAGGCGTCTCTATTCTTAGCTTTACACAGCAGTTTTGTCTTCACTCTCCCTGACTGATGCCACATACTGCCTGGCCTCCCAGGGCTTCCCTTTGGAATCTCAGTGAAAACCTCTAGGGCCACATAACTGTAATCAACATAATTAAATTACTAATAAACAGTAAGGCTTGAATTTTTTTGTAACCATAATGACCAGTGTGGACTAACTAAATAAGGTGACATGAAGAATATATAGGTTGTACATGACATATAGATTATATGAATAAAACTTGTGTTGATCATTTTAATATCTATCATACTTTTGTTTTCTAATTAAAGCTGTTTAAAACTCATGACTCATGACTCAGTAGATATATTTTATTAGACATATTCACTTAAATATTAATGAAGTCATTTTTAAATTGCTTTTCAAGACTTTATTTTCTCATAAAAAGTAACATGACACTCAAAGAGAATGAAAATAAAATAAAAATAATAATAAAGTAGAGGATTTCATGCAGAGATCATGAGATTGCTTGTTAAAATTATTCAATAAATGCTAAGATAATGTTTATTGTGGCAAAAAGTACAAACTGCAACATATTTTAAGACTTGGTTTAAAAACTAAGAATGATGAATATTAAATTTGGGATTTTCAAGACTATATTTTACAAATATCCCCACACAAGGATCTTAACATCTCTTAGTTCACTTAACCAGAAATTGTTGCTCATTTCTATGTTATATCTGTCTTTGAGAGTAACACAGGTATTTTCCATATCCTCATGACTTACTTAATTACCAAAACCCAAAATTATCTGGAGTTAGTTATTGAAGCTTTCAGATGAATACAGAAGAAATCACAAACAATAAGGTAAAAGGAGCAGAAATTTTTAAGTGAATAGACAATGATATATAATCAGTTACTATCTTATTACAAAGTAGCAATTAGTTGCATACCAAAATTCAGGACAATTAGATATAAGACAGTGGGATTTTACAATATGGAGCTAAAGATGAAAATGTTTAGAAAATAAATTCTAATTTTTCCACGTGTACAGATTGCAGGATCACATTGGTTATACATCCATGTGTATACATACAGAAATCCTAGTGAGAATTCATACCCTATTTGAATCAAATGTATGATATGTCAAGATCATTGTATTGTCTTGAGCAACTAATAAAAAACATATAAAATAAAAAATAAACTACATGGATATTGTAAAAAAAAAAAGCTGACCAAATACCAATCTAGTCTTCAAAAGAATTTATATACATTTGAAAGAGAGAAGAAAAAATGTAGAATTGTATGTTTTCTAAAATAAATTTTCAAAAGAAAAAGGAGAGGGATATCACTCCCACATTTTCCAAGAAGATTTAAGTCTCTAATTTTAATTCGTATATATTTATATAATATCATTTATGTTCGTATAATGATAACACATTATGAAAGCACAATTTTTAATAAATAGAAATGTTCAACTCTTAAAAAAAAGGAAATAAATTCTAACTCGAGAAGGACATTTCTGTAGATTGTATGCTGAGTGCAGCACAAAGGACTTACTTGTATGGGTACCAGAAAGTGAACCAGGGAAAGAAACGAGAGAAGCCTGTCATCATCAATCTCAATGGCTGAACAGTTTATGTGGCCTGAAAGTTCCTGTCTCCCAAATTATAAATCAAACAAAAGAGGATGTCCATTCAGATATTTTTTGTACAATTAAGTTACAATCTATTCTCAGAAAAGATGTAAATATGGTCTGTGTTGCTTTAGTACAGTAGACTACTTTTCCTCACTATTCTAGGAAATCAATACATTGAGACATAAAATAGTGGATGACTTAAAAGCAGAATAAAAATGTGAGAGAGTTGTAGTATGATAGAAAATACTAGGACCAATGCATCAAAATTGAAGTATTGAACTAGTTGGCCCAATTAACAAGTGATATAGACAAACAAGTATCTAAGTTTTAATTATTAGTATAAGAAAAAGTTTATTGTGGCTCTTTGGTATTTTTTCCAGGAGTTGCTGAATGTGCAGATTGGCAGGTTAAGGAAGACAAGGAGTAATTTATAGGCATTAAACTCAGGATGCAATGAATCTCTGAACATGAGCAGGAAACCTTTTTCTTCTTATGCAAAATTTTAAAGAGTTTTTAGCCAATATGCAATTTGTTTGGAGGAATAATGGGTTAGTTAATGATAAAGCATTTATTTTGGATAAGATAATTTTCAGATGAAAATTACTTTTCATAATAGGAATTATTAGAAGATACACTTATAATACTGATAAGCAACATTTTCTTCTAAGTCTGAAAACATGTCACACAATTTTTGATAACATTTAATTGATGCTGAGAGCACTGAACTTATATAGAAAATATTCTGCATTATTTCTAACAATTGGTAATGAAATAGTCTCTCCTAAGTGGAACAATAAGAAAGCTATTCAGCACTTTTGTACTTTGTCTTTTTTTCCCTTTTCTGATAACTATGTACTTTAGTGCCTCCCATATCTTTACCATTGTTTTTCATGTTATTATATTTGGAGATTTTTTTAAAAAAACATATTATTCTACTAGTTTTCAATATGTGTGATTTTCTATTATGTGATTTATTTAAAATAATGGAATCCAGCAGTGTGTTTTTGCTGACATCTAGAATACTCCTACAAATAATGCCAACTCATGGGTCTTTAAATACAAGCTTTTAATGGCATGCATTCAATAGTGTTGATTTACTTTACTTTGTCATCATCACAGGAGGCCACCAATCCACCTAGGATGAATAATTTGGACATATTACTTTAAAATATTTTACTTTAAACATTTTTGAGATTGATTAAAATGAATTAAATCTTTTTATAAAAGAGAACAATGTAGACACATGAGAATGATATCTTTGCTTATATTATATTTCTATGCTCTACGGTATCACAGGTGTTAAGTTAAAATAGTTCATCAAAACATTGCCATAAAGAAGAAAAATGGGATTATGATGAAGACTTAATTGTTCATGTTATTATACATCTTTGCTTTCCTGGATCACCCACTTCACAAACTTCTACACATTTTTAAGATTAATTTTATGCATTATTAACACTAAGATTTTTCTGATTAAATTAAGTGAATTGTTCTAGTACCCTTCTATCTCCAAGTCAAATCACCTTTGATTTGCTAGATAACTGTTGAACGAAAGCAAACATGAATTAATAAGAGAGATTAAATAGAATGACATTTATGTTATGTACAAGTGCCTTGTTAGTGTATGTGAAATCGCCAAGGAAGACAATGGATTTTTAAAAGCTAACATTTTTTTGTTAATGTACTAATAGGTAACAATCATTGAAAAACACAAACAACTGATAGAAATAACACAAATGACAGATATAATAAGATGACTGAATGATCTAAACTGCAAATATCCTATATATACACTGAGGCAGCAAATTAACGTTAGTGATCTCTCTCTGAAGTACCTTCTCAGACTAAGCATCTAATCTCAGACCCTTTACATTTTTTCATCTATCTTCACACATATGATAATGTATTAACATTCTTTTCTAATTTTCTCCTGTATTTGAGTAAAAACATTGAATAATTAAATGCTTCAAATTTATGGTTATAGTTTTAGCTTCAACATTATCTCTTAATATTTGACATCCACATTAAATGAAATAAATTAAAGAATAAATTAACCCATTTTATCAATTAATAATATCTTTGGAGAGCTACTACATTCTAGGGGTTTCTTATGAGACTTCCCACTTGAAAAGATGAGAAATCAAAATTCAGAGTAATTTGGTGAAAACACCAAATACTGGTGAATATGGGAAACAATAAGTATTCTCATTATATTCTTGTGGGAATGCAAAATGGGTAGCCATTGCAGGACAATCCAAAGTGTCTTTTTAAAAAATGAAACATTCTCATACTATATGATTGATGTATCAATCAGTGTCATTGGTATTTACCAAAAGGAATTTAAAACTTACATCAACACAAAAACACACTTGGATGTCAAAATCAGTTTTATTTGCCAAAACATGAAAGTATTCAAGGTGTTCTTCATTTGGGTGAACAGTTAAATAAACAATGGTACATCCAAACAATGGAATATCATTTAGCACTAAAAAGAAACAAGATAGCAAGTCATTAAATATGGAAAACAAGCTTAATTGCATATTGCTAAGTAAAAGAAGACAATGTGATGACTATGTATTCTATGGTTATAAATATACACTATTCTGGGAAATGAAAATCTATAAGGAAAGCAGAAATATCAGTGGTTGCCAGAATATAGGGGTTAGAGTAGAATGAATAGTAATAGCACAGAGGATTTTAGGATAGTGAAAATATATACATGCCATTGTAAATTTATTCACACACACAAACTGTACAATGGCAAGAGTGAATCACATGAATGGTGTACTTTTGGTGATGATGGGTCAATATAGTTTCATCACTTGTAACAAATATGTCACTCTGGTGGGATGATGATAATGAGGGCAGCTAAGTATGTATGGACTTAGAGGAATCTCTGTATAGTTTTCTAAATTTATGTACCTATAAAGGCTCTGAAATGTATTTAAAGAAAGTAATCAATTGATTATTTTTCAGTCCAATTAAAATTTTTTTCTAATTTTTAAGTAATATTTAAATACTGTGATTGTATCATTTTCCTTGTGCCTAATGTTACTTGAATTTTGAATCTGCCATAAAATTATATTTATTTAAATATTTTTGTGTATGTGTGTACATATGTGTAGAGCTTAAGAATAGCATTTTTTTGTCAACTGAGTAGTTATGCTACTCCACAAAATGATTAGAGGTTTTTTAACCTTTGATATGACTATTTTTGTTTTATCACTGATTATCTTACATTTCTGTTATAGTAACCAGATAAGTTGATATAAAAGCATTACCTCCACTATAAAAATGATAAATCAAAAATTGGAGCTTTCAGGATTTTTATCAATCTGTCTTATTTCCTAACCTCCTTTCTCTCACTTCTTTCACTTTGCTAAGTTGTTTCTCGTTATAATTATTATGTTTTTCTATTCTAGTATAAATCAGTTTTGAGGTTTGTAAAGATAGAAGCGGTGGTGGTCTTGTTACATAGGGTATTCTGTCTAACTGACATCTGCCAAGGTGTACAGTCCAACATTCTATTAATGTGGCTATCTTTTGATTTGGCATGTACAGGACCACTTCATGTTTAAAACTTCTATATTATGATCCCAGATGCTTCTTTTATCGTAAATTTGAGATGCCCAAGGTTACTGCTTAGTGTTTAATAGAGAAGGCACACATTTACCTTTTCAATTCTTCACTTTGTTATGAGAATTCTCCATGAGCTTGCCAGTGATGAGTCTTCTTTAGTCATCCAAAGCAGACATCTGGATTCTTGGACCTGATCTGAGATTTATTTTTGGGTGTTCTAAAATTTTGCTAAAAATTATGAATAATTTCTGCCTCAGCCTTCTGTGATTATTTTCCTTTGTCAAAGGCAAGTTTCTGTCTCCCAAACATTGGACAAATGACCAGAAAAGGGTCTTAAAGTACAAGTGAAAAGTTTAAATGAATCATGGATTGTATGGGGCTTAATTGTTGATGTTTCCCTTATCATATCAAAAGTATATTTTATTTCCTTACATAAAAGACAGCTTATAATTTTAGCCACTGGATGACCACAAGAGCATAAATTTCCCCCTTTCTCCTTTCAGGAAAGCACATTAGCAAGGCAAAGTAGCCTTGGAGCATAAGCATCAGACATAGCTGAATAATTTTCTAACGCAAATTGCATAGAAAATGAAATCAATAGTTTTCCCTGAACCCTTCTGTGACTTGTGTAATGAGCTGTGGTCCATTGATTATTTTTGCATTTTGGATGAATTCTAACCAAGGCACCTGAAAGTGGCCATTAGGTTCAGCTTCTGTACTATGTGTGTTCTGTCCTTAAATTTGTTGCTTCCAAGACCTCAGCAGCATAAACTCCAGAATCTAAGAAGTTGTTAAGGCTATTCATTGAGAATCTGTGAAATGCCATCCATTTAGTAGTTGGCCTCTCTGACTCCCCCAACTTATTAACAACTGAGGAGAAGCCGCAACATCTGATCTTCAGCAGAAGAAGGAATTTGAGAAGCAGTGGCAAATTCCATGGGAGTGACAAGTGAAGATTCAAAACATTTTATAGGAATCATCCAATTAGGATACTGAGTAGAAATTGGCTTTTGTTTAAATATATTATTCCATTTAGGATACTGAGTAGAAATTGGCTTTTGTTTAAATATATTATTCCATTTAGGAGACGTACCACATTTTCTTATTTTCTTTGTAGTTATACATGACAGTTGAGTCTATTTTGACATATTTATAAAGAATCAGTTTCTTAATAAAAGAGATCCAACTTGAAATTTCATTTATGTTGTCAGGAAGAAAGAAATATTCAAACTCTGGACAGTGATATAGATCTGAAGGAAAAATGAATATTAAAAATAAGGTGACATTATTAAAGACAATATAAAAGTTGCTGGAATGCTTCTTGAAAATTAAGATAAAGTGGCTGGGCATGGTGGTGCATGGCTATAATCCCAGTGGCTAGGGAGGCTGAGGCAGGAGGATTTCGAGTTCAAGCCAACCTTAGCAATGGTGACTAGGTGCTAAGCAATTCAGTGAGGCCTGTCTCTAAATAAAATAGAAAATAGAGCTGGGGATGTGGCTCAGTGGTCGAGCACCCCTGAATTCAATCCCAGATACCAACAAAAAAAGTGTTTCTTGTTTAATTTTATCTATTTCTAACAAATTTACTTTAACATACATAGTCTAATATATGATAATAACTATTCTTGAAAGGAGATAAGTACCACAGTGGAGATTTTGGAAACAATCTTACAGTTAAGAAATACTAGAATGATGACATAACTTAGTCTCGACTGGCTCTTATTCTCATGCACATCATAAGAAACTATATTGCCTCATATTCTTGAAATGTTATTCTAATATATCACCATCCCCGAAATAAATAATTTTTACACCTTGAGACCCTAAGGACAATTGACAAGAAGTGGCTTCTGAAATGGTTATTCTTTAGTCAGGTATTGTTGTCTACTTTGTGGAAAGCAAAAGTAGAAGGGTGTATTGTAGTATGCTTTTTGTAGTGTGAAAGTAAATATAAAATATTTATAGAATAAAATGTAAATTATATTTATTCCTCTTTGTTATGTAAAAAGGTCTTCTAATATTAAAGAATTTGTCTCTGACCCCATCTTTGACATTCAAAGCAGCAAAGTGACAAGTCACAGATGATGAGATAGAAACAGTGAGGGTCTAGGAAGACAGTAGTCTCCATATAAAATTTTATTTAGAAATATTTCTTCAACTAATCCACTGTCCATGACTCACATGGTTTGAATATGGAGTTGTGCAACTATATTTTCATCCACAAATACAGAAGAAAATGTTATAACAGGCATTTGAAACTGAGGCATGAGGAGAAGGCACCAGCTGATAATCATTTTCTGATTGCTGCTTTATTTATTTTGTCTGTGAATATAGAGATAATTTTTAATTTGATAAGCAATAGATTAGAGGAGACACATCTGTAGGTAAAAAAAAAATCCTGGAATTTGAGGCTATGCTGAATTTTAATGTCCTTGGGTTGTATGCCTTGAGAAAGTGTTGCAGGTATTTTGTGTGCAGAAGGGAGAGGAGTGATAAATTATTTAAATGTGAAAAAATTATTGTTCTACCCTATATCCAAACTTCTTTGAAATTAGGTATGGCCACATGAATTAAGATTAACACTTGAGGCTTGGACATTATTTTCCTCTTCAAATCATAAATGGTCACATGAATTGCTTTAGTCAATTCAATATGAATAGACATGATGTGTGTTTCTTTGAGCCAATGTTGATTTTCTTTGCCACAAGATCAACCTAGGTCTAATAGGAACTTCTCAATTAAACATATTTTCTAAATGAACAAACATAGAAGAAAGACACTTTTGCCCCTATTGGTCCTGTAAATTGAATGAATAATACAACTTTCTTACATTAAACACTAATTCTTTAGAATTACTATTTCATCATAACTTACACTGAATGAAAGAGTAATAAAAGATGGGGAATAAGATGTACTAAACAGTAGAAAATCTGGTGATGATATTTAATATAATGTCATAAACTAGAAGCACTTGAATTAATAATATAATTTATAATTTTGAATAACATTGTTTTGCACATTGTGTTTAAGAAAAGTTAGGTGAAAATAATTTATAAGGAAATCCAAGTTTACAGCTAAAATTATAGCATTGAGTAAGCTGTAAAATATATGTATACCTATATTTACTTCTGATTCATATAGTTCAAAAATCCCTGGAAGACAACAATACAAAGAGATACATTATTAAGAAGTATATTACTTAAGTAAACATGTATATTGTGTTTAAAGTAAGTTTAGTTAATGTATATATGAATAAAGTTAGCTCCTGGTTAATTTAAGATGTCGTATTCTATAGTAACAAGATAATGCTATTGTTTTCAAAATGTTTTATTCTAAAGATATCCTCATCAATTTTATTATTGCATGTAGAACATGATTTTTTTCAATAAAATAAGAGTAACAATAAAGAAGTCTACAAAAACGTGTTAAAAGTTTTCTAGGGGGTGGGGATGTAGCTCAGTGGTAGAGTGCTCAGCTAGCATGCATGAGGCACTGGGTTCGATCCTCAGCACCACATAAAAATAAAAAAAAATTAATGTATGTGTCCACCTAAAACTAAAAAATAAATATTTTTTAAAAAGCTTTCTACATTGCAGCTAATGTTTTATGAGTCTCAACTGAAAATAATGATTATCATCACTTAAAAGAGAAATTGTGTCAAGAGTTCATGTAGACTCTAAGAAGCTTATTTTGGTTCATGCTTCTGGAAGTTCCAGTCTTAAGATTAGGTAGCCCTGTGCTTTGTGCCACTAGTGAAGGAAGCACATGATTACAGGCCTATCTGGGAAAGCAGAAGTGGCTAAGAGAAGAAAAGGAAGTGGAGCAAACCAGAGTTCTACAATTCTCTACAAGGTCGTATTCCAAATGATCTAGGAAACTCAGCAGGCCTCACCTACTAAAGTTTCCACTATTTCCTCGAGGGCCTTGCTTTTAACACATGGATCTTTCAGGGACATGGAACATCCAAACAGTAGCAATCTCCTTCCAGAAATATAACAGGGACTGGAATATCATATGCAATTGGAAAGGTTCTGGCAGCCATTTTTGAAAATTAAATTTGCCTGATTATCCTGTGGTCATAAAAATTCACGATTCTTCTCAAATCACCATTTTTCCCCAATCCATGTAAACTTTATTCTTTGACTTCAAAAGTCTTAGCTTGCATGTTTGAGGACCCTGTTACCTCACTTAAGTCCATGTAAGGGAGGGGAGAGTCTTTTTAGTGCAGTATTGTAATTTCTCAGTATAGTTCCATAAATATGACCCTTCTCATGCATTTGAGAAGGATAATACTTATATGTAATATTAATGATCTATGAATACATACACGTACACCAACACACACTAGTAGAATTGATTTTAGGATTTCTGCTATAGATACTCCCCAATATAAAGGAAAAATAGTGGATGAACTTTAAATTCACTAACCATAGCAGTTCTGAAAAAGAGTCAAATGCATGCTGACCATTAACTGATTAGAGTACAGTGCTATTGAAATTGTTCTTAACCATCTGCAGTTTTCTTTATCATCTGAATTGCCCTTTGTTTTGCTTTTAATGTGCTCCTTGTATGTAGTTCAGTAAAAACAAGAAACCCTCTATTTTGCCTTGTCCTTACTCCTTTAACAGATACATTTTCTTTGAAAGCTACTGGGTTCTTTATGCATCGATGAATATTCTATACTGGAAATTAGCAAACTTGTTTTCTACTGAATGACCAGAAAATACTATATTTGTTTGTCCAACCATATGGTCTCTCTCACAGCTATTCAACTCTGTTTGCATGCAAAAGACTCATAAATGGTATGAAAATGATCATGTAGCAGAGTGTCTATGAACCTTTATTTACAAAGATATTCAATGGATTTGGTTTGGTCTTGGTTCTTAATTTACTCATGTCCTTCCCTACCACTAATCAAAAAAATTAGACAAAAGTCACTTCCAGGGATCTCTTTGAAATGAGAATCCGTTCAAGCTACAGGGAAATGTACTTAAATCCAAAGAAGCTATATTATTTAAAACAGAGGATTTGCAAAGCATAGCTTTAAGATTCTTAGAGGGTCTTTTGTCTATTTGAAAGAGTCTTTTATCTATGAGAAATGTTCTCTGAAGTATTGTATTAAAATTTCTGGATTTGTAGCTAAAAGTTTTAAAGTAATAACCTTGGCTTCACATTTATACCACACAATCAAGGGGAGAGGAAAATGCTTTGTGTTTTTTTACTTTGCCTAAAGAAATTTCTTTATTTTAGCATTGTTTAGTGATGGGGAAAGCCTGCTGAGTTCTTGTAAATTTGCATATTCATGAATACAACGTGGAATTTTTCTTTAATTCATTAAATTTGGGGGTGACTTTTTGCGGCAATGGATACGTAGAACAAAAACCAACCTAAGATGCTTATGAAGATCTCTTCAATTCCTCTAAAATACTTATTATTCATAAAGTACAAAGAAAATTTGAAGTTTTATTAGATATAAAATTTTCAAATAATTAACCATTGCAGCATAAAAAGCTACATCTTTAAGGAAACTTTTCAGGTGAGAAAATTTGAAGATTATTTTATTAGTTTGAAGCAAATTAACCATGATTCACTCACTCAGCAAGATGTTATCAACTGAGTGGGAGATTTTAATTGTTTCTTTATTGTATCACATTGAGCACAATCCTGGGGCTTAAACATCTTAAAGATGACTATGCTTTATAGATGGTATTTTCTCAAATTTTGAAAGTTTTCTCCAATGTGTAATTTTACTAGCTTATTTTTTTTGTTGTTTAAACTTGTAAATCTGTACATTGTTTCTCTGTAGAGCAGTTATTTCTGAAACTGAAATAGCCCTATGTCCTCTCCGAGGAGATTTTGTTCCTCACATAAAGAATATATCAGAGTAAAATAACACTCTAACCTTTACTAAATTATATCAAGAAGACCATCTCCACAGAGTTTTTAACACACTGTTTAGATGGTGATTCAGAGTTAGATAATATTCCATTTCACTTGTAAGATGTTATACAAAGAGAAATTTGTTTCCTTTTTTCAATTTAATGCAGAAGCAAAAAAAAAAAAATGGTGCTGGGCATAGATCACAAATAATGGTTATTGAAGATGCTTAAAGAGCTCCTGGTGTTTTCCAGGTTCTGCTCCATGTGTTTTAATACCTGCCTAGAACATTTCATCCTTACCCATCACTTATGAGATAGGAGTGCTTATAACTCCATTTAACAGATAAGGAGACAGAGTCATGGATGTTTTAAGAAACACATACAAGATTAGTTGTCTATGAAGGGCAGATTCAACTATTAAAACATTTCCCTGATTTGGGTTCTATGATTTCAATCACATTATTTTTTTTTGGTCATAATTGTTTTACCTACATCTATATATTTCTAAATATTTCTCATTACTTAATAACAATTTCAGTATAATAATTTGAGACATTTTTGACTAGAATGAAATCCTAATATCTTACCAGAAAGGAAGTTGAGGGTCACAGTGAAGTTTTCACAGTTTTAAATGGTTATCTTTTCAGCTCCTGAATAGACATTGCCTTTCTTTTAACAGATCCTCAACCCTTAGATTACTCTTGTTCTTTCCCTATCGAAATTGTTGTTGAATGTTACTTTCAATCATTTTACAAGCTAAACTTAAGCAAACACCATTCACTTGCCTGTGCATGTGCACTTTGAAGTACATTTTCAAAAAGAGAAGTCAGAAGATAATCATTATTTTTAACAAACCTGTCCCCAAGTGATTCTGATATATATGGTCTGCAGGCCATTATGAGAATCAATAGAAAGAAAAATATTCTAATAGGAAAGAAAATCGATTCTTTCTTATTAGAAAGAACAAGAAAGAGGTTAGTCTTATTAGAAACACAAGTAAGCATGCAAAACATTGAGCTTCCAAACAATTAGTTCTTGTTTGAATAAAATCAAATTGGCAATCAAAGCTATATGTAGATTAATCTGAAAAAAATCATAGCATAGGACATTGTCACCAAGGTCCAGGGCAGTCTGAGGCTTGCATTAGTGATATGTGTAACCAGGAAAGAAGGCATTTGAGTAAATATTTTGAAATTTTATTCAGCAAACTTTGCAAATAAGTGTTTGAGTAAGATATGATAAAGGAGAACACGGAAATGAAGTTTAGATTTATTATTACAATTGTACAACAAGTGAGGATTCTAACAGATAAAGGATATGTGGAAGTAAATTAAACTATTATTTATGCATTACATTGGGCAATGGCATAATTTTACTAAAAATATATGACAGATTTTAAGTGTCTGCATATATAAATATCTTGGCATTCATTTGAATATTGGAACTACAGAAACATGGAAGAAAATTCTGGAATTATAGATTTGTACCATTTCTTGGAAAAACATTGATTGCCTTTTAGAGAGTTAGAAATATTATTGTGACTCTTGCATCTTTGCACTTTTGGATAAACAAATGGTGAGGAGGGATCTGGAAAAAGGAAAAAAATGGTGTTTGGAAAGATTGGGAATATTTAGTTAGAAATAGATATAATACATAGGCCCATTTTCAAGATTTAGACATTTTAAAAACATAAAAAATAACAATTTAAGTTAAAATATACTAGTAGATTGATAGGAAAATTATATTTTTACCTCATACTACTTCAAAAGTTTAGAAAATATTAGAATATTTTAGCTTACTATTATTGACACAGCCAAGGGTAAAGAGTAATATATATTCACACAAAGCACTTGGCATTTATTATCATTTTATCTGACAAAGAATGTGCTTACTTTTGTAAGACATCAGGATTCAGAAATCAGTCATATATATCTGTATATATCTTATTGTTTATTGGTTTTGCACATATGGACCTAGAAGATCAAAGACAACTTTATATTTCTATATATTTTAATAAGTGTAAGTGAGGGAACCGAAAACATATAATTGCATGTAACAGCAAGCAGCTGCATTATTCAATATAATGTCTATGATTCACCCTGTGTTACCAGTTTTTATGCTTGTCAACAGAGTAAATTATAGATCTGAGGCCACTTCATGGATATGCATTACTTTCCACACTATTATTAATGTGAAATTCCAGAGTACAGAGACTACAGATTTTGTTATTAATGGAAAAGAATAAGATAAAGTATTTATTGTTATTTATGTGATTTAAATTAATTGCATACATTTATAAATTTAAGTTGATGGCAACTACTAAACACTCATTTAACTTTTTGCTATACTATCTCTTATATAAGTAGAAATACTGAAGAGATAGCAATATTTTATTCTTTCTATTCCCAGTACCCAGCCCTTGATCTCAGAGATTGTGCTATGGTATACTGTGTTCACTGTAATTCATGTGTTGAAAACCCATCCCTAATGCAACAGTATTGAGAATCTGGAAACTTAAAGAGTAGAGAAGATCATCATGGGAGACATAAAATACCCATAATGGTGGAATACTGAAAAATTATTCACTGAAGTAGGATAGTATAATAAAATTAGCCTTTCATGTTTGATAAACTATATTTATGAAAATTGCTGTATTCAGAATATTTCAGTTATTTTTTCATTCAGGATTTAGATAATTCTCACTTGTAAATTTTATTCATAGTATTGCAGGAAAAAATTGTCAATTATCATATAGGATTTAGGTAAATATATAAAGTTTATTGAAATAGATGATGCCTAGAATTACCTAGATAGAAAAAAACCTCCTCTGAAATGGCGGTTTAATGAGTTTTGTGCTATCCTTATATTTTCAGTTGGTCAATTACTCTGTTGGCAGGTCATCTGCAATATAACATCATAGAGAATTAAAAGGTAGGAGAAAGGGCACTAAGGTATGTACTAAAATAAGCTGTTTCTTCATTGGCAGCCACTCTACAGAATCAATGCCAAGGACAGATGGTAACGATGTTCCTGGCTTCTTGACAGTCCAAATACAGAGATCACATGAAAAGGTTAAAGGCCATGTTTCTCAGCTGAAGCAGCAAAACATCTAGTCTCCTTCTAAATGCTCTCTTCACAATATCAGGTTCTTGAACATTTGATTCGTGTCAACTTGTTGACAGAATATGTTGAACAGAATTATCTGAGTAGGATGAAAGAGGGTAGAAGAATCATCTCCAAACCCAAAGCTGCATTGGTAGTGTAAAGATTGCCATGGAGTCTTGGCACATTCACAGAGCTGAGTGAATTATTTACCTTAAATGTATGTTTTATTCATTTCTCTGTTCATTCCTCAGATCAGACTGAAGAATGAGCTTGATAAATAAGAAAATACTTTCATTAGAGAAAGAAAGTTTAAGTCCTTAAACAGATGAATTTTGTTTTAGTTCATGAACTAAATCTTATTAAATAGCTTTTTAATATGATGATATCAGTGTCTTTGGTATTTTATGTGGATTCACAACTTTTTAATCTCAATAGGCAATAGTATAATTTCTTTGATAATCTAATCAAATAAATTTGGAGTAAATATTTTATTTACAAATTTTTACTATTCTATATATTTAAGTGAATTGACTAAAATTTTTGACAATATTTTTTTTGCTTCACACCCTTCTCCTTTGTACTATAAAATTATTACAAGCATATTTCTGCATTACTAAAATACTTGCCTGAGAAAACACTCTGGCTATTAAAGCCTTATGACAAATTGTGTGCATACAAATTTATCTTTGATGTCTATTAATTTCACTGTTAATGAACTCATCATTGAATATATGTATGCTTTTCCCACTATTTCATGATGTGGATTTTGTGGAGAGGAACATGCCTTCATTTTTTTCTTATTTTGATTCAAGAGTTAAAAAATATAATTTTAAATGGAAAAGCTTTTGGCATTATATTATAGTATTATTTAAAATTTATGTTATAAATTTTATGCTAATCATTTATATTTTAATTTATGTGCCAAGTTCACAGTTACTTTTCATACATCACATTAGAAATAAAACCTCTATTACAACTCCTCATATACTTTCAAAACTACACCACAGGTATCTCCTTTCAAAAATCATATAAACTTAAGAATAATCTCAAATTAGTGATAATGAATGCTGGTTATGACAATTATAAAGGGATGTTTACTGTGATAATCAGTCCAATAAAATAACTCACTGAATTCATCATATCTCCTTTTCTGTGAAGTTATTTAAGGTCAAATTCTAAATAGATGAACTCCAAAATCTGTTGCTGTGGAAAGACTATAATATGGCATTGATCCTCAGGGAATATTTTATTAACCTAGATTTTTTGAGTGGTGGGGAAAATTCATTCCAAAACAATTCAGACCCTGCACCTGGGAGATGAGGCAAGATAAGTAAAGAGGAATAAAGGAGCTTTGCAAGATCCACCTCCTTTTTTGTAGGTTTTCTTTTGGGAATGAGAAGTAATGATAAGGAAAGAGTAATATATAATCATCGAAATTCTTGGAAATGCTTCTCTCTTACATTCTTCTCATATATACCAAGAGAGACACTGACAATTTCGCAACTTGATCATTCCAGCCATTTACTTGCATGTTTAGCACAAGGGTAAATGGCAAATCAGTTTCCAAGTTGTTACTTGGGAAAGGTTATGTTTCTAAGTTTCATTTATCTACTGTGGACAACAATAGGGTTTCCATGAATACTAAGTCAATATTTTTTTTCCTTGAGACTATGATGAATTAAAAGTAATGAAGTTTATTACTACTTATATGAAGTTATGATGCCAGATATATAAAGACCTTTTCATATTTCTACTGAAATTTCTCTGTTAAAATTTCATGGACTAACAGTTTCAAAATATCTGAATTGCTAAATTTATACAAATTAAATATTATAACCATTAATTTTAATTTATGAGGAAATGCATATTACATAAATTTATTCATTTTTCATCATTTCCAAGAACTTTTATTTCTTAACAATTTTTGCTACAAAAAATTTATTTTAGCTCTACTTAAATTTTCAGGAATCACTTTTATCTATAATTTATTTACTTAAAAAGGCATATGTAAGGTAATTCCATTGGATTCCTGGAAATTGTGAATATGAGTAGTTATTACATAATTTAAAAAGACACCAGTATATATTAAAAACTAGGTGTTAGACCAATTTACCAAAAAAAAAATATATAAATGTTATTTCTGTAAATTAGACAGATGTCATCTCCAGTAACACATTTAAAATGTCAAAATTAAATCATTAGATTTAGTTTGAGCATTTCCATCATTTCATATATCCCTGTAAGTAATTTTTAACCATTCTGTTTTCTTTTTCATATACTAAAATTTTAAAATATATACTTTAGTCATTCAACTTCAAATAATATTCAATAACCTAGAAGGTACAATCTTGCATGTGCTTACTTTTTATAAAACCCATTGTTTTATTAAAATAGAACAAATATAAAGAATGAACATATCTTATTAAAATACCTCAATGAATTACTGAATAATTAATACAACTATGTAACAACCATAACAAAAACCAAATAACAAAATAACCATGGAAATAACAAAAGCCCGACCATATTTTTCCTCAAAATAACTACACTATTGAATTGTAATTCTTTGTACATTTTAAATCTTTGTAAAAAATTTATTAGTTATAATCAGCTATACATGACAGTAGAAAGTTCTTTGATTCATTGTTTACAAATGGAGAAGAATTTTTCACTTCTCTGGTTGTGCATGGAATAGTCACACCATTCATGCAATCACACGTGTACCAAGGGTAATCATTTTTTTGATCTTTATGTTAAGGGAATAATTCAGTGTATTTTATCTTTTTTCATGTTTCAGTCCACATTATGTTGCTATGTGTAACTGTAATAATTTATTTTCTATGCTACATAAAATCATATTGTAAAATTATAGCACAACACATTTATTCAATTTTGTATTGACTGATTAAATATGAATGAAACATCAACACATGAATCCTAGTGATTTAATGATTTTGTATACAAACTACTCTTATGTATATATGACATATGGAGGTTTTCATAATTATGTAGACTCCAATCAGTTATACAAATTTGTACTCCCGATAACTGAGTTTGAGCATTTCTATCATTTCATATATCCCTGTAAGTATTTTTTAACCATTCTTTTTTTTCATATACTAAATTTTCAATGAAGTTTTAACTTGATTTTCATAAAAGGTGTTATTTTGTGCACCTTTTCTATTTAATTTTCTTTTCTCTAATGTCTTTGCTAATTTTTTTTGGCCAATTATATTCTTAGGATTCTATTTGTTATATGATAGATTTCTTTATATCCCCAAATAATATCATTGTTCATTTTAATAGTTATGAATTTTTTCCTACACTTTCATTTCCTTGATTGATTTACTGGATTGATTCCAAGGTCACCCTAATGATTCCTATATCTGTGCTTTCAGTGACCTTTTCTCTTCAATGTGATGGGTGTAGCTTGTTTATTTAAAAAATAGCAAAGCAAAAGGGATGTTTCCCCTTTGATTAGTTTGTATAACATGCGGAAGAAATTGAGATGTTGCCCCATAACTATCTTAGATTATACAAGACACTGTCTCAGCAGTGTGAAATTAAAAAAAAAAATGCTTCTTCATAGCTTGAAGTGAGGAACCATTTTGAAAAAGCCTATGCTGCAAGGCAGGCAAGAGGCCTTTACACCTTGAGGAAAGACTCCAGGAGACAGCCAAAAGAAAAAGACCCAAGAGTTAGTCATGCATCTGGAAAGAAATAAGTTTTGACAACAATCTGAATGAGCACGAAAGAGCACGTAAATGTATTTTCCAAACCTCTAAGGTATGTTACTAGCCCACATAATGTACTGACTCAGCTTTGTGAGACCCAGTGCAGGCAGTTTATTAACCTACACCTGAACTTGACTCAGAGATGATAAAAATGCATTGCATTGAGCTGCTTTTTAGTAATTTGTTAAATAACATTAGAAAACTAATGCAATGATATTTTGCAAATAAATGGTAATTATTATTTTTATTTAAGGTCAATATATTTATACTTATTTTGTTCATTTTTATGTGCTGTTTAAGAAATTATTGGCTACTCCAAGATCCTGGAAACTTTCTTTTATGCTATATTCTAGAAGATGTATTCTTTTAATTTCTATTTTTAAATCTGAAAACTATTCATTTTTTGTTTGTTATATGGTTAATGGTACCATTCATAGTTTTCTGTCTTTCACATAATTATTGGAATCAGCACCATAATATTAAAAGACTGCACACTGCTCTTCAGGGCTAGCTCACAAATACATTGAGGTTGTGAATCTCCTTTCTGAATTCTGAATTTATTGCATTGGTTGAATTATCCTTGCACCTATAATACTCTGGTTAGTTACAAAACTTTTTATTAATTATATGTTAATATATAGTAAACTTTATTCTTCCCAGTTGTTTTGGTTTTTCTCCAAAATTTCGTTTCTCTATAAATTTTATAAAATTAGTGCATTTTCATACTTACACATAATATATGTGCTCTTACATGATACACATGAAGCACATTTTTTCTTAAGTAGTGTATATCCACAGCAATAGACAAGGTCTATATGCTTTTGATAACACATGACAGTTTGCTCTTAGTTGGGACAATCCCAATTAGTTTGCCTATAACTGCAGGTTTCCTGGTAAAACAGAAAGTTCAAACCAAAAGGAAATATCTACTGAAAGAATTAATTGTGTATAATGATGAAGAACAGCAAAAAAAAAAATTTAAATAATTTTGTAATACAATCAAGCCAAAAAAGTAAAATTGCTTTGTAAAAAGTACTATAGGTTAATGTACTACATGACATTATGACAGAATAAATGAAAATATTTCTTCTTGATTATTATCTTTATTATTACATTCTTTATTTTTTTTACCAATTTTTATTTCAGACATTATTTTTTCTTTAGGTTTGTCAATTTTTCTGTTATTGTGACCAAAATACCTGAGGGGAAGGCAGTTTAAGGAGAAAGTTTGTTTTAGGCTCAAGGTTTTAGAAGTCTCAATTCATGATCAGCAGACTCCACTGTTAAAAGTCTGGGGTGAGTCAGAATGTCATGGCAGAAGGAGGAAGAGGAAGAAAACTATTCAGCATGGAATGCTGAGAAAGAGAGAGAGAAAAAAAGAGAGAGACAGTGTTTGAGTGTGTCCAAGGACCAAGGACCAGTCCAGCCGTAACCCCAGTCTCTTACTCCATGCAGCCATGCCTCACCTGTGACAGTTACCACCCAGCAGTTCATTTAAATTATGAATTCATCTGATGGATTAATCCACTGATGAGATCACAGCTCTCCAAATTGAATCTTTTCACCTCTGGACATTGTAACATTGCTTATCACCTGAATTCTTTGGAGTCAATTTTAGGTCCAGATCAAAATATTCTCTATGTCTAGACATTCTTGCTTTGATGTATTGTAAAAAAGCTCAAAGTCTTACAAAGGGTTGATGATGGAAAATTTGTATAAGGGCACTGCCAGTGACTAGTGTCACATATTCAATTTAAAGATTGGAGTGAGCGAGGTAAACATCTTCAATAATATTTTAATAATTTCATTTTTTTCTATCAATGACAGTTTTCTAACTGGCAGCAGAAGTCTTGTTTCTGAAGTTAGTCTGATGTGAGAATTAATTTGGTTCTTATACATCCCTTATCAGAATGATAATGGAAAGTTTACTCACTTGCTTGTCATTAGTTGAGGGAAGGCTTCATTCCAGTGAATTTAAAGTGTATCTAGGAACACTTTGACCAAATTACATGGGCGATATTATAGTATTGCCAGTTTCCAAATGCAGAATTTTAACAGAATATACACTTTTTGCATGTTCAAATCATGCCTTCATATTCTGATAAAATCTTTGTATTCCAATGAGGAAACCCTTGAATTTTTCAGCTGATGTCTGAGCTGACAAACAATGCAAACTTGTCAGCCATGCCTGTGACAAATCATCTTCAAAATCCATCCTCTAACCTGAGACTCCTCAGCTGATATTATACAGATCAGACAAAGTGCACCGTGAAGTACTTCTTGAATATCTGGCCCAAAATACTATGTTAAAGCACTATTATTGCTTTCAGTCATTCTTTATGCATTATTTTAATAAGCAATAAATAACCCAAACAATATATGATACAGAACCTTTTAACTAAACTGGGATATTAATTTCTGAAAAGAAAGGAAATATTGAAGTAAGAAAAAGAAATCAGAGATACCTACCTATTCTAAAGTAAGCATAATTTATTATTCTCAATAGTATCTAATAGTACATGTTATGAACTATTGATAGAAAACAAATATAATTGTAAATATGAAATATAATACAATTTTTTATAATAGAGATGGTAAGAATTTGAGTATTCAAGACTGAAGTATAATAAAAATGTGTTTTTCATTCATACAAATCTCTTAAAATTAAAGAAAAAATAACAAAATGAGGCAGCAAATCATTACTATTTGCACTGCTGACATTTATTTTGAAAAGATGCCAAAACACTAAACATTATCTTTGGAAGAATATGGGAGGTTAATTCCAGAAAATCCTCATACTTACTACAGGAAAACATTGTAGAAACTAAACTTTAATTATCAAAAAGAAATGTATTATTTGAATGGAAGAGAAGACTAAAGTTAGTTATTGTTAGTTATACTGGCCTTTAAGTTTTTGGAATATTTAAGAACAAAAATCCATATTATTTTCCCTTATTCAGAAGAGAACACTGATTTTCTTTATAACTCTAGCACCCAGAGTCTTACATTTTTCTGAAATATATTTTTCTAACAACTGCAACATGCCACATATTTTGTCCTTGTAGAAACACATTTATACAAATCATGTTATATTTGTATGTCATTTCTCCTTATGTCATGTCTCAAGACTAGGTCTGTAAATGCAGAAAGCTCTAATAGTGTATCAGTATAATCCTTGCTATTATCTCATGTTGTGTCTCTAATGAACCTTAATGTTAATTTGTTGGCAAATTGTACTTTGATTACTCATTTGATTTTTCCTGATGTATGCGCAGATTTTTATGCTTAGGAAATTAATATTCTTGTCAAACACATGAAGTATATATTCTGAGTATCTAACATTCTAAAAAAACATTCTTTATAGAACTCTCTTTGATGCTATTCCTTGAAATGATAACATTCTTATTCAAAATATTTTAGGACTGACATTTTAAGTGGATTTTTATTGTGTATTCAAAGATTTTAAAAATATTTTGATATTTTAAGACAAATTTGACAATAGAATTAGTGACAAGAAACACACTATGGTTCTACAGCAGCAAAGCAGATTTAGTTGGTGATATTGAAACTAATTCCAAAGGACAGAATTTCATTACAATTTCTAGAAAAAAATGTCTACTTTATATTGAGTATAATTTAACTTTTAAAGCTAAATTTAAAAATCTATGGTTATATAAAAATAATAATACAAAAGGAACATTTTAAATGTACACAATGGTAACTTAATATTAAGTATTCAAACTTATTGCTGAATACTAACCAGTGTAGCATAAGTTTTAATATTTTATAAAAGGAACTAGTTATAGTTCTCATCATTTTTTTCTATTAAAATATTTTATTTTTAAGTTGATTTCAGATGAATGCAAAGCCTGATGTTCCTGAGGATTATCAAACACTAAATGTGTTATAATTTTATTCTGAATAGGAAGTTGAACTTATGTGCCAGACTCACATCTCTGATTTAAAAATCCCCTTGACTCAACCCAAAGTTAGTGGCTGCCATAAGAAATAAATAAATTAAAAAAACAACCACTAACATTCTGCTGGCAGATATTGTCTTTCATAGCTCTTATATTTCATGAGAAATGTATTTTTTTTCATGAGTATTTTTAAATGAGTAGTATTCTTTGCTCATTTACCTGTTTATTGGAGAATATGGGACATTTAATTTCTAAAAAACTAAACCTTGGAGTGTTAGCAATTAAATCTGTTTTATGTCAGGGTCTAACTACAAATAAAATAATAATTAAACAGGGTCTAACTACAAATAAAATAATAATTAAAGAGATCTTTTTAAAATAATTTTAGGCATATGTGTATTCAATTATTTTAAAATTTTAACTATTATAGAATAAAATTAGTAGTTATAACTACCATATTTTGTTTAAAAATACAATCTAGTGAATAAAATATTCCATAATTTAAACATTTAGATGCCAAATTCTTTATTAAAATCACCAGAAAAGTAGTTGGGATTCTGTGCACAAAACTAAAGAATATGGCCCTAATTATTTGATAATTATACTGATTATATGAATGTTTGATAAAGTCCTGTCCCAAGATTCAATCAATATACTAATTAATTTAATTTAATATCAAAAATATGATATAATACAATTTCAGATCAATTTTTAACCTCTCAATTAATATATACTTCTATTTACTTTTAATTAGTTCATTTTTAAATGCTATCAATCTTTAGATATACATATATTGAACACATTAAATGATTGAACTTGCATATCCCAGCTCAGTAAGACAAAGCCTGTATATTTGATGAACTAGTAACTGACATAATTATTTCTTTGTGTTTTAGTTTGGACAAAGTTGCAATGCAGAAGCTACTAGTTATGAATGATGTAGAATAAGAGCAAAGTTTACAAAACAAAGATAGTGGCTGTGAAGAAAATCTTCCAAAGAAATGACAAAGAAAGATTCAAGATGGTAGATTAGAGGAAGGTTCCATTTCCAGTTGCTCTTTAGCATAGGATTCAACAAGTGGGAGTACTGCTTCTTAGGTAAGTAAAAGATGAATTTTACTAAAATTCAGTACTGGAAAATTAGAGTATCATAAGAACTCAGAAATCCAGGGACAAGAAAGAGTACATTGGAGCCAAGTGGGTTACTGTACCATCTGAGGCACTAGTTTACCATAGAGGGGAGTGATAACCTAGAGAAAATCAAAGGAAAGATTTGGCAGGGAAAAAACTTGCAGATCAGCAAAGCAGCCTGAGCTAAGTTGATACAGAGAATGAAATGATGTTTGAAAAGTGATCTTTATTTCTCAACTGGAAAATGGAGTGCTGAGGTAGGAACTATCTTAAGACTGCCATGCTATAGCTTGCCACTGTGGGAGCCCAAGAGATCACAGCAAACATTGCCATAATGCTGAACCAAGTGCCTAATGTGTGGCCCAATATATATCTAGTAGAACATGAGAGAAACAGGCACAAGGAAGATTGCACTTGAGGGGATTCAAGTCAGAAAAAGAAAGGCAGGGGTTCAACTTTCTTTCTCTTTGAGTGTGGCTCACATGACAAGATGAAAAGGGACAGGAATCTGAAAAGTGGGCACAAATACACTCAGTGACTAAGTCTTGGAAGGCTGTGTTTATGGGCAACAGAGTGTATGAAGGATTGGCTTCCCAGTCACTGCTGTAGAATTCTTGGGCGGATCCTTAGATCCAGACTCTCAGCAGAAATCAGCATTTACTGGGCCCTAGGAATGTGTTGATCTAAAACTCTCCAGAACAAATACTACCAAACAAAATCTCTAAGACTTGATCAAATCTAAAGCCAATGGAATCCCCCTCATAGAACTTTAACTCCTTGACTTTAGACCACCTCAGTGGAGATAATTCTTTCATTTTTCATCAAGGTTCTTATTCTTAGTGTGTTATGCTTTTGTTCTTTCTCTATCCTTTACTTTGCTTTTCCTATTTTCTGCCCTCTTTGTAACCATGACACAACTCTTTGCATTCTCCCTGGTCTCTTTTGAATATTCTTAACTCTCTTCTACCTTCCTCTCAAATTTTATTTTTCTTAATAAACTGTGTTTTACCATCTTTTAGTACTATTTGTATTATATGCCCCCACCATTCATGCTGTTGCAGCTGTCACTGCTATGGATAACAATTGATACCTGCTGTTTACTTTGATGCAGGATCCAGTTCCTGGTTAATTACTGTTTTTGCTATTGATAATTGATGACCCCACTATTCTTATTTTTGTGGTAATTGGTGTTGTAGAAGAGAGAAACAGGCACAAAGAAGATTGAAACTGGCAGGATTCAAGTCAGAAAAACAAAGGGGATTCTAATTTTCTTTATCTTTGAGCATGGCGGCTCACATTACCAGCTGAAGGGGGTCTGGAATCTGAAAAGTGGGTGTGAGTACACTCAGTGACTAACCCTGAGTCTCTGGGGTGTTTATTTTAATTCTGTATATTGTTTGCATTGGTTGATGCTATTGTTTATTTCCCCCTTTTCTGTGAGGTGATAGGAACCTACAGGGTCACTGAAAGTTTGCAGGCTAGAGGCTCTGCTACTAAAACAAACCAAATTAAAAAACAGTGCACCTTAATTTACAGACCAATTATTGACACTCATATTTCTATATAAAGAATGAAAAATACAAAAACACAAACTAATGAGTAGGCTGCAAGTAGGAATGGATAGGTGTGGGCCCCCAGGTTCCACACACAGATATCCACTTCTATAATAAAAACAAAGAGAATGTACAAAAAGGTTATGAATATCATACCTATGAAGAGGTATCAGTATAGATATAGGACATGTAGGCAAGAAAAGGCTGTTTTAAAGTGGCCCACATGTAAAAGTGAAAGAGAAATCTATCCTAAAATATGCATAAAACCCAACATAGGAATGTAAGAAAGATGAAAAAAACAAGATAACACAATGCCTCCAAAAACTAATAACTCACCAGCAACTGATCACAAAGATATTAAAGGGGATAAAATAGCAGATAAATAATTCAAAAGAATGATTATAAAAATGATCAATGAATTCCAAGAGATCACAAACAACTGAATGGATTTTTAAGCATGGGATATAAATAAGAAATTCAATGTGGAGATAGAGATATTGAAAAAGAATAAAATACAAGTCCCAGAAATGAAAGACACCTTAAATCAAATAAAATTCTCAGTCAAAGTGCTCTCTAATAGAAAATATCCTGCTGAAGGCAGAATTTCAGAGCTGGAAGACAAAGTGGCCACCCTTGAACATTTAGAGAATATTGAAGGAAAGAAAATGAGTAAACAGATCAGAATATGCAAGAATGCTGGTGCATTAGGAAACCAAATTTAAGAATTAGTGGAATAAAAGAGGGTATAAGATGTAATGGAATGGAATGAAAAAAATCTCTTCATGAAAATAACAACAGAAGATTTTCCAAACCTTGAGAGTGAAATGGACAATGTACATCTAGATTCAGGATGCGTTCAGGACCTCAAGTTAAAAAAGAAATAAAAATAAAAATAACCTCTCTATGACACATTACAATTAAAATGCCTAACACAGATAACAAGGATAGAATTTTAAAAGCCTCAAGAGAAAAACAATCAGGTCCCATTTGGAGGCAATCAGAATTATTTCTGATTCCAGGAGAGTTTGAAATGATGAACATTTCCAAGTCCTGAAAGAAAATTACTGTCAAATAAAAGTGCTATATTCAGCAAACTATCCTTCAAAATCAAATAATTAGCTAAAATCTTCCAAAATAAGCAGAAATTAATAATTATTCACCCCTAAGCCTTCAGTATAAAACTTACATAAATAGTTCATACAGAAGAAATCAGGGAAAAAACAAACAAACAAAAAAAAAAAACCCAAATAAATGCTGAATTTTGTCTGAGGAATAAAAATAAGAAAGGAAGAAATCAAATTATTACTGTAGATGATATGATCCTATACTTAGGTGTTACAAAGTGCTCACAAATAAATAAATTTCATTTAAAAAAGTAACTAAACAAATGTGAAGCCATAACAAATTAACCATACCAAATTAAAAATAAATCAAAATGGGCATGAGGTTGTAACTCAGTGATAGAACTTTGCCTGGTATATTCAAAACCCTGGATTAAATCCCAGTACCACAAAAAAAGTAAAGAAAATATCTCTATAAAACCATTGAATGCAAATTGTCTCAACTCTCCAATTAAAAGACAGAGGTTAGGGGATGAGGTTGTAGCTCAATGACAGAGTGCTTGCTTCACACATGTGAGGCACTGGTTTTGATCCACAGCACCCCATAAAAAATAAATAAATATTTTTTGTGTCTATCTATGACCAAAATAAATAAAAATGAAAGACATAGGTTAGCAGAATGGATTTAAAAACAAGGTCTATCTATATGTTCTTTGAAAGAGACTAACCCTTACATTCAGCAACAGGCTGAATGTAAAAGGATGGAAATTGATTTACCATGCCAATGCACACCAAAAAGAACCAGGAGTTCCTTATGAAACTATTTAAAATCCAGTGCATAATTAGGGCCTGTTTTGAAAAGTTACACTCCAATAAATTAGAAAACCTAAAAGAAAATGTTACATTTCTAAACACACACAAAACTTCCTGGAATTTAATCAAGAGAATATACAAGACCTAAAGGAACAGTAGCTAGCAATGAGATAGAAGCAGTAATAAAAATCCTTCAAATAAACAAAAGCCCAGGACCAAATGGATTCTCAGCTGAATCAGACTTAAAGATGCACTAATGACAATGTTCCTTAAATTATTCTATCAAATAGAAAGGGATTGGACTCTTCCAAATTACTCTATGAAGCCAGTATCACACTTATAACAAAACCAGATGAAAACAAGACACATGAAATGAAGAAATCTATTGACCAATATCCCTAAAAAATTTAGTTGAAAAAATCCTAAATAAAATATTAGAAACATATTAAGAAGATCATACATTATAAACAAGTTGGTTTTATCTGAAGGTTGCAAGAATGGTGTAAGATATAATAAATAAATGTAATTCATCATATGAGTAGAATTAAAGACAAAAATCTCTTTTTCATCTGATTTTCAGAGAAATTCTCAGAAAAAATTCAGCACCCATCATGAAAACCTTGAAGAAATCAGGGATAGAAGGGATACACTTTAATATTATAAAGGCTATAAATGAAAATCCAAATTCAACATCATAATAAATGAAGGAAATCTGAAAGTATTTCTTTTATAAACGGGAACAAGGCAAGGATATTCATTCTCTCCACTCCCATTTACTATAGTAATAGAAATTCTAACCATAACATGAATGAGAAGAAAATTAAAGGAATAAAAATAAAAAAGGAGGGCTGGGGATATAGCTCACTTGGTAGAGTGCTTGCCTTGCACACACAAGGCCCTGAGTTCAATCCCCAGCACCACAAAAATATATCTTGGGCTGGGGATGTGGCTCAAGCGGTAGCACGCTCGCCTGGCATGCGTGCGGCCCGGGTTCCATCCTCAGCACCACATACAAACGAAGATGTTGTGTCTGCTGAAAACAAAAAAATAAATATTAAAAATTCTTTCTCTCTCACTCTCTCTTTAAAAAAATAAGAAAGGAAAAAGTCAAATTATTACTGTAGATGATATGATCCTATACTTGGGTGTTCCAAAGGGTTCCATCAATAACTGCTAGTACTAATAGACAAATTCAAAGTAGAAAGTTATAAAATAATACACAAAAATCAATAGCTTTTCTATATATCAATAATAAATCTGCTGAGGAAGAAATCAGGGAAATAATCCCATTCACAATACCCAAATAAATAAATAAATAGGGCAAAATCCCAAATCTAGCCAAGCAGATAATATCTATAGAACACTGAAGAAAGACATGAAAGAAGACACACAAGAAGATTCATGGATAGGCAAAATTAATATTGATAAAATGGCCATACTACCAAAAACAACATTCAGACTAAATGCTATTCACATTAAAATGTCAATGTCATTCTTCACAGAACTAGAAGTAATAGTGTTAAAATTTATTTGGAAGAATAAAAAAAAAGAATAGTCAAAGCAATTCTAAGCCTCCATACCCCCCAAAATAATAGACACCTCACAATCCTGGAATTCAAATTAAACTACAGAGTTATCATACCAAAACTGCACAGTACTGACATAAAACAGATATATAGACCAATGATTCAAAATATAAAACAGAGACATTCGGTATAGAATGAGAGAAAATATTTGCCAACTACTCTTCTGATCAAAGATTGATATGCAGAATACATAAAGAAAAAAAAGCAAACAGCCCATTCAATGAATTTTCAAATGAACTAAACAGACACTTCTCAAAAGAAGAAATATAAGTGGCCAACAAATAAATGAAATAATGTTCAACACCATAAACAATCAGGAAATGCAAATCAAACCTACCTGAGATTCCATCTCCCTCTTTCACATTGGCAATTGTTACTGTTTGAATGTGAGGTATCCCCCAAAAGCTCATGTGTAAGAAGTGATTTAATAAGATAATGAATAAAACTGTGCAAACAGTCTAGCAATCAGTCCATCAGTAGTCTCAGAACTGTTTCAACAGGATAACTAAAGTACTTCTTGGAACAGGATAACTAAAGTACTTCTTGGATTTGTAGGTAGGAAAGTAAACAAGTTATAAAGTGACAAAAATAAATGTCAATTACTTTTTCATAATGTGTTTCCATGAAGTCAGGAGATGATGATGATGGTGGTGGTGGTGGTGTGTGTGTATGTAGTTATTCTGTTTCTGCTTCTGTGGAGCATATAATGAACATAAAGTCTTTTGCCATGTCAAATAGGTGTGACCAGAACATCTTTTAGCCAGGAAATATAAACAAAAGTAAGTGGAAGAATGTTGTATAGATTCTTTAGAACCAGTGGGTGACATCCTATATTCTTTTTAACAATAGCCCATTTGCTGCAAATGGAAGTCTCTAGTTATATGTCATGGAACAGAGCTTATAGTTTTCTTGAAGTGGTAATGTAGAGTGAGAATTATTTTTTTTATTGCCTAATCATTCAGATTAAGATTTTCTTTGCTATTGAAAAATAAAGCAAGTACTAATCAACTGTGTGTGTGCATTGGGGGCTTATGGTAAAGAAATTGAACTGAAGATTCAATGAGAAACAAACATTTGTGCAATTAGCTTTTTTAATATAAAATTATTTTATAGTTGATTCTTTTACAAGTAAATTAATTTTGTGCAGCTTTAACTTTTAAAAGTAAGAAAATTATAGATTTTTTTCAAAAAAGTAGAAAATGCCTTAACAAAATAATAGCAAACTAAATACAATTATATAGATAAAAATAATTCATGAGCACAGTTTGTTTAAATCATAAAGTATAATATAATTTATTTTATTATCTGTATTTTAGTCAGCTGTTTCACTGCTGAATAAAGGACCCAACCAGAAAACTGTAAAGGAGTAAAGGTTTATTTGGTGGCTCACAGTTTTAGAAGTCTTAGTCCATAGAAGGCCAGCTCCCTTCCCCAGGGCTCAAAGTGAGGGAGAACATCATCGTGGAAGACTGTGGCAGAGGAAAGCAGTTCACATCGTTATCAGGAAGCAGAAAGAAAGACTCCCCTGTCCAGATACAAATATATACCCCCCAAGCCATGATCCAATTTGCACCTCCTCCAGCCACACCCTCCCACTTAAAGTACCACTCACTTAAACCTTATCAGTGATTCTGCAACATGTACACTCAGAAAAATGAGAAATTATACCCCATTTGATTCAAATGTTTGATATGTCAAGATCATTGTACTGTCATATGTAACTAATAAAAAATAAATTATTTTTTTAAAAAAAGACTTTCCTAGTCCAAACATTTCTCCTCTGAATCTTCTTTCATTATCTTACACATGAGTTTTGGGTGACACCACATCCAAACCATAATATATGGGGTCATTTTAGTGAACTTTTGACATTTTGTATTTTATAGGGCTAAATTTCTCTATTTTATTTGCTCTGTTCCAAGCTTATTTTCACAAGGGGAAAGCTAAATAACTTGTGGATAATACTTGAAAGTTTTGAAGTTGATTTTATGTTTGATTGGATATTTCTAGATTAGCCTCTTCTTAAGACCAATTTAAGACTTATTACTGAGGCTTGACCCTTTAAATGGCCCTACTAACTGTACAACATGTTGAAATACATCATTATATTTTGTTTGTGAAAATTCAGGTATCCCAGGCTGTGTAATCTCTTAGTTTGTTCATCTTTTCTGTTTTCATCATTGCACTTGTAAGTTGGCATTCATCAATAATCTAAAAGAGATTACATGAATATCACTTTGAATGCACGCTCCCCCCTCCCCCGCCATTTTTGTAGTATTATTCACAATAAATCCTAGCAGCCTCTAGCACCAAAAGTTCTGATTTCTTCTTTCTCAATTTACCACAGATGTAGTATTTGGGCTCACTTTGTTTATTTTCCTTCTATGTGGAATTATTGACTATGCTGCCTTGTTTCTACTATCTAAATATTTTAGTAAGTATTTTCAATTTTCTTCTTATTTAAAAATGAGATGGAATGTCTGGTACCAGTTATTCCAATAAGCAGGTTTGTACTTGCTTATTAGGTTGTTTGAAAAATTCACTGTCACCCTGTATACATTCTAATGTTTTAAATAATGTATTTATATCAAAAGCATTATAATTCTAAACATCTTAACATATAGTAAATCTAATATGTATCAGTGAATCTCTGGTAAATATAGAGTGTATTGATACACACTAATGTTCACCCTTATTTCTGTATGCTTTGTAATATGTGACAGTTCATGGACATTGCCCTCAACCAATAATTAGTGGTCCCTGAGATCTAGGAGAGGTTTCTCTTCTTTCCAGATATCCTGTCATCCTTTGATACCACCATGGATTTTAGACTGCCTCAAAACAAATTAAATATGTAAAAGTCTCTGACTCTTTTGAAACTGATGGTTTTAGTTAGCTTTTCTGTCACTGTGACCAAAAGACCTGACAAGAACAATGTAAAGGAGAAAACATTTATTTTGACTCATAGTTTCAGAGTTTAAGTTCATGGGTATCTGATACCATGCCTCTAGGACTGAGGTGAGGCAGAAGATCATGGCACAGCAAGGAAGAGAAAAGGAACTCAGGACATAAACAACCAGGAAAGAGAGAGAGAGAGAGGGAGAGAGAGAGAGAGAGAGAGGGAGAGAGAGAGAGAGAGAGAGTGTTCTGCTTTATAAAGGACAAAATATAAACAAAGCACAGCCCCTGTGACCTTCTTCCTCCAGCCACACCCTACCTCCCAGAGTTTTCACCCTGTTAATCCACATCAGTGAGTTAATATGCCAATTTGTTTAGGCTCTCATAACATAATTATCACACTTCCAAACATTCTTCTGTTTTCTCAAATATGAGCTTTTCAGTGATTTCTCTTATGTGCACAGCATACAGCATATTCAGAATCCATGCAAACTAGAGGGTCAAGTCTGTGACTACAAACTCCCTAAAATGTCATTGTCTTCTACTACTTTAATTTCTTCACCATTTTGTGCCAAGGAAGCCTGTTCTGTACTTCTCAACATTTTGTTTACTTTTATTTGAATGATTTATCTCCTGATATCCCAGAGACAGGGGACTTAAGTGTGATATGTGTTCTTTTGGTCTACCTCAAACAGAGAATTAAAATACAGATGAGTGTGGGTAAATGCCACACTCTCAGTTAATAACCTTTCTATATTACAGATTTTGTGTAGAATTAAGTTGGAAGTTTGTTGTCTTTCCACATAGTTTTTAAATCATTTAAAATAGCAACCTTGTATTTTTAATACAGCATTTTTTTTTCTTTTGACAAAAGCAACTTTCCTTGCCACTATGGGAAAGTTTAATACCTTATGGCTATTTTTAAGAATTACATAATTTTAATAAGAAATGCTTTGTGGTGTCTGTTTAGTTCTTACTTGAGAATGATGAAAATTGAATCACTATGTAAATGGTCAGATTTTTATTAATTGAAGTAAAAAGCATTGATGTACTATCAATTTTTCCATTATATATTCAAGGAATATGGTTTTCTGAATTAAGATACACACAATTTAATATTTATAATTTAAAATAAAATTTGAACAACATATTTGAAAATCAGCAATTATTTATTATGAATAATGAAATTAAACAGTTATAATCCAGTTCAACTTGCATTTACAAACCCAATTAAATAAATATTTTGGTGACAATGGGTTGTGTTCTAGAGTAACTACTCAATTCCAAATAAAAATCCTCTTAGAAAATAATAAATATATTATAGCTATCCTAGGTACAGTAGTTCAGAAGAAATGTCCAAATGGATAACATACAAATTTTTAATATGACTCAGTTTATTAATTGTGCTTTTACATAAAGAAGTATTCATCATCTCTGAGACTATTTGAATTTTTAATATTAATAGAACATGAGAGAGTCAACAGAGACTTAGTTTGGTTTCATGCTCAGTGATGATTTGAAATCACTCAGCGCATCAACTACACATTGTATGTCTTAATCGCTATTTGAATAGATTATGCCTTTACCAAAGTGAAACATGTAGTGTTGGACTGCTTCACCAGCACAAATGTCTACTCTATTTTGTAAAACTAAAATATTTTAAAAAATCACACAATCTTTATTTGTTAGAAAATAGTCCTATAAGGATATTTATTTTGTGACTAAGTTATCTTTTTTTTTTTACTACTCTCTCTAATTCTTCTCTAAACCAAATCCTTATAACAGTTCTTAATACTGCAATATTGAGTTTAATCCACCACTACCAATAGGAGCTGAACAAATGTTACTTTTGGCATCACATGAGGCATTGCTTTTGGTGAAAAAAAATTCTAAAACGTTAGTGTTCATAAAAAGGTTATATTGGACTTTAAGTGTGTCATCATTCAAATGAATTGAACCATTATAACTGTACTTACAAATCCTGGAAGTCACAGAAAGAAAATCCCTCTTCTATAGCTCATGCCAGAAAGTTAGCATATCCCTAACAGCATTTTTTTTTCAATGCTTCACTACTTAAGATATTGTTAGGAAATGTTAAAAGGATTTACCGTAGTAAATCCACCTGGTTAGAATTATTGAATATGGTAATAGTGTATTCCAGAAACCATGTCACAAAAAAGTCCTTTTCAGTTTTATACATATGAGCAGGATACAAAGCAAAGAGGCAAGTAAACTCAACATCTATTTCCAGATTTGAAGATTAATTTATTAACATAGGTTATAAAATAAATCTAGAAAGGTAAATGAAGCTATGGAAATCATAACTGTTTTAATAGATGTATTGTAACCAGGGGTGATGACACACCCCTGTAATCCCAGCAGCTCAGGAGGCTGAGGCAGGAGGATCTCAAGTTCAAAGCCATTCTTGATAATTTAGTGAGGCTAGAAGAAACTCAGCAAGACTTTGTCTCAAAATAAGAAATAAAAAGGACTAATGATGTAGCTCAGTGAGTTCAATCCCTTGTACCAAATTTTTAAATTATAAAATTTCCATTCTACTTGACAATATCTAAGTCAATTATAATGTTCCTGGATGAAATGCAGTAAAATTATTTAGTCTATTATTTGGTTGTCACAAAATATGATTAGTTAATTAAATGTAAGCAAATTTGGGGGCTAAGTTTGTAGCTCATTAGTAGAGTGCAGTTAGGCCTTGGATTTGATCAATCTCACCACAATAAGTTTTTATTAGTGAATTACCTTAGATAATATGTAAAAATTATCAGAATTTCAAAATGTGAACTAAAATTTTGAAAAATGCTTAAAAATCCAGTTGAATTCAATATTTGCATTTGAAAATGTATTTCTTTGGTGAATTAACTAAACTCAAATTCTAACAAAGACTCTGTTCACAGATTTGCAATGATTTTTATTTTTCTGCAGGGATATGCCTGTCATGTTTAGAGAGATTTATTGAGAATACTGATACTATTTCATACACAAAGATTTATGGAAGGTGTATTTTGGTTTAGATATGATGGATCACCAAGAATTTCATATGTGAGACAATGCACAAATACAGGTGAAATGAGAGCCTTAACCTATCAGTGAATTAATCCACTGATATATATTAAACAGGTGGTAGGTTGTGGCTAGAAGAAAGAAAAGTCACTGAGGGTATGCCTTTGGGGTTTGTGTTTTGTCCCTAGTGAAGATAACTTTCTGCCTCCTGGTTGCCATGTTCTGAACTGCTTTCCTCTGCCACACCCATTGTATTCTGCTTTACCTCAGGCACAGAGGTATAGAGTTGACCAATCTGAACTGAACCTCTAAAACTGTGAGCCAAAATAAACTTTTCCTCCTTTAAATTACTCTTGTCAGGTATTTTAGTCTCATCATGAAAAATCTGACTAAAACACGGGGTTTCTATGAGAATTTAGAGTTTCCTAAAATTCAGTGTGTTATCTATTTATAGAATTACAATGAATTTCACATGCTCCTAACTCATCATTTTAAGGTTTCAAAAACAGTTGAATTATAAACAAATCCTATTTTAGATAACTACAATATGCATAAGAAGAATATATACTTAAGGAATGTGAAGTTAAATTTTATGTAAAAAAACTTTTTTGCTTGGGTCTGGGGGGTTGTGGCTCAGTGGTAGAGCTCTGGCCTAGCACATGTGAGGCACTGGGTTCAATCCTCAGAAGCATATAAAAATAATTAAACAAAATAAAAGTATTGTGTCCAACTACAACTTAAAAAGATATTTTAAAAAAATTGTTCTTGCTTAATTTTCTCCTATTGTCACTCATCACATGACACCCTCAGTAAATTCTATTTAACATATTGAACCAATAAAATTTCACTGTGACTTCTTCTGACCTTAATCCATGTTTTAGATACCATGTTATATTAGCATATCTTATATATTAGCATATCTTCTGAAAACTATCTTCAAAATACACATGAAAACATATTAACTAACATATGGTAATTATAGTCTATGTGGTCTTCATAATTCTCTTTTTCATGGATATTTCCAAGTTTTATTGTAGTATTATAGGATGGTAATTATAAGACCAAAAATCAAACATCATCGCTAGGCCAACCTCTTGATCGTATCATAACATATTGCAACTTCTGTCTCATATATAAAATAAAAACCTATAGTAATCAATCCAGAGTTGTCCCTTTATGTCATTTATTACCATGTTATTCTTACCTTGCTCCATTCTAAGACTTATGTCTGTCTACCCTTGTTCATAAATTGCAATTTAATTATCATATCATTTTCTTCCTATTCTCCATACTAGTAATGATCCTCTAATGAATTCCTATTGTTTTATTTTGCCTTGGTATCCATTTTGATTATTGAATGAACTTTCTCATTCTAAAAATAGGGCTTTTTCATCCTTGGCGTTCTTGACCACAGTCTCCAGTTTTCCATCCTCTCAGAGTTCCTTAAAGTGTTTGATCCAGACATCACATTTATCACAAGTGTGTCCTGATCACCATCTCCCTACAGGATAGCCAGATACTGACTTACCTTGCTGACATTCACACCCAAAATATACAGAGATGCCATAATGACCCAGTCACACTGTGAATCCATGGACCCATTCTTGCTTGTTCTGTATACACCAATTACAACTTTTCACAGGAAACCTTCTTAGGTATCTTCATGGGTCTCTTGGCCTTTAATCACTTGCATACTGTTTCTTACTCCCAGCCACTGATTAAATCAATGTATGTGTTCAAATGTTTCCTCCTTTTCCCATTGGATCTGCAAGGTGTGGTGTCCAAGGTGTGGTGTCCTCTTCTCTCTGGAACCTTTAAGTAAAAACCTACTTCAGATATGTTTTGTTTTATTGAACTGTCTCTCCTGTGTGTCCCTGACTAGTGCACTGGAACCTAACTGTTTTCTCTCTTAGGTCTGTAGAAACTGGCTACATTGGAAGAAATAATATGCTGAGGTCAAAATTCAGATAAGAGGCCTGAGGACATCTACCAGTATAAAAAAATTTCCAGTAAGAGGATACTTGGTCACAGTTCACACATTTAGGCATTCGCCTGTTCACAAGAATAAAGAAGTATCCCATGAAAGTTCACATTGTAAAAAGCCATAACCAAATTGCTAAAGCCCCTGAAGGGCAAAACTAGAGTTTATACTTTCCCTCTAGAGAGAAACATTAAGACCAAATTAAGAAAAATAAATAAATATATAATAACCACACTCTCCTCCCTGGCTTTTTACCCCATATCACTTTTGTATTTAATTACTTCCTATTACTTTCTGAAATTATATTCTGTTTGCTTATTTACAGCTACTAGTCACTAAACAATGAGGATATAATTCTGAGAAATAAATTGTTGAGCACTGTTGTCACTATGTAAACATTATAGAATATACCTAAACTAACTTAGATGGTATGGTCTGTTACATACCTAAGTTATATGTCTGTATTTGGTATAGCCTGTGGCTCCAAAGGTCAAAATGATCAAAACAACAAGAGATAAAAATAAGCACAAGAGAAAATGATGTAATCAAGAGATGCATAAGCATCAGATGTATGAGTATATACTGTTGTAAAGTAAAATCTTTATTAGTATCAGTACACTCTAAAACAATGATGAAAAATAGTATGATGAATACTTAAACCAGTAACATTATCAAGTATTATATGTTGTACATCATTGCATGTGTGATGCTTTTGTTCAACTGGCAAGGCCGCAGAGGTGTTTCCATAAGCATCACTACAAATGTGAGTAATGCATGTGCTATGACATTATGATAGCTGTGATATCACTAGGCTATAGGAACTATTCAGCTCCATTATACAGATGGAAGGAAAACACAAAGGACTATTTTCTCTGTAATGTGACAATGAGAAACTCAACACCTGGTATTTTGCAAAATTATATAAATGATAAGAGAAACTGTCAGTAAGGTTATTTTGATACACATATACCAGGATTTTAGACACCCAAAAAGCTAATAAAAAAAACAAACAAAAAACCCTGAAAATATGTAAAGGAAAAGCATTTATTAAATGAAACATGATGGGAAGAGTGTATTTTTAAAAATTAAGACAATTTCCTATAATTTATGTCATAGAAGTATTTTGAATTGTCCTCATAATATATGTCTATTGAAAGAAGCAAGTAACACAAAAGCCTGTATAGTTTAACTTTGTCATATTACGCATGGCACATTGTCCTTGTCAACCTTATCAATTACTCTTTTAAAAGTGATTTATTACATTAGTTTGCAACTGCATGTCTGAAACTTGTGCTGAAAACTTTTCATTCAACTCATCAGCTCCTTCTTCTAAAAAATCAATTACTTTATTATATTTTCTAGACCATTACCCGGGATTGAAGTAAGTTTCAAAAAATAATTACTTAGGTTGTCCTTTCTAGTACTTTTACATCTGAGTTTATTAACCTTTTTAAGCCAAGGGAGAACAGGATTTCTAGAGATTTATTGACAACTGCTTGTCTGAACTTCTTGCCTGTGCCATTCACAATCATACACTATTTTATTTGAATATATGTTTATGTATTTTCAGCTTTTATTAATATTTTGACTGAAACCTAGAAAATTAAATACATTTCAATATATTGTACCTAAATAATAAGCATAGAAATATTTTTAAAGATAATTGGGATAACTCTTCTAATTATAATATGGAAGTAAAATTCAAATTAGTTCCTGATGTTCAATATGCTCTTATGGTAGCTAATATGAGGAGAAGTTCTTCTAATGGTGTGTTAGTCAGATTTTCATCACTGTGACCAAAATATCTGACAGGCACAACTCAGAAGAGGAGAAGCTTATTTTGGATTCACAGTTTCAGAGGACTGAATCCGCTGACTCCATTGCTCTCACCAAGTTGAGGCGGAACATAATGATGGTAGGGCCTGGTGGAGGAAAGCTGTTCATCTATGACAGATGGCAATCAGAAAGAGAAGAGAGAAAGGAAGGGTCCAGAGACATAGTTTTCCTAAGGCAAACCAGAGTGACTTCTAGTTATATGCCCCTCCCCCTACAGTGACCACCCAGTAATATATTCAAATTATTAATCCATCAAATGGATTAGTCCACCAATTAGGTCAGAGTCTTCATATCTAATAGTTTCACCTCTGAACATTGCAGTGGTGTCCAACACTTAAGTTTTTTGGGGGGATATTCCAAATCTATACCATAACAAGCAGTAACAATATTTTCTCTTTTATTTGCAACAGCACAATTAAATTAATTTTAGTGCATGTGTTTGGTTTTATTGAACAATAATGGCCTGTTGACCATACTATATTGTAGTATCCAATTTTTCATTAAAGTTTCTGACCTAAGAGTTGTAAAAATTAAATGAGAAGTTGACTGTTTTGGGGCAAGTTACATAATTTTTTTAAAATAAAGTATTTTTTTTCTTGTAAGATTTGTAAAAATTGTTGTAGTTTTTTATAAAAAATGGATTATAAAGTCAGTAAATGAGTATTTGGTATTTCAATATTATTCTTAAAGTTCTAGCCAATGCAAATAAATAGAGATTGAAATAAGCATATATAATGGAAAACAGGAAAAAAAGAGAAAATTATGATTGTTCACAAATTAGATTACATACATGAAATAACAGGCTTAAAAAATAAAGTATTGTTGTGGATGCAGCTCAGTGATAGAGCCTCTGCCTAGCATGCAAAATGCCCTGGGTTCAAGTCACAATACTGCAAAAAAATAAAAATATAAAAAGTCAATTAAATTTAAACAAGAAAAAAAGAAAGTAAAAAGAGAAAAGAAAAGAGGGAGATGATCATACATGGCAAATGATAAAAATAGATGCAAAACATAGATTTTCTACATCAAAAATAAACAAATAGAAAATCAAATTTAAAGTAGGCAACAAAAATCAACTTCATGTTAGAATAAAATAAGATACATTAAAAGTTATAATAAAAATTAACTAAAGGACAGAAGAAAGCTTTATGTAAATTAAGGTAGTTTGCTTTTGGAAAGGAAATACATATTCAGCAGCGTCTCATTACTGTTGTTAGAACATAGTTTTATGCAATATTTTTGGACGTTAGTCTTAAGTATAATCAAATATAAAATCTCCATTTCTCTTGATCCACCAATTCTTTGCCTATGAATTTGCCCTTCAGATATGGTTGCAAAAGTGAAAAAATTGTTTATCTAAAAAGAATTTTTAAAAATCTTTGATTATAATAGTGAAATTGTGAAGACATAACATGTAAGGGAGCACTTGCTATTAAAATGATCATATAAACACACCATTTTCTCAGTAATTAAGTAATCTAGTATGATTATATACTCTTCATAATTATTTTGTGCATATATAAATATTATATATATGCATATAAACACATATAATATTCTCTCTATTACAGAAATCTAACCAAAAGTGTGTTATGTAAGTATATGCATTTAGTGAGATCTGGACATAAGCTCTTCAAAATGTCAAACATGATTATCACTGAAAGGTTGAATTTCTCATAATGGTTGCGTTCTTCCATGTCCTTTAACATAGGTTTTCAGTTGTGGATGTGATGCATTCATCATTTCAAAAACATTTTCTTAAAGGGTAAACTTTTAAATAATTGAGTACTTACATATGTTTAGAGACTTGAGCATGGTTTTTCAATATAGAAATAATTCTCAGAACAATTTGCACATGGTTTTAAGACCAGTATATAAAGTAGAAAATACATTAATTTTAAAATTAGTTTTAGAAATGTGAGAGTTTTTTTTTTTTTTTTTTACTAAAACTATATTTATATTTGAAGCTACTTAGTGGATGAATTATTACATTTTATAAAATATATAGTTTTTCAAATATATGAATCTTAATGATATATGGAAAATCATATTCAAATATGTGGGAAAATAAACACTATCATGAAAATTTCATAGCTATATGATTCCAAGCTTGAAACAGCCAATTGTGTATCTCTATTTTCTTCATCTTTAGCAAAAGTCTTCATTCATAAATGAGCATTTATTAAACATGTATTTAACTTTTTCAAAATAAAAACAACTATTTATATATACAACTATGTTAGGAGATGATACAAATATTTTTTATTATTTCTATAATATATTCTATTATTTCTGTACATGTTTTTCTAATGCAAAGCAAATTTACATGCACTTTAAAAAATGATTATAGGGCTGAGGTTGTGGCTCAGTGGTAGAACACTCGCCTAGCAGATGCAAGGCCATGGGTTCAATCCTCAGCACCACATAAAATAAATAAATAAAATAAAGATGATATTGTATACACCTAAAAAATAAATATTAAAAAATTAGATTATAAAAGCAAAAACATTTCAATTGTTATTTTGATTTTGTATTCTTAATTACAGCTCCATAAAAAGTCAGACTTTATCCTTCTTCCTCCCATATAATAATATTAATATAAAACTGAACAGATACTCATTCTAACTTTCAATGAACATTTATTGGTATTATTGACATGCTCAAAACTAAACTAGGAAAAATGGCTGGCTACCTGAAAACAAAAAATGAAAACACCAAATTCGATATTCTTAACTCTGAGACAACTATAATCTAATAATTATAATGAAACATGATAAACATTTTAGTATCATAACATACAAAATATTTTTGTAGTCCAAACTCATGTTGGTGAGCTACAATACTATCAGCACGTGGAAGCATATACAAATCTTCCTAGAGAAAATAACTTCCAAAAGATTGAAAAGTCCAGTATTTTCTCCAATTATGGAAAATACATATTGTCACTTACTAGTGTACTAATTAAGTTGAAATCTTTGTGACTTAAGTGATTTGAAATGTAACTAATTTTGAGTTTCAAATGGAAGCTTAGTGAAAAAGTTTTGTCTCTCTCAAGTTGTATCTCCCTAAACCCGTGACAAAAATTTGAAAACCGCCCTCTGGTGACGTCTGAGGACTTCCTCTGCACCATCTGTGCTTTTGAAATGTCAGCACTATAAGTATCTGATACTGAGAACAAGCTGCAAGGAGCTCACAGAAATAGGACTACTAACTTTTATCAGATGCAGCCCACTGCTTGTATAGATGGCAACAGAAACAATTCACTGTCCTTCACTTTGTGAAAATGATCTTTATCAGAAACTGCTGAAAACTTAAGGGTTCCTAGGGATTTAGTAACACAGTATTAAAGGATTCTTGACAAGAAATTATATCTGATCAATTAAAATTATAACATTAAATTTTTGGCTGAGATACTGAGAAAAATTCATTAAATTTTAAAAATATTCAGTGCACATTAAATTTTGAAATAATTGGTTTTGACCAAATTATGACCCAAAGGGAAAAAAATATTTCATTTTGCTGTATTTGAATCAAATAATATTCACAAATTCCTTAACAAATCACAAAATTCTATTCAATGCAATAATTACAAATTAACAATAAGAAAAAGTAAAGAATATTGTCAATTCCTTGCAGAATCTTAATTTTATCTGCAAATTTAAAATATATGTGTGGATATATGTATGTAAATCACATTTTAAGAGTTCACAAAATGGTATTTATTTATATAAATATGTATAAATCAGTTTTGAAATATTTCCTACAAATATCCTGAAATAAAATTTTATAAGCTAAAGTGTGAAGATCAATGTGATGGTAATTTACTACCAGCAATATAGAAGTAATACTATTATCAGTTTAAAATGTTATGCACTTTTTAAACATTTTTTTCTGAATAAAACCTTCTCCTACATCAGAAACCGTGTTATCCATGAACTAGTTTTATGTAAAAAAAAGAAGACATCATGTACCATTATTTAGCCATAAATAAAGGAAGTACTGTCATTTGCTATAACGTGAATGAACCTTGAGGGCATAATGCTAGGTAGAGTACACCAGTGAAGAAAGGAAAATATTCCTTGATTCCACTTATCTAAGGTATCCAGAGAAGTCAGATTCATTGAACAAAAATTGGAAAGGTGTTTTCTAGGGGCTGAACTAGGAAGAAATGGAGACTTGCTCTTCAACTCTAAAAAATTTTAGTCATGCAAGATGAACAAGTTATAATGCTCTGCTGAAAAATATTGTCCTGACAGTTAACGAAATTCCACCATCCACATACAATTAGTTAAAAGGTAGAACTTATGTTTTATCTTGTTATGACAATGAAAGAAAAAGAAGAGCTGAATTTTTGCTCTAGGGTGGAGTTAACATGTTTCCAAATAGCAACTTGAAGAGTTGTGTAACATAGCAATGGGTGCACAATCAAACTGTGAACACAAACCAGTTTGTTACAGTAGAAACAGCAGCTCTGCTTACTTAAATAATCAGTTTGTGTTATTTTTTTTCTCATTTAAACTTGTCAACCATGACTAATATGCTTTTTTTTTTTTTGGTGCATTATACAATTTAAGGATTTGTTGATCTACTCCTGAACAGCTTTTGCTATTTGTATAGCTTTGAAATATAAATTAAAACAGTGTAGGACATATGAATAACCAACTGATGAGAATATTCTTTAGTTGCTTCTTCTACTCCTAAGGACAAAATATATTTGTTGAAACTGAGGCTATATATATATATATATATATATATATATATATATATATATATATATATATATGTTTATATATGCAGATACAAATATTTGCACTTTAAAAATAGAACCAAATCATGCTTGATAATTATTGATCATATATAGACATAATATTATTTTTATGTCCCAACATGTTATTTAATTCAGCACTTTGTCTTTATATATCTACCAATTATTTCTCTAAATATATAGAAATGAAATTTCAGTAAGCATTGTCTTCTTGAGTGAATGATATTCATTCAATGTAACTGCAATAGAGGTAGTAATAAAATGTTCAATAAATTTGATTTCTAAATATTTTTTGTTGTTTACAGTCAAAGCACAAATTCTTTGAATGTATGTATTTCTAATATTTTGGTGCAAAAAAATAGCCTCTATGAATTTTTAGATTGATTTTTAAAATAATATTAAAATTAGTATTAGAGTTACATAAAGGACTCAGATTGATAATAATTCAAAATATGAAACCAGTGTAATTTTATATTCTGCATATTCATATTTTTATAGCATGGATAGATTTGTTATAATTTAAAGAACGGTAGTCATTATTTATTTTCAAAAATTAATTCAGAAGCTTTTTTCTTTTCCTCCAACCAAACCTAGCACTAAATGATGTCAGCTCTTAAGTACCTTATAATTCTCCATCCCATGAAAACTCTTCTTTGGTAAAATATACATGCCCTTTAACTAATACAGGAGTAATTTAGGACACACTTTTTCAGATGTGGCCTTATTTCTCCCTCATCTTGATTGAATATTTCCAAACTAATTAACTCTTCTGTGTTATGCTCACTTCACTGGTCTCAGAACGATGCAGCAGGAAACACATCAGTTTTCAACAAACATAGCATATCTGACATCCCTGAAAAGCATATGATAAAGTATGTTTATGAAGACAAGAAATATGATGGTGATAAGAGCAGCATATAAACTTAACCCCCCAAAATGTAAGAGCAATGGCTGAACTATAATGATGTTTCCAAGCTGCTATGGAAAATTTTACTATTGTCATTACAAACTTTTTTCAAGATAAGTTATTTATATTTTTCTTTCAGCTGAAGTGCTAAAACTAGTAGTCATCAGATAATTCAGGACAAAATCACAATTACAACTCATCAAGAAAATGAAGTAAGAAATATTGCATTGTCAGAGAGTACCACATTCAGTCTTATGAAGAAAACTCCTAAGGCTCAAACCTTTAGGAGAATGATTGGAATTTCTAGACAAAATACACAACATAAATTAAAATTAAAAAAAAAATATATCGCCTGAAGTTATCACAAAATGATCAAAGGCAGATTGTAGGCAGGTAGTCCATTAAAGGAGTTGGAACTTGGAAGAATTTGGAGGCATTGGCTTAAAGAAATGGGGTGAGACAGAGTGGTAATTGTTGACTGAAAATTGTCCATTGAAAATCCTGCCAATTATTCTGGCTTCACCAATCAGGTGACTGAGCAAAGATTGCTTTGGCAGCAGTAAGATAAGTGGAGAATCCAAAAGGAGGGAACTAGAATTATCTGCTTAAAAACTTGCGAAGTGACTAGCTAAACAATGAACCAACCATTTATATAATTGATACTGCCAAGGTAAGTCTCAAAGAACTGACCTGAGATTTGAACAGTCCTCTAACCCCAAATTATTTCCTAATTTGTATCTTATCAAGTTAATTTCTTACTGAGAGAAAATCATCATTTTTATGGAGGGAATTTAGCAAAATCTTTATCCTGTAAAACCTGATACTCCAATGTTTAGAATATAATTCAAAAAAACTTGACTCATGCAGAATCAGGATAAATATTAACAACACAGGTCATTTGGACATGGAATATTTTATGAAAACAAAATATCTATCAGAATGAAATGAAAAATAAAAAATACTAACTGATAAATAGAAAATATATTTTAAAAAGAGAATGCATAATTATAAAGTATAATATTTGTAATTAAAACCTCATCAGAGGACTACAGGGTTAATCTCTAATGCATCAGCAGTTTAAAAGTTGTTTCTCCTGTCTTTAAAGAATGAAAAAGCTGGACAAATGTAAATTCAATAATTTTTAACCTATTAAAGAACAGAGTTCAGGGAACAAATTACCCCCGAAGCTTGAAGAAAAAGGTATACCCAGAGCAACACAGCATATAAAATCTACTTACCTGAGACAAAAGTTGCTGGAACCATAAACTGATATAAACAATGAAATAGCAATATTCATAATGTGTTGAATATAGTAGAACTCTGGAGATCAAGTGTGGAAATGTGAGAATGAGTCATTTGTGAAGGCTGTTTCTAAATGAGGTCCACTCTTTACCTGGCACTTTTCTCAAAAATCTCACCAAATTTACCAAGTGTGGTGGCACATGCCTTCCACACCAGTGTCTCTGGAGGCTGAGGCAGGAGCATCATAAATTCCAGGTCAGCTTTGGCAAGTTAGCAAGACCCTTAGCAATTCAGTGAGATCTTGTCTTAAAATTTACAAAAAGGTGTAAGTATGTGGTTCCATGGTAGAACATCCTTGGATTCAGTCCTCAGTACCACAATAAGTAAATAAACATCCCTACCATATTCTTTTTTTCCTCCAGCTATATTGAAGTATAATAAACCAAATAAAATAGTATAGGTTTAAAATGTACAAGGTGATAATCTGAAGTATGCATGACATAAAGGAATTATTCCATGTTTTAAAAAGCCTTTAGATTTTTATTGTTCATATTTAAATATGTAATCCATTTAAAATGTATCCTAGAAGCCTATGCAAAAAAAAAAAAAAAAAAAAAAAAAAAAACAACTGAATGAATATTACTTCTGTATTTTAGATTCCAGGTGGCTAATTGATTTTACCAGTATTATTTATTGTTTCTAGCCTTTGAGAATCAACACACATATTTTCTAAAAGCTCTCATGTATTTAGGTCTATCCTTGTTTTTTTTTTTTTCTTTGTTTTCATCTGTGACAGTGCAATTTTAATTCTTTATTTTATATCATATCCTTTTAAGTTCAGAAGGCATTACTTTACAATTCAATATCTGGTAATGGTGAGTTTATATTCATTTCCTTTTTTATAGTATTAATTAATATTTTCTTTGGTAAATTGTCCATATAAATTTAGAATAATCTCTCTTAATTTGAAACAAACATACACATGTCCCATTATAAATTCTATTAAGATCATGTTAAATTGATAAATTAACTTAAAGGGGTACACAAAAGTTTATCTGCCAATTAGAAAGTAATTATCTTAAAGGATTATTGAATGACTTCTATTTTTATGATTCCTCTTTTGAATCAATACTGTAGCATAGTCCATATATTTAAATCTTTATTGTATCTTTCAGGATAGTTTAAAGTTATATTTATTTATAAAGTTATCAATTTAAATTATTTTTTTAAATGTAGCTGACTTGTTATTCTTACTGCTGTTGTGACAATCTGATGTTTTTGTCTATTTAATATTTTAAGTATTTTTTGTTTATTTGAATCTTACTAACTGCTAAACTCATTTGTTTAAAGTTATTTTCACTTTTTTATTTTACAAAAATAATACATATATGAAGTGATACTATTTTTCCATTTTATCAATGTATCAATATTTAATTTTCTGGTTTTTTGATAAAATTCTATAATAATAAATAGTCATACAGATAGGAATTTATTTTTTCTTCTAAGTTTTTGAGGATGCTTCACATAGGTTTCTCTTTAGAGTGGAGACAGTTACATTTAATAATTTAATGATTATATCACCTACTCCTACTTTAATAAGTTTCTTTTTAATTATAAAAGACACAGAATATATTGAATCTATATTTACTATCTTCACATATTTATTCTCTTTATATATATTGATGTGTTGAGTTATTTAAATGTTACCTCTAGTATATGTATTCTCACATTGAAATGATAAACTTTAGTTGTTCATATTTTCCATTAAAAATGCTGCATGGTTGTCTTCTAATATTTTATTTAATTTTTTTTGCATATTTCTAAGTGAATAATGTGTAGATTTATTGTAAATATATTCTCTATACAAGGATGACTTGGAAATATTTTTTATCTCATTGTTCTTTTAAATTTTCATTATTATTAGAAATATCTCATGTTTTAACAAATTACAATTTTCCCTTTGAAAATACCTAGATATGTTACACTTTAAGGAAGCAAAGCATGCTTAAAAATATAGGAATTTGTTTTTTAAATATATATATATATATATATATATATATATATATATATATATATATGCTTCTGAAATTCATTTTGTCAAATTATATCCTTCTGTTAAGATGTTTAGTGCATCCAGCTATCAAATATTGACTTGATCCTAAAATAGTCAAATATGTTAACTATTTTTTTTATTGATCTATAGTTATTTCCTATAATTCCTTGTTATTTGGGGTCCAAAACTACCAACCTGTGTCAAGAGTATAATAGTCTAGCACCAAAAAACAGTTACCTTTTACATGGAATAGTTCCAGCTCCTACTTGTCTCTAACTCTAGAACATTCCATGTTTCACCACCACCAAATGCCTTGTATTCACAATAGTACTTTTTCTATATTTTCTATCCTTGTTTTACCACCTGTTCCTTTGCAGTCAGGTCTTCAAAAATATTTGATATTTTCTATTATATCTCATTAATATCTCCCTGATTCTTGATCATTTTATCCTTTTCCTTCTGAAATTTGTGACACATATTCAAAATAATCCTTGATCCCAAGAATTTTCTATATTCACAATGAAATTGTGTTTAATCCATCTCCTGAGAACACCAGTTTTTCTACCTCCTCTTAAAATTCAGCTTCATACTAAGCCTCTGGGAATGATAGTGTCAAACAAATTTGAATATCATGTTTTCAAAACAGAACAACAACTCCCTTTATGTTGTTGTTAAGGACTTAATTCTATACATATTACCCCTAATTTCACAATGGTTTAATATATTGACTCATTTTTCTACACATCTTTCAAATTTATGGTGTACAGTCTAGATACATACAACTAATATTATCAACATCATAAGTACTATTTTACTCATTCATTCCATTTAATGTCCCCAATTCTCCAATGTCGCATCCATTGCCCTTCATAATCCCTTTGCCTTATTTTTTGTCTAATTTCCATATTAAGTAATTAAAAAATTCTCTTGCTACACTCTTAATACCTCTGTCTTATCTTGCCACCTGATTTTTACCTGGTCACAGAATCACCCTGTTTGAATGTAGCAGTTGTAGCTTGTGACTCCCTCATTAAGATAAAGCATGTGTTAGGAACTCAGGCAATATTTTAATAGTGGTTCCAGAAAAAGGGAAATTAAGGAATATGAAAGCCCAAAGGAGAAAATGTTAGTTTAAGCAAGCACTAATAATTTTGTTACTATTTGTGCTACTACAGCTCAATCCTAAGATTATGAGGAACCATGTAAAACATGCTTCAATTTACTCTCCTATGAGATAGACAAGAGGATAGTAATCGACTGACTTTCATCTCATACTAGTCATAGGTTTCCCCTCAGAGATTGAATTCCTCTAAATTATCGGATGCCCCTTATGACTAAACAGGTTCCTGCAGACATTGGGATAGAATTTCCAGGAGAGAAGGTAAATTTATGTATTTTAGGTGAAATGAGGTACTATTTTGATATAAGTGCATGAAGTAAATACCAAAAGTAATGGTTGGAGTGAAAGGCTGTCCAAGATGATGTTTAATAGGGAGGGTAGGGGAAGAACATTGGACATACTTTCCTTTGTTCAGAACTTCTTATAAGTTGAGATCATTATGAAGCCCACAATAAATAGTACTTATCTTAATCCCTAAAATAGATTCAATATAGAACTATTAGAAGAAGAGGGGAAATATGTCTGCTGTAAATGGACCCAGTGTAGATGATAATCTTCATCACTCTCCTCAACAAAAAGTTCTAGATCTGTATCACCCTTGGTCAGCACTTCGCAAGTTTAGTTAAAGAGCATTAGATCTTCTTCCCAAAGTATGGTTTAGCCTTTTATCCTTATTAGGCATAGTTGCTGTAAATGTCTGTTTTTAGTTTCCATTATACTCTGGTGAATATTTGGGATCCAAACTTAATTTAAATTTACTTTTTAAAAAAAATCATGTCATGTAGACATTTATTGGTTCCTTGTGATTATCTGGGTCATTTATGTCAACCAATATATTAATTTATATAAAACTGCTTTTCAAAAAAAATCAAATGATAGCTCTTCAAATTCAATAAATCTGTTCTTTATGCTCAATGGGAAAAAATCCCCCACCTTGAAGATCAAGATTTCCATTGCAGAAGAGTTAAGTACAAATTCTGAAAGAAAGAGGAGATAATTTACTCTCATCACTTGTGTAGAGACCAATGCAGAAAGCATCCTAACTGGGGCAAATATCTGACATCAATTGTTACCCAACATACATACTACATGCTGGAGGACAGCATCCTGACTACTCTAAATGATATTGCTCACATACAGATACCTGAATGATGCCATATATGAAGAGGAATGTTTATATGTGGATTCCACTTTCTTTGTCAATTCTGTGCTCTTTAAATAGTCTTCTTTTGTAATTCAATGTTGTAAGAGATTCTATGTTAAAAAAATAACTTAGTCTATGAAACTTGAGTTGATGATGCTGCAAGAAATACTGTGATCAAGGAAGGAAAATCTGTATTCAGAAACAATTCCAAATCCAGTAATAATACATTACTGTCTTTTTACTGGTGAAATATGTCAGATGTAATCAACACAGAAACAAACATCTTTGAAACATATCATTTTGAGGGCTACATGACAGTATTTGCTCCTGGAATGAGCAGTGATAGTAACTGGGGCATTGTAAAAATTGGAGTCTCATGCTGGTGGATAATACCTAGATTGTCTGTGTTTGTCAACTTTGAGTCACTGTGACCAGAATACCTGACAAAGAGAACTTAGGGGAGGAAAGGTTTATTTTGGTGTACAGTTGCAAAGGTTTCACTTCATGGTTAGCCACCTCCATTGGTATGGGCCTAAGGTGAGGTAGAACATTATGGCAGAAGGAGATGGCAGAGGAAAGATATTTGGCTCACGGCAGCCAGGAAGTAGAGAGAGAGGAAAGGGCCAGATACAAGATAGTCCATGCATCCCTTCCTACTAAGCAGTTAGCTAAGTTCATTGTCGATATTTGGAGTACTTCCTTTCTCTACTCTGTTTCATGCCATCTATCAGTTGGTTGGCAGGTAATGCTACCATATTTTACTAACCTGTTTGTTTACCAGAATTTTGTTTAGGTTTTCCTTTTCTTTCAGGTCTTAGTTTCTTCTAGGAAAAACAGAACATCTATGAATAATGTATTGCAGAAGTCACAACATTCTGTGCTGTGACAGTTTTAGTGGAATTTGTCAGACACTCAGTTAAGCATACTGGTGTTTGATTGTCATTCTATTGGCTATGTCATATACCTCTCATGTGAGCGCAACTTCACACACATTGGAACTGTTGCAGAGTCTCCTTGATTTAGGATACAAATGTATTAGTGATATTTTTATCCACCCATTAATTGTTCTGAGCAATAACTTTTTATTTTAATTTCTTTCTGTCATTTTTTAAATATTTTCCTCCACTGTCTAAAAGACCATGTCTTTTTGTGGTGCCAGATCCAGTGAGTGTCATATTTTTATTTTTTTAATAAATGATAAGATCATCAAGTTTCTGGTCAATCATATTAAGACAGGAATCAGGGTAGTTAATAAAGCCCTGAAATAGGATGATCTCTTTGGACTGCTCTCCTTAACACATTAACGTGAACTGCTTTGGTTTATACTTACTGCTGGAGAATAGAAAGGGGGAAAAAAAAAAAAAACCTCATTTCGCAGATAAGGAGCTGAAATGCCAAGTGTCAGAGAATCTGTTGAGTTCTGCCAATCAAGATACCTCATATGTCACAAAAGTTGTATCAGAGTTACAACTTGATTAAGTTTAGGATAGTCCACAGACAAAAGCCATGATCCAATTTCCCCCTAAGGCATGATCAGGTAAAAGATTTAGAAAATTAAGATTCAACCCTTGCCATTTAAGTCATTGAGGAAGGTGTTAGTCTTTGCAACTCCTATTAGGAGGAAATAATAAGTTTGTATTTACTTTCTTGGATGCAGCAAGGAATTGCAGAAAAGTCCCTTGGGCTCTCAATCTTGTTGTTTGACTCTTTAACTTCCAAATGAACTATTCAGTGCATGTTTAAAAAAAATATTAAAATGCTAAATATCTGTAACTCAATTGCATACCGGAAGATTTGGAAATTCAGTCTAGTCTATATTTTAAAAAAATATTTTATTTAGAAATAGGATCTCCCTGAGTTGCTAAGTGTTTCACTAATCTGATGATCCTGGCTTTGAATTTATTATCCTCTTGCCTCAGCCTCCCAAATTGCTGGGATTACAGGCTTGTGCCACTGTTCCTTGCACTAGGCTGGGGTTTTGAGTGCACTACACAACTATGGCATGCATTTGGGTTCTATTAATAACTTAGCATTTATAAATTGCCTCTCTGACCAGAAGGATAGTGATTGTGATTACATGTCAGGTACACTGATATCACTATCAGCTTTGATCCAGAAACAAAAACTCTTGAAATTTGAATATTCTTTTCCAAATTCCAAATACTATGATAAATAATTGTAGGCCTCTCTGGGAAAAGGGCATCATATTATATAACCAAACACACAAACACCCTTGTCAAGTAGTAATGGCATCTTCATTCAAGTAATCCCTTTCTCTACCTTAACTAGTTAAATTGAAGGTTGTAAAATATCATACATTGAGATATTTTTGCATTTGGGTGTGTCTTTTCAACCCTCAGCTCACAATTCTTTGCCCCTCCCCCTTTGTTTCCTTTTCTTGTTACGCAGCTCTAGTAATAGAATGGGCTCTGTTCAGTTGTCATCCTTCTCTGGGAATTGATGATCCATTAGTAATTTTCAAAGATTCTCATACTTTGATTGCCTTTCTGGTCATATTTCTTAATTTTAATGATTCCTTTGTTGTTAAACACCACCACCTAATAATATCTGCCAGTCTTCAATATTATTATGTCCTTTAATACCAGTGAATATATTTCCATGACAGTACCTCATACAATAAATCAAAAATCACAGTTCATACAGGGCACCATAATTGAACTTTTCAGAGAAGTAGTTGTAACCCTCACAGATTCATTTCTCACTTCCTTGATGAAATGATGGTCTTTTAGTCCTCCAGAGACACACTGGGAACTCTATAAATGTGTTCTAACATTCCTACCTTAGGTTTGTATGTGTCTTCTGTTCCTCTGCCTTTATAGAAGATTGTGGTTGTTGTCTGATGTTAGTCGTTTATGCTGATATTAGAGGCACAGATATAAATCAACATGCTGGGGCTTAATTAGTTTTACCTGGGGAATGAGGTGGGGTTGTTTTCTTCTTCCTCATCCTCCATTGTCTCCTGTTTGGGACATATATATATTTTTATTCCTAAGTGTAAAATAAAGAAAGCACAAGATGAGAAAAAGGATACAGATTAGTCTTCCAGAAATGAAAAAGGAAGAGACTACTTCAAAATTTATCTATAAATTCAGACAAATTTTGAAATAAATTTTAATATCATGTAAAGAATTACAACAAAAATATATGAATTAGGATCAAAATTTATTTAAAAACAATTTCTACAAGCATATTATTTTGTCATTCATATTCTGCAGGCATAAAATAAACAAGGTAATGACCATTTATTAGCAACATACTTGAGACTTAATATATGCATTTAATGTATTTTTGTTGGCATCACTAATAAAATACATTTTAATATATCATGCACATATATACATCTTTTTTAAATGTGCATATAAATAGAATAAATTTAGAAAGCAATTAAATACACTGCTAAGGTTTATTTATAAAAGGTGGGAACAAAATAATTTGTTTCCTAACACTGTATTTTTTTAAATTTATAAGATTGTATACCTCATGAAAAATTAAAATAAATTCTAAAATTAAAGTGTCTGTATCTTTAAAACTGAGAAGTTTAATAAATCTATTTCAATTAAAGTTTGACTTAATTTTATCATATTCTTTCAGTGTTGAAAAAGGAAATGGGTTAGATACCAAGATTGCATAATAAAAGAAAGAAAAACAATGCATAGCAGTAGAGAAAAAAATAATTTAATTTTATTTTACTAACCCATCACATACAATGAGTTGACAGAAATTGATTTTCCACATAGCTACACAATAGCCATTGCTGTATTGATATGTTTTAAAATGCAATGTTTGTGTTTTTATCAGGAAGTGTTCCAACTTAATGTATTTATTGAAAGTATATACAGCCCTCTAAGCCCATTATTTACCCCAGGTTTTCCATGTTGTATCATTCATAATTATCTTTGACCTGACAAATGTGGGGTTTTATTTTTCCTAGATCATGAGATGTCCAGATGAAAGGATTGTGAAGTCATGGCCTGGATTCAAAGAGATTATCCAGGCCCTAAACCTGGATTCATTTTATGTCATTCTTAGTGAATGTGTTTCATGCTTATGCTAATAAGGTGTCTGCTTTTTTTCAGGCATTACATTTTCAGGCAAGAAATAGTATGTAAGGGGAAAAATAAAAGACAAAAGGCAAATGCCACCTGAATTTGCCCACTAAAATTCTTCTTCAATAATTGTCATATAGTATCTTACTGGAAAGAAATGAAGCACATAATCACTTCTACCTGCATGAAAGTCTTTGAACTTACTATTTTAGATTGGGGTTGATTCCACCACACTGAGTAGTACTGAAGTTCTCTTGGTAAACAAAGAGAATATGAACAGATAGCAAGCAAATAGAATTGTCTGCATGGATATGAATATCACATTTACCATATCAAATCATTTAGTTTGTCACTCAGAGATTTCAAGGTCATACATGCAGTATGTTAAATAAAACTACAGAAAACACCTTTTTTTTTGGTACAGGAGCTTGAAACCAGTGGCACTTTACTACTATGTCACATCCTTAGCACGTTTTATTTTTATTTTGAGGCAGAGTCTCACTATGTTGCTTCAGATCTCACCAAGTTGCTTAGACTGGCCTGAAATTTGGGGTCATCCTGCCTCTGCCTTCTGAGTGGCTGGGATTACAGGCCCAGGCCATCATGCTCAGTTACAAGTACAGAAAACTTGTGAAATTATGTGATTTGATTTCTAATTAATTTATAAAAAGCAATTAAAATTGATGTGGTCCACTAGAGTAGAAAACAATTACAAATCCAAATTAGAAGAACTGTATTCAGTTCTAAGTATTATGATTAATTTGCTTTTTCTTCTTAATAAGCCTGACTAAAATTTTCTCTTTTATTTTCTTACCTGCCTGTACTCTAAACAAATATTCAGTGTCATTCCCTGTACAAAATTGCAATGTAGTAAAATTAATGATAATGATAATTGGTATTAATATTACAATGTATAGGATAATTAAATTTGAGCAAGCTCTCTTTAAAACAAGTAAGTATTAGAAGTGAATAAATAACATACATTGTGCACATCTGAGTATTTACTCATATACTTGTTTTTTTTCCTAATGATAACTGTCATTTATTCCCTACTTACAATATTTTGTAAAACACTTTTCCTTTTGAATTTTTGTATTAGAGTTAATTTTAACTATATTGGCATGATTACAGCACACACTTTGAAATATACACTTTAGCATTTAGAACTAAACCAAGCATAACAGTCCTTGAGGCACTAGATATTTATTACTTCTCCTTTACAAAATTGCAGTGCAACATGACAAATGTGCCCAATGCAAATAAAACATATATTTGAAATAAACTTTTTAATTGGATTAGTCCATGGTTCCAAATTAACCATTCCATTTGAAATATAATCACAATTACCTTAGTATTCAATTCCTAATATATCAGAAAACAGTCATGTGCGAGATTAAGTAGGATGATGCTGAAAATATTTACTTATTTCCATTAAATGACACTAATTTAAATGAGCCTTGTGAAATCCATTTCTGTTTTCTGTACTAATTGTTATATTGGTTTAAAATGAATACACTAAGGAAGCAAGAGTTTTTGAATTAAATTTTCACAAGGAGGTGGTGAACCAGACAGTTGAAATTATGGAGATACTGCTTGACATATATGATCTGAGAACAAGTTGGCCTTGACATTTATTATTGCTTTAGCCAATATGGCTGGCTAAGTGCCACTTCAGCAGTCACCACTCCATTTGCTCCTCTGGCAAAATGAAGTTCTTTAATTTGACATGATCTCTTCAGTTACAGGAGGATCTTTTTCCCCAGTTAGAATCTCTAAAGAGAACTTTCTGATATCAAAGAATGTTGACTTCAACATCTAGGATATTCCTAAAGTCAAATTTGAAATGGAATTATCAGAGCCCATTCATTCAAAACTTATATAATCATTCTCATTTCATTTTACTCTTCCTTGTTTAGTCAGGTGTCCAGGAAAAAAAATTAAGTCAAATAATAATGATAAATGAATATGTTAGTATTTTCTGCTTTACTACATTTAGCATAACCACAAATTCATTAGCCTCTAAGGTAAATGTGTAGAAACAAAGTCTATACGGAGGATTCAATGTTCAATTTGTCAAATTTGTTGCTTAAGTCAGTTGTCTTAAGCCCCACCATCAGCGTTGGAGAAAAGATGCAAGGTGTTCAATGAACACTGTGGAGCTAGAGTTCTCTATTTGTGGTAGAACCCTCCCCTGTCCTTATAGACAGGGTTAATCTTGGTGTTTCTAATGTCATTACAGGATTATATGATCATGAAACTTCTTCAAGGATCTCTGGTATGAACTCTGACATAAGGCAGGGATAATTAATATTTTCAGAAACAATGGGTTTGGGGTCCCTGTCTGCTTCTAATTATTTGAAATCTTCAACATTTTCTGGACAGATGTCTCCTTTTATATCCATAAACTAGTCCTCATGCTTCCTTCTATATGCTTTGCTTTGTGAGCCAGTAGACTTCATCTCTTTCTAGAAAAATTTTGCAAATATTTGAAAGTGGTCAAATAGTCTCTTAAAAAAAAAAAAAAAGGTTCCCAAATTCCAAAAGCACCTATCTTATCTTTCAAAGGAACTGCTCTGCAGTTTCAAAATAGAATATTTGGAAACAAGTCTCAATTTGATTTTCAGTGCCAGAGGTTATTTACGAGGTATGAAATGTTTTCTCACTTGAAAATCCATGAAGCAACCTTATTTTTAAAAAGGACAATGACACCATCTCAAGGTCATGAGTTTATGTGCTTGAGTAGGATTTTGTAAAATGTCTCACACAAACCAACTATGTTTACCTTCTTAATTACAACTATTCAGATTTTTAAAAATATGAAGTAGTTTTATTCTAGATATTTGTAATGCAATTACATCAATCACATCAGTCACTTATCAAAAGAAATTTCATTTGGGTATTTACTTACCCATAAAATGTTCAGTTGTCTAATTTTTATTTTTTAATTTATTTTTTGATACTGGAGATTAAAACAGGGACACTTTGCCACTGAGTTATTTCCCTAGTCCTCTTTATTTTATTTTATTTTATTTTTTTTATTTTGAGACAAGGTTTCACTGAGTTGTTTAGTGCCTTACGTAGTTGCTGAGGCTGGCTTTAAACTTGCAATCCTCCTGCCTCAGCCTCCTGAGAGGCTAGGATTATAGGCAGGCGTCACCACACCTGCTTTAAGTTATCTTTAATTTGATGAAATGAGTAAAGCAAATGTGGCAAACATAATAAAAATCCTAAGTGATCATAAGTGGGGACTGGATTTTACATAAGTGTAAAAAGTCATAACCAATATGATTTTTGGAAGAAATTTGTTAAGAAAAATAAAATTGTGAGTTAATTGCTCCAAATTTTATGTATTTAGATATTTGTTAGAAGAATAATAATAACTCAGAAGTTTTTCTAAAAGAAAAATAAGACATCTGCATTATATTGGTAGAAAATTAAATAGTATTTTCACTTTTCATTACTGAAGAGGAATATTTTGTGACTATTTGCAGTTAAAGAGAGAATCCCCAGAAATTAGTTATAGAGAGTGCAAAACTATTGTACTCTTATTCTGTTGGAGGAAGAAACTAAGCTTTTGAGCACAAAGGAAGAGATTGCCTCTTTATCAACCACCTAACCTTGTTTAGTTATGGACTGTGGCTATAGATGTTGTGCAGGCTATGGTTATAAAACTAAAATTTATTCACCTTTCTAATTATACTGTGGATTTGGAAAGTATGTTGTTTTCTCTTAATAAATTCAAATTTAGCCAATTTAATAAATGAGCAGTCTCACAAACACACACACACACATATACATGTGTGTGTATATATGCATATTTACACACAAACACACTTGCACTTAAACTCGGATGATGCATGCATTCTTACTGGACTATGTAGATAATAGTCTTAGTTAAAATATCTCATAGTCTTTCAAGACAGCCTTAAGGATCTCCCATTATGTAGGTTCTCCCTTCATTCTCTTAATTGTTTCTTTTGATGTGCAGAAGTTTTGGATTCTATGCCACCCCACTTATTAATTCTTGGATTTATATATTGCACTTTAGGAATCTTGTTAAGGAAGTTGATACCTATGCTACTATGCTGGAGGGTTGGGCCTGCATTTTGTTTTAGAAGTTGCAAAGTTTCTGGTCTAGTCCTAGGTCTTTGATCCCACGTTGATTTGACTTTTGTGCATGGTGGGAAATAGGGGTCAGATTTCATTCTTCTTATGGATAGTTATACAGTGGAATATGATTCAACAATAAATAATGCAAGTTCAAAGAATTATCTTAAAGATTTTCTATGTAGAAGAATCATAATTAGATATTTATTTTTATAATAAAATTTATATACATATGCTTTCAAACAATTAACTAACAATCTTAATGTTATCATAATAAATTCCTAGTAAAATGAATTTGGATTAGTCAAGATCTAATATTTTAATTAGTCATGTATCTAAGGACATATGCAATTCCTAATGCAATTATTATTGAATCGCTGGTTTTCAAATATTGAATGTTTTAATTTTTGTAATATATTAGGATAAAATAAAATAAAGACATCCATAATTTCATGTACCATTTGTGTGACTTAAGGACCATTTTACACCTTAAAATATTTTAAAGGCATTTGACTTTATTCTTTTCTATTTTTCTTGATATTTTATGGAGGCCAGGAGAGCAGTTATTTTAGCTGCCATACTGAGACTATATGTTGTTTTTGTAATTTCATCACATTCTAGGCATATAAAATGGTAAGCCTTTGTGAAATACAGTATAATATTGTATGTAAAATGCATAATAATATTCATTTATAGAAAATAAATTTCTAATCATCAGATAGAAATATCAATTTAAATTTTTAAATACAAATGATTTCTGATATGAAATATGAAGGTCATAAAATTAGATATTAAAGTAAATGTAAAAATTGACTAATAGGCTACATAAATAACCTTCTTTTCTAGGTAAGGGTGTAACTGACATGCCTGTTAATTTTGACATTGCATTGATATGTCATCAATATGATATCAATAACATTTTACATGTTTAGAAGAGGAGGGAATGGAAATCAATGGAAGAGACTTTTAAGAAGCTTAACCAAGGTCTTGCAATCACAGAGGTCAGGATTTAAGATTGAGAGCTAAATAGGGCTTGAGTGTGCAAGAAAGGTTTTTTTTTTTTTTTTTTTTTTTAAGATGGACTATGGGGTAGGGAGGGTTTCTATAAAGGCAGTGATTTTTTCAAGTACTATGAAGGCTTCTTAAGGACTCCAAAGAAATGAAGTAGTTGGGTAGTGAAATAACTATTTTTGATAAATTCATACAATGAATTAAATGGGAACATTACATTTGTGAAGGAGGTAGAGCACCCATTATAGATATTGGAAGTAGAATAGCATGAATACTGGGTTTTGTGTGTGTGATATGTTCCCAATTAATTGAATGGCAGGGTATATACCAGGAAAGTGACAAACAGTGTTGCCAAGTGTGACATGTTTGAAAATAAACACATGTAATACATGATTTCCAATAAGGCTGACTCTGATAATTTTATATCCAACAATAGAATTTTCCCAAAATGTTATTTGAAATTTTATTGTTTTGATAACAAATATTATCCACTTCTCCTTGATAGCTAATTTTTTTTACTGTTTTCATAAATACTATTTTTATGGCTACAGAATTTCAACATTAACATTAATACTAATTGTATACTTAATAATAGGAAACAGTATTAATATTTTTAGTTTTTACTCTTGTAGAGAATTAACTATTTGAAGCTACAAAATATATGAAATATTTTGCTCTTCTACTGATCATAATTCCTCCTGATGTGAATACCAAATATCCATGTTTCAGGAGAAAATATGTCCAACTGACATACTTTGAGACTGGATAAAGCTCAGAGAAATGTTCAACTTTACAAGGACCAAGAAGGACTGGGATTTTGTAAGTAGTCTAAGGTAATTTATAAGAATAGTTTTTTTTAAGCATTTAATGGGGTAAAAAGGAATTACTAGATATAGATTAATGGGTTTCATTTTTTCCTTAAAATTTTATTTTTGCAAGATGGAAAAAATCCAGGGAAAATCATGTGCTTCTATCAAAGAGAATGATTTGAAAATCAATAGACTGAAAAATCACTTTGATATCATTTAAACTTCCCATTGTCACAATGATGAGATTACTGCCAACATTGGAAACTAGTGTTGTTAGGACTGTAGTGACTGTTTAAGCAAATGAATTCATTTAGAATGTGATTTCTTCCTAAAAAAAATTGGGGCTGGGTTGTGGTTCAGTGGTGGAGTGCTTGCCTAGCATATACAAAGCCCTGAGTTTGATCCTCAGCACCACATAAAACTAAATAAAATAAAGGCAATAAAAAGCAATAAAAAACAATAATTTATAACATTATGAAAATTGTTCCTCTTTTATATATTTGAAAAAATTCATTTGACAGTATCTATATCATGATAGATAGTAGTGTTAGATCTAGATGAGATAAACATGCAGGGAGATCACCACAGTGCCTGCCATACATTATTACTCAACAATTGCTGGACACTATAATTACTAGTAATTATAATCACTATAAGCTTTGGAGGTTAAAATGATTCTTGAAAGAGGGAGGAATTTTCTGGGATTCTAATATAGAGTTAAGCGCAAGATGATCACTTCGAAATAACAGACAAATCCTAGGAAAAACTCCTGAACCATGAAGCTGTATTCATTAAGGAACTGCTAGTATTGGTGCTCAATTGGAGCCAAGGTTGTACAGGTACTAGAAATGTCCAAAGAAGCTTCAGGGGTAGGAAAAGAGGCTGTCAGCCACCTTGCCACATTCCTTTCATAAATCACTATTTGATCTGTCATGTTGTAAATTAACAACATTTTATCTCTTTGAAAACAATTCTCAGACTAGACATTCTGACACACAGCTGTAATTCCAGTGACTCAGACTCAGGAGGCTAAGATAGGAGGATGGCACATTCAAGCCCAAGCCTAAACAACTTAGTGAGACCCTGTCTCAAAATAAAAAAAAATAAAAATAGCTGGAAATGTAGCTCAGTGGTAAAGTCCTTCTGGGTTAAATCCCCATTACCCCACCCCGCAAGAAAATTGCTGAGTCATCTTTGACATTCTTAAATTTTCAAAACAGAGAGAGGACTGATCTGCAAAGTTGGTTTAATTGGAATTTGGGCAGCAGATTTTGTTAGGAAAACCACAATCTCAATACACTCATGCTGCAGATTCAGTGATGGAGGAAGATATTGCTTATGGTACCAGAAGTCTTCATCAAAAAAAATCTCATGGGGAAGGTAAAATCTTGGGATAATCTATGACTTTCAAGTCCATCAGCCCCTTTCAGCATTAGAATCCTTCAAGGGATCCAGAGGTGTTATTTGGAACACTATTGCAAAGAAGATTGGGAAATAATACCATGAGACTGAATTAAGCTCAGAGAAATGTTCAACTTTACAAGGACCAAGAAGGACCGGGATTTTGTACATAGTCCAAGGTAATTTATAAGAATAGTTCTTTTAAAGCATTTAATGGGGGAAAAAAGGAATTACTAGATATAGATTAATGGGTTTCATTTTTCCTTAAAACTCTATTTTTGCAAGATAGACAAAATTCAGGGAAAATGCAGCAGAATGGATATTATTTTTTATTTTCTTCCTGAATTATAGAGAATACAAACTTCAAAACCGAAGGCAAAGACATACATCCTACCAGCTCTGGGATAGGAGCAATATGCTATGTACTTTATATGATTTGGACAAATGTCTCCCAAATGGCCATGTGTGTAAGGTTTTATCTCCAGCCTGTGTCTTTGTTTGGAAGTGGTGAAACCTTTAGGAGATGAAGCCTACTGGGAAATATTGAGGTTATTGAGGTTCACCCCTCCAAGGGCCCCTACCCTTTCCTCTTTCTCTCTTCTACTCCCTGTCCTACAGATGAGTGGTTTTGTTTGTCATATTATCCTTCCATGCCCTTCTGCCTTGCAAAAAACAATGAGGGCAACTGGTCATGGACCAAAATAAAACTTTGAGCCAATATAAAATTTTTTTTCTTTGTAAGTTGATTATATCAGGTATTTATTATAGTAACAGAAAGCTGAATAACAAGGTGGCAATATCTCTTGGATCTTGAGGTCTGTTTGGTTTTATATGTAAGGATAGAGTTAGAATAAGTGCGTAAATTTATGCTTTGGAGCTGCATTTACAATACTAAGGTAGATGATTTTCTGCTAATGATCTTCACTCAAAGCATACCATCCTATCTTCAGAGAACAAATGCAGTTAAGTTTCAAAATTAATGCTCAAATATTTATTACTAAATTGTAAAGAATATCTGTGTCAGATAAGAAAACCCATCTTTGGTTTCATTCTAAAATTTTCTTCCCTTTAACTCTCTGTATATGTAGATTTAGCATCTACACATCCAAAAATACTGTTATTTTCCAAAGGCAGACTGAAATATTTGCGGAGAAAAATAGTTGCACCTGTACTGAACATGCACAGACTTTCTTTCTTCTTGTCATTATTATCTAAATACTACAAAATAACAACCATTTCTACAGCATTTGCGTGTTAAATATTATACATAATCTAGAAGTGATTTAAAATATATGAAAGGCTTTAAGGCTGGAAGATGGCGGCGAGGGGAGTGCATTGCCCCCGTGTGCCGCGTCACTGTGTGGGAGTATGACAAGTCAGGACGGCTAAAGGATATCTTGTTAGGAATTTCCAGCAATAGTGGGGTGCTCCGGAACCTGGAGGAAGGATTTCCATCGCACGAGGATCCGCTACGGGGACTCAAACGCGAGAGATTTGTCGCACGGAGGGTAACACTGCTTATTCAGCAAATCGCCCCGCGGCTAGAGTCTGCAGCGCGCACTGGGAAACGAGGAGGAGATAGTGGCGCAGGGATACAGCGCTGCAGTTTCTGCCAGCCGTGCAAGCACCGTACTCAGTGCTGAATTCTGGGTTCGAGACGGGGGAAGGAAGTGGTCCATTTCGATTCTCGACACCGGTCAGACCACAGAGGAGGCCAGCGGCCACCATCTTAGAGAGCTGACGCCACCATCCCTGTTTTCGACTGACCGCAGCTCATTCAGCCATAGAACAGGTAATTTCAGGCTACCATTCGCCTGCGGCTTGCAGACAGATTACTCAGGCTCAGTGCCTGAGTGCTTCTTGGAGCCTGTTCTTATCAGAGCATACACCGAGCACGGAGCAGCTGAGTTCCGGCTCCCGGAACTGCTCTGGCCCAGGGCTAAGGAGCCCACGGAAACTGCTTCTCGGTCTGGGTCCTGCTGAGGGCCGGTCAGGACTCACCCGTTGCTTTGGTTACCCGGCAAAGGGAAAGAAATGCTGCCATTCGCATAGGATACCAACATGGCAGAGATCTGATGTCATCAGAAAGCGGCGGAGGAGAGAACTTCATCAATACCAGCGGCGACAGAAACAGTTGGACTCCTGGTAGGGAGGATGAGGCACACACACCCGAGTCTCTCTCGATTTGTCGTCGAGCCAAGGGGAGGAGCCGGGCCGCCGTCCGCAGCCGGAGCAGGCCCAGCGGCTCGCCGGCATGGTGATCGCGTGAACCCAATTGGAGAGGGGGCGGAGCGAAGCCGCCACCCGCGCCCGCAAGGTGGGCAGACCCGCGACCCAGTGGTACACGGGCGTGGTAGGAGGGGCAGGGCAGAGCTGCTGCCCGCGCCTGCAAGGTAAGCAGACCTGCGACAGACTGGCGGGTCAGGCCCAGTGGCCTGCCAGCGTGGTACACACATCACCCCAACTGGAGTAGGGGCAGAGCAGAGCCTTCGCCCGCGCCCGGATCAGGCCCCGCCAGTGTGGTGATCACGTGACCCCAATTGGAGTGGGGGCGGAGCGGAACCGCCACCCATGCCCACAGGGTGAGCAGACCTGCGACCAACCTGCGGATCAGGCCCAGCGGTCCGCAGGCGTGGTAGGAGGGGCAGGGCAGAGCCACCGCCAGTGCCTTCAAGGTAGGCAGACCTGCGACAGACTGGCGGATCAGGCCCAGGAGCCTGCCGGCGTGGTACACACGTCACCCCAATTGGAGTAGGGGCAGAGCAGAGTCGCCGCCCGTGCCAGGAACAGGCCCTGCAACCTGCCAGCGTGGTACTCACGACACCCCAATTGGGGTAGGGGCAGAGCAGAGCCGCCACCCGTGCCCGAAAGGTGGGCAGACCTGCAACCGACCAGCGGGACAGGCCCAGTGGCCTGCCGGTGCGAGAGACACGTCACCCCATTTGGAATAGGGGCAGAGCAGAGCCGCCACCCGCGCCTGCAGGGTAGGCAGACCTGCAACCGACCAGCGGATCAGGCCCTGTGGCCTGCCAGCGTGGTACACTCATCACCCCAATTGGAGTAGGGGCAGAACAGAGCCGCCGCCCGCGCCCGGAACAGGCCCAGTGACGTGCCGGAGTGGTAGTCACGACACCCCAATTGGAGTAAGGAGAGAGCAGAGCCGCCACCCGCGCCTGCAAGGTAGGCAGACCGCAGCCCGACCCTGCAAGGGAGACTTCTCAACTATACAAGAGCAATATAAATATATAGGAGAAAAAAACATTTCAAAAACACAACAGTTTCACCAAGCAGAAAGAAACGCAAGCAGTATGAAAAGACAAGGAAAGAAAGGACCACAAGCAATGCAGGTCAACTCAACTTTAGAAGAGGTAACAGCTGCAGCAGATGGAATGTCGGATAAAGAATTCAGGATATACATGCTTCAGATGATCTGGAGTATCAAGGAAGACATTAGACAGCAAAATCAGACAATGAAAGATCACTTCGACAATGAATTACAAAAACAAATCCAGGAAGCAAAGGATCAACTATACAGGGAGATAGAGGTTATAAAAAACAAACAAACAGAAATCCTAGAAATGCAGGAAGCAATAAACCAAATTAAAAACTCAAATGAGAATACTACCAGTGGAGTAGAACACTTAGAAGATAGAACATCAGACAATGAAGACAAAGTATTTCAACTTGAAAAGAACATAGACAGCTCAGCAAGACTGTTAAGAAACCATGAGCAGAACATCCAAGAAATATGGGATAACATTAAGAGACCAAACTTAAGAGTCATTGGGATACAGGAAGGTACAGAACTCCAAACCAAAGGAATGAGCAGTCTATTCAATGAAATAATACGAGAAAACTTCCCAGACTTGAAGAATGAGACAGAATCCCAAATCCTAGAAGCCTACAGGACGCCGAATGTGCAAAATCATAAGAGACCCACACCTAGACACATTATAATGAAGATGCCCAACATACAGAATAAGGAGAGAATTTTAAAAGCTACAAGAGAAAGGAAGCAGATTACATTTAGGGGTAAGCCAATCAGGATAACAGCTGATCTTTCAACACAGACTCTGAAAGCTAGAAGATCCTGGAATAACATATTTCAAACACTGAAAGAAAATGGGTTCCAACCAAGAATTGTGTATCCAGCGAAATTAAGCTTCAGGATGGAAGATGAAATTAAAACCTTCCACGATAAACAAAAGTTAAAAGAATTTGCAGCTAGAAAACCATCTCTTCAAAACATCCTTGGCAAAACATTACAGGAAGAGGAAATGGAAAATAACAATGAAAACCAACAGTGGGAGGTAGTACAGTAAAGGGGGGGGAAATAATCAAAGAGGAAAACAAACCATGTTTAGTAACATAAATAAACAAATATGGCTGGAAAAACAACCCATATCTCATTAATAACCCTAAATGTTAATGGCTTAAACTCACCAATTAAGAGACACAGGCTAGTAGAATGGATCACAAAACAAGACCCAACAATATGCTGCCTATAGGAGACGCATTTGATAGGAAAAGACATACATAGGCTGAAGGTGAAAGGTTGGGAAAAATCATATCACTCATATGGACTTCGGAAACAAGCAGGAGTGTCCATACTCATATCAAATAAAATAGATTTCAAGCCAAAGTTAATCAAAAGGGATAAAGAGGGAAACTACATACTGCTTAAGGGAACCATACACCAACAAGACATAACAATCATAAATATATATGCCCCAAACAATGGTGCAGCTATGTTCATCAAACAAACTCTTCTCAAGTTCAAGAGTCTAATAGACCACCATACAATAATCATGGGAGACTTCAACACACCTCTCTCGCCACTGGACAGATCTTCCAAACAAAAGTTGAATAAGGAAACTATAGAACTCAATAACACAATTAATAACCTAGACTTAATTGACATATATAGAATATACCACCCAACATCAAGCAGTTACACTTTTTTCTCAGCAGCACATGGATCCTTCTCAAAAATAGATCATATATTATGTCACAGGGCAACTCTTAGACAATATAAAGGAGTAGAGATAATACCATGCATCTTATCTGATCATAATGGAATGAAACTGAAAATCAACGATAAAAGAAGGAAGGAAAAATCATACATCACTTGGAGAATGAACAATAGGTTACTGAATGATCAATGGGTTATAGAAGACATCACGGAGGAAATTAAAAAATTCCTAGAGATAAATGAAAACACAGACACAACATATCGGAATCTATGGGACACATTGAAAGCAGTTCTAAGAGGAAAATTCATTGCTTGGAGTTCATTCCTTAGAAAAAGATTAAAACCAACAAATAAATGATCTCATACTTCATCTCAAAATCCTAGAAAAAGAAGAGCAAAACAACAGCAAAAGAAGTAGAAGGCAAGAAATAATTAAAATCAGAGCTGAAATTAATGAAATCGAAACAAAAGAAACAATTGAAAAAATTGACAAAACTAAAAGTTGGTTCTTTGAAAAAATAAACAAAATCAACAGACCCTTAGCCATGCTAGTGAAGAGAAGAATAGAGAGAACTCAAATTACTAGCATACGGGATGAAAAAGGCAATATCACAACAGACACTTCAGAAATACAGAAGATAATCAAAATCTATTTTGAATCCTTATACTCCAATAAATTAGAATATAGTGAAGGCATCGATAAATTTCTTAAGTCATATGATCTGCCCAGATTGAGTCAGGAGGATATAGACAACCTAAACGGACCAATATCAATTGAGGAAATAGAAGAAACCAACAAAAGACTACCAACTAAGAAAACCCCAGGACCGGATGGGTATACAGCAGAGTTTTACAAAACCTTTACAGAGGAACTAATACCAATACTTTTCAAGCTACTTCAGGAAATAGAAAAAGAGGGAGAACTTCCAAATTCATTCTATGAGGCCAACATCACCCTGATACCTAAACCAGACAAAGACACTTCAAAGAAAGAAAACTACAGACCAATATCTCTAATGAACCTAGATGCAAAAATCCTCAATAAAATTCTGGCGAATCGGATACAAAGGCACATCAAAAAAATTGTGCACCATGATCAAGTAGGATTCATCCCTGGGATGCAAGGATGGTTCAATATACGGAAATCAATAAATGTTATTCACCACATCAATAGACTTAAAAATAAGAACCATATGATCATCTCGATAGATGCGGAAAAAGCATTCGACAAAGTACAGCATCTTTTTATGTCCAAAACTCTATAAAAACTAGGGATAACAGGAACATACCTCAATATTGTAAAAGCAATCTATGCTAAGCCTCAGGCTAGCGTCATTCTGAATGGAAAAAAATGAAGGCATTCCCTCTAAAATCTGGAACAAGACAGGGATACCCTCTCTCTCCACTTCTGTTCAACATAGTTCTCGAAACACTGGCCAGAGCAATTAGACAGACGAAAGAAATTAAAGGCATCAAAATAGGAAAAGAAGAACTTAAATTATCACTATTTGCAGATGACATGATTCTATACCTAGCAGACCCAAAAGGCTCTACAAAGAAACTATTAGAGCTAATAAATGAATTCAGCAAAGTGGCAGGATATAAAATCAACACGCATAAATCAAAGGCATTCCTGTATATCAGCGACAAATCCTCTGAAATGGAAATGAGGACAACCACTCCATTCACAATATCTTCAAAAAAATAAAATACTTGGGAATCAACCTAACAAAAGAGGTGAAAGACTTATACAATGAAAACTACAGAACCCTAAATTGAGAAATAGAAGAAGATCTTAGAAGATGGAAAAATATACCCTGTTCATGGATAGGCAGAACTAACAACATCAAAATGGTGATATTACCAAAAGTTCTCTATAGGTTTAATGTAATGCCAATCAAAATCCCAATGGCATTTCTTGTAGAAATAGAGAAAGCAATCATGAAATTCATACGGAAAAATAAAAGACCCAGAATAGCAAAAACAATGCTAAGCAGGAAGTGTGAATCAGGCGGTATAGCGATACCAGACTTCAAACTATACTACAGAGCAATAGTAACAAATACAGCATGGTACTGGTACCACAACAGGCGGGTGGACCAATGGTACAGAATAGGGGACACAGAAACCAATCCACAAAACTACAACTATCTTATATTTGATAAAGGGGCTAAAAGCATGCAATGGAGGAAGGATCGCATCTTCAACAAATGGTGCTGGGAAAACTGGAAATCCATATGCAACAAAATGAAACTGAATCCCTTTCTCTTGCCATGCACAAAAGTTAATTCAAAATGGATCAAGGAGCTTGATATCAAATCAGAGACACGCCGTCTGATAGAAGAAAATGTTGGCTACGATCTACATTCAGTGGGGTCGGGCTCCAAATTCCTCAATAGGACACCCATAGCACAAAAGTTAATAACTAGAATCAACAAATTGGACTTACTCAAACTAAAAAGTTTTTTTTCTCAGAGAAGAAACAATAAGAGAGGTAAATAGGGAGCCTACACCCTGGGAACAAATCTTTACTCCTCACACTTCAGATAGAGCCCTAATATCCAGAGTATACAAAGAACTCAAAAAATTAGACAATAAGAGGACAAACAACCCAATCAACAAATGGGCCAAGGACCTGAACAGACACTTCTGAGAGGAGGACATACAGTCAATCAACAGGTACATGAAAAAATGCTCACCATCTCTAGCTGTCAGAGAAATGCAAATCAAAACCACCCTAAGATACCATCTCACTCCAGTTAGATTGGCAGCCATTATGAAGTCAAACAGCAACAAGTGCTGGCGAGGATGTGGGGAAAAGGGTACACTTGTACATTGCTGGTGGGACTGCAAATTGGTGCAGCCAATTTGGAAAGCAGTATGGAGATTTCTTGGAAAGCTGGGAATGGAGCCACCATTTGACCCAGCTATTCCCCTTCTTGGTCTATTTCCTAAAGACCTAAAAAGAGCATGCTACAGGGACACTGCTACATCGATGTTCATAGCAGCACAATTCACAATAGCAAGACTGTGGAACCAACCTAGATGCCCTTCAATAGACGAATGGATAAAAAAAAATGTGGCATTTATACACAATGGAGTATTACTCTGCATTAAAAAATGACAAAATCATAGAATTTGCAGGAAATGGATGGCATTAGAGCAGATTATGCTAAGTGAAGCTAGCCAATCCCTAAAAAACAAATGCCAAATGTCTTCTTTGATATAAGGAGAGTAAATAAGAACAGAGTAGGGACGAAGAGCATGAGAAGAAGATTAACATTAAACAGGGATGAGAGGTGGGAGGAAAAGGGAGAGAGAAGGGAAATTGCATGGAAATGGAAGGAGACCCTCAGGGTTATACAAAAGTACATACAAGAGGAAGTGAGGGGAAAGGGAAAAATAATACAAAGGGGAGAAATGAATGACAGTAGAGGGGGTAGAGCGAGAAGAGGGGAGGGGAGGGGAGGGGAGGGGGGATAGTAGAGGATAGGAAAGGCAGCAGAACACAACAGACACTAGTATGGCAATATGTAAATCAATGGATGTGTAACTGATGTAATTCTGCAATGTGTATATGGGGTAAAAATGGGAGTTCATAACCCACTTGAATCAAAGTGTGAAATATGATATATCAAGAAATTTGTAATGTTTTGAACAACCAACAATAAAAAATTTAAAAAAAAAATAAAATAAAAATAAATAAATAAATAAAATATATGAAAGGATGTGCAGAGGTTATATGCAAATATCATGTCATTTTCTACATGGAAGTTGATCATCCATGTATTTTGGTATCCTCAGGGATTTCTCAAACCAATTTCCTCAGATACTGATTCATAGCTGCATATAGTTCATTTATATAGTGTCCTTTCTTTCATGCTAAGTTTTAAAAAAGTGTTATTTTTACTATACTAGTCTTAAATTTATTATATTATTTCTTTTTACATGTTTTTTCAATGTACATAATTTTTTTATTGGGAGAATTTCTAACCACATAATTTCTTTAAGATATGCCACGTAAGTTTCCTTTTACTACAGAGTTTAAGCATATGGTGTGATAATTTTGGTACTGCGTTTACTAACTGAGTTACCTTGGATATACTGGTATCATTTGTTAGAACATGTTTCATGCGATTATATACAGATTTCAGTTGGCTGAGAAATGAAAACACAGTTTTTCTGCATAGAGGTTTCACCTATAAATGTGGCTAATAGATGATAATTAAATATGGAGTTTAATGAAAAATGCTTCCAGTAGTACAAGCATATAAACAAATGATAGGTATCTTGGGTTTTTTCATTTTATATTTGCACATACTTTTTTTTGTCTCTAAGTGTATTTGTTCAGCTTTATAACCTATACTTTAGTGTGTGTTGTTATGATTCTTCCTCATTTCCAGCATGATCCCATCTACTATCCATAGAATATTGCAAAAATAATCCAGATATTCCCCATCTATTTGATCAATTAGTTATTAATAGTAATGTCAGATTTTTATATAAATAAATATTTCCAAAATTTGATTCTTTATATCTTGGTCTTAAGATATGTTATGGGAGAAAAACTTTGCATATTATAAGTTTAGAGATATACTATTTAACATGTTTTCTTATAGATACACATGAACTTTAGCAAAAGATAGAGCTAAATTTTTGAGCTCAGTTAAATTTTGTTTAAGTCATAATTTTGCATATCTATTTTAGCCCAAATGTTTAGTTCCAAGTATTATCAAATACACTTCTGAAGACCATCTTACAAAAATGCTCCAGTTGCTTAACTTCAATGGATCATATCATCTTGGAATATAAGTAAGACAGAGATTTATAACCTACATGTAAGATTTGTGCATTATTACGAATATGAAATATGTAAAAATATAGATGAACATCAAATATTGTCTGTGTAACAATAATAGCTTGCACAAAAAGACTAGTTTTCAAATATATGTATCTGTTTTTATTAGTAATAATAACCTCAGTGCATGCTATGTTATATTTATTAGTTAAAAATTACATAGATCTTAAAATAGAATCAAAATCATGCTAGACTCTAAAAATATAAAGTTTTAAACAGAAAGGCAAGAAAAGAGTAAAATTTTGAAAATTAAACAATATGATGCAACAGTACATATTCCATTCAGTACTGATTCCATTCCTTCCTAAAGGAATTCCACAATCTATGATATTGTGTATGAATCTTTTAACTTTTTAAAAATATCAATTATACAGATACTATCAACACTAAATTTGTTAATATGCAAAATCTCTATACAGTTCCAAAAATGTCAGGTATATAACAAAATGTCAGTTTTTATTTTTCATTTTGTTTCTGGAGTGCAATTTTATCAGGGTTTGGAATATATGTTTTTCATCTTTACATAATTTCATGTATAGTCCATTACAGAGTAGATATCCAAATAATATTTGCTTAAGTAAATTGATTTCACAGTTAGGATGGCAGAGTCACAAAAAGTTATTAATAAAAAAAATAAAATGTATAGCAAATAGCCACATTACTAAAATGTGCTTACAGCTTTTTGATTTTATTTTATGAAATAAAGATGAACAATTTTTTTTGTTTGCTTTATGCAAGTATAAATATTTTTCCACCTTTTTTGCATAAGCATTTATGAATCTCCAGCTGCTTTTGGAGTCCCACCTGGCAAGAAATGGAATTTTCCATGAACATTTGTCTCAAATATTGGAAACAGGTGCAAACCTCACCTGAGCACTCACACTATTCAAACTTCCAGATTGACTTAGACAATTAACATTATTTCTTTACACTCTTTGCAGGAATCTATCTTTATGTTTAGTCTAAGACAAAAGAATCTGCTTGAGTAAGTAACAGAATCCTCTTTGTCTGTGTTGCTGGCAATTTGTTTAGTGAAAACTCTGTACTTATAGCAAATCTGTGACTTATCAGAGAATCATACAGTAAACCCCCCAATACAGCAGATTGTCCCAAGTAAACTTATCATCCTATTAAAGCATATGGGTGACATACCGAAGATTTTTTTTAATAAACATTTTCTGTTTATTATCATTGTCATCAAAAAAATTCCTGTAATCAAAACTGTACTGTTGTATCATATTGTTTAATATTCAAAATTATTAATTGCAAATTATGAATTTTTCTCTGAGTTATTTATCAGAAATGGGATTCATGAAGTATATTTGGCTACTAACATAATCTTTGGTTAAAAACAAAGACCCACACAGAGGCAGCAGCAGTGCTTCACACACTGCAAGATTTTTTCACATTAACAGCACTTTCAGCTCATCGGTGTTGCAGATCAGGAACCAGAAATTATTGGGCACCACGTGCTTTGTTTTCTTATTGTTCCCATTGTTAAGATGCTATTCCCAAATTTCCAAATAATTCTTAGGGTTCTTTAAAGGTAAAGACAAAATTTTGTTTCTGGCTGAAGCTGAGGGTACAGAGAATCAAGCAGTTCTGCAACCCTCAACCACAACTGGAGGCAGGAACCAGCTCATAAGGACTAAAACCACAAAGAAGGTGGAGCTTGTGAGGCAATTATAATCACATGATACATTACATAAAGTAGAAAAATATCAGGTTTTACACTCTCAGAAATTAAATTTTCAGAAGAGCAGAACTTACATTTTCAGAAAGACAACCTGGCATTAGTTTTATAGATAAAGGATATTGTGGTCAGGATACAAGTAGGTGAGGATGGAGGTATTAGCTTCTATGTGAGTGGGCTCATGTTGAATGGGGGCCAATTTCACACAGGGTGAGGTGTCTGAACAGAATGGGGTGAGTCTGGGCTGATTTTCAAATCAGCCCATAACACCATAACCAACCTTGCACCTGAAGATATGGCCCTTGAGTCTTCTCTACACCATTATCAATACATTTGAATTTCCACCCATTAAAACTTGATTTTGACAAATTTGTCTCACTTGTGCTTGATTGAGTTTTTGATCATCTTTTTGACAATCTTGGTCTAAAGATAAATGAGAGGTCCAAAGGCAGCCATGATACCAAATTGGATATGGCTGCCACATTAGCAGGCAGCATCAAAAAGGAGAGACGAATCTAGATTCTGTTGGAGATGGAAGAAATTATAGTATAGAAAGTGATCAAGATGTGGAGGGAGTAGGTTGGGCATGGTTAGCATATTTGTCATTTCAGCAATTCCATGTACTGAAGCATGAGGATTGCAAGTTGGGAGGCCAACCCCAGCAACATAGGGAGACCCTGTCTAAAAATAAAAAGGGGAGGTGGATATGGATCAGCAGTAGAGAGCCCCTAGGTTCTATCCCAAGTATTGAAAAAATATAGAAAAATAATATGTAAAACATACTGAGTATGTTGTAATAATAGAAAACAATACTATTTAAGAATAAATGCTTGCTATTTTAACAAAACAACAAATGATTTTTTTTTACAGTAGAAGACTTCTTTAATCATTTATCTTGCTATTATGTGATCAAATATTCATCATTTGTGACATAATAATGGATGTTAAGCTCCTTTGAAGAGTATAGTACACATAATAAGTATATGATTTTTTAAGTTTACAGAATAAAACAGTGGTAAATACATGAAAAAATAGAGGAGAAATTTCTTAAGTTTTCATGGCAATTTCAAAATTATGTTAAAAAAATGAATCTTTAGGGACTTGTAATCTTGTGACAATGAGAGAGAGAATTTTCTGTGGATAAAGGGGGAAAAACATATGATTTTCTCAGGAGAAATATTTTGTAGTTGAAATTAGAAAATAATCCATCATGCAAGATTTTCTCCATTACTGTAGGATACAATGTATTGGGGGCATATTACATGACCTTAGGCTTGAGTAATAACAAGTTACTTGTTCATGAGCTATATTTACATGATGCAAATCAACATGAAAAATATTTTGAACAGTAAGAATTTTAAGGTCAACTCTGCTTTATGCATGGTAGTTACTGGCCAACTGGTGATTATGATAATTGTTAGTAAATTAATTAATCAAAAAATAATTTGAATGCATAGATAATTCAATAAATGTATGTGCACTTCATTCAGAAAACAAGGAGTTCAAATTTTTCACCCTTAAAAATTAGATGCATAATTAAAGACTGGTAATTTTCTGAGATGATATTTCCTTATTCTTAAAATTGTAATAATCACACCCCCATCACAGGATATTGTCTGGACTTAATAAAACAATTCTTTGATTTTTTATTAAAATTATTTCTGGTTAAAATTTTATGACCTGACTTATTTTTTATGTGATCTTTATTCTTCATCCTACTAGAGTCTGAATACAGTATCATCTAATGTATTCTTTTGATGTATAACAATAACTCCAAAATGATGATAGGAATTTTTATCTATGCACTCTGAAATACATTTTGTCATGTAATTTGACAGGCCATGTTTAAACTCAATTTGATTATCGGTATATTTCTCTCATTTTTCCTTATTCTATTGATCTCTGGTTCATCAGTGCTTACTTACCTTTTGTAATTAAGGAACTAGAAGAGATCATTACTCTCTGACTGGCCTCCATACATGTTTGTTTTTCTGACAATTTAACTCCTGCTGTCTTTGTCCTACATATTTCACTTCTCCACAGAGTCACCTAAAATGGTTGTTTCTTGAAAGCCTGGATATCTATACTATTTTCTCTAGAATGGGAGTGAAATGGATACCTAGAAACCTGATGAATAGTTCTTTCTGCCAATCTCTGTGCCCTTCATGGGGGCAGAAAACTTGGCTGCTTTCCTAACTTACCAAGTAGGGGAAGACCTGAGGCTTTTTACAGGTATATCTGCCAACCCATCTGCTAAGGCTGCTGAGACATAACATTTCCAGTTCCTGCCAGACACTTTCTCCAACTCAGCTTTGGAGATTCCACTTCTCATTTCAAGAAGATTCAAGGTAGGGAGAGAGACTAACCAACAGGTAAACTTCCAACTGTAACAGCCTGATATGTTGAATTCAGATTTTTTAAATTTTTCCTCTCTCTGAATTTCATTTTCAGAAAAGCAATGTTGATTCTAACTACCTTCTCTCTCCCAACTGCTATTTTTGCAAGTACTTTTCCTAAAAACACAGGGAAATTTTTCTAAGTTTTGCCTTATTTAGCTTGAAAGACTCATCTTCATTGTTATTTTTTGTTTGTTTTCTTTTTTTTTTCCTCTTCTTTTCCCTCCCTCCCTCCTTCCTTCTCTCTCTCTCTCTCTCTCTCTCTCTCTCTCTCTTTCTTTCTTTCTTGGAACTAACCCCAGGGCATTGAGCATGCTAGTAACTGTACTATAATTGAGTTACACCCTCCTCTCTAAGCCTCAATTTGATGCTTAGGATGGCTAATCAGCATGTTGATTAACTACTTGGGTGCAGAAAACTTGGCACCCCAAGTTTATAGATACATAGATAAGTAAATACATAGATAGACTGACAGATTTCTAATATTCTAATTTATATTGTCATAAAAACTGATGATTAATTGCAATAATTGTTTTAAATTAATGTCCTCTGTAGGTCTGTATTGAATCCTGATTGTGTTGCACTATTTTGTTTCAGATCATTTAACATACTGCTCATTCTTTACTACTGATCTGAAATCTACCAATCATCTCTATGTCCAGGAACACAGATCATAACCTTATTATTATCTATAATTATCCTCATACATAAATGTATGTATATTATATATAATGTTATATATATTATACACATATATATAATGTATATAAATGTATATATTATATATATACATATATACTGACATATATACATGTAGATCTGACTTTATAGAAGCACTAGGAGCCTGCAAAATAAAGGTCATCGACTTTGCATGACACATTTATACCTCTATATGCATCAATCCTCACTTTACTTTTCTATTCCATAAGTAGGCAAGTGTTCTGCCTTATTCGATTCTTAACAATCTCATTATTCCAAAGTTCTCAGTCAGCATCATTAACATCCATTTCCAAGATTTTCTAGTTCACTTTGCTAAAGTCAGTTTTTTTTCCCTCCTTTTTTCTTCTTCTTAGCAGGGTATCCTTAATTGCTGAGGTTGGCCAATAATTTGTAATCTTCCTGCCTTACCCTCCCAAATTTCTGGGATTACAGGTGTGTACCACTATGCCCTGCTTTTGGAAAGTTAGCTCTTACCAGTATCATCTAAACATATACAAAATATAAAGTAAAAAATAGCAAATCTACTCATAGCCTTTTAAACCTGTAACTAGTCATCTCTTTCCCCATCTATTCATAGTCATTCTCTATAAACATTGGTTTTTCACTTGTGGCCGGTTACCAAGTACATTGTTACATAGCTTTGACACTTGTAATCCCATTCAATCTAATAAATTTTTAGCCATCATATGTCTTAAATGCAACTGTTAGCTCTTTTTGACATTGTGGATTGTTCATAAAACATTATTGTGCATAAGTATTCCTTATATATTTGGGGCAATTTTTTTTTTTGTTTTTGTAGTTTCCCTTTTCCTACAATAACTTAAAATTTATGTCTTTTATATCTTAAAATTTATTTAAGTAACCAACCCCACAATTCCATCAGTAGCAGAAGACAGATTTGCTTACTGCTTGACTCATGTCAGTTACCAGTACATGCCCCTTCCTCTCTACTGTTCACATTAACAAGCAATTAATTTTTTTCTCTCTATTCAGAATTCTCCTAGTTGTAGAGAATCAATTTGACTGCTAAGGCATAACAGTGCAAACTATCTAAGTTTATTTATGTCCATTCCAAACCCCTAATCTCTCTACTATCATCTATGTCTTCACACTTCATCATACTAAAGTTTTAGTTCAATAAACATAACATGGCTTCTCTCACCCCTAGATGTTTACATGATTATGATAACTATTTGAACATTTTCTTCTTCCTCTATTTACCCACTGTATTCTTCTACTTAAACATAAGCTAAAATATTTCATTTTCAGAAAAGTCTTCCTCAAATTTTCATATGGGCTTTCTACCTGCACACTAAGATCCTATTTCAATAGGTACTCTATTTTAATATTTATTATAAATAATTATGCAATTTATATCTTTCCTTCTATTCAGTAAAATCCATGACAGCATGGAAATTATCAATAATGATGTCTTCTTATCTCTAGGAACTCAACCAATATCTGAATCAAAGTACATTCATGATCAGTATGATTGAAAATGAAATTTAATATTGTAGCCCTTCATGAACTCATCAACTATGACCTCCTTTCCTCCACATCATTTAGTGAATACATGTTAAGATTCATTTTTAGGGCTGGGGATGTGGCTCAAGCAGTAATGCAGTTGCCTGGCATGCCCGGGGCGCTGGGTTGGATCCTTAGCGCCACATAAAAATAAAATACAATGTTGTGTCCACCAAAAACTAAACAATAAATATTAAAAAATTCTCTCTCTCTCTCTTTAAAAAAAAGATTCATTTTAAAACACAAATTTCAATAAAAGAAAAAAAATTTAAAAATCATTAAGGTTTTCAATGATGAATTGTGTTTTAATATCAACTTGAGAAATAGTTTCCTTATGAAAGATGTTTTTTCTATGCCATTTTCTAAAAATTTTGCCATTGACTTCTTTCTTGGTGACCAGAGGCATGAGAGGTACTTTCTGTTTTCGTGGCATACATTTTCCTTGTGTGGGCAATTCTGAGGACAGCAAAGCTTATGCTAACAGAAATCTGTGCTTGGTTTAGCATTAATGCCTGATACAGCAGTTTTTTTTTTTTAATTCCATCTATTACAGGAAAAAATAACCAAGGGATTGCATGTTTACCACGTCTCCTCTTAGCTTGCATTTCCGTAAATATTTAGAGAGTCAACTGCTTGAGATTTGGGTTTACTACAATTTTAAAATTCCATTTGTAACTTTTATCATTAGTAATGCATCATAGCCTCATACCTCCATCCTTTCATCCTTTCTCTCCAAAAGTGTGTCTAGGATCCAGGGGCCTATCTGGCAAAAAACAAACAAACAACAAACAAACAAAAACAGTTCTCTGACCTTAAGTAAAAGAGAAATTATTTCTCGACCTGCAACACTTCTGACACCAGGTGTGTTAGCTCTTCACACTGAGCAATTTTCCAATGTTCTGACACCACCACCTGGATGTACAAAATTTACTTCAATTTTAATACTAACTAACTACAACTATCACAGACTCCACAGGTTAAAGGCTTAGTGCCTCAAAATTTCCCTCTTCATATGTCAATCATAAATTTATAATTCCCATATTTCTGAATAACAGGTTATAAATCAATGGTTCCTATGATCTCCTCTTGGGTTCCATAATTGGCTAAATTTTTTTACTGAATTTAGAAATGTAATTTTCTTGTTTCTTTTAAAAAGCTATTACATAGGGTACAAATGAATACTCGGATGAAAGAGTATAGGGAAGAAAATCTGTAAGACTCCCAGTTGTAGAAGTTTCTGTGCTGTGGGGATCTGTTCCAGCATTCTTCTGTCTCTAGATATGTTCATAAACCTGAATTCTATCTTAACTACATAGTTTAAGGAATTTTATTCAAGCTTCATTATAGTAGTAATCATTGATTATTAACTTAATTACCAGTCCTATTTTCTTCCCCAGAGGATGGGATTGGATGAAGCTGAAAATTCAAGTAATTTTTCATGGAGCTATTTATTTAAACATGAAAATGTGTTTAATTTTAATATAAAATGAGGCTGCAAACATTTTATACAGCAAGAGCAATATTTGAACAATTACTTGGTGTACAAATCATGTATGTATGTGTATATATATATATATATATATATATATATATATATATATATATGAAATGCAGTAACTTTGTGAACTTGGTCATGTGAAGATAAAAGGGAAAGTTCCCAAACTATGATTTGTTGAGTCAGTATTCTTAAATTACCTGAGGAGTTATTTAAAATACATGTGCTTTACCAAATTGGGTTTAGAATGAAGCTAATGGAGTTGAAGCTTTATGGTATCTGTTTCCTAGGCACCTTTCAAGGCCCTGAATTTTTTAAGTCAGAATTCTTTTTCTACAACTAAGCTATCTAGATTATATACATTTTAGTCTTCAAAAAAAATCTCAGTGTACCCTGATTCTCATGGCCCAAAAGACATCCTTATTTAAATCTTGACAGCTAGGTTTGTAGAATCTTAAAAACCACATACTTTCTAATAATTTCCATTAGGGAATTGAAAACCAGAGATTAAACTTTTAGAATTTGTATTACAGAAAATTTAAACAAAAAAGTAGACAGTCCTTAATGTTATCCACAATCCTACAATTTTTCCTGGAAGATATTATAATTGAGAACATACAGAAATAAGACTATAAATACCAAAGGCACATACATTTAGAATATCATCACAATAAAAACAAATACTGACTCAGTCAGAGACACCATTTTTAAAGTGAAGAGTGATCCACTATCACATATTGAATCTGTTGGTATCTTGATCTTGGCCTTCCTAGCCTGCTGACCTATAAGAAGCACATTTTGGTTTTTATAAATTACCTCCGTATAAGATGTATTTTCATACTGACACGGATGGACTGAGGCACTTGGGAAAAGTTAATAATGAAAATAATAAAGAACCCCATCTACAAAATGAATAAACAAATAAATAATATTTGTAATTATCTTCTGATGATGAACATGTGAATACACGGTAACTTAGTTCTGTTCCACTATAAATTCACACCTGAAAGAATGGGAGAAGTATCCAAATTGTGTGTAGGAGTGTCATGACAGCATTGCTTGTAACAATCAAATCTTAGACCAAAAAAAAGTTCATCCAGATGAAAGTGGGGACATAAATTATGATATATTTACAAACACAATAATTTACAATTTATAAAAGTACAAAGTTAATGCATGTGCAATAACGTATGGATTTCATAAACAATAATAAATAAAAGAAGTCAACTATATTAAATCATATGCTGTTATTTTGTTCATACAAAGATGAAAAGAAGGCAAGATGTATGTTTTAGAATTCAACATGAGCGTTCCTATAAGAAGAAAGGAGTGCCTGGATCTGGCACTGGTTGTTACTCACAAAAGTATGCTGACTTCATGATAATTTGATGAATTTTTTTCAATTATGATTTATGCAAATTTTCCAAAATAAAAATTTTTTTAAAATAAAAAGAGATCTGTTGTGTATAGCAAGTACTATTTATGTAATGATACTGATTTCTTTTAAAGACTTGTTATTTGTTATATGTTTAAAATAACCAACATGCATAATTGATAAGTAAACTTTTAAACAAAACATTTGTCATTATATAGCATGATATATCAGTCTCAGAATTAGGTGTACATACAAAGGAAATTAAATCAGTATGTCAAAAAGGATATGAAAATATATATATATATATATATATATATATATATATATATATATATATATATATGATATACACACACATATATATAATTCTATATATGATACAAGCACGTGTTTATATATATTTTATATATACGTATATAAAATTGTTATAGCTGTATACCCATGTTTATTGAAGCATTGTAAAAATACCCAAGGAAAACAGTGTTTCTAGCTTGGAAAATAGCAATGAAGAATTTTTATTGGCTTTACTTTTAAGGCCAGGATGTTTAATGACAGTTTCATGGCATTGGGGACCAGCATCCTTGACAGAACCACTGAGATCTGTCAATCAGAAGTGAATAGACAATGTTAGGATCTAAAGGCCATGAGAATAAAGGAAACAAAGTAGAGACAGTCTTGTCTCAAGAGAAAGATAAAAGTTTCTGAAACATACCTCACTAAAAGAAGCAGCAACGGATGTGGGAAACAATGGCTCACAGTGAAGGCTGGCAGGAGTAACCTAATGGATATCTTGACTGAATAGGTTATTAAATGTTCTCATTATTTAAGAAGTTAGAATTTCTCTACAGAAGAAAATCTGTCCTGAAAGTCCCTAGTGAGGGCAAGATTTTTATGTTTATATTTACAATTGCAGAGCTTTTGCAACCACTTTCAAAACAATTATTCTTTCTCCTTTGTCACTTCATAACATTGAGAGTAACTTCAAGTGTAATTAAATTTAAAAAGAAAAAGTTTTTCTCCAGAAAATGATAGTAAAAGTTTGAAACATGGTCAGTGTTCAAATCAATATTTTTCAAATAGTCCATTATTGTTATATACTGGAATTTACACTTACTTGAAGAGATGTTTTGTCTGTATGGCGTTTCATTAAAAATTCTAGATATTTTAGAAATTTTATTTCAGTGCTTTTCAAATTATATCAAGTGACATTGGCCACATAATAGAGTTTAGAAATTTACACAAGCTGAAATCAATGCCTCTCACTAAAATTCTTCCATGAGAAAATATCACAGAAATGTGTTCTTAGGAAAATGAAGTGTATGGTGAAAAACTGATGGAAAACTAAGATTTTCTATTATATAAATCAATTAAGTTAGGATGTATGTATAATATTTTAAAGATTTAAATTAATAAAAATGTATTTTAATCATTTTAAATATATGAGGACTTGAAATAAATTTGAAATACCAACCAAAACAATAGAAGTCAAAAATATCAATAAATTAATAAGAGATTAGGAAGTAAATATATTAGCATTTTAGCTGATTTTAAGTGACTGAAATCTAACTATTTAGTATTTTAGATTGATTTTGTACTGGAAAAAAAAAACATAATTCATGCAGGATAGTTCTGCTTTTGGAAAAATATTAATATTCAAGATTGAGGAAAAGAAATAACAACAACAAAGTCTATAAAAGTCATGATAAATATTGATGCTCCTTGTTTACAATGAGGTTACATTCTGGTAAACCCATAGTAACTTGAAAATATTTTAAGTTAAAGATTTAGTGCAGTTAACCTACTGAGCACCATAGTTTAGCAACACAGAACATTCTGGAATATGACTATTTTCACTCTTGATTGTGTGGATCACTGGATTTCTTTCACTATGCATCATCACACAAGACTACCATATGCCTGTAATCCCATCAGCTTTGAAGGTAAAGACAAGTTCAAGGCCAGCCTCAGCAATTTAGTGAGGCCCTCAGTAAGTTAGTGAGAGCCTGTCTTCAAATAAAAACATTTAAAAAAGCACTGGAGATGTAGCTCAATGGTTAAGTGGTTCTGGATTCAAACCCTGGTACCCAAAAAGGGCAGTGACACAGGTATCACTGTCAGTTTTTAACCAGATTTGTAGTGAGAACAGAGAATAAGAAGTAGAGTGGAAAGATTTGGAAAACTTTCTCTGTTTGTCCAAAAAAGAACATGTAAAATTAGGACCAAGGAAGGTGTTATTGTTGAAGAGATGAAGTGTCATTAAAAAGAAATTATGTGCAAATGGCCAACAAATGTATGAATAAATTGTTCAACATCTTTAGCAATTAGGGAAACTATACTGAAATTTTATCTCACTCCAGTTAGAATGACAGTCATTAAGGATGCAAGTAATAACTGTTGAAAAGGATGTAGAGTACAAGGAACATTTTGGTACTGTTTGCATGATTATAATCTAAGTATAACCACTATAAAAATCAGTACAGAGGCTCATAAAAGACTAGGAATGGGGCAATCATATATGGTGATATTACCTAGCTTTACTATGTTATGAGGAGTTGCTTCAGAAAACACTCTAAGTCTGAATTTAAAAAAAAAAAAGAGAGAGAGAGAGAGAGAGAGAGAGAGAGAGAGCATTATTTACCTGGCCAGGGACTGTCAACCACCAATAGAGACTAAAGCTCTGTGGGAGAACAGAAATTTCCTGGCCTATGTCTTGGGAATTTAAGGACGAAAACCACAGCTCAGGAACTTTCCTTTGCATCATGCAAGCAATCCAGTCATAGAAGTTAAAACAGCAGTTAGCAGAGCAACTCAGACAATTGCTTCTTGGGTGTAAGCAGGTGTTAGACAAACATATCCTGGGTTTGAGCTGGTTGTTATTAGGGTTGGGAGAATCTACTTCAAAGTCTTGGGTCTCCAAGATCACCATACCCTGTGTTGACTACGTTTGATGGGTTACAAAGTACAGAAGACAATATATATATTTTTGAATTTAGCAGAAAACAGCTTTCGTTTCAGTTTCTCAGAGACAACTCTTGTAACAGTTTTTTTATAGCAGGGAGCAAAATGGAGTTTCAGGCCTGCCTATGACAGTTCTTGCTTTTTAAATATCTTATCTCACTTATCAAATTTTTATATCTATAATCTATACTTTTTACTAATCTATAACCTATAACCTATAACTTACTCTCTTTTTGGTTGTATTTATCAGTTCACACTATAATAACTACTCCCAAATGTTACCTAAATAGTTAAAGTTAGCATATCGAAGTGATATATTCATATCCATGTTTATAGTAGAACAATTCACAATAGCCAAATTATGAAAGCAGCCTATGTGTTCATCAATAAACAGTGGATAAAGATGATGAAATGATACAAAGGTTGAATAAATATTATAATGGAGTTTTATTCATTTATAAAAATATTAAATTATGTAATTTGCTTGAAAGTTAATGGATCTTGAGAATATTATATTAAGTAGAATAAACCAAACTCAGAAAATCAAGAGTCATATGTTTTCCCTTCTATGTGGACAGGGCCTATCAAATTTTTGAATCTTACATATCATCACCACATGTCCCAGATGTCAGGTGAGGAACTATGGGATATAATCTTTGCCCTGTTGGTTTTGGTTTTGTTTTTCCCTGATTATTCCTTGGAATTCTCCTACTCCTTTTATTCCTCACATTTGAAATGAGAAGGTTTACTCTGTACCTGTCCCAACTTTGTATGTTTGAAGTATGTCATTTGTGTTTTGATTTTCATAGGTGTTTACTCTCAAGTCTATGTGTTACTCTGAATCTTAGAGGAGACTATGGCCTTGAACTTTTGATCGATATTTTGATCAATGCTTAAGCTGTTAATATTAGAGGACACTTGAAGTTGGAATGAATATGTTTTACTTCATGAGATGGGCATGAGGCTTTGAGGTGCAGGGGCAGGAGGTCATACTCTGGATTTGGTTCATGCCCCTGACACTCATGTGTTGAAGACTTTGTCTCCAAATAGTAGCAAACACACTGAACAGCAGTGTTCAGAAGTGGAACCTTGGGAAAGTAATTGGACCAAGAATACTCTATCCTCATCAGTGGAAGGAGATTAATCTGTTGATGAATTCATTATATCACGGTATTACTGAAAGGTGGCAGAAACTGTAAAGATGTTCGTCTAACTGATTTAACTGGAAGAAGTAGGTCACTGGGGCTTGCCCTGGAAGGGTCCATCTTATCCCTGACCCCTTCTGCTTTCTCTCTCTCTCTCTCTCTCTCTCTCTCTCTCTCTCTCTCTCACACACACACACACACACACACATACACACTTTCTCTGCTTTTCCAGCTGCCCTGAAGTGAACAGCTCTGCCTCACCATGCTCTCTCCACCATGATGCTCTGCCTCACCAAAGGCCCACAATGATGGAGCCAGCCAGTCATGGAATAAAACTTCTGAAACAGGGAGTCAAAATACATCTTTCTTTCTTTAAGTTGTTTTTCTCAGCTATTTTGTAATAGCAGTGAAATACTAACACATGACCATAGCTATTTATAACAAACAATTACTGGTTAATAATTAATTGTCTTAATGTCTTCATCCATCACTGTTTGAATTCATTCATGAGTGATCTGCTGAAGAGTCAAGACTTTTTTTTTTTTTTTCTGGTACTAGGGATTGAACCTCAGGGGAACTCAAACACTGAACCATCCCCACCCCTGTTTTGTATTTTATTTAGAGACAAAGTGTCGCTGAGATGCTTAGCACCTCACTTTTGCTGAGTCTGGCTTTGAAATCTCAATCCTTCTGCCTCAGTCTCCCAAACCACTGGGATTACAGGCATGCGCCACCACACCTGGAAAGACTTTTTAAAAATACTATTTGTTAATTATATGTCTATATATATTTACTTTCTAACCATGTCAGAGATGTATTTTTATGAGTTCATCTATCTTTCATTGAAGAGTTAGAAATATTTGACTTGAATAATTCTTCAGCATACTATGACATCTAGGTAATCCCGCTTTTAAATATTTTATGATACTTGCTTGCCAATTACTGATTCCATTCTTTCAGCAACACTATTTTTTCCCCAATGTATGAGAAATATTTACAACCATTCTAAGTTACAATCATTTAAGATTATTATGATTTTTGACTAATTTTATACTTGAACTTCCCATTTCTAATTAATATATTTCCTTTCTCTTTCATTTATTAAGTCTATCAAAAAGTACAAAACTCACAACTCTTTGTGCATATATATATATATATATATATATATATATATAATTTGTTTATGCAGTGTTTAATAAATTACATAATTTAAAGTAGAATATAAGCTGATATTAACAAGTTTAAATAAAATAATCGACAATCAGCTTCCTATTGTTGCCCAACCAAATTAGCCCAAATTCACTGACAAAAATCACATGAAGGTACTATCTTATAGTGTTTGAGGTCAAAAGTCCAAAGTAAGATTCATTCCAATAAAATTTTATCAGCAGTTTCACTCTTCATGGATACCCTAGAGGAGAATCTCTTTCCTTTCATTTCCAGTTTCCAGAGGCTACCTGCATTTATTGTTGGTAGCCCTTTCTTTCATGGCTAAAACCAGCAGCTACACAGCATCTTCTCCCCCATGTGATCTTTGTGTCATTTTCTTACTTTGAATTTCTGCCTCCATTTTATAAGTGTCTTAGTCTTTAGAATTGGCCCAACAGACTAATTCAAGATAGTTTCTTCTCGAAATTCTTAACATACCTGCAAATAATTTTTTATCATTCAATTCAAACTATTTAAAGGATACAAGTCTTAGAATGTTGACATAACTGGAACATTGTTTTGTATCATACTGACCATCTCTTTTATCTCCTAGGAAGAAAAATACAAGCACATATTTCTCAGTAGAGAATAATCTGCCTCCACGTGGTTACTATGTTTTGAGAAACAAGACCACATAAAACTGGAAAAGTTTCAAAGAGGAAGACTATTTACCCACAAAATCAGTAACTGTTTTAGTCAGATTTCCTCCAAATACCCACTGGGACTAAAATACCAGTCAAGAGCTTCTTAGAGTAAGAAAAGTGTCTTTGGGGCAAACAGTTTCAGAAAACTCAGTCCATAGATTACTGACTCCATTTGTCTGGGCCCAAGAGGAGCCAGCACATCTTGAATGAAGGACACAGCAGAGGGAAGAAGCCCACCTAGTGGTGGGGTCAGGAAGCAAAGAAAAACAGGAAAAAAAAAAACCCTTCCATGGCACAACCCCAGGGGCCCACCTGCTCTAGCCAGCCACACCTAATTAACTCCTAGTGAGTTCTTTCAAACTAGGATGAACTGATTACCTTACAATTCTCACAGTCTAATCATTTCACCTCTGAATATTTCTGCAACAACAAAGGAGCTTTTGAGGAACATCTCATATTAAACCCATAACAGAAGCATAGAGACTATTAAAATATCCTTCCCTAAGCCTATATCACATGTCATATTGTGTTTAACAAACACTAAAATCATATAGAATTTTCTTTGTTAACAAATAGAATTGCCATCCCACTTTTCATATTGAGGTAAATTTTATCTAATTTTTATGTGATTATAATATTTCACTTTTTTTCCTATTTTTGTTTCTTTTGCAGTCAAGTGTATAATAAAATTCCCTAAGTGTGTGACCATATAGAAGTATGAACATATTTTTTCAAGGACACAGGCTATGGAATGTTACTTTAAGTGTAACCAACTGATGAAAAATTAATAGTCTTTGGATCCTGACAAATAGTTCTTCAAAACGACTGTATTCATGTGCACATCTACCTCTACTGTTAAAGGTATGCCTTTCTAGACATGCTTTATAAAATTGGATAATGCTGTATTTTTTCTAGATCTTATTTCTGAGAAACATTTTATTGTTTTCACTTACTTTTTATTTACTAATGAGAAAGGGGAAATGTTTTAAGTGTGGATGCATTTGTATTCTGCTTTCCAAAGCCCTGAGTCTAGAATAAGTAACTCAAAATAACTGGCTAAGGTGCTGATACTAGCTTATGTCTTTCTTGCCTTTGCAACAGTAATAGTGACCTAAGATGAGAGATATATATCAGTGTTCAAAACCAACAATATGGCAAAACAAGGGTCTTGAACCAAACAGTGAGACAGACAGTAACAGATGAATGTCTTCAGCAGGCTTTCAGTAATGTCATTTTTGCTCAATTTCCCACAATCTGAAATCCCAGTTCTTCATTATTATCTGTGAATGGGTCTCCAGCTAACTTCATTACTATTTTTAAATTGTTCAATTGCTTCTTTGATACATCTAATAATATTTTGGTGACTTTCTATGAAAGTCACCTGGGTCAATTTCATTTACTTGATGGTAACAAACCTAGACAAACTACAGTTTGTTTTCACCAATACAAAGCTTGTATTAACTAACTAAGGATTATAGTGAGGATTAAAATACATAAAATTTCCTGTATGCATTGCTTGTTATGGAGGGAACCATCAAACTACACTGTTTACTCTTGTCACTGAAATATGTAGTGAATTCATTTATATTATGGCCCTGATGTATTCTGGTGGGAGCACGTTATAATAGATTTCTTATCAAGTTCAAAAGAAGTTGTAATCCTATTCTAAAACTATGAAAGATGTTCAGGAACCTATTACAATTATAATATTTAATATTGAGAATTTATAAACATCTAATGTTTCACCTTCATTTTACAAATACATTAACTAAGATAGACTACTGAAGTGATTTTGTGAACAGCACATTAAAAGTTAAAAACAAAGCTAATATAATATTAAATATTCCTGATTTCTATTTACTTTTTCAGTATATTTTAGTAGATTTGGGTACACAATTTATGTTTATAGAATTTGGTGCAAAATTAAATGAACACCAATTATTTTATCCTAGATTTTATTATCTATTTGTATACACGATTTAATGGATTTCAAACTGTATCTTTTTCTAAAAAACACAGCAGGCTTCTTGTTTTCAAAACTTTGTGAATCTATTCTGGCATGATTCTTAATAAGTGAAGAACACATTTTAGATACTTTTAGCATAATGATGTGACAGTAAATGCTTTTTCCTATAAGGATAATTCATTTTCCAGAAATTGTTGAGTGTTAAGCAATTTGAAAGAAACTATATTTTGTGTCTGTCCTTCATTGTAATGGTGCCCTATTCTTACTTAATCGCTACTATAAAAGAGATTGAGGTCTAAGTACAGTCTAGAAAATCAGTTAATTTTATTCTTCAGCTCTACCAGGAGAATGAATATACTTACCTTGCATACAATATTAGATGCAATATATTGATGCACACATTCATCAAAAACTTTAAATAATTTTTCAATACTATCTTCCCTGATTTCAACAAAAAGACAATACAACTTGTATGATTTGTAGGTATATTTCAAAACTAATAAATTATATAAAGGGATAGTTTAATTAATAATAATTTCTCTATTCTCTTATATGCAATCTTCCAGAAATTCATTTTAGAAAAAAAAGAAATAATTTATATTTCTTTTGACAAATCCTAAATTTAAATTATACATTGTCCACATTAATTAATGGGAAAACATTGCTTTAATAGAAGGCATGCTTATACCTATAGAAATAAAACAGGGTACTCCTAAGTTCTCATTGAATTATTATTAACAATAAATGTTATTTCCAGAATTTAGAAAACAGAAAAAAAATCCACAAGTGTACTTGAAAGCTAAAATTCCTGCATGCAAAGAATTATTGAAACACTTAAGAGTTTACAGGCTGTGAATTTTGATATTTTAAATGTTTTCAGCCATCTCTGTTATTTCTCTATAACTTACATTATTCTTTCATCTTAAGGAAATCTCTTAATGAACTGTTGTCTTTAACTTTCCGCTTTTCTTTCTTTCTTAGCCTTTTGCAGTGTTCTTCATTTCAGAATTTTTTTTTTGTACCATAAATTCAGGAATGGAACTCAGGGGTGCTTAGCGATTGAGTGACATCCTTACATACTTACCCTTTTTAGGGCCCTGCTCAATTGCTGAGGCTGGTTTTTAACTTGGAAACCTCCTGCATCATTTTCCTGAGCCACGGTGATTATAGGCATACATCACCACGCCAGGCCATTTAAGCTTTTTAAGTTATATTATTTTCTATTGTTTTTTGTTGTTTTATGTTTTAGAATCTATAAACAACTTTTTTGAGGTAAAAGTATATGTAATGCTACATCAATATCTACAACACTTTAAAACATTTTATTGCAACACTTTTATTTTACATGTGAACTTGGAATAATCATAAAGTTGATTGAAGAGAAAAATGAAGTTGTTTATATTAATTAATATTTAAAACTTAATCATATTTTAATATCAGCCTAAATTATTCCTGTGTTGATTTGGAAACACTTTTATAAAAAAAGACAGATTCATATAGTTTTATAGGTAGGTAAATTTGATACCTTCTTTACATACTAAACTCATTTAGACCCTTGCAAATAAAGAAGCAAGAAATTCTTAACCAAAATCAGATAAATAACAATAGATGAAAGTGTAAATATATTAGTAAATTTCATTTAAAAGGTGCAGAAAATAACTCTCATGTTTCCTAACATTGATCCTTTTAAAAAATGTTTGATTATTTGCTATTAAAATGTATATGTTGGGCTGGGGATATGGCTCAAGCAGTAGCGGGCTCGCCTGGCATGCGCGGTGCTAGGTTTGATCCTCAGCACCACATACAAATAAAATAAAGATGTTGTGTCCGCTGAAAACTAAACAATAAATATTAAAAATTCTCTCTCTCTCTCCCTTTCTCTCTCTCTCTTAAAAATGTATATGCTAATAGAATTTATTTTCTAAATTATGACTTTTACATGCTGAGTAAAAATTTCATCATCTGTATAACACCAGATATTTTCCTTTACAAAGTTCATACAGAGGTATAATTTGGTCAAACAGGGCCAAATAGTTAATAAAAATATTGGGAAAATATGAGTTACCATAGTGTATTTTAAAAATGTTTTACATACTAGGGTCTTCACAAAGATCTAAAAATTAAAGGAAATGTGATTCCTGGAATGTTGTCTCTGGATTAAGTAGCCTCAATATAAAAAATTATTTGAACATCATTCATGTGTTTGTTTTCCATTATCATTCCCTAAGGAGGAATTAAAAGAAAATTAATAAGAAATTAAATATTAGGAAAATATTTGTTAGGCAAGATTGAACTTTGAACTTTGGAAGACCAAAAACTATTGTGATGTGATGCTTTTAATTTGATTCCTTTGTTCTTCATGCCTGGGATATTACTGGATCCAAATATAATAGGTACTCAATAACTACTTATCAAATCAAATTTGCTACATATGTTTGTTTAATTCATTGTGCAGGGGATTGAATCCAGAGGCGCTTCACCACTGAGCCACATCTCCAGACCAACCAACCTCCCTTCGTTCCTTCCTTCGTTCCTTCCTTCGTTCCTTCCTTCCTTCCTTCCTTCCTTCCTTCCTTCCTTCCTTCCTTCCTTCCTTCCTTCCTTTATGTCTTTCTTTCAGACAGGGTCTTGGTAAATTTCTTAGGGCCTCACTAAGTTGCTGAAGCTGGCTTTGAAATTGCAATTTTCCTACCTTCGGCTCTTGAGCCATTTGGATTACAGGCATGCACCACCATGCTCTACGAAATAACTGAATAAATAGTAGGTTTAAAAATTTTTGCATAAATGATGTGTTCAATCAGTAGTAACTAACTATATCCCTAATATTTAATATTTAACATGAAAGTACATAACTCAGTTCATCCCTATTATTTGATTCTTAAACCTGCTCAATATTCAGAAACATTGTATCCTATTACTATCTTCTAATGAACTCCAGTACTTGAAACAGGTTGAAAAAAATAAGTTTTAATGGTATATGTATTCTGTATTTTCACATCATAATGCCCCATCTAAAACTATATTCATTGCTTAACTGAATCATCTTCTCTTAGTTCTGCCACTAACTTGAAATAGCATGGTGTATATTTCCTTCTTTGTTACCAATATCTTTAAACAAATTAAAATCACAATTTGCATTATATTTCAATGATTATATTTTAAGCTGTTTTCTGAACTATTACACATAATCTAATTAAGTAAAATTCTTTCAGAATAAACAGTAAACCCAGTCAAATAATATACAAAGAAGAAAAATTGGGAGAAAATGAGAAAAATTTGTATCTCATAATATTCAAGTAGGCTAGCGTTTTGTCCACTCTGATGTAATTTCAGGAGTTCACAAAATCATCTTTCAAAATATCATATTAGGATTTAAAATACTACCAGTACTTCAACATTTTCCATTAAACATTTCTATTTTTTCTTTTTTCTGTACTGAAAATAAGGTAATATTTCAACAGAAAATTGAAAAGCTACATCAGAACATCATATGTATTAGAACAAAGAATTGGTTCCACTTGCATTGAGATGCTGTAGTTCATTCTCTGCACATTTTAGCAAGCAAAGACAAAGCTCTAAACTTATATCTTGGATCTGGGATGTGTGAAATTTTAGATGCTGGAACAAAAAACTTTCCCCAGAAAAATGAAGGAGAAAAGCCTGTAGGTTGTTCCTACTAGAGAATAGGCCTGGACATAATTTCGTCTCTATGGTTTATTTGTCAATCTTACTCCATCTCATCCACATTGATTCTGGACACTGATTTCATTCGGGAAATGGAGTTGAGGCTGATCTTTTCCAGGATAGGAGTAAGCTCTCTCTTACTAGCTTATATGCCTTTCTGCTGGTTTCTCAATTACACTAGACTGTCCGCATCAATTGATTGCCAGAGGAATATATTAGTTTGACATTTGAGAGAAAGGTGAAAGGTGTTGTTCCCTCAACTCTGGCTCCATAGTCTATTGACACTGGGAGAAAATACTGATCATGTCATTTTTGTAATTATTAAGATTTCATTAAAGTTGGGATTCACACTCTAGATAAATATATTCTATATCACACCCCAACTTTTCTTCTTCCTGTTCCTTGTTTTTTTTTCTTTTCAATTCCATCACTGTAAGGGTAAGTTTGGGAATTCTAAGTGGTCATCAAAAATTAACTTTGCTTTTTCTAGTAGTTATTTTTTCTCTATTTTTATTTCTATCAATTCTAAGGAAGATGTTAATTATTTCCTTTTCTGAAAAAGAACTCTAAAATAAGCAATTTTTGCATGTTCTTTTCACATAAAATATCTTATGACATCAAGTTATATCTACTTTTAAGAGAGAGCCCTCTAATATTGTGTATACTATACTTTTCCTTTAACAATGTATTGAAGTTCAAGTAATACATGAAAGAAAAGCACATACTGACAAGATTAATTGCTATTATGGTTTTAAAAGAATAATAGCATTTGACAGTTTCACCATTAAAAAATAATTAGTCATAGATAATTTCATGTCTTTCCAGAGAAACATATATACTGATAGATATTGTACTAAAAAATAGCATGAATGTTTTAAAAAGCAGATAATTATTGCTTGGTTTGTTTTGTTTTAAAATCAGAGCATTGATTTCTTTTTCTTAACATTACAATTCTGTGTTAGTGTTCCATTCACATAGTATTTGAGGTAATCAACTTAAAAACTGTATGATTTGGCTATAGAATGTTTTCCACAGGCTCATGTATGGGAAGTTTTATTCACAATTCAGGAAACTCAGAAGTCGAGCTTTTGAGCAGTCATTGGATCATTATAGGTCTGGGATCTCATCAATGGGTTAATATATTCATGAATCCCTAACTGAATGGGCTATTGGGAGGTGGTAGAAACTGTATGAGGTGATAGCTAGTTGGAGGTGCTGCAGTCTGGCTGGCTGGGCAAAATAGCCGGGGGTGATGAACAACTTGTGTACATTGATACAGCAGGAGTGGGAGCCGTTTATTGTAGGACAGGAGGGGTATATATACATTCCACACAGCTTATCTTAATTAACATAAACTAGATACAGCAGTCAAACAATAAGGAATCTCCACACTTAATGGCTCCTGGCCTTACTTCACAAACCACTCCCTCTGGCAAAATGCCAGGCGCCGTCTTGACTTGTTTACAGACCCTAACAGGAGGAAGTAGGTTACCAGGATTATAACCTAGAAGAACGAATATACTGTATATTGTCCTTTGCTGCCACTATTTCCTGACTGCTATGAGGTGAGTAGCTTTCCTCTGCTATGAGCTTCTTCCATGATCTTTTTTTCTTCTTCTTTTTTTTTTTTTTTTTTTTTGGGGGGGTAATGGAGATTGAACTCAAGGGCACTCAACCACTGAGCCACATCCCCAGCTGTACTTTGTATTTTTTAAATTTGAGACAGGATCTCACTGAGTTGCTTAGCCCCTGGATGTTGCTGTGGCTGGGTTTGAACTTGTGATCCTACTGTTTCAGCATCCAGAGCCACTGGGATTATAGGCATGTGCCACCGCCCCCTGCTCCTGCCATGATCTTCTGCCTCACTTCAGACCCAAAGCAATGGAGCCAGCCAACCATGGACTGAAACCTCTGAATCAAGAATAAAAATGAATCTTTCCTTCTTTAAGTTATTTTTCTCAGTTATTTTGTCAAATAGATCCAAAGTTAACACAGAAAATTAGTATCAAGAAGTGGGGTTATTGATGGGACTATACCTGACCACCTATTACAGAGGCCTTTAGAACTGATTTGAGAAAGTAATTCAGGAAAAGTTTGGAGATGCAGGATAGAGAACATGAGACTGTTTTAGCTGAGTTTAAAGGTTAATTATGGTATGAGCTTGGAAGACCAGAATTCTGAAAGGAATTCACATGGTTAAGACTATTTATGGGGTTTCAAATGGCAATGAGACCTCTATTAGCAATTGGACTAGAGGTCATTTGTGTTACATTCTGTAAAATACCTTGTCTACATTTTCTCCATGCCCTAAATCGTTGTGTGATGCTGTGTTTAAAAGGAGGTAGACTAAGCAAGAAAATTTCTAGGTAGTACACCATTTAGACTCATGTATGGTATTTCTGATTCTGGCCAGGTTTACAATGAGGAAGAGCAGCAACAAGCCTAGCAGATATATTTGAAAAACTCACAAGTTGGCCAGAAAATCATGTAAAGTTGGGGTGAAGGAGGGTGTGTCTGCTGAAGAGATTAATGCCTTAAAAAGAAGCTGATTAGGGGCTGGGGTTATGGCTCAGCTGCAGAGCACTCACCTAGCACATGTGAGTCCCTGGGTTCAATCCTTAGCACTTCATGAAAATAAATAAATAAAGGTATTGTGTCCAACTACAATTAAAAATAAATAATAAAAAAGAAGCTGATTACTTTGCACTGGTACAGTAGGAAAATTCCTTATGAGCATTTCAAATATTTTCTACACCTTAAAATCAGGCTTAAGGGTGTAATCACGAAAATTTCTTTGAAAGACTGCTTTGGAAAGAGATCCTATGTACACTTCTCACACAAAGCCATCTAGGAAGTTGTTTGCCTAGGATTTCTTTCACTGTGTCCAACTATCCAGACACTCAGAGGCTACTTCTGCCATGGTGCTAGTGAGTCTGGCAGTATACACTGGAATCATCCAAGTATTTCTTATTTTGTAGGTATGCAGAATGTGAGAATTATCAGGTCATGGATATTTCTACTTAGTTTTCAAAGGAAGACATACGAATCAAGCAATGTATGACAGGGTTAGAATTTCTATGAGTACAATGGTAAAAGGCTGATGTATGAAGCAGAGAGAGTGAAGAAAATGCTGCAATGAGGAGGCCTCAGGAAGTTGGATATGCCAGGTATTTGGATCATCTGCTGAGGAAAAGTGTAAGCAGCAAGCAGGGAATCAGCACAAGAGAAAGGCCATGCAAGTTGTACCTGGCAAGGCCATAGAGGTAGGATGACCCAAGTCCTTTAAAGTGTAAATCCCACCACTAGGTATTGCGGATGCCAGACATGGAGGTACAGGATTTAATGATTGCCCTGCTGGGTTTTAGTCTTGCATTGATTCAGTTCTCTCTTTGCATATACTCTCTGTTTCTGTATCATCATTCCATGATATTTTTGATATTTACTGCTCATAGTTAAGAGTTGGCTTGAGTATTAGAGAATACTTTAGACTTGCACATGTGAGCAATGCTGACACTGTTAAGACTACAGAGAATATTAAGCATGGACTGAATGCATTTTGCATTGTGAGATGAGCATGAGACCCTTGGGTGCCAGGGCAAAATGTTATAGTTAGGACCTAGAATGTGACAAGAAGTCTCAATTCTTTGTCCTCAATGCAGAAATGTTCAGTAGTGGGGCTTTTGGGAAGTGATTGGAACTTGAGGGCTCTGATCACATCAATGGGTTAACCCACTGATGGACTCATAATTAAATGGTCTACAAAGAGGTCATGAATTTACAGGAGGTAGGTTCTTGTTGCAAGAAGTAGGACACGGAGGGCATACCATGAAAGAGTATCCCTATGTTCAGCATTTCTCAATCTCTGTCTCCCTCTCCCTCCCTATCCCGCCTCCTCTCTTTCCCTCAGTCTCCTTTTCTCCCTTTCTTCCTCTCTCCCTCTCTCCATCCTGGTTCTATGAGGTAAATAAGTATCTTCTACCACATCCTTCTGCCATGGTGATATTCAGACTCATCATAGGCTCTAATGAATGGAATCACCTAACCACAGATTAAAACCTCTGAATTCATGAGCCAAATTTTATTTTTAATCCTTTAAGTTGTTTTCCTCAGGTGTTTGGTAGAAGTGTCAAAAGCAGATACAAAAATTGGAAAAATTTATTTTGGCTCATGATTTCAGAAATTCCAATCCATGTTTGTTTGGCTCTGCTGCTTTTGGTTTATAGCAGACAATATATCATGACAGGATCATATGGCAGAGGAAGCCTGTTCACCACACCTCATTCATACAGGCATTCATAGAAAATTATAGTTCAGATTTGAAACTCAGAATTAAATTCAACAAGGTAAAGAAAACGGCCAAGGTCAATAAGTGTCCAAATGTAATCCTGCTTTTACCCCAAACCTTTACTAGCTGCAGGTCTTCTTCAGGCACAGTCCTGAGGATGCATTCAAGAGCTTGCTTTAAACCTGAGAATTCCAGAGCAGGTGAAGGTGAGATCTCTCCACTAGTAATTTACTCGCTGGAGTTTTTCCATTTGTGGCAGATCTCAGGCTGTTTGCCAATACTCTGTGGCCTTTTAGAAAAGTTAAGATCGTATAGATATTTCCCTTTTAAAAAGATATTTTTATTTAGGGGAAAATAATCTATGGACACGATGAATTCCTTCCTCATATATAACGAACTTAAGGACTTATTAGAGCAGTTAGGAATGTTCAGGAAGTCTTGCAATGGATGTGAGAGAACAATGTGCATGACTTTGTGCAAATTAGGGGAATTTTCTTGTGGTAGCTCTGAGGTGAGTGAATTACAAAAGGTCTTCCTCTGAGTGTTATTGTCCAATGAGACCAAATTATTATTCATAAAACATTTTTTATTGCAGAAAAAATATCCCTTCCTTCTGGCAGGGGAAGATTTGTGGCTTGACCAATGGAATCTTATCTAGATTGAACTTGGCCCCTCAGCAAGATATCTACATGCCCTGCACAAACCTAACAGCCATATGAGATGACCTTGAGATCTAGTTACTAATTATGGATACATAGGTGCACATCCACATTATCCATATGTGCATTCTCTACTTGATGTGTTAAAGGTCATTTTCCATGCATGCATTTTAATAAGGTCACAAGTAAATAACTTTGAGGTTTATTTCATAGAGAACTTGCAACCCAGATTGAATTTTATTTCTCCATCAATTAGACTGTTAATTTGTCTTAAAATGCATGGTATGGTCTCTCTTACCAGCTCAGAATTATTCCCTTCAGAATGCGATCAAAGACTTAAAAACATTTAGTATTATAATCTATTTTTTCTCGTAAGAAATCAATACTGATGGGAAAAGTTTATGCAATTATATATCTGTTTTTATTTAGTTGAGGTTGTGAGAAAGATACAGTTCCCTTAAAGTTTCATTTGAAAGAATCCTGTTTGAAATAAGGAAAATAATGTATCAGGTACACATACCCATTATACTTTATCTTAGAAATGAAGCTGATGGAGAAGAGGACTCAACTTATGTCATGTTATCAAGTGAATCTTATACCAGCACTATAGCTCAAGGCTTAGAATCCATCCCAAACATTCTAATTTGGTTTGGCTCAATCCTTTCACAGTGTTGCCTTAACTCATAATTCTCCAACAGAGAATAGTGAATAAAGCATAAATAAATGCATTATCTATCCTCATGGGTACTGAATAAAACACAAATAAATTTAAATTATGCATACTCAAAGGATCACTACCCACTCTTTCAGGGTCTCTAGGAAGAACATATAATTTGTGGCAATATAAACTGACAAACTAATATTTAAATCATTTTCATTACTGAAGATCCACAAATAGGTTAAGTTTGAGTCATTACTAATGATATATGGGTTAGGTTTGGGTTTTTTTTTTTTTTTAGCCTTAAAATAGTTAAAATAAAGTTTATTTAGTCTTGTGTAAATTATTTAAAATGTAGTTAAAATAAAATCATGTATGGATAAACTGTGATTCATTTTTATGCCCAGACAACACATTTGTACAGAAATTCCTAAATCAAACCAACTTGAAATGAATTGAGACAACAAACAACATTTGTAGTGGAAAAATAATTATTACCATAAAACCTTAATTAACTAGAACCTATAATTAGCCCACATTCATTAAAGACTATTTGAATCCAAATAAATGGTACATGCATAAGTAGCCATGTGCATGTTTAAGAGATTTTTTTCCTGAGAATATTTACCATAAAAAGAAAAATGTACATGTATATAAGCAATTTTAAAGACATTTATATGTAATTGAGAACATGATAAATGTACCTAGTGAGAATAAATAGTTAAACCATTTGTTATAATTAAATGACATCTGTATTATGCTAAACAACATATTCATTGTCTGCCAAAAGCTTTTTTTAGCTTATTCCCACTTTACCCATTTTGTCATTTTGTGACAAAATTATAGGACAGAAATAATAGCATGGCAAAGAAAAGCTTAAAAGGTTTTTTTTTTTCAGAAAAAAAGAACATATTTTGTGATAACAACTGCTTACTCGTTTATTTATCAAATGAGATTGATATGAAAAAATCTAAACTAAATTCCCTAAAAATATTCAAAATATTTCAAACATGTTCAAACATCTATTAAGTATTAGTAGAAAATTAATTGAATTCTATAAAATTTTCAGCAAAAATCTAGTGATATTTTACTCACCATTTTGAAAATGTTGACTTACCATAATTTAAATTAGAATAACTTCAAAGTCAATTAACATTATTTGTAAGCATTTTGGAGTCACATCAGCTTCTACAAGTTATCTGTTATAAGAATTTAATAAGAATTTGTTGCTTAATGTAACTGAGGCCATCTAACCTGACCTCATACAATTTTCACAAATTCAAGCACTTTGGATTATTTAATTACCTTAAATAAAATGCTATACAAAACAATGATTTATGCCAAATGATAATTATTTGTCTTATGTATTTTTATTTTTAAGTGGCATAATATTTGCAGTTATTTATGGGGTGTAGTATGAAAATGCAGGACATGTAGACCATGTGCAATGATTAAATAAGGACAATTAATATTTCCATCTTCTCAAATATCTATCACTTGTGTATGTTGGAAAACATTGGACTCTTCTAGTTATTGTGAAATACATCATAAATTTATATCATGTTGATTGCCCATTTATCTGTCATTCAGATCATTTTCTCTCTATTTTTTGGCAAGTATTAATATATTAATTTGTTCTAAACTATTTGTATTCATGCCTAGGCCTTTGTGACATCCACTTATTTATCTGAACTATATGTGTCTGCCTTTGTGGGTTGTGGTATGGGGTTGATCTGTCAAAAAGGAATAGAGAAGTTGCTGTAGTGAGACTTGGTCTTTACTTTCTATTCTCAGATGTATCCTGTACCAACCAGCTGTGAGGAATAATTTCTTTTTTGGGGGGTTACTGGAAATTGACCTCAGGTGCACTGAACCACTAAGCCACATTCCCAGCCCTATTTGTACTTTATTTAGAGACAGGTTTTCACTGAGTTGCTTAGGGCCTCACTTTTTCCGAGGAGGCTGACTTTGAATTCAACATCCTTCAGCCTCACCCTCCCAAGCCACTGGGATTATAGGAGTGTGCCATCACACCTACGTAGGATGGCTAATTTTATATGTCTATAACCTTTGCCACAGTAAGTAGATATCTGGTTATATACATATGGTGCTTGCTGGGAACATAATTTTAGATGACATTAATATTTAGATCAGTATACTTTCAGTAAAGTCAACTGCCCTTCACAATCTGAATGGTCTGTATAGAATAATTTCAAGGCATTAAAAAAAAAAAGAATGCTGGATCTTCCACAAGAAAAGAAAGTCTACCAGATCTTTGCCTTTGTATCTGAGCTGTAACATCAACTATTTTGGTGGTTTGCCGCTTGCTATATTGAACTTTATAGCTTTCTACAATCATGTAACCCAATTCCTTAAAATCTTTGACCACTCCCTATATCTCTCTCTTTCTCTCTTTGATTCCTGATGTGTGTGTATGTATATGTATGTGTGTGTAAATAAATATATATATATATATATATATATATATATATATATATATATATATATATATATATATATATTTACACACACATACAAATTAAATTAATCATCACATCCCCCTAAGGGAAAAAAAAAACAACTTCATTGTTTATATTCTTTCCTAACACTCAATGAAAGAATAATAAAATAGCTGTAGTTAATTTTTTCCTCTATCAATCTCCTTTTTTTTGGTAAATATGATTGTTTTGGAAATTGTGTTAGTACGCTAGGGAACTGCTTCTCTGACTTTGCTTCTAAGATGTTGTTGTTTTTAATTGGCTTCTCTCTTTCGAAGAAAAGTGTATAGTACTTGAAAAGTATAGAAAGAATGTTAAACAAAACTTCAAGAAATTATGTTCAAACTCTAGCTTCTATAGCTCTAAAGTATATGTTTTAGACAGATTACCTAAAAGTGAAAAAGTGAAGTACATATTTATAACCTATCTCATGGTAGTTTTGGGAATGAAGTTTGATGTATAGGAACATTTCTAGAATATGAATTAACACATTATAAATATTCATTCAAATTTAGTAAATTAGAAATTCTTTGGTTGTGAAAAATATAAAACTGTTATGCCACATTTCTGACTATAGAACCTTTGCTTCCATTCTGTGAGCACATTAACTTTGATCTTTTCATAAAATATGTAAATTCAGCTTGTTATTTTTAAGAAGAAACATACTCAGATTACCACAGTTCAGAGGGGTTCTTTTAAGGATATGTAGGCAAGCTGTTATTGCAGCATATCAAATTAACTTTATCCTATGAATTTAATAGGGGTATACTTACCTGTATCCTATGGATTCTATCACCCACCCTCTGATACAAATTTTTCTTTCTTGCCACTTCTTCTCAGTCCCACCTTTTTTTTTTATCAACATAGCTTCAAAAGGATATATTTGTTTGGCTTAGTAATTATTACTATATATAGTCTAACCCTTTGAGCAGTGTTTTTCTGGATAAGTGAATAACCATACTGGAGATTAATAATATTGGTAGAACACTGTCATCTAACTGGCCAAATTTGTAGACTCCTATGTGATGAAGCCTAAAGCTCTGTCTGAGTAGGACTATGGGTGTCTTGACAAACAGAGATCTATTGAACATGGAAGAATTTCAAATTTCAGTAGAATAATAGTGTACAAAAGAAATAGTTCACAACTTTATGAGCTGAGAATATTGCATTGGAACTTTTAGGGACTGATAATGATAGAGACCTAGTCAAATAAATATCTCTATTGAAATAATTTGACAAGAATCTGAAATGGCACCAGAGTAAATAAAGCAGCAAAATGTACACAAACTCAGAGAAGTGGAAGAGATTCTTTCAGAATTCAATGTATATATTTAAAAATAATTAAATAAGTGCTAACATTATGGATGAAAATATTTGCAAAATGTTTCTATTTAGAATATTGATAACTTTGGAGCAAATAGATGAAGCCCATAAAACAAAGAAAGCAGGCTGACTCTGGAATCTAAAAGAGACAAGAGCTTCTACCCAGAGGAGATTAAGGTTACAGCTAGAATTAAGGTTGCTGATTGATTATCTTAAACTCACTGCTATTTGTTATCTTAAACTCATTATTCAGGTTTCCTCTATCCACAAAATATAGGTGAGCATGTCAGAGACATAAAAGAAGGAAACATATGACAGAGAAAATAAGAGGTTATGCTAATGGCTTCTTAAAAATATTTTTTAAGTTATTGATGGACCTTTATTTTTTATTTATTCATTTATATGTGGTGCTGAGAATCGAACCCAGTGCCTCATCTATGCTGGAAAAGCACTCTACCACTGAGCTATAATCCCAGCCCTGCTGATGGCTTTGACTATGGAATAAAGGCCTATAGGCCATTAGCAAGAAATGCAAGTGACCTCTGGAAGATAGAGGTGAAAAAAAATGGATTCTCTCAGCTCCTTAGCCCATTTGTTGATGGGATTGTTTTGGTTGTTTTTTTGGTGAGTGGATAAAGAAAATATGGTATGTATACACAGCGGAATATTACTCAGCATTAAAAAAAGAATAAATTTCAGCTTTTGCAGTCAAATGGATGGAGTTGGAGAATATCATGCTAAGTGAATTAAGCCAATCCCAAAAACCAAAGGGTGAATGTCCTATCTGGTAAATGGAGGTGGATCTATAATGGTGGGAAGGAGACATGGAAAAAGTGGAGGAACTGTGATTGGACAAAGGGGAGAAAGAGAGGGGGAGGGATAACGGGGGCAGGAAAGATGGTGGAATGAAATGGACATCATTACCCTAGGTACTTGTATGACTGCATATACAGTGCGATGCTACATCGTGTACAACCAGGGAAATGAAAAATTGTGCTGCAATTGTGCACAATGAATCAAAATGCATTCTGATGTCATATATATCTAATTAGAATAAATAAATAAATATATTTTTTTAAAAAGGAATGTATTATCTCCTGGAGCATTTAGAATGTGTTCAATGCTGCCAAAACCCTTATTTTAGCCAGTAAATCCAGTATTCTAGTTTTGCTGGAAAAATAGTAAGATAGAAAATTTGTGTTGTTTATGATAATTTTTCAAGCTATGATACATAGCCAGAAAAAAAAAAACTTTCTAATATGTTTTTAAACTAAGTGCTCATTTAGAAAGATATATTATTGGCCCTAAATATTTTAATCAAATAAGATCAAGTTGGAATGATTGATATGGAAATATGGGGGTTATAAGTAGGGACAAGAATCACTGTACTGAAACTTTTTAAATTTTTGTTATTTTCATTTAAAAGATGGTGATCAGTGTAGGGAATACCTATTTCCAATGCCCAGGACAAAGAACTTGTCATATGGGCCTTGAGGGAAAGCTTATTAAAACAACAACAACAACGCTTAATGGATACAGAAACTATACCACACAAAAACAAAACAAAGCAAAACATAAAACAAGAAAACTGCAGAATTTCTTTCAGGGTATAGAAGGAGCACACAAACACATTTTGAGGTAATTCTCTGAACACAGACAACCTCAGGACCTTTGTTAAAAAAAGAAAAAATAAATTTAAAAAAGCAAAACAAAGGCCTAGACAGAAAAAAAACACTGTGAATATTACATGGTAAAGAGTCACCAAGGTGTTTAGTATGTTCAGGTTCACGTAGACTCAATGTAATTTACTAAATGGCAATGTGTGCATTTGTTTAAATGAAGTAGACAAGTATTTATAATTGAGATAAAAAATTGAGGAATTAAAATATTACAATGGTTTATTTTTCAGTTATTAGGAGAAAAATCACTTTAGACATTTAATAATAAATGGATAATTGCAGTTTTAAAAATATGTCCTCTGAGAAAATTATGCAATTTATATACCAACTGTTCACTTGACACAGTACAATTTGCTAAAGAAGTTTAGCATCATACACAATTTCCAGACCTAGTTCAGCAAGAAGACAATGTTTTGAAAAATATACCTCAGGAAAATAAAACATTTTGTGGCAGCAAATGCAGCTATAACTTATTTTAAACGTGACATCAATCAAATCCAACATCCCAGCAAAAGCAGCAGGAGTTCAGTGGGACTAACCTCAACATCCTGGTATAACAGAAGCTTCTGTGACTACCTCTGGATCCTCCACTTTCTTTTACATGGGACTTGTCACTATTAGCTACTCATTTAACATGTACACAGTGTATGGGTTGTCCTTCCCACCAGGAAATAAAGTCCTCAATGTCAGTTTCTTTAGCTTATTTTGTTAATGAATGGATCACAAAGTGCCTCCAAAAGATTCTGATACATAACCATTTCTCAACAGATATTTTATGTGAAAGGAAATAAGGTAGTATCAAGTAAGGATATTTGAATATTAAAAGCAACACAAAACATGGCCTGTGAAAGTTGCAACCAAATAATTTTTGTTCTAAATAATTTCTCATATTTAAAAATTTACAAATGCCTAGAATTAAAAAGATTAAACAAAGTATTGAAATAAAGATTCTAGTGACAATCTTATAACCATGTAAGTATAAATGCTTATGCTAACAGCTGAAATTTATGTTTATATTTCCATGAAATAACTCAGGTTTATGATGAGTACCTATAAATAGAAATCCATAATTTATTCTTAAAAGTCAACATTTTCTGTGTATTTTGTCCTCCCCTTCAAAGTCAAATTAGGAGGTTATTTTGCTTATATAAATTTTGTAAAATTGTGCATTTCACTTTGGCCCTTAGTATACAGAGTCTCACTATTGAAACATTTTTCTTCTAGAATCTGAACATTTGGCTCCCTCCCTTCTTTAATATGCAGCTGTAAATTCATGTCATAGAGGAGTCCCCTGTAATTTATTCCTCAGATTACCTTAGTATCCACTCAGCAATTCTCTAGCACTCAATTTAAACATAAATTCTATGTTAAACATGTTTTCTCTAGCAATTAAATTGGAATGAATTTTAGCTCTCTTAATGGATTAGAACTCCTTGAGGGCAAAAACATATTTGTTCTGCTTCCATCTAGTTTGTAGACTTCATTGCACATACTGTCTACTTAATATTCATTTCCTGAAGTCTAGGAATTGGGATTTTCAATGGAATTTGCAGAAGCTTAATAAGGGTTGACTGGTAATATCATTAATATATTTTTATGATTGCTGAAATGGAGCTGCTAATTTACTCCCAGTTGGAGTGGGTTGGAACTAAGGCTTTTTGTGTTGTCTTTTGATTCTTGTCTAATTCAGCATTTCTAAGGTCTGAGACACATTGGACTCTTTATATTATAGAAACATTTTGATCATCCAAGGGAGCACAAGTCAGGACTTTATAACTTTATAATCCCATGAAAGTATCCAGATAATCTGACTCATGATAAAGGAATTTTTACATTATTCACTTTGTTTTATCAAAAGCTATATATCATCTATATCTAAAACTGGTAAATATTCTACTTACTAATGTCATATTTCTATATTTGTGAGTATCCCTCATTTACCTTATGTTGGATTAATTATTTTTAATTTTTTTAAATTATAGATGAACACAATACCTTTTTTAAAAATTATTTTTATGTGATGCTGAGGATCAAACTCAGTGCCTCACACTTGCTAGGCAAGTGCTCTACCACTGAGCTACAATCCCAACCCGGATTAATTCTTCTTTAGTGCCATGATCCTTGAAGTTTATGTTAACTTGCTTCCATCAATTCATGATTCATAAGACAAAGCTTGACTCATTTGTGCAGTGGTTCAAGATGCTTAAAACTTCCAGGTTATTTGCTTGTGTTCTTGTGTTGAAGAAAAGTATGTTTTTAATTTTAATTTCAACTTTTTTTTAAACTAGAGATTGCCATCTCTCTGTGTACATCTCTCTGTGTAAATTATTATCTTATAAAAGCCCTTTGGGGCCCATATTCTTCTTCTTTTTTTCAAACTGATGGATTCTTTAGTAAATATCCAGTTCTATCTCCTTTGAGTGTAACAACATTTGCTGTTTCCTGTATCAGATTATGTTCCTGCTACTAATTGTGTGTATGTGTTGGGAATGGCTATCTGTGTGTACAATTCCTAGACCCTGTTCAACTTCATAAAAATGGGTCATGGGCCTGGGACACGTTTCTACCAAAACTGAAGAGCCCTCATAGCCTCTGTCTGGCTTGTCACTTTGCTTGGAAATATCTTTCTGGTTTAGACTTAATTTATGCTCTTCCTTTGTTAAGCTTAAGGATGTGTGTCAGAGTCCCCTAGGCAAGCTTCCAGTTTTCAGTATTTTTGAGTTCATGGGGAAAGGATTAGGGATCATTGCAGCTTGAAGGAGAGCATGTAACCAGTTGTCTTGGGTTAAACTTGGGAGTGGGAGAAAACTCTCTAGCCCTAAGGTACCAACACATACTGGTGTATTTATCTTATGCTCTCTTTTCTTTATGTGAGGCAAACATTATCTGTTCAGTGCTTGACTCTTGTGTTTTCCTTGGGGAATCCACTATAAAGATGTGCTAAGTAGAACCTTTTGGACTTCTCTTTCTGGTGATTAGCATATAATGATGACATTTGCTATTTTCCATGATTTTGTAGTCCTTCCCTGGCATTGATAAGGTTTATGCCATGTTCTGCTCCATAGTGTTATAGAAAATATTATGCAACAGTGCATATGATAAATATATTTAGGGATTTTTTTTTTGCAAATACTCAACAAGTTAACCATAGTGAAGACAGAGTTTTCCCATAAAAGTATTACTTTCTAGTGCTATTCATCATATTCTATAAATATAATCCAGCCCACAAGCAAAAGTGATAGCTAAACTACTAGACTGTATTGTGATCTAGTAACAGGAGCAGTAAAAAAATTGCAAATTCCTGATAGTACCACAGCATTATTTCCTTAGGATGGGAGAGAAGTGATTATCTGCTCCCAGGTGGGCTGAAATCCCCTATAGACAGACCATTCTCCAACCTTAATTGATAAACTTGGGTTAATCCTTCACCCAGAGGTGATTCCTGATGCTTGATCTTTTTATCATTACAAAAAATAAATAAAATAAAACTGATTACCAAATATTCAAAAGAAAAAGCCACATATCCCCTGTACAAGTTTTATAATTATTCTTATATTGGAAGCTTCCATCAAACCAACGTATTTATTGAAATCAGTATGGTTTGCTTTTTGATTATATAATCTATATTTTAATTTTTTTTACAAAACATGAAGGTTCATGCTAATATTGTTTGCTTAAAAAAGTTAAAATAAGTTCTTTTAAATGTAAAAAAAAAAAATACGATGTCCTAAAGCCTTCACAGTATGGAATCACTAACTAGTGAGTTTTCTTCTACAATATTTATATATCACTATCTGAAAAGACTTTTATGAAAAATATTTCCTATTGTTAAATAGCTAAAGATTAATTGGTGCCAAAGAGACTTAGGATGTTCAATAGCTCCAAATGTTGACCTTTCAGATTGGCTTAATTTATTAGATCTTAAACTTGGTTACCTCAAAAAATAAATAAATAAATAAAATGAGCACAATGCAGAACAAATGGAAGAAAAGTCAAAATGTTATGTTGTGTGTGAAATTGTAACACAATCTTCATGAAATGGTTTATATCAGAATTAATTTTCCTACATAGTATATTTCATGATTTTTATGGATGGATTTTGTCACAAACATACTTTGACATCATTTTACTTGATTTTTGGAAAATTTTGATGTTAAAAAATATCAACATTGCTGAAAGTTATTATGGTTGGGAAAAATACTGCTTTGTAGAAAGCCATTAAAAATGTATATTCTTGTGAATGTGCTTTCTCTGTACATTTTCCTAGCTTTTCTAAGAGCCTATAGGACACTCTTTCCTTTTTTCATTTGTCTTTAATAAATTCAAATTTATTTTGTTTTTTTATAATTATAGAATTTTTAAATTTTTTTTATTATCTTTGTTTAGGTATTTCTTAAGGATAAAATGGATTTTCTATAGGATTATATAAGACATATGTTAAGGTGAATAAGCAATTGTGTAGGTGTGATTCATTATATTAGGATATGAAGCAAGGAAAGTAAAAATTTTTATATGATTCATAAAGTTAGATTAAATGTGTTTGAGTACCTAAAAGCAAGTGATTACTTGCAAATTTTAACACTTCAAAAACCATAAGAGGAGTGCAAGAGAATCCATTGAAATTTCTACTTAGATAAACAAGGTAAATTTAGTAGAGATGAAAAGCTTGACTTGATCACTTGGACAGGGAATGTTAATAAAGAAGACAAAGGGAAAACAAAAACACAAATACCTGAGAACATGTGAAATTTGTTAGCAATTTATCTAAAGTAGCAAACATTTTGTTAATGCATTCAAAGACCATCAGAATTATTATCTTCAATTTTTAGCAATTATTGGATATAACTACATTTATGAGATACAATTTAGAAACATAGTTAAATATTTTTTAAAACAAAATGCTTAGAAAACAGCAGTATATGGAATAATAGTATGGAATTTATAGTTCGTAATCTCATGTTCAATATTATAACATCCAGATAAAACACAGGGAAGTGAGTTTCTATCATATAAAAGTTGAGAAATACTTAACAAAAGTAATAATCTTGATGTTACAAAATTCTAGCTGTAAAACCAATACTGCTACAATGATATTCATCAATTTACTTAAAGTTTTTAAAGTTTCAGCTATCACCAGCAAATAATAGCAAAACTACCACATAGGGTCTTTATGGGGATTAAATGTGGTACTAGAAAAAATTAGAAAAGTGTGTCTCATATAGAAATCTTTCGAAATGCCCTTGTTTTCCTGAGATACTTCTAGAAAGTGCCTTCTTGGGGACAGAAAACATTCAATGAATAAAGAGTACAGGATTCAGAATCAGACAGCATAATGAATTCTTAGAGAAATTCAAGTATCTGTGGAGACATACTTATTAAGTATATCTTATTATACTTAATACTTCTTAAGGCTGTGGAGATTAGGTTCTTGTGGTGGTTAATCTGGATTGTCAAATTGATCAGATTCAGAGATGCTTAGGATTATGAGATTTCTGGGTGTGTCAGTGAGGGTATTTCCAGAGACAATTGGCAGGTGGGATAGCAAACTGAATGGAGATACTTGCTCTGAAGGTGGGTAAGACAGCTCAAGAGGCTGGAGACCCAAATGGAACAAAAGGCAGAAAAAGGGGGAAGACTAAGGAATGAAAATTCTCTATTCTTCTTCAGTAAGTGCATTGATTGCTGCCATCATCTGAGGACCTTGAACTTCAGCTGTTTCATTCTTCCACTGTAGACTCTAACCAACAATTCTCCAGGGAGTTCCCAAGCCTTTCAACTCCCTGAGGCTGCATCATTGGTTCTTCCTTTTCTGAGGCTCCAGTTTCTCAGAAAATGTAGCTGCTGGTTCCGAAGGCTGTCCAGTGTTAAGAGAGCCCTTGTGCACTGTCTAGCTTTAGGTATGTCTATCTGTCTATCTAATCAATACCTTTTTGTATCATACAGACAGATATTCTGTTGTCTCTGTCCTTCCAGAGAACTGTGACTAATATGGTTATATATTTTACATGTTGGAAAAAACTGAGGATACTAAGAATTGGGCCCTAAGTCAATGACATTTCCTGTCCTATCTTCCAGAGATTGGTGTTTCCTGGGAATATCATTACTCTCAAATCAGCATGAAAGCTTTTATTCTTGAAAACTATCAATGCACATAAAGAGTGATACCATTTATTTAAGTCTGAAAGAAAGCTTATGGAAGGCCAGAATAGTCATGCTGATGATGTGAATTCTGATCTCATAGCTTTGAAATTGCTCCTGCCCACAAGTATAGTAGCCACCCTACCCCAACCTCTTATCTACAATTTTGCCTGTTGTGACTCCAGTTAGCCTTGGTGAACTATAGTGTGAAGTTTTAAGTGAAAAACTCCAGAAACATAATCCATGATTTTTCACTTGCATACATACTCTTCTGAGTAGCATGCCAAAATCTTGTGCCATTTCATTCCATTTTGTATAGGATATGAAACGTATCTTTGTCCAACACATCCACTCTGTATGTACCACCTGCCCAATAGTCGCTTAATAGCTGTCTTGATTATAAGACCTGTGGTTGTGGCACCACAGTGATTAGGTTCAAGGGTACCCATTTTTTTTAATGGTGCATTATAATTATACATACTAGTAGGATTTGTTATGTCTTATTCATACATCTACATAAAATCTGCTTAATCTCTTTCTGTTATGTAGTAGCAACACAGTAAGTGATAATGTCTATGTCATTCATTTTGCCTCATCTCATCATTCAGATATTGTGTCATCCCATATCATCATATTAAATAGAATATTGAAATTATACTTACAAAATTTTATTAGAATACATGGTTATAATTGTTCTATTCATTAATAGTTGCTATTAATGTCTTAATTTTTATTTATAAATTAAACTTTATCATACATATGTGAGTATACAAAACTCTCTCTCTCTCTCTCTCTCTCTCTCTCTCTATATATATATATATATATATATATATATATATATATATATGTATAAAATTTCAGGATTCTACTAGAAGTCTGGGAACCAATACCCATGGATAAGAGGAGAACACCATCCATTCTATTGCATATCTTATGCACAACCTTGATATTTTAGTCAGTTTTTGAATTGCTGTGACCAAACTACTCTACCAGAAAAATTTGGAGAAGGAAAAGTTTAATTTTTGCTCATAATCCCAGAGGCTCATTTTATTATTGGCTGACTGTATTGATCTGAACCCATGATAAGGAGAGCATCATGGTGGAAGGGCACAAAAGAGAAATATTACTGAGTTGATGACAGCCAGGAAACAGAGGGGGAGCTCCACTCACCAAGGACAAAATATAAACCTCAAAGTTGCAACCCCAGTGACTGTACTTCTCCAGTCACACATGAGCTGCCTACAGGTGCCACCCGTTTTATCCATATCAATGGATCAATCCATCAATTAGGTTATACTTCTAATAATGTAACCATTTTCACTCTGAGAAATCTTGCATTGTCTTGCACATGAGCATTTGGGTAATACCACATATCCAAACCATAAAATTTAACTTAGGGCAAGGATTTGCAAAGAAGCCAGCTCCTTTTCTCTGTAAGTGGCTATAGAACAAATATTTGAAATTTTATATGCCATATGGGTCTTTTAAACTTACAAAATTCTACAGTCCTACCACAAAAGCAGGCACAGAAAATATGAAAATGAGTGTGTGACCGATTTCAGTTACTTATTTTACATATGGATAAGGAAAATTAAAATTTATTAACTTTAATATTTTCTTCCATTGATTTGTTCTGAAATAAAAATATCTGTGTACATCATTGCCAGAAATGATGTACAAAAATAACTGAAGAGCAGCATAAGGGTAGGACTTTTATTCTATATTTTAGAAATACAGTGAGTTTTCCTGGCACAAAATTGGATACTTGATATATTTCTATTGTAGGTGTATTGGAAATTTTTTCAGATGAGAAAATTTCAAAATGGACCAATACGTTCATCATTAAGGCTTGTCTTTAATAGCAATTTCATAGGTTACAATAGGAGACCCAGGTTTTATTTTCTGAAAATAATTTTAATAACTAGATATAATTCAGGTTCTTCCACAGTTAATAAATTGTTATCATGAATGTAATCTTCAAATTTATTTTAAAGAATTATTTGTAATTCTTGACTGAAATAACTTTTAATTTAAAAATGTACCTGTGTACTACTACTAATCATGTCCATTTTATTAATTTTTCTATAGCATACTATACTTAACTCCCTCATTCATTAAATCTCCTCACCCTATCATAAGTATGATTAGGCAAATACTTCCCCCATTTGTACCATTTGTCAGGGTCCTCTTTGTATTAAGTTCTATTATTATTGTCTACTTTTTCTTAACACAAGAGTCTGGAGATTTACTCAGCTTCATAAGCAATTTATTCCTATGGGTTACAATTAGTTTATAGGTAAAGTCACACTGTAACTTTGATAATGGTTTGGTAATGTATTCAATGTATTTGCCTTTTGGGAAAAATGCAGTGAAATCATTGTTAAAATATCCTCTGTCTTTATTCCTTTTCTTGAATTATGATACAATAATTATGACTCAGAATTTTATAATAAAAGGTGAGGTTTTTAGGCTCAATTGTATGATTTATCTTGTCAAAGTTAACTTTATCTCAGCAATCTTTCTGGATATTCTTGTAATCTCACAACAAAAGGCAGATATAATCGATTTGTATAATTAAAGGAGGAACCTTTTGCTTATTTTCATAGTTTATTAAAGAAATGTAATATGCAAATTTGAGACCTATGACTTCTCTAGTTCTACTTTATGTATAATTTGGGGTAAGTCATTGAAGGTTATCAGATGATTTGGAATATGATCATCTGTTTTGTAGGGTAGGAGGATAAAAATAAGTCCAAAATACAACCAAAATGTTTAGAGGAGTATGTAATGAAATGTGTCTTTAGAATAATATATGTTTTTTAAACTTCTTTACTATTTAAATTTTTAACTTTATTTTATTTATCTTTTTTTATGTAGTGCTGAGAATCAAGCCCAGAGCCTCACACATGCTGGCAAATGCTCTACCATTGAGCTATAATCCCAGCCTCTTTCATTCCTCTTTTCTTCCTTACTCAACTCGACAAAGAAAGGAGTTCTGCTCTTACATATTTCACGCTTTGTTTTTACCCAAGAAAAACTAAATGGAAAAACAATAAAACATATTTTAATGTTTTAAAAGCAATGTGTATGGAAATAGCAGAATGTTTGTTATTAAATAATAACAGTATGATCTGGCACTTTCAAAGCCAGTTCATTTAGCATTTGTTCACTATATGGTGTTCAGAGGCTAATAATGTTCTCAGCTGCTATAAATGATTTTATATTTGTAAATAAATCACATATAGATGAATAACAACATTTATCATTGTTACAAAGAATCCAGCTCTTAATTTCACTTCAGTCTGTTAATGTCTTAAGTTTCTTTGTCAATTATTTGCTATTTATGGTGTATTCATTAAATGCATGAAACAAGAAGAAATGTTACCCAAACATAATAGGTTTTAAAATATCTGATAAATATAATTCATTTTTATTTTTGACATAAAATACAGGTGTTTGTATCTCCAAATTGCCAAAATTTCTTTAATTCTTGATAGATTATCATTACTTTAGCTTGTTTGCCTAGTAAAATATTTATATCATGAAAGTATTCTAACACTTGCAAAATAAATGCTTTCCATTATCCATTTTTCTTTAATGTCTCCTTTGAAGAAGCTTTCAAAGAGTGCTTGACTTAAAGTAAAGAAGATCCAAAGGAAATGGAACCACAAAGGTAACTGAAAGTTTACCACAGATGTATTATCAGTATAACTGAATAAATAGTTTCACAGTATAATGCAATTGAGAGTATTACACAACAAAATTGAGATGAGAATTATAAATAAATACTAGAATTGTGGTATTGTGTTAAATTTTGTTATTCCTCGGTATCTCCCTCCAAACCACAATCCATATCTGCATATTTCCTACATATCCCTACCTTGTTCCCTCACCATAAACAAATGTTTCCTTGTATTCTAAGTCTTCACTTTTTTTTCAACTTACTATCCATTCTTATTTTTATGTTGTAGTTCCTTCCTATATACAATAATTTCAACGGTATTAATGTATTTATGCTAAGTAAATTTATAAGTTATATTATATCTGAAGAATAACAATATAATTTGCAGTCCCTTTCTTACATTCAAGAAAATAGTCTTGAACTCAGAGCAAAATATTGATAGGAGGAAAAGTAATGTTCACTGCCATTAAAGGAGTGGGCTTCAAAAGAATGAAAATTCATAATTTGCAAGGAATGAAACCGGCCCCCAGGATAAAACATTTGCCAGATATCAGGGTTCTTTCTGCTAAGTCAGAAGGACAAAGACCAAAGAGAAGGAAGTCAGAAGAAATAGCATTTAAATTGTGTGTGTGTGTGTGTGCAATAATAATAATTGTTAGAAAATATGTATCAGAAATTCTGACCTGATGTAATGGCATGTGCCTGTAAACCTAGCAAATTTGACACAGGAGGATTGGAAATTCCAATCCTGAGCAACATAGAGTGATCCTGTCTCAAAATAAAATAGAAATACAGCTGGGGGTGTAGCTGAATAGTATAGTGACTATGGGTTCCTTCCTCAGCATCACTTCAACAAAAATTCTCAGCATTGAGTGTTTCACAAAATACTTTATTAAATCAATATATACCTCTAATTAATCTACATCAATTGGAGATAAAAAGAAAAGTCTTCAGGTTGTTTTAAATTTGTATATATTTTAAAACTCTGATTCTAGATGTGACTGGTTGAGTTACTAAATGCTGCCCTTCATATATTATGCAGCAACTTTCATATGCTCTGATATATTTTCAGTTCCTTAGGTTCCATACAAAGGACTTGAGGTGTTGCAATCTGCTCATACATGTCATAAGTATATTCATACCAAAAGTAGTGGGCCTTTATTTGGCCTGCAAAAAAAAAAAATTGTTACCACAAATGCTATGCTGGATTTTAATCTTTTGTAACATTAAATATTTGTATATAGGAAAATTATATAAATAACCACATAATAGATAATAGATAATTGGAGGAAAAAGAAAGAATTAGCAAAGGAAAGAGGAAGAAATGACCAGGTCTTGGAATCAAAAGGGAAATGAGGACAATTTAATTCAGAACAGGAAGAAGGATTAGAATTGACATTTGGAAAGGTACCAACATAAAAGCAGAGACTAGGCATAGAAAGGGAATGAGGTTGGAATGAGAAGGAGGTTTTGGTGCCAGAAGTAAAGCAGATATTGAGTTCTGAGCCAGATCAGGCTGTGAGGGTGGTGGCGTCCATTACAGGATTGAGTTATGGCTACAAGGGAGAACAGGATGTGCCTGGCCAGGAGCACACGCACTGGAACAAACTGCAGCACGTGAATATAACAAATGCATTCAGAGCTGTTGGAGGCTGCAGTTATTTAATCATAACTTTGTTCCTTCTGGTGCCAGAAGACTGATGAAACTCTCCCCACAGAGGTCAAACTAATGGTTTTCTCAATTCACTTAGTCAATTACCCACCCTGTGAATAGAAGGTCAGTATGTTGACTAACCACAATTTAAGACAAATGAGATGCATTAAATGTGCAATTGTGCACAAGGTGCCTATGACCTAGCCATTTTAGGGATCTGCTAAGATCAAACCAACCTTAATGACAAAAATTAATGTTTTTACAGTGTATTTTTGTTAAGAAATACAGAAACTATTAAATTGTTATTATGTAAAAAGAATAGGTCATTATTAACATATACTAAAGTAAATTGTTCTTACCCTTGTGCCAGAAAGTTGCAAAATAAAAACTCAGGTCTGTTATTTCTAGTCATTTGAATGGAAAAGATAGTGTTTTAGAATCCCAATGTTCCTCAGTTAATATTTGAATAGTAACATAAATATCATACAACATATGTAATGGTAAATTGTGTCGGAACATAAGCAATTATTCATGTATTAAGGTCTTTAATACAGCACCTGGCACATATAATAAATGTTACCTATAGAAAATACTTGATCTGTAAGATGCAAAACCTTTCCCATTTTTACCAAACATATTTTTAAAACACACATAGACGTATGTTGTAGCCTTATTTAAAATCATCTTCTTTTCTGCAATATAGGATCTTTTTAGTCACTGTTCTTAGTGAGATCCAAGCTAGCACTAATGTTTATTGATGAGTAAAGCTATGCTTCTATTGAAAAAATGTTCCCTCATGCTTCCGAAGAATTTTTATACTATAACCGTTTTTTTGCATCTTCTATGGCTGTTACATTCTTTAACTTTAATATGCTGTTGGTGTCAACTATAAAAGCAAATTTTACTTTATTTCCTACTTACCCAAACTGATATATCTAATTGTATCTTATTATATCAATATTTCCTGATAATAATATATTTAATGCTGCATTAGCATGCATTTTATTCTGCTGCATAACTCATTTTTTGTTTCTCCACAAACATACACAAAACTTAATAAGAAATATGAAGTCTTATACCTTTTTGTATTCTCCATTGAGAACAAAAGTAACCTTATTAGTAACAGAAGTTCAATAAAATGGAATAATTATCTAACTTGTCAGGTATATATCATGGTGAACTTCTACCACAGTGAGGCCCTCTGCTGAAGAAAAAAAAAAATCATGAACTTACTATGCTGGTCATTTTTGTCAGTCATGGTGGCATCTGAGCCACCTGTGCAATGCTCCTTATCCTTATTTGGATCTTACACTCTGCATACTGAATCTAGATTTTTTTCAACAATATATCATGAAAATTGAGAGGAAGAAGAACCTAAGAAAAAAACTTGATATATAAGTACACCACTATAGAGTATTTCTGGCCAAGATACTACCATCCTTTTGTTTCTTTTATATTTTCCCTTACATCTCAGATGATATTTACATAAACAATAGCAACAACATGTAGCTAAAATGAAAATAAAAGAGCATATGAATAGAATCAGAGAAAGTGCAAGCAGCAGCGTGGCACATCCAGTGTTTAGCATTGGACTGGATCAGGTTACACAGCATGTATGAGTCCCAGGCCTCTCACCAGACAGAAACCCTTCATTTGAGAGGGAAAGATGGTAGAAGATGATGAACTCTACTTAGAATGACATCTACAAGAAAGTGGAATATGTGCCAAATTGATTTTTAAGACAGTCACCTTTGAGGCAACAGATTATTCAATGGCCAATTAGAAGGTAGCTACTCTTGCAACAGCAAAATGAGGTATAATGATGGACTCTGAGATGATAATATTCTGCTCTATAGGACAACACCAAAATATTAATCCATTATTCAATAATTCACATGATAGTTCAAAGTATGATAAAAGTTTTGAGGAATTATCTTGTTGTTACCATGGAACTTTCCCATTTGCACAGAATTTTCCAAGTCTGAATTCATAGTTGATGATATGAAATATATGTTCCATTTATTGTGAGTTATAAACAGTAGATTTTATTTGCTTCCTTCTGCAAGTGTATATTTTAACACTTTATAGAATAAAAATATGTACTTAGCAATTTGAAAACAGAATCATCACTAACTTCAAGTGACTCTATATATAAATCAGGAATGAACAAAAAAGCAATTTTCTTCCTAAAGAAAGCTTATATATCAATGTTAAATATATATGTATTTAATAAATAAATATATATGTGTGATAATATATATTCTCTTTCCTATATTCCAGTAGTTGTCTGGGGATAACTAGCACATGAACAATTTTGAGCATAAATGCTGAATAAAAGCAGAACATCTACCTTACACATCAATGAAAAGAATGTCAGGCACTTTTTCCTTTATCCATCTTTCTCTATGACATCTTCCTTTCTTTTTATATACCAGGTCCCTCTTCCATCTTATGTTCCTAATCATATATACCTGTTAAACTACAAGTTAGCATACCCTTAAAATAGATGATCCAACCATAGTGTACAAGAGATTCTGATGAATTTTTCTTAGATCTTATTTTTGTCAATCAGGATACATGGACACAGATAGACCACATAAATAAATAAAGACTTAATAAAGGAATTGGCTTTTGCTTTAGAAATTAAAGAAACCACTAAGAGACTTTGAAAATAGAAAAGACCTAATCTGAATTAATTTAGATTGGAACAGAACTAATGTGATCTTCTACCAGCAATTGTGTTTGCAGGTAGACCAACTATAATTTTACATTAGTAATACAGATAAAAGACTGTTATTTTTCAAAGTCATTCTGTGGTGAGATGTTAAGAAGTGTCTGACTTCTGGATATTGTCTGCGCCTAGACTTCCGAATATATTTTGAACATAGATAAGTTTTCAACACAGGAAATCATTCTTTTTCACAGGTAGATTTTTTTCCCTTTGTTTTGGTGACTTCAAATGAATTTTACCTTCAATATTTGAATCTCTAGAAAATGTTAATGAATAATAGTTTTCTTTTTCTATTTCTTCTAATCAGATCATGAGCTTTTGAGGAAAACATGGTATCTCCCTGAAAAACGTGGTTGTTAAGTCTTAGGCTTTTTACCTCAGCAAATCAGATGTTCCATTATGAAACTGAGAAATTTAATGGACTAAAAACTTGGACAATTAAGATAATTCATTGAATTTGTTGTCATTAATTTTAAAAGACTATCAGAAATGGGGAAACTGTCATTCCAGCAGCAATGGCATCCCAAGAAGTAGCCTCAAAAAAGCCCATACTATTACACCGCAGGTGTAATATGTTCCATTTATATTTCTCAATCATTTTTTGCTGCTTCAGTTACTTGCTAAAGTATTGTCATTTCATTACTCCTCAGATACTTTAATTTGTGTGCACATACATTTTTTCTAGTATATTTATCTACAGTAAATTTTTCCTGGAGAACTTTGACTGTAATGTTTTATAAACTGAACACCAAAAATATGATTAATATTATTGAAGTTTAATTTTTATTTGTTTTCTGTAGAAAGGAATGAATAAGTTGACAACATAGAAGTGAAGAGAATATTAAAAGTTAGCATTCATTTGGTGCTCACTTTAGTTGAAGCACTTTGCAAATTTCTTTGCAGAGATGAACCTCTTTTCTCTTAGCTTCATCCCTGTGAAGTAGATGTTATTATCTCCGTTTTACCATGAAGGACACTGAGGTATAAAAAAGATGCTTAGATGGTTGCTTAACTCAGAGTCACACCTAGTAAGCCATGCAACTGGGATTTGTACTTAGACATCTGTCTCCAGAACCTGCACCCAGTTCATTATATGTACGGCTTCCACAGATGGATAAAGAGTACATTTTTGTTTTGGGATGTTTTGTTTTTGTACAGGAAATTGAACCCAGGAGCATTATACCACTGAGCTACATCCTCAATCCTTTTTATTTTGAGAATGTTTTGTTAAATTATCCATGTTACCTGCAAACTTGCCATTCTCCTGGCTCAGTCTCTGGAGTCAATGGGATTATAGTTGTGCATTACTGTGCCCAGCCTTGGTTATGTTTTTTTATTACGATCATTGTCATTTTAAGAAAAAGAAAATGAGTATTCTGAATTTTTAACATTACAATGCTATTTTAAATCTCTTTTCCCAAAACAAAATTTGAAAATATGTTGATTGATCTAAATTTATTAAAGAAATAAAAAATAACTATAATGGCTATGTCCCCAAACCATGTGGTTTACTTGTATAATCAGCATGATCCTTAAAAAAATTCATATTGATAAGAAGATTTAAGTGAAAAATATACACTTAGAATTTTTAAGTCATTTTTTTTCTTTGTAAGCATCAGGGATTCAACTCAGAGGGTCTTTTACCACTTAATATCCCCAGCCCTTTTTATTTTTTATTTTGAGTTAGAGTCTCACTAAGTTTCTTAGGGTCTCACTAAATTTCTGAGGCTGGCCTTAAATTTGCCATCCTCCTGCCTCAACCACCTGAGTTGCTGGAATCACAGGCATGCGCTACCACACCCAGCTCAATTTTAAGCCTTGAAACAATCAAATCCAGTTAAATGAGCAAAATATTTTGTACATTTTCATGTGTTATAGTACAAATGTATAAATATTTAAGCACACTCTATATAAATATGCACATACCATATATGCATATACATGTGCATGTACACATATCATTGCAATGGCTCTACATTTTACTTCCACATATATTAGATTTTTAGATTCTCTATACAAGCAAAGTGTACGCCAAGAAAAGGAATTAACTTGGCTTGGTAGATGTGGAATACTGATGAAGAGCCAGCTATCTTTTGAATTTTTTCTTAAAAGATCTTATATTAAGCCTTTGTCAAAACTGTAGAAACTGAGAGTTCCAGAGCCTTGGAACCATGACAAAGACAATTATTCCCTGAATTTTACATCATTTATTTCAGTTAACTACAAAATGTCAGAAATCCAAAGGAAAGCACCAGAATTTTCTCACATCTTAACTTTTCACCCCAATTATGGCCTTAAGAATGAAGTAGAAAAATATTCCAACAATACTGAGTGCAAGTAAAAAAATGGTGAATTTCTAAAAGACTTGCTTTCAATTATATATATTAGAGGAAGCATTACCTTCTAAAATCCAATATTCTACTATTGTGATTTTTTTCTTGACTTATCAGAAAGTCTGTGCTATAGAAATTGTAATTCTGTGAAATAGAAGCCCAATATTTTTCTGGAGTATACCCTTTTTCAGTAATAGCATGCAATGCTTATTCACTTATCAACATTTATTTTTCATCTTTAATACCTTTACAAAATTTTGTAAAGGTAATGAACGTTGGAAAGGTGATATCATATATTAAAGACTATTGCTTGCAAAGTACTCAACAATTGTCCTTACAAATATATATATATATATATATGTATATATATATATATATATATATATATATACATATATATATATATATATATTTTACAACTTACATAATTTTGAGTGTCAGTTATCTACCTTGAAGTCATTAGAGAATCACTGATATAATTTCCCAAATTTTTCTTTAAATATTTATTAAAGACCTAATATGTATTTTAAGTTTTATCCATATTTCATTCATGGTTTAAAGAATTTTGTTGACTCACAGGGAGAAAAGTTATTCATTTCAGTATGTCTTTTTTGTTTTATTTTCTAATTCTACTGGTAGTAACAGAAAGTTGCAAAGGGATGGGGTATTATTAATAACATGCATGCATATATATTATTTTTTATTACAAATATCATATTTTATTATATCATCATATATTATATAATATTATACATGTAATACGGAATGAAATTTGAACATGCTATTCTGATAAACTACATTTTCTGGGGCTGGGGCTGGGGCTCAGCAGTAGTGCACTTGCCTCGCATATATGAGGCACTGGGTTCAATTCTCAGCACCATGTATAAATAAATAAAATAAAGGTTTGTCAATAACTACAAAAAAACCCGTTTCTTTAAAAAAAGACGACATTTTCTGGCTCCTGCTTTGATTCTTTCTTTGCTGTCCAGGCCCACTGATGAGATTTCACTCTAAGATTTCATTTGCTTGCCTTCTTAGATTGGGTCATCCAGTCCTGGGAATCAGATTTTCCACTACTTTAATTTTAAAAAGAGAAAAAAAAATCTGTAGACTTTAGTAGTTTCTACTAGAATAATAAGAAAACTGTA